>NC_090930.1:1094678585-1095303585 GCF_040938575.1 Ambystoma mexicanum
ATAATACTGAACTACCCAGACCAAGAGACACTGGGGCAAATAACACAAGAGAGTGAGCTGAAGGGAAAGTCGTGGTCCTGCGGAGGTCTATAGTAAAAGCCTTGCACATTCGAAAGTCTACGACATCAGGACAACGTCCGAGCCAGACTAAGGGAGACCGGAAGTGTGATAAGTTAGGGGAAGGGAACCCCCCTAAAGAATGTGAAATAAGTTTGGGGAAGGGAACCCCTGCAAGTGCTGTGATTGTGTGGTCCGAGCCTGACCAAAGGAGACCTACATGAACTTTTTGCTTTGAGAGGTCCAAGCCAGATCGAGGCAGAACTGTGTGAACTTTTGTTGAACTATGAAACAACTTTTTAAAGCTAGAATTAGAGACTTTAACATGGAAGGCCCGGCCAGGCACGCCTTGATACACGTTTTGAACAGCCTTTGTTTTAAGAACCTGAGCCAGAGTGTCAGTCTAACTACGGTGGCCGCCTTACTCCGTGCTGTCCAACATGGGGAGGAGAGCGGACACTGCCATTTTGATCCTTTATGTTATAACACTGATTTTCCTTTGAATACACATTCCCCTTTACATACTTTTTGGATAAGAGATACGGCAGGCATTAGGTTGTGTTAGTATAGGTCATTTTGATTTGCCAGAGACTGACTAGAACTGTGTTTTCTTTATTATTTGATGGTAGAGACTACTACCATCATAGCTATAAGGCAAAGCAGAAGTTTTTCCAAACCTCGAAACTTGAATAAAGGTTTTGAAATGATCTCTCTTGTGTCAGTGTCATACTTGTGATACCATGCTTCCCTTACAGTAGGATGATGGATGCTGGTGTGCATGTTGTGTAAATGTGTTTGTATGCTCATTTATTTATTATTTAAATTTGTAGATGGCCAGTAAAAAAAAAGAAAAGCATGCTTGTCCTCAGCACCTCGCATACACACAATCACATTCATCGTGTGCGTGTGTGTGTGGCGCACCTGGGCCCAGGCAGGCATGCCATTTTTTTTGACTGGGTATAACCAGTAAAGAATGCCAGTCCAGGCCGCTGGGGTTCCTAGCACCTAACATGCAATGTTAAGCTTGCCCCCTACGCCTCCAGCGATTGTACACAATGGACTATATGTGCATGTGAGGCACTGAAGGGCAATGAGGGAAGGAATGCCATTAATGGGCATCCGATAGATGCCCAGTAAAAAATATCATGACTGGGCCACCCAGCACATTGCACGCACACAATGTGTGCCTGTGAGGCGCTCTGCGTGTCAGGGGGCAGGTATGGCAGTTTGTCCTTGACATCTATGCCCAATAAAATATGGCATGGCTGTACCTGATACCCCAGCTCGCAACGCATCTGACCCCTGTGCCCCCGAGCACTTCGCAATCACACGATCACATTAATCATTAATGTGATTATGTCTGAGCGCAAGGCGCTGGCGCACCATGGAGCAGGCATGGCATTTTTTTTACTGGGAATGCTTGATAATGCAAGCATGATAAGTGTTATTCTGTAGCTAGACTGGCACTTTAATGAAGGCATTCTAGCCATTTCTTATTGTGGTATGGCATTTTATATTGGGTAGCTTTGAAAAACAATAATACCATTGATCATGCTTGCGTTAAGTGGCATGAAATGTTGTATTGGGCATCTTTGATAAAGTAAGGATGACAAGTGTTAATATGTAGATTGACTGGTATTTCAATGCAGCCAGTCTAGCCATTTCTTACTGAAGCATGACATTTTGCAATGGGCATCTTTGATAAAGCAAACAGGATCAGTGGTATTATTCTTACTGCGGCATGACATTTTGTATTAGGTATCTTTGGTAAAACAAGCATGATAAGTGTTATTATGAAGCAAGACTGTTGCTTTTATGCAACCAGTCTAGCCATTTCTTATTTTGGTATGACATTTTGTAATGGGCATCTTTGATAAAGCAAGTGTTATTATGTAGCTTGATTGGCATTTAGTATGGCCAGTTTGGACAAGTTTTCATAATTTGACATGCTTTTTTAAATGGTACAGCCAACTGGAGATTGTTCTTACGTAGGGATACTGCCATTTAATGGCAAAACAAACATGAATATGTATGTTCTCATATGGGAATACTAGGGTATAATGCTGCAGTCAGCATGAAAATGTATAGGCAGAGCCAGTGTGAAAATGTTTTATACTGGCACAGATTGTGCGAACAATCATGAAAATGTGTTGGAGAAATGATCCTGTGCACTGTTGAGGACTTGCATCTATTGGATTTTTTTCATGAGTTACCCTACAAAACTGATTGCAAACTGTTTGGCTTTTCATCACATTTTTCTAAAAAGTGTGCTCCAAAATGCACAATTTTAACCCATTATTTTAAAAAAATTCTCAGGGGGAGAACCTCGCCAAAACCCACATTTATTGGTGCGGGCTCCCTTGCTACGCAAGATTGCTTTGGCATATCTGGGACATATATTTACAACACTCCAGTTAAGAAATTCACCAGCCGCCACTGGCCAGTCGCCATGAATGGTTCAACTCTGCATCTGTGCGCATTACAGACAACCAATGCCACGCCCCTTGCCATCCAGCAACACTACGGGGTAACTCCAGAGAGCGAGGTAGGAAGCGCTCTGACAATCCTCCCCACATTGCTCCATAAACTCGTGTACACGACAGAGCGCTGAGCTGCTGAGTCAGCCCTGGTTATGCAAAGAAATATATAACACTTCTCTACGATGCTGGCTGCTTAGCGCCAACAAGCAATTAAGTTTATAGCGAATGCTTTATAAATGAATAAATAAACAAACATGACTAAGGGACAAATCAGCTAACGACAATAGCCACTGAATATGTAATGCCCAGGGTAATGCAGAACCGTGTTATATAACTCATTACATTAACTGTGAGAGTACAGAGTTTACTAAACATACTACATACATACATACCCCCATTGTTCGATTCAGAGTATTGAACAATTAGGTTTAAGCGGCAAACTCGACACAAAAACACGGCTCACGAGAGGTTTGGCTCTTAGCTAAGTTAAGAGTTTCGAGCTTGCTGGTCATTAAAGATAATTGGCCCAGCTACGCTCTGGGCCGCCAGCCATGTTTTAATGAACATTTTCTCACAGAAGGACTTATTCACACTTAATTTGTCTGTTCAATCGTGTTCTACATTGCTTTAAAGTAAAACATTTATGGCGATAATTTAAGTCGTTTTTGAGAACGATCAGCGATGCCAGTGGAAACAGCAAATGGCTGTACTTTTTCTTGCTAAGGCAGCCAAGCTGGGCGATCCTTAATGCCCATTCTTTATGTGACCAACTAGATTGGTTGAGTGAAGGATTGCATCAATCGTGGACTGGTTTTATTTTATAAACAGCTTACATGTGTGTCCCCCAATTACATGCAGGTGCATGCTTTTTTCTTCAAACGGTGGCCTCTCTCTGATTCTCCGAACCCGACACTACAAGCTGCGCAATCCCAAGGATCCCCGATAGCCAGGCTCAAGGATCACAGGAAGGAATCTACTGTCGGTTCAACAAGTATTTGGGGATTTTTGAAAAATCAGTGTATATTTATTTTCCTTTACATTAAAAATATTGATTTTCTAACCCGTCTGCTGTTCTTTTGCGCCAATTATTTTCCCCAATAATAACAATTTTCTTATGTCTCGGTTTTCAGTAGCCTCTGTTTGATCACCTTTCCGGCTCCCTATTCCAGATTCTCTTTCCCTTCTGTCTAGGCCGCCTCTCTCCTCCCTGGAGCTTCAGACTACTTTGCAAGTGGCGCTGCTGCTGCTGCCTGCTTCGCTGTCCCTATTCTTTGCTTATGAAGCCAGGAGAGGATCGGGCAGTGGCAAAGTCAGAGAGCCCATTTTTAAGAAGTTATGCAATTGGAAACATCCTTGTTATTTCCATAACTTACGTTTACTCCCAAAGTCTCCTGTTTTGTGGAAACACTGTTTTTGAAGTACCTTTTTCATATTTGGCAAGATTCTTCTTTTTTGATTTTTAGAAGTCATCCTTTTTGATGGAAAAACATCATGCAATTAATATAATACCTGAAAGGAACTGGACCTGCTTCAGCAAATCCCGCAAAGAGTACAATGTTATGGTCTGAAGGTGTGCCTAGCAAGCAACTTCCAAGATACAACTAAACCACTGAACCACTTACCAATACGTCCTACCCAAACCAATCTGGATTAGGATGCATTTTCAACATCCTCAGAGTACTATTTGCAGTGAAGTTCCTAAAATATAAAAACTACAGCTGCAGCCAGTGATGTTGTTACATTAATACTGTTCAGTTCTCCAATCATCATCACATCATGTAGGAAACATTTGAGGGTGAGGGGGGTCAAAGAAAGTGAATTCATATCCTGAAAATGAATTCCTGTCCTGTTATTAAGACAGTAAACCAGAGCTGTCCATTTTCATGCATGGTCAGCCTTAATTATGTTAAATGTGATTTCACAATGGTTTGGAAATGATCGATGGAAATGCAGCTTTGATTTTGCTCATCTTTTATTATTTGATACTTTCTAGTTGGAGGAGCATTAATGTCTGGGAGAAAAATGTCTATTTTTGTTAACAATTAAGCCAGGGTTCTGCAGCCTGTGCCTTTGGAGGGCAGTGGGAGCTCTAGTCCAAAACATCTAGAGAGCTGCAGCTTGCAGACCCCTGCATTACTTTGTTTTTAAGCACCTCCTGAAAAGGAACCCCGACTCTTAAACCTCATTGCTCTGCAATTCAAATTAATTTCGTTCAAACCCGATTACCCTTTCCCTCCACCCTCTAAAAATGCAGTTGTTATAAACAATGTATTTGTATTTTGTATTTTATTAGGTTTATATAGCGCTTTACACCAAAGCACTGCACATTTTAACAACAGGATACATTTAACAATAACAGAAATAATAGTAACAATAGAAGCAAGATACAATTTTGAATCAGATCAACAAAACAATATGTGGAGCAATTAGACAGAAGGGAAGGGAGTAGAGGAGTAGAACTGGGAGGAGGGAAGAATGAGAGGAGGAGGGAGATGGAGGGGTAGGGAAGAGGATGGAGTGGAGAGGAGGGAGCTGATAAGGGGGGGAGGAGGGGAGTGGAGAAATAGGGGGAGGGGAATCATGGCGGGAATGGAGAAGGAGAGATTTAAGGGAGGAACGGAATGAGGAAAAGGTAGGGATAGAGCGGATTGAGAGAGGTAAGGAGTTCCAGTGAAGGGGAGCTAGGTGTTGCAAAGAGCAGAAGCGGGAGGAGGCACAAGGGGAAGGTGGAACTGTGAGGAGGAAGTGGTCAGCAGAGCGAAGAGGGCAAGAGGGAGTGTAGTAAGAGAGAAGGAAAGAGATATAAGGGGGAGCAATATTATGGAGAGATTTGAAGACTAAGAAGAGAAAATGAAATTTAAGTTGGGAGTGAAAGGGAAGCCAGCCAAGGGAGGGTTAGGGAGGCAGAGATGGAATCGCGGGAGGTGAGGAGACAGAGTACAGATGGCCGAATGGTAGATAGATTTGAGGGTGGAGAGATGTGAGTTGGGTAGACCAAAGAGTAAGGAGGAGCAGTAGAAGAGGCGAGAGAAGATTAGGGAGGAGATTAAAAGTTTAGTGGCATGGAAAGTAAGAAGGGGCGGACTTTACGAATGTCATAGAGGTGGAAGCGACAGGCACGAGAGGTGAGAGAGATATGATGGGAAAAAGTGAGACAAGAGTCGAAGTAAATGCCTAAGTTGCGAGCATGGGGGGAGAAAGTGAGGTTAGAGGGAGGATAGTGAATGAAAGGAGGAGGAGAGGGACGGGGGAGGGAGTTAGAGGGGAAGAAAAGTACCTCAATTTTGTCAGAGTTAAGGGAAAGAAAGCGAGAAGACATCCAGTCTTTAATGGCAGTAAGACAGGACGGGAGTTTAAGGTGGAGATCACGAGAGAAGGAAGAGAAGGAAAGGAAAGGAAGGAATGTATTTTATAACAATCCGTGTGAAATGTGAGCAGGTTGCCTAAATCTTATGAAAGTCATAGCAGGGACCTCTACCTCCATTACCACTGGGAGAGCGGCATCATTAAGCAGGAGAGGCTAAGAAAGGCTTGGACAGCCCTGCACTCCATTCCTCTTGGTGCCACTCCTCCCAGACGACTTTTTCTCCATTTCTCTAAGTGCCACTTTCCCCAAGTCAAAGGGAAGGCCCCTTCCTCTCAGTCCCCATCACACACCTCCCACTGTTTCCCCTCCCGTGGCCCCCACGGAATCCCACTCACCTGCCCGCGGTCCTTAAAAGGCGGGTCACAGCCCCTCTTCAGGATGGTCAGTAAATGCAAGACCATGCTGTTACTATTCCTCACGGTGGCCATTTTTGGTAGTTTTACTTACCAGAAATCGGGCTTGCGCAATATACACAAAATAAAAAGTGTTAGCAGTCGGGACAAAAGCACCTGGATGTAATTCAGGCATTGGTGGGTGGGCTCAGCAGTTATAGGCCTTTGCTTTTGCCGAAGTCCTCACTCTCTTCGGCTGACAAGCAGATAACAGCCAAGACTGCCCGTCAAAGCTGGAATTGAACACTACCATACCGAGAACTACATGCTCTGTTCCGCTGAGTTAAGCTTATTTGCATACCCACAGGTCTTTGCACAGTTACAGTACGTTAGGTTTTCATTCCCACATACAATTTAAAACTTTCCATTAATAGTTCAAAGTGCACACATACATGTTTCTATCTAAAACTGTTGAGGCCTTTTAATACACTTGTTTGTTAGCAGAAAACTCCAATCATAAATGTTCCTGTTCCCATGTGTTCACATTGTGTCTACTATCCCAGTGATTGATCGTCTGAAAGGGATACTCTGGTATTGCTGAGATGCACATTTACAATAGGGGTGGTTGTTTCAACCATAACATAGTTCATGGAAGGAACAATGTTATGGGGCAAATACTGCTCACCACGGTCATACGTGATTTTGTTGACAATCACAAGTAAACAAAGTGATGGATAAATGTCAGGACATATACACGTTCATGGTTATTGACGGTTATCAAGACACTTCAGGATCAGGGAAACCCATGGCTCTCCCTAGCCTGTCCCTGGACCATTCACCAATCTTGGTTTTCAATGGATTACCATGGTCATCCATGGACTTTGTCCATGACTGACCAGGGCAAAACCATGGGTTGGCCATGAACTTTAAAAAGAGGTATTGTTCTTTATTCACGCTTCCTGACAGATACTGTTACCAATAACCCACTGTTACGTATATGCCCCATCCAGGATCTTATTAAGCGAAATCTAGTCCACTTGCTAAGATATTGGTCCTGAGTGCACTTCATCCTGGCTGCTTGAATAACATACATATTACCCGTGGAGGGGTCCAATTGACCTAATGTTAGCTGCTCAACAACCAGATAAATAAGGAGTGACCAGGTGACGGATGCAAAACCAGCCCCCCTAACCCTCTCGCATCCCCTTTGCATCACCTGCACCCCCCTTGCATCACCTCCAGAACATCCTGTGAGGTGTTGAACACCAGCTTGACTGCCTGGTCATCTTCTGAAGTACAGGGATCTTCAGAAAGGGAAACATGTGATCCCATCGGATATGAAAAGCGTTCCTTAGAGAGACCATCCACGATGCATGCATGCATGCAACTTTTTGTGTTTTACCAACGGTCGTCCCTACTGCCAAAGATGGCCTAAACTAGAGGGATTGTGCTTCCATTCATAACTAATCATGCCCCATATGCTGTGATTATCCTCCTCCATATTACGCTGGCCCACCAGATAGATGGCCTTGAGGAAAATCCCCTGTGAGATGACCCACTCCATAAGTCAGTTAAGTGCTGCCTAGGCCCAGAGAAAGAGCCTCAAGTAAAGCCATCGGTGAATGCACCAATGACAGCCCAATGAGCCTCGTGGTGGACCCTGTTATGATGGTGTGTAACCATCTTAGGATCTTGTGGACCCCTCATGACAGAGGAACTACTCAGAAACGAATTTCCCTACCAGAGTGCCCAAGTAAAGAATGGAGCACTCACGTTGTCCTTGGGCTTCTCACAGAAAAACGTCTTAATGTGCATTGGAGGAGACCCAAAAAATGCCTCACTGCCTTCCAAGTTAGTTCAATGTAGGTGCCCCACCGGTGCCCAGGTACACGTACTGGAGGCCGCATGGGCATTGGAGGCTGCAAAGGAGCCACCTCAAGAGATGCACAACAAAAATCTTGTCAACAGACACATTCGTCAGAACAGCCAGTGCTGATAGGAACCAGGGATGAAGAAAAATAAATTAAGCATGGTAGCAAGACAAATATCAAATGAAAGAACTGGTGTTGGAGGTATCCATTCCAGTCTTATGTAAAATTGGACTGAAAGGCCGTGTAACGGGAGGAGTTAGCTGGGAGTGGCCACACTCTAACAGCCGCATCTAAACGCATGCTAAAATGTGGAGACGGCATCGTGCAGTGCAAGTGACTCTGCTCCCATCTCTATTGAGACACATTCAGTACTATGTACTACTGCAACAGCCTCTTTCTCAATCTGCTTTTCTCTACTCTCCACCCTCCACAACTAATCCAGAACAGGACTGTGAGAATTGTCCTTGGCCTCAAGCCAAAGGACCATAGCTCTCCAGCCCTGAAATCTCTCCACTGGCTCCCGGTGGCTGCAAGGATCAAGCTCAAGACCCTCTGCATTGTCCACAAGGCTTTCTGGGGCCAGGGCCCGCGCTACATCCAACTCCCTCTTCCAAAATACCTTATCGAGCCCTTCGCTCAGTTACCTCAAACTCTGAGGGTCAGGCGCTTCTCCAGACAGAGAGTAGGGGGAAGATCTCTCTCATCAGCAGATGCCTCTCTCTGGAATTGCCTCCCTGCCCCTCTTAAACATGAGCCGGACCACCTGAAGTTCCGGAAGCAACTCAAGACCTTCATTTACTCCTCTGCTTTCTCTCTCTCTACCCTGCTGGCCTACCTGTTTTGCATATTAAAAAGTTAACTTTGGGTCTCACCCTAAGTTACTAGGGTAATCCAGACATGGACTCCTTGCTCACTGTTCTTAGAGTGGTACATCTCCACCTCACTGATGAGGCCCAGACAGGCCAAAACACGTGTCTGGGGTTGATGTTGGTGCTCTTGTTCAGAAGAGAATTGAAAAGCATTTTGGTGGTGGATTGCCCTTGGGCAGGACAAAGACTGATATGTTGTGGATATTTCTCTCCAGTGAAAGGGATAGTGAGCTAAAACATCTGGTTGAGACACCCCTGCAACAGAGGTCGGTAGAGAGACTCCCAGAACCACCGTTTTGCTACCTGTCTGCTGCACCAACTGGTTGCTTGGCTACCCCTCAGTCCCACTGGGTGCCAGTCTCCTCCATGATCAGTCTCCCCTGTACTGCCGTGCACTTAGGGGCTGTAACTGCAACCGTACAGTCCCCTGCCTCCTTCCACTTACCTAGAACCACGCTGCCCTGGCTGCACTTTTCACAGCAATGCTGCCCGGATTGCAATTCCTCTTCCCTCTCCCTGGCACTCCCCCCTTCTCCCCTCCCCCTGCACTATGCGTTGTCGTACTTGCATGATCTGAATGACACAAGACCTAGTAAGATCGTTTGTCTTGTCCTCCCTATTTCTTCCCTCCCTTGTCTTGTAATGCCTAGAAACACTTGTGCACAGGCGCGTTATAAATGACACATCTTATCATGTAAGTACTCAGACACTTTTGGTGGCCTCAGGATCTATGCAAAAAGGAGGCAAGGGTTATTAGTTCGAGTGGCAGAGGCAGATCGGAAAACCTGTGGCATTGATGGGTGCAGATCAGAAATATCAGTTTACTGTGCCTCAATCTGCTTTCTATAGGCTTGGCAGCGGGACTGGAAAATTCCTAGCTCCACCCCTTTATCCTGGACCTACTTAACTGATAGGAAAGCACTGTTCAAGGTATGTGCCTGGCTTCTACTAGAACCATCTATCAATGTGCTTCACTGGGGCAACACTTCCATGCATTACTTTGGCAAAATTGGCTACACAACTTTCTGGGAACTGTGTTGAATCAAAGTATTTCCACGACTCACACAGATAACATATCTGAGCAGCGAAGGGAGAGGTGTGGCTGGTGAAGCTGGCAACATGCAGCGAGACGCTTTGCCAGCATGGAGAGAGGAAGATCCCGTAACTGCAAGGAAAAGGCGTCAGCCTCTCTTATCCCTGAATAGCAGCACAGCTGAACTAGAACAGTGGTAGAATGGTTACCTCCTCCCATGTAGAAGATCCAGGTTCAATTACCCTTTAAGGACTGTGCGTAAAGAATATAAAAGAATGAAATAACATCTACAAAACCACAAAAAGACATCGGGAAATATAACCTTTTATAAAGCTAGTGGAACAAAGAGAGCCATACCAACCATCTGCCCAGGAGGAGCAAAACAGATAAACTGGAGCAAATCCCTTGTATAGGAGAGTTAATTGGAACACCTAATTGATTCAAGTGATATTCAAACTAACCAATAGGGGATGACCTACCCTGGGAGGCTATGATGTAAGCACTACTTCCACCAATGGTGAAGCTGCACAGTTCAGCCAATCAGCAGTCAGCCAGTGGGGAAAGGACTGAATAAAAGGAGAGTCAGTTCAGTTGCAAGTTGTCTAAACTGGGGGCAGATTCCCTGTGTAGCTGGTTTGGGGGAGAGGGTGGAGAAGAAGCGTTAAGCATGGGAAGGAAGGCTGCCTTGTGCCTATTGGCTACCCTGCTGTGCTTAAGAGGGAAACCTGAGAGCGCCCATCGGAACCCAGAGGGGGGAGAAGAGGCACCTACCCCTCTGACCCAGGGGCCCAGAGGAGTTGGAAGTAAGGCAGGCTGTGCTAGCCTGTGGAAGGGACTAGGCAATCTAAAATTCCCCAGTGAAGGAGGGAATGTGGGCAGCAGCCATACTACTTGAGGAGAAAAAGGGGCAAGAAGGGGTGAGCCCAGTTCGAAGAAGCAGCGTAAGAGATTCACCCCCTTTCTCAGAGTGAAGATACCCCAAGAGAGGGGATGCGAGTGGAGATACCCCACGAGAGAAGGCGAGAGTGAAGATATCCTATGAGGAGGGGACAAGAGTGAAGAGAAACCAACAGAGGTGAGAGTGTGAAGAAAAGTTGAAACAGAGATAAAAGAAGGAAATACCCTGAGTGGAGAGATGGAGAGTGTGAAGCCCTGGAGGGGAAAATAAACACTCCAAAGTGGGCTAAACTAGTAGAAACTGCACCCTGAGGTATCAGGAGAAAAAGGGACTGAAATATCAAGTAAGATTTTATGTGGGACTACGTTTAGAAAATGTAGCCATTACAGCAGCACCTGAACAGGGAGGAGAACCTGGAACAGAAGCAACAGTAAAGCATTGTTTTAGTAGTTAAACCCTTTAGACTTGTGTGTTGTTTCTATGAATGTAGTAGGCTAGTATAGGATTTGGGCTAGGGACTTTGATTTATCCTGACAAGAATACCCTTTCCTTGAACATTTGAAGTTTAGAATAGCGCATTATTTTAGTTTATTTTCTTTGAAGCTGGCCAAGAGGTCATATACTAATTGTAAAAGATGATAAAGATCCATGAACATGATGCCCCAGAGTCCGAGTCCTAACTCTGGCTTACCACAGGATCTGTACGCTGTTGAGGTCTGCATGAGGCCAGTGGTATGAGTTCACAGTTGCAGGTTTTTTTGCCTTGTAAGGCCTACTCCCCTCTTTCGCTAAGTAACCGATTCTCATCTAAGACCACCTTACACTAGATACACAAATCCCCCACAGACGGCCACAGAGGGACACCCAGTAGTATGGGGTAAAGGGGACTGGATATAGCAGAATGACAAAGAAGAGAAAGAAAACAACCTGCATTTCCAATGGGCATATTGCTATTAGGCTAAGGAGGTAATGGGCAGATTTAGCTCCAACATTTGATATGTTTTTGAGACCGCCGTCTGGTTTGCATGCATCCCCAGCGGATATGTATGAGCATGCTGGAACAAATAGGATTCAAAATCTCACTACACGATAGATCAGCATAGCGCTAAATTATAAAGTGTGATTACTAGTCATACCATGCTACAGTCACCCAACTTTTATTTCCATTAACAATAAATCATCAAAGGATGGTTTTTTGAGGGTTTTATCCTCGGCCATTTCTTTACCCCGTTCAGGAAAAAGTGTAATCCCTTCAATTGTGAAGTACCACATGTCTCAGCTTTGTTAGCACTTCTTTCCAATGAATATATTCTTCTCTTTGATGGAGCTAATTAGGAGTAATGGCACCGATTTTTACAATTATGCTGATGACAATACATTTTTAAATGGTCTGATCCACAAACATCTCATTAATGGCAAAAAGCTCTTGGATTAATTCTAACCTCCTAAAACGTAAACCCACCAAACCAGAGATCTTAGTTTTGGGTGCTCATCAAATGCATGGCATCCATCCCTCTTGGCACCAGACCGTGGCATCTGTCCTCTCCCTGCCAGACAGGTCAGCAACAGTGTTAGGGAGCATTCAGTCTTTCATTTCCAGGTTGATGCAGTAGTTCAGACACGATGATGGCACCTTAGGTCCTTAAAAGTGATTTCCTCTCTCTAAGAGCAGGTCAAAAGACTTTATTAGGTTAGCCCGTTCTAATGTCCACTAAGAAATCAGTCTTCACCTTGCCTTTCGGCTTTTCTTTTTTCCTGCCTGCAGTATCCTTAGGACACCACAGCATGAAGTGTGAAACCATTCACAGGGAGTACATTATCGCATCTTTCATTGGCTCCAGTTCTTCACACAAGTGAATTTTTAGATTGTTTATTCTACACGACACTTTACGGACCTCGATCAGTTTTATCTTCCATAAATTACAACTCAACACTCGTATAATCTACGGCGCTCACGTTAATTGCATCCAAATGCAATAAATGCTGAGTGAGGGGTGCGGGTGTAGCTCCTTTAGCTTTCTGCACCCAACATCTCTTTCCACAATTGTTTCAAGACGCAACGTTTCATGCTTTTTGAAGGGATTCGTTATGATCGTGGCTTTTTCCTACCAATATTTCTCTTTAGGTTTGTCAGTGTATTTCCAACAACAGTGTCAAGCATCTACCTCCGGAGAATGTGCACGCTAAGAGTTTGCACACAATATAACAAAGATAAAACATAGCAAGATGGTGAAGATGCTAAAACGCCACCGGAGAACTTTGAGAGAATATGCGATATGAACAGACCGCGATCGGACAATTAGCCCTTATAATATAAACTAAAAGGTAGGGTTCCTTTCAGTAAAGTGGAACGTTTGTCTCTCTGTGGACCCTCACAATGTAAATGAGAGGGCGCCAAGTAGTGCTTTGCTGATCAGGAAGCAGTTCAGACCATGAGCACAGAAAACAGAAACAATGCAATGCTGCCGGTCACATTAGGGCGTGTGGGGTGTGACAAATATCCAAAACAGGCATGCATCAAACATATGACTGCAGGGATCTTACCCATATTAGAATACGTGCCATACCGCAGTAAGGGATTGGCTCCTCCAAAAGATCATTAAAAAACAAATTGATATAAACAGCCACTGTGAAAATGTAAGGTGCGTAAATGACAACGTGGTACTACATAAAGAAAAAAGGATAAAAAAAACTCTTGAACCAGTTTCATGGCACCATTGTGTAATACATACCATATCTCTTCAAGTGTACGAAGATCTCAATTTCACTCAGCCGTGTGAGAGAAGAGAAAACAATATTGCCTATTTTTCAACAAGGTTGACAACCAATCTTTAATAATCAAGTATACGGCTCATGTGATCAGAGAACATGGAACATCCTGACTCCCTCTGGCAGGATGTTATGTTAGAATGGACTGCAGCTTTCTTTCCAATAACATCCAATTAACCAAGGTTATATGTTTGAAGGGGTGTTCGGTGAGCATGGATAAAATACGGTTAAAATATATCAGGACTCTAAGAAAGCGCAGTCCTCATCTGTGGCCCAAGCAAAGGTAAGGACTGTGAGGGCAAAAAGCAGCAGACAAACTCCTGACAGATAATCACAAAAGCTTGCAGGAAGGGGCAACTAACACAAACAAGAGTGTTGCACCGCTGTAAGGAAACACAGTTCTTCATTGAAATTGAAAAATGTTCACGTCAATAAAAATACATCTTTCTGGTCGCTTGTGAATGATTTCCTTAGATGTCTCCAGATAAGCATCCATTAATCGCAGGGAATAACAGCCATGATGGCGATTGTAAACTCTAGTGTAGTGACCATAGAATTCCACTTCTAGAGCATCACCACATGTTTCTATATGCAACCACACAGTTTTACTAGGCCGACTACTTTTTCTATTGCATTTGTACAGTTAAGAACCAGAACACACGACAATATGACATTTTAGTCGGTCAATACATAGTCTGCCTTCAGAGACATTTAGAGTGCTCTTTCAAGTCAGGTGGCTCTTCCAATACATACTACGAGATTATTGCGGTAAAGAGAGGCCACTCTCATTCAGGCGACTAGCCTACAATGCCACTTTGAAGAATATACCCATTTACTTTGGCAAGCATAGGACAGCGTTGAGGAAACAAATTGGGTGCTGCCCAAAAGCCACAATAAAAGGATTTTCCAGCCAAGTGAAGGTAAGCGTTCGGCAAGCCATTTCAGCTTTTATTATTTGAAGATTACGAGTATGCTGACACATTTTAAGTATGTCACTCGGAGATATACGCCATTTACAAAGGTGAATGGAGCAATTAACCACATCAAAGAGCTCTTACTAGCAGCCTAAAGACTTTGAAGGTCTAAAGTGTTTTTGTTTGCAGGGATGTCGGCTCATTTGTCTTCCAGACGTGCTTGACAAAATAAACAGATATTGTCTGCATTAATAAGGCGGCTTACTTTTCTTTCAGGAAGTCCACCACTCGTCGGAAGTCGGCCGCACAGTATTCGCGTTTCATGTCCATGAGAACGCTGTCCGACGCAGACTGGACTGGTATGTGCAGGAAGGCGTATACCCTTGGATGGTTCAGAATCTTCGCCATCTCCTGTGAGGCAAAAAACAAAGCCAAATCATACAACAGATAGAGAATTGTATGCAATGAATTTTACTAGTTAATGTTTTTTTAAACAACCTCTACATATGTTCGACAACTTCACTGTTTAATAGAATTTTTGTTGAAGCCAGTTAATGTGAAACGTATCCATGCATGTTTATCTTATGTCGGTAACCCATGACAATATAAATAATAATCATTATCCTCTTAGATTAAAAAAAAATACAAAAACATGGAGATAAAAATAACCCCATCTCCTTAACCAGCACCACTCTATTCAGATAAAAAAATCTACCTAAACGATCGGAATGAATACTTCCCATATATTTTAACCCGTTACACAGCAGCTAATCTAAAGAGACCCAAACTCGCACGGCAACTATTACAGACCTCATGATACAGAAACCAAGCACAACGTAGTGACTGAGTTTTCAACAGGAGAAAGAAAAAATGTAGCAGAGTATTCAAGGAAACAGTGACCTGTAAATCTATTGGTTGCCCCAGAAGGGCTACCAAAAGTCAGGTTTCATGAACTCAAACTCAATTTCATTCCTTAAAGACTGCAACTTCTACATTTTTTAAAGTTTTTACCTGAGATATACAATCTTCCCGACCCGCTCTCTTAACTCCTCACACACCGGCCTTAATTAGATGAAGAGCACCACCGTGCTCTTCATCTAATTAAGGTCCCTCATGAAAATTAAGTCCAATATGGAAAATGTTTGTCATGCAAACTCATTCAGACAAACAACATTTCTAGACATATTTGGATTAAATAAATGTGCACACTTAAGATTTGTGACGATTAAAACAAACATTATTTGGCATTGGTCGCATTACCTTTCAAGTAGAAAGAATCAAGCAAACGTGCACATACATGGACCATTCCATTTGTAGAAAGATATGCTAAGTACAAGATAGGCTCGCCTCTGCCCAAACATTCTCGGAGGATAGACCCACATACAGTCGTTCTCCATCAGTTCATCATCTTGTAATGCTTCTAATGGTTGCTGCACCATTCATAAGGAGGAAATCTTGCCATCTCTATCAGGATCTGCAACATCTATCCTCTCATTCTTCTCCCGAAACATCCTGTGTTTACTACAATGCCAGATCATGAATAATAGCATTCCAGTAGCTCTTTAATGTATGCTTACACGTCTCCCCTTTATTCAGATTGTAATATATGGAGAATACAACAGCTGCATGCTTATACTTGTAATGCAAGTATATTAAACTTCCACCTACCAGGATAGATTGCAAGATTCCCTCCTGTTGAACTGGAGGTCTCCCAGGGCCTCCAGTTAAACATTGCGACTCAACTCTTCCAATTAAACTGGCCTGATCTTTTCTCAAAGTTCAGCAACAATATGCTAAAAAGCATACATTTTGCTTGGAACCGGTTAGTAAATAAACCTTTCCAACATCAATCTGTCAGAACCAGTTTCCATTCATATTTTTAAGCAACATTTAAAAATGTAAGTGGTAAAGAAACATTTGATGACCATGCACACAAATAAAATCTAGACTTATGAAACTCAGCAACTCTTGACTTTACAACTGGCCCAGTTACTAAATGGCAGACTGCACCTTGAGGGTGAAAAAGAGAAAAGGGGAGGTAGGCCAAGGGATTCCTACAGGTCTGAACTCAAACTGCTAAGACACACACATCTTGCAAGATCTGTTGCTGAAACTCTTCTTATTGTCACTACACCCCAAAAAGTACAGCCAGAAAGTACAGCAGCAAGATTAATAAGCCCATAGTGAGCCAGTGGCAAGATACAGGTCTTATTGTTACTCTGTCAGTTGTGGGGAGGGCAAGGATTCAGAAGTACGTGTCTGACAGAGTGGCGGCATGTTTGTTGGCAAAGATGTTTGTTTATATAGAAAATAAATGGAAAACCTATCTTGCCCTATTTCTACGAGGGGTTGCCCTGCCACAAGAAAAATACTAAGGACTCTGTCAGAATGTCCAGTAAAGTACAATTACCACTGTGCTGTGTCCAAACCTATTTTCGTCCCTTACACTCTATAGACTAAGGAAAAACAGTGCGACTTTTTGATTAAGAAGGAGCCCCCTCTCGTTCTGGATACAATTTCAGGTATTCAGTTCTTGATGAGAATACACAATAAGCGGTTCTTTAACTTAAAAGTTCTTGGTGTTGAATGCTCTTCCAAACGTATACAAAAAACACGGTTCCCAAGTATTAAGGGTGGGTACTCATCCCCCTATTCCTTTCTCCATTCACAAATGTATTATCAAGTCTGGTTCACTCTCCTGCCAGACTTCTCCCAGCTTAATCTTCACACTGAATCTGTTGGTTGGCTTCATGACCATCAGTCTGGCTTCAGAGCTGCCAGAAGCAGGCAAACTGCTCTCCTGAACATACGTGAAGACCTGCTCTCCATACTTCACTCCAACACCCCCTGTGTCCTCATGTTACTTGATCTCTCTTCTGCCTTTGACATGGTCAACCATGCCATCCTGCTCAACTGTCTCTGTGATAATCTGGGTATCACTGGTCAGGCCTTGGCGTGGCTGACTTCTTTCTTTTCTGATCGACCCTCCCAGGTCCAACTTGGGTCCTTCCTCTCCTCCATCTCTAACTGTGGTGTCCCCCAGGGGTCTAAACTCTCTCTTTTCAACCAATACCTGGCACTTCTTGCCCACCGCATTGCCCTCTCTGCCCCAACTTTCAGTGCCATGCGGATGACATTCCCCTCATTTTCAGGCTACCTTTGGCCACCTCCTCTCCGTCTCTCATCTCTGACTGTCTGTCTGCCATCCTGGAGTGGTGTGCCGCCAATGATCTCTGCCTTAATGCCAGTAAGACTTAAATTCTCCTCATCAGCACACCCGCTCCCTCCTTTCCTGTCACTATCTGGCCTGCCTCTCTTGGCCCTCTTCCTGCTCCCATCTGCATGGCTAAAAACCTCTGGGTCATTTTCGACTCCACACACTCCTCCTCTCCTCACATCTCTGACGTCTCTAAGAAGTCACATTACCAGCTGCACCTCCTCAGAGGTATTGTTCCTTTCCTCTCCTTCCCATAGAAGCTCATTGTCTCCACAGCTCTGGTTCTCTCTAGGCTGGACTACTGCAACAACTATTCTAAATCTGCCTACTTCTACTCTCCGCCCTCTGCAACTTATCCAGAACAGGACTGCGAGACGGTGTCCAGTTAAAGGTGCGAATACAAAAGGTTCGAATGCAATAGGATCGGGTCAATAGGACCGAAAACAAAAGGTTTAATTTTTTTTAATTATATATTTTTTGGGGGGGTTTAGTTTAGGTAAAAAAAAAGTGGTTTTCACCAAAAAACAGGGGTTGGGAGGCACCCCCCAAAAAAAAAATATGAACCAAAATATATATATATTTTTTGTTTTCCATCCTTTTGATTCGACCCTATTGTATTTCAAACCTTTTGATTCCATCCTATTGTATTTCGAACCTTTTCATTCGAACCTTTAACCTATAACCCTGCAAGACTTGTCCTTGGCCTCAAGCCCAGGGATCGTATCTCTCCAGTACTGAAATCTCTGCACTGGCTCCCAGTGGCTGCAAGGATTACGTTCAAAACCTTTTGCATTGTCGAAAATACCTTTAACTCTCTCTTCCTAAATATCTTCCTTCTTGAGCTCTTCGCTCATCCGCCTCCAACTCCCTCAGGGTCAGTCGCTTCTCCAAGCAACGAGTTGGTGGTAAACCTTTTTCTTCGTCCGGGGCCTCCCTCTGGAACAGCCTCCCTGCCCCTGAGGAGAACCACATCTGGTTCCGGAAGCACCTCAAAACCTTCCTCTTTGCTTCTGCTTTCTCTACTCTGCTGAATTCCTGATTGAAACTGTACTGGTTACCTGGCCACCCTCTGATCTCGGGCCGAGGTCCCCTCCCCCGCCAGCTACACACTTGCACTGCCTCCCTGGCAACCCCCGCACTTGGGGACTGTTTCTGTATCCCTACAGTCCCCACTAGCACTTGACACCGGATGTCTGCACTTACCTTTGCACTTGCCACTAGCTGGCCCTACTTCTCTTATTGTTTTTATTTATTCTATTACCCCATGTACTGCACTGTCCCCAACCGCTCCCACTCCGCACTTTTCCTCTTCCCCCTCCCCCTGCACTTGCGATCTGTATGACACTTGGCCTAGTATGATTGCTGTCTCCGTCTTCCCTCTGTTCCCTCTCCCTTGCCGCGTTGCGCCTTGAAACACTTGTGTATAGGCGCGTTATAAATGCCATATCATATATATTATTGCACAAACACAGTTACAAGCATCGGGGGTGGGGGCACGGAAGAGTCTCTTCCCCCTGTTCTCTCTCCAACTCACAAATGTAGCATCAAGTCTGGGTCACTATCCTGCCAGAGTAGAGTGTGGGTTATTTGTATTCCAAAAAGACTCTTCTTTTAGCAACGGGTCCTCAACCTCCTTAGATTTGCTTCCTGCACCTCTGCCTGTCTCTCTCTCTCTCTCTCTCTCTCTCTCTCTCTCTCTCTCTCTCTCTCTCTCTCTTATGTAGGTCCTTGACCCCTCTGGGTTGTCTTGGGAACTCCCCGACTTGTTGCGTAGTTCCTCTATCGTGTGGGCCCCAGACCCCTTTATGTTATCTCAGGATCTCCCGGACTTGCTCAGGTCCCCAGTCCCTCAATTGTGTGCTTCTTCGGATTTGTCCGGGTCCTTGACTCCTCTGTGCTGCTCTTGCAGGTCTTCCCCAACTTCGTATGGGTCCCAGACCCCTCTCTTAGGTTTATTGCATGTTGTCGCCAGGCCTGGTTCACTAGTCTGCCAGTCACTGGTTTTCATGTGACTACCTTAGTTCACCCCCCCACCCACCAAGTACTAGTATGACGGAGATGGGGTTCTTCAGCCTTTCCCAACCCCCTCCTTAATTCTCTTCTACCTCCACCACCCGCTACGGTAACCCAAGTACATTTTGTGGTGTTCCCGCTTGCTCGGGAAACTTTGCAGAACTTCTTCCTGCAGCAGACCTTTCCCTGTTTTCCAGCGGTCTCCGCATTTCCTCTCAGCGTTCCCAGATCTGGTCCCTCTTGGCGTGTGCTTCTCGGACCAACCGCACAGTCCAACCCCGGGTATTTGCCCGAGCCTCCAATTCTCTAGGCTGGGCAATAGTGAACACAGCGTGTGTTCAGCGAGGCTATGCCCGCCTTTCCTGTTCTCCACGGCGAGTCTCCTGCTGGCTCTCGGTTCCTCCAGGGAGGATATGACAAGGTAAATAGCCCCCCTTCCCTTTTTATTGCTGGGGCTAACTCTAGTTGACTGTACCGCGTATGCTGGTTCCAAGGTGGGCTTTTGCCCGTTACTTATGTCAGTTGCATGCACACCCTTTGGGTAAGCCTCACTTTTCCTCGTTCCAGTATAATCTGTATGGATGGGGTCTTCTATTTTACAGAGATAAATAGACGGGTGGGGGACCATAGAGAACTGAGTGGGGTTAGAGGAAAGAGGGGACAGAAATATAGGGGACAGAAATGGAGGGATATATACTGCGTTCTTCCAAAGTGATTGTCACTAGTCCCAATAAGGGCTTCCCTCCTCATGAGATTCCCCCACTGAATACCACCCTCAAGGGGATTATAAGGAAGCAGCCTCACCTCCCTGGCCTCATTGGAAGGGGCTTCGCCCATGGGAGCAATTACAATACCCTGGGATTCAACAGAAAAGGTGGGCGAGGGAGCAGATTTACCTGCTCTCACTACACTCTACAAAGGGAACACAGATAGGTCTTTCCCAGCTTCCCTGTGCCTAAACCACAGAGCAGGGGGCAGGAAACAAGTGGAACTTGAGCATCATTTCGTTCTCTCGTTAATGCCAAGAGGGGACCCCGGATGGGCATCAGTTTCTATGACCTCCTGGAAGAAATCTCATCTGGATGCTTGCAGATTAAGAGGAGAGACAGGAGTGCACTAAAGGGAGCAACACCCGTCTCAGCACATCTGTCACATGACTTAGGATGTGGTCACACTAAGTAAACTATTGACTTGACACATGTAAATGGTTTATTTTCTACTTTGATGATGTCACACTCTGGTTATAGCATCAGGTCCAAGGCAGAGTGGTCCCATTTTCTGTGATGTTACCAGAGACGAGTCAAAGGGCATGCAATGTCATTCCCATCAAGTCATTTTGTGATCAAATTCAGAGGCATACTTCTTCAATATACTGGTGAAAAGTCTAATTGCAAACACATTTTGTAAATTCACTTCTGGTACAGCCCCTAAACTAAGTTTTCTTACAAACATAAGAGTAATGTCATTGATTCAACGTCTTCAAAATTCAGAAAACACCTTTGCCACGTCAGACTCCGAATTGTTTCTGTAACCCTATATCCTCTGTAACTTCCTTATCTTTTGAATGCCCACCTTGGAAATGTTTTAATCATGCGTTTATGGGGCAAAGTGGTGCAACACATACTCGTGGTGATGCAAGGGCATTCCTTAAGGTGACTGAAGGGAGAAGGGCAGGCAAGTATGAAATCTGGAGAGGGGAGACTGTCTAGCAGAAACAATGTTATCCATAAGGTACATAACTCCTAGTGGATACTATTCCATCTGCAGATTGATCATCTTAGATAACCACAGTAAGGCCAAACAAAAAATAAAGGAGGGAGTCTCTAAACAGAACAGGAAGACGGAAATCTCATCTAAAGATGTGCTGCATTACAGCCCTACCAAACAAGGCTTCAGCCTTCGCATCAGATTCTAGGCAGTAATCCTTAGCAAACATATGCAGAGTCAACCAGGCGGCCAATCTGCAAACCTCCTGCTATAGGACACCCTTCAGAAAAGTGGTTGTAACCCCCACAGCACGTTGTGTCTCACAATCCCATCTGGCAGAGTTGTGCGTGCAGTCTCATAGCCCCACTCCACATGGAGATGGTCTATTTGTTTAGAGCCACGCCCCAGATGTGTGACGATAGACAACAAACCGTTCCCTTTCCATGACCTCTTGTCAAACCTGGGTATGTAGTGGCTAAAAGCCATTTTTCGGGGTCAAGTATATGCAACCTTTCCTCTGCCTTGGATGGGTGATATGGAGAAAGAATGCTGGAAGCTATATGTGCTTGTTAATGTGGAATTCATGCTGGACTTAGGGTAGGAAAGACTGCTTCAGCCGAAGTGTCACTTGCAGGCCTCACTGATGTGAAGGCCTCTGGAAAGATTATCTTTACTTTAAGGAATTTGAAATCCCAGCTGTGCAAAGCTCCAAAGGGGTATCTGGTCATTGCATCGAATGCCATTGCATCGAATGTCATTCCATCTAAATGTTTCAATCTAAAACATTTGCATCTAATGCATATCTCTGGGGGGTAAAGGGTTAATTTTTGTTCAGGTGCATTTTAAAGGGTAAAAAAACAGGGGTGTGCCCCGAAAAAGAAAGAAAAAAAAAAGATGCACATTTTTTAGATGGAAGAATTTCAATGGAATGGCATTAGATGCAATGGCATTCAATGCAAAGACCATAAAGCCTCCAAAGGTGGACCCATCAGTTGTGCAATACCAAGCAGATTTACACCCAACCATAGAGGAGCAGGCACTTCTGCTTCCTCCACGATTTTCTCCCTCTGTTGGTTGCCCTAGCTCCTTTTATACTCCCCCAACCTAGGGCTTGTCTTCTGGTTTGAATTCTTATGGGTTAGGTCTAATTTCCCTTTGAGCTCTCTTTTATGATTTGTCACTTCCAATCTAGTGCTTAATATCTCTCATTAGGGTATTCTTAAACCGTTTCTCCGATTCGTTAGTTACTTGATATTCTAAATTGGCCGCAATGCGATGAGGTGAGGAGTTAAGGATGAGCGTGGTATCCGTTTCAATCTTGAAATCATCTCCTGTTTGGAGTGGTGTTGTGACGTTTGCTTGCTCCCTCACCATGCTGAGGCTGGCTTTCCACCAGAACCAGAGAAGTGCATGTACGTAAGCCTCTTCTCTCCCGTCGCTCCATGAACATTGGGGTTCAGGTTTCTTGCACAACCCCTCCTGGAGTTTGGATTGAAGGATTTGCAAGTCGTCCCTCACTTAATGTACTTGTAAATCCTGTAATCCCACACCCAGATAGGCCTGGTTGAGAAACCTGAAACCCAAGGCCCAGGATGTGTTAGAATATTATAATAATATGCATCTTTCTGAGCCCTAAGCTAATCCCTTTTTTGCAATCGAAATCCTGCTCTTTTAGTAATATTCAAAATGGGGTCGCATTTGTCAGTCATTGAGTAGAAACAAAATAGAAATGTGTTCATGGCTTCCTCGGTCAGTCATTACAAGAAAAGGCTGGGTCCGTGCAGAGGGCATGTTTCAGTTGCCTGGCCTTCACCGATAAACCTAGGTTAAACAACATTAAGGAGAGGTCCTCCTATTCCACGAAGTAAGTAAGGTTGTTCCAATATGGCTCTATTATCTTCACTAAATGTTATGTAAAGACAGGCCACACTAAGCAGAGGTTAATTACAAAATGAGTCAGTGTTTAGCTCTTCCACTTTGTTAAATGCACAAAAGGTATATTTTTAAATGTTGTGCAAATAGGGTGTACTATTCAGGCACTTCACATCTCCATGAAACACTGGTCGTGGTTGAACCTGAAGTCCACTCAAGTGTATGATATGTGCAAAATAAATCTTAGCTTGCAATTTTGAAACTCTGTTTTAGATAATCTACTTTGTTTGAATTATAGTGCTTAGAAGTCACAAATGGGGCCCAACGTGCAGTCCCACCGAGGATGATGGCACCTTGTCTACACGTGATGCAGAGGAACCTACAGAATTGACTGCTTGGTTTCGGGGAACCCTGCCATCAAAGAGAGTTGACTACTCACAGGTCACACTAGCCACCATCAGCAGACGTCTCTTCATGGACACCCTCTCCCGTCTGGGGCTCAACGAATTGCACGCCATATTTATTTCTCCCAGAGCAACTGAGACAGAACTTTGTCAGCAAGTAAAGCTGTTTGGCAGTTGGGGTTAAACCAAAGATATTTGCAAATACCTTCTTTTTACAGGAAAAAGTAGAAGGTTTTAGGATGTTTGGTCCCAGAAATCTTCATAAATGTTGGTCCGAACTTTGTGACGTTCGCTCTGCGAACAACGTAGAATTTGGTAAGCCTGCGCCCCCAGAAGGTACCCCGGCATACAAGATGTATTTCAATTCAAATACGGGTTGGGGGTGATTGTATTTATCAGTTCATGGCAGAAACAGATTAAAGATATGCCTCGCTTACGATGGCCAAAAGATTACCCTTTTGATGTATCCATATTTCAGCATTTAGAATCTGTATTATTAGAAAATAAGGCTAGACCCTCTGACTTGATGTTATCCGCGATTGGCACAAGAAAGCCTCATAGAAGATCAAACCCGAACATAAATTTGCTTTAAAGCACACGTCATAGGCTGATCAAGCTTTAGTTCATGATCAGTAGACATACTAACAAAATAATCGAGAAATAGAGATTGTCAGCTACAAAGAACAGGAATTGACCCCGTTATATCTACTTCTACCCATAACCCTCATCAACATCTCCTTCCTTCTGTGCTTCCTCCTCCCTATGGTCAACCACAGAGTACATTAGTAGTGGGGGCTCCCGGGACCTAAACTTTCTCCCACTCTCCCCGTTCCCTAAGATTTGCCTCCCTCGATAGAAGAAGATGATTTATCAGATGCAAGCCTAAATCCTCCCAGTGAATAAATACATGGCCATTTGACTAAAGAAAAGACACAGAAATTAGAACCTTTTATTAGGAATACAAAAGCAGCTTTAATGCCTACCCATCACAGGACATTAAGGGAGCAAGCTGTTCGGTTAGTATTGAGGGGAGTCAGACAAAATGTGGTTGAGGAAGTACTTGAGACCCAAGGTCCTGAGTGACTAATTGTTTTGGAATGTTGTGGTGATGAGATTCGAATCCAGTGGTCAAAAACATTTTTGGCAGTTTCTAGGGAATTACAAGATTTTAATTTAGCTGCCTTCTCTTGTCATACGGAGAAGGATGCCTTCTCACATGTTAAAGGACTTTGGGAGATATTTGATGAAATGAAGGAACTAGAGAAAGCCGGATTGGAATTAGAAACTGAAACTAATACTTCTGGATATGTTCAACAACCAGTTATCGTTACAGCATGTAATGAATCTTGTGTGTCAGATGAAGAATTATAGTTAATCACATGTACTGCTCTTAGATAGGCCACCACTTTGACCACTCTTTCAGTCATTTGTAGTACTTTTGTCAGTATGTCCCACAGATGCAGATGCATGCTATGAAAGTAATGTTGGATGCAATTATGCAGCACAATGTCGAAGGCGAGTTAGAGAACTAAGGTGAATTACAACACTTGAAACTATTAATAGATAATGCATCCATAATTAGTATCCCAGAGCAACTCATCCACTTAACAGCACTTTTAAAATTACGAAAATTAGCTAGTTGCCAGCTCCTCCGTATGTGAGAGGTGCCGCCTGTTTATGTACCAGAGCAGGCTTAACGTGATGCTCACAAAGCTCTGTCCTTGATAATCAATGGAAGCCAAGTATGCAGCCAGTTAAATATGATACCCAATTTGTTCACGTACCCATTTCCAGGCAAGAATTAAATGCATTAAAACAGACAATCCCTGAGATTAGGAAAAATACCACTTGGTTTTGTAAAGAATTGGAGGTTGTTTTGAATACCTCTGTCTTCACCATTAGGGATTTGGAAACTTTGTTCTCAGTAGTTTTGCATTCAGAGAGTTGGACAACAATTTGGTATGTCATGGACCCTGTGACTTTGTGGAGGACATGGCATGCACTTTTTCAGCTTGACGCTAACAGGACAGCTGGCAAAAGACCCGCTCCCGCGGTACTTAACCTTCCAACTATGATAGTTGCACAGCTCAAAAGGGTGGTACCCGAGAAAAAGATTAATTGGGATAAGATGGCCGCATGTGTCCACAATAAAATTGAAGGGGTAACTGAATATTTTAATACATTTGAGTAAGTATTTATTGATTTTTTAGGACAAGAAAGGACTACGCCGGCAGGGAAACGATTATTTGAAGATACATTTGTCAGGCAATTGTTACCTGAAATTAGCATTCTTATTTTTTTGCTTAATTTTGTGAGTTAGTTTATTACAAACTTTTTACACACTAAAACATCTATCTTCACAAAATCTGTGTGACGCCCCTCTTCGTCACTCTTTACATCTTAAAAATACAAAAATAGACAAATTAGGATTCTTATAATGCAATCAGAGCGTGCTTGGCAGACTAAAACCCTGTCGGACATTTTGCATATGGCTCAAAATTATGAAAATAGAGTAAATGTGGAGAAAGAGAAAGCAGAAAAGAAGAGAGTAGATCTTAAAACAAGAGTGTTAATACAGCAAATTCAACAGGGAATGAGGGGAGGGCCACTCATTGGCTCAAGAGGAAGAGGTGTTTGTCCATTTGTCCCATTTCCACTGCCAGGACCTAAGCAGTGTGCATATTGCAGAGAGGAGGGCCACTGGAGGGCACAGTGTACAGCCTTGTTGAATAGAGGAAGCAGAATGCATCAAAGAAGTGGTAGAGGACGTCTGCGGAGGGGGACAGGTAGGAAGTAGGGGTGGATGGGTACCAACTGGGCCGGAGATTGGCCCTGCAGCAACTACTATAGTCCCTATTAACGCCAAGGTTTTCGATAATCCAAGTGAGTCTTTTGTCACTAATTAATACAATATTGAGGATTTCTCTTGGGATTTCTCAGAATAAGACATCCCTCCATCAGTCAGGAACCTAAGTTCACATGAGAGTTGAGAGACAGGAGCATCAATTTCTAGTAGACACAGGGGAGCGCAAAGGAGCTCCATAGATCATGCTAGGTTTCCAGAAATTCTTTTGAGTGGGCATACTAATATTTCAGTAGGGGTTGCTGGAACACCTGTAGCTCATAAAATATCGGCCGCGGTGCCTGTCCTTTTAGTACCAGCAGCCAGTGAGATATCGTTTTTATTAACTACACAGTGTGGAGAAAATTTGTTGCGTTTAAATTTGTTGTAAAATTGTGTGCTACTATTTATTGTAGACCAGACGGAGTACACATTACAGTATGTCAGCCAAAAATGAATCTGTTTTTAGCAAAACCTTTCCCTGATACCTTATGAACAGTATCGGATAATGAGATTGGTCTTATGGACATTGCCCCAGTAAAAATACAAAATGGAGCAATGTATCTGCTTATTCCTCAGTACAAGGTATCCTCTGGGGGTTATTCAGACCTTTAAACAATTGTCTCAGACTTAGTAAGACAAGGGATTGTAGAAGAAATAACGACTGTGCAATAGCCCCATTTTACCTGTTTTTATAAAAGGGGACACAGGTCTTCCATATTGTCTTGTTATTGATTTAAGAGCAATTAATACGATTGTAGTACCTCAATTTCCAATAGTTCCAGACATTACTAGCATTCTTATCATGATCCCGCCATTTGCACAATATTTTTCAGTAACTGACTTACAAAATGCATTTTTTAGTATACCATTACATCCAGGGAGCAGATTTATATTTGCTTTCTCCCTTGGTGGGTGAGCGTATACTTTCACTAGAATCCCACAAGGATATACAGAAAGTCCAAGCATATACAGGATATGTTGACCCTCCTACCTTCCCATTTAAAGTGTTGCATTTTGACTTTAGACTTTTTTTTTATTAGAAAGATGTAATAATTTGAAATATGCGCTATAGTAATCTGTGACTTTAGAAAATGGGTAGACGCTTTTCCCTTGAAAGAGAATACCGCCATCTCCACTGCGAAATATATGTTGAAAGAGTATGTTTCCCAGGTTTGGATTACCCAGGGTAATTTGGTCTGGTAATGGCCCCCACTTTATTGCTGAAATAATACGAAATGTGTGTAATGGATTGCAGATCAAAAAGAAATTTCACACAGCTAACCGTCCTCAAAGTGCAGGGTTAATTGAGCGCCACAATGAAATTTGAAAGAAAAAATTAGCAAAAATATGTGCTTACAGAGGACTTAAATGGCCAGAAGCTTTACCGTTCATATTACTCTCCATGAGGACTACATTTGCGTCTTAATCGGGGCTATCCCCTTATGAAATTGTTATGGGCAGACAAGCTAATGTTTGGGGTGCTCCTAGACCACGATCATTGAAAGACATTGAGCACCCACTGCTTGTTGATTATTGTAAACAATTGACTGAACAATTACATTCCAACCACCAGCAGGTGAAGGATATCTGCCGGACAAACATTTGTGAGAATGACATCGGGTGAAGCCTGGTAACCTGGTGATGGTCCAAAACTTTCAGGAAAGCACTGCACTGGAACCACATTGGTTAGGACCATACCAGGTGTTATTGGCCACCCAAACTGCAGTTTGAGTAGAGGAGAAGTGTCATTGGATCCACACTGCTCACATAAAATTGATTCTTTTGCTCCCACCGTCTGATGAACATCATCCTCCATTTCAAATAAAGGATTCTTTCACCCATGTGAGTCTGTCAAAATCGGAGATAAAGTCTGCAATACACACACACCCATCTTGTTCGAAGATCATTCTATCCCAGGAGCAACCAGATATGATCTCAGACCCAGGAAGGAATAGGAGTGCCCCCTGGAAACCTACCAAGTGCAGATCTGGTACTGATGCCAATGTTTGCTGACTGGAAATCTAAAAGTGCTGGTTTGATATCAGGGTCATCTTTCTTCCAGATGAAGCGCCGAAGCACAACACCAGATTGCCAAGATTCAATTTCAAATAGTGGACGTTGTGGAAAGAAGAAAGGACGAGATCAACAACAACATTTTGAACCAAAAAGAGACTTTCTGGATAGAAAGAATGAACTATCTCTGTCGGGGGAACATGAAAGAAGAGTGTAACTATGCTTGCTTTCTTTAAACTATACAGGATTTCACACTAAAGATAATCAGACATGACAAAGTTAACCTTTCCCATGAAGATAAAATGATCATCTGGAAGAAAGTTGACACAGGATGCGACACGTTACATTACACATAACAAAGAGGAAGCATTCACCTAGAGGTTGGTAACTCTAAAGGACCCCATGACACTTTATATGGTCATTCTATGATTATTTTTATTAAAAAAATGCTCAACATCAAATGTCTTGGTCATAATGTTCAACAGCGTGCTTTTTAAATATCTGTATATTAATTTACTTACATCTTTTTGAATAGTTTTTTCAGTATTATATCATTCTGTGCATCACACATGCGAAATGTGAATAATAATATGACCAACATTTCACAGTGACATGTAATTGCTGGAGTTGAATACAACCATTTACATGTTATAGTGAAAAACAACGGTAACATTATATGAAATCCATGCATTTAACCCAATTCCAAAATAGCCGCTGGCGGGCGATGACGTCATCACATGAAGGACGTAATCACGCCACGCACGCCGGCACCATTTTTGAGCATTTATAAACAAACAGGGCACTGGATCTCACGCATTCCTGCGAGTCGGTGCCCAGATTCCAAACTTTTCCTCACAAGAAGGAAAGACCTTGCTTTAACAATAGGCCCATTAGAATTATGAACTTTGTTCCATTAAGGAATTGTGAACTTTAATAGAAACATTGTGATATTTTCAAAATACAGATCCAGCACTGACTAGGACCTATGCCTACCCCACCATTCAAGTAAACTAACGTATGCCATTTTACACTATCTTTTGTGCCCCAAGTATTGACTATTTTTCATGAGAATGAACACGACATCATAACATTGGTGAATTAGCTAATGTTTTTCAGGATTTTGCATGGTACCATAGTCCATACAGGCTAACTCTGGGTTTACTTCATATAATGAACCAAGAAGGCTGGTAATAATAGAAGGTAAACTCAGGCCTCCAGATAAGGTGCGTACAAGGCCTTTTTACGCATGAAAATCTTGTAAATACGACAGCTTTATTATTTTCCTGTGTACATTTACACACAGGTTTAGAGCAGAGGGCAGTGCAAAGGTCAGGTTACTTGACAGAAACCAGAAGGCTGTTTTTGATTTTTATCTACATGGATGTAATTGCAAGCCACCTCTGAAACAGAATGTATTTCTCTGAAGTCTTCCAAAAAATGAAACTGCAGACTTTGATAAAAGGAATGATTTCTTTCCATTCGGCTTCTGCTGCGTTGTGTGTAGATGCTGATGGAGCAAATAGAAGCACTGTGCATATTTACTTACTTAGAATTTTAGGCTTGTATAATTAATAAGATGGAAAACTAAGTTCCAATTGAGAATTAATATTTTGAAACAAATTATACTTTTTTCCAGTGAAAGCAAACCAGTATTGCACAATAGTACTTTTCAGAGTTCCGGTGCTGTGTGCATAATCATGCGGAGGCACATCATTTTCACACTTATAATTCACTTTAAGCTACAATTATTAAAACAGTGTGTTAAAAAGATGACTATGCACAGTCCAGTTTCAACCTTGCCGTCAATGGGGTGCATTACTATAAATGGTCAGTGCTTTGTCTTGCTCAAGGGTGAGTGATTGGTGTAATGACAATCACAGGTGTTCTAGCCTCTCAAATCTTCAAGACTACAATTAATACTTCCACCTGACTCTCCAGGAAGTGCAAGCGCTGTTCAAAAACAAACAAATGAAAGTGTCATTGTTAATTGAAATAGAAACTCTGCAAAACGTGTCCCTGTGATAATCCAGATGGTGAACTTTATGTAGCGCTTCATGAATGGGTTGTCCAACATCTAGGTACTGTGATTATTATACCTCAGTCGATACTCAATTAACCGACCTCTGAAGGATGTTAGCTAATAAGATAGCTCAGCGAGTTGAGCACTCGTTGCTGCAATCTGTGCGTGATATGTAGGTTGCAGGTTCGAATCCCGGCAATGCCAATTCAACCTTTCATCCTTTTGAGGCCGATAAAGGAGTACTGACTTTGGTTTGGTGCTAATTGTGATAAATAGGTTCCATGTACAGCGCTTTGCCAAAAGCTCTATATACATAACCATTTGACCATTAGATTAGATATAGAATTTAACATACAGTCCTGGACTCTCTGCACTGTTGTATCATAACATTGGCATACCATTAGGTAGTAATAGCTCCAGGAAATGAGGACTTTCATTAAACATCAAAAGACAATTCTGCTATCGAACCTCAAAACACACAATACAATTCATGTTTGCTTTACCATGTAATTGTCTAGGTTTTTGTGATTTCAACATTTAAATCTATACAGGAGAGATCAAATGGCCAGACTTTACAGAAATAATGAAAGGTGGATTCTGTCACAATGCAGAAAGCTGCCGCATAGTAATGATTTCCATACGGTTTTTGCACACGTTGACTGAATGTCACATACATTTTACTCTTTTGCAAAAGAGAAAAGTCATTTTTACTCTCTTAAAATCACATTTACTCTCAGAGTTTAAAAATGGGGAGTAAAATACTCCTACCTCAAAATCTTATCTGGAGCACTGGGTAAACTACACCAAGCATATTATTCACTATGTTTAAAAAACGTTTTGAACATGAGGAATTTGAAGATTTAAATATTTTGCATATTTGTTTTTGTTTGTTTTCTTGAATAGTCCCTGAAGATGGTCACTACTGATCGAAATGCATTGGACATGGGCATAATTTGTCACAGGCCTATCGTTGAATTATTTCAAGAATACAAGTTATTCGTTGAAACCAACATCAACACAATTGGATGAATTTTCATTGAGGTATATATTTGAACTGCTAGAACAATACACCATGAACCAAGTGGATCTCCACACAGGTCCTTCCAGCTGTCTGTACTTTCTTTATCTCGTAGCAGGTTGATAAATGAGTGGGATAGAGCACCAGCTCCTCCTGGAAGGATAATGCTTAACACCACTATTAAAAACCCTGAAATATGTAATAACACTCAATAGCAATCGTTAAAGTCTTAAAATGGTGTCTAACGTTCCATGGCGATTCTATACTTCTTACATGAATGTTACATAGCCTTTATTCCAGGTGATTCATAGCATAGGAGAACCTCAGTTTGCTATAGGAAGGGATATATATAATATGCAATCCTTTGATACCATTGTCGACTATACCAATTATACTAATTCCATCCTTCCTTATGGGAATTGGTATTATGTCTGTGAGGACGGGAAAGTATATAAGTGGTTGAAGAAGGGTTGAACAGGCATATGTTACCTTGCTAATATATTTCCTGGAGTGTATGTGGCTTCCACAGATCATATATTTCAGGGTGTAAAATTACAAAGAGGGAAAAGAGAAGCGGACCAGACTGATACTGATGTACAGGTAGCAGTAGATTTTGAGAAAGGAACACTACCATTGTTAGGGGTTGCTCTTAACTCTAGAAGCATTCGTAGACTCAGTAGAGTGGTAGAAAGTATGTTGAAGGAGACTGCAAATATGTTTGTGAATTTAACAACTGAACAGAACACCATTAGATTGGTGCACTTCAAAATAGGATGGTGCTGGAAATTCACAAGGCGAAAGGAGGGGTTTGTAAATTAGTGGGCTCTACTTGCTGTACTTACATATTTGCTAGCGCTAGAGATAATTTTGATGCTATTTATCAATTACATGTATTGGGAGAAGCAGTGCATTATGAGGTGGGACAGGAGAACGGCTGGTCACAATGGTTTTTGAGTTTGCTAAAGGATTGTAGATGGATATTACTGTCTATATTGTTAGTGGTCTTTGGGTTAATGTTAGGTTGCTGTTGTCTTCAGTGTAGTCCTGTATGTTGTTCCTTTATATCTCAGAGTTGTGTTAAAGTAGTAAGAAGAATTAAGCCCCTCCCAAAACTAGTTATAGAATTAATACTGTGATGATGGAAGAAATGCAAATTCAGAATTTAATGGACATAGATATTGAACGTCTCACTAATTTGGGCGGAAAGGGCTTGGCTTAGGCTAAAAGGAGAGTTTGTTAGAATATAATAATATGCATCTTTCTTAGCCCTAAGCTAATCTGTTTTTCACGATCAGAATCCTGCGCTCTTAGTAATATTCAAAATGGGGTCGCATTTTTCAGTAATTGAGTAGAAACAAAATAGAAATGTGTTCATGGTTTTCTATGTCGGTCATTACAACAAAAGACTGGATCCGTGCAGAGGGAATGCTTTAGACGCCTGGCCTTCACCGATAAACCTAGGTTAAACAACATTTAGGACAGGTCCTCCTATTCCGCGAAGTAGGTAAGGCTGTTCCAATATGGCTCTATTCTTTTCACTAAAGGTTATGTGAAGACTGGCCACACTAAGCAGAGGTTAGTTGCACAATGAGTGGTGTTCAGCCCTTCCACTTTGTTAAACGCATGAAAGGTATCTTTCAAAAGTTGTGCAAATAGGGTGACCATTGTTGGAAAGGAGGGAAACTGTATTCTGTGTTTAAGGACTAAAACAAAAGTCACCGTCTGAACTGGCAAAAAAGATTGTAATTAAAGCCATAAGCAAAGTGAAGACGTTTGACATAAGAATAAGATCTGGTGAATATGCAATTTGTTCTGCCTTCTGGAGAAAAGAGCATTATTACGCATGTAGTCTGAACATATTTGAGTTGTTCTCTCTTGCAAATGATTAACAAATGACCTATGCATCAGTGGGCTTCATTTTTTTGCATAAAAGGAGAAGCCGTGTACTATTGAGGCACTTCACTTCTCCACTCTCCATAAAATACTGGTCGTGGTTGACCCTGAAGTCTGCTCGAGTGTATAATGTGCGCAAAATAAATCTTAACTTGCAATTTTGAAACTCTGTCTCAGATACTCTACTTTGTTTGAATTATAGTACTTAAAAGTCTTAGATGGACCACTCATGAATCCTGCAATCTGGGGTTCAGGATGGAAGCTTGAGAAACCTGAAACCTAAGGTCCAGAAGTGACCACGTGTAAATCCTGCAACCAAAGGTCCAGTAGGGACTGTTTGAGAATCGTGTTAGCCAAGGTTCAGATGGGACCGCTTGAGAATCTGGATACCCTAGGTTCAGCATGGATCATTTGTGAATCTTGAAACCTGGGTCCAGGAAGGACCGTCTGAAAACCTGAACGAAGTCCATGTCAGCGAGGACCAATTTGGAAAATCTAAAACAGAATCCAGCTCTAAAAAGGGGGCTGGTGGAGAATCATGAATGGCCAAAAATTTAGGAGGGACCTACTGCACACAATGGTTCATTTTGGGACTATAAAATGACCAAACACCACTGATAATCCCATATATGAAGAGTACTCGGAAACGGAACATACATACTGGGCGAGGTCTTGAAAAATCCATGTGAAATCGGAGAAGGTAAGAGAACAAAACCTGAACTGGAGTAAGGGATGCAAAAGCCTGTCCAGGTGAACATTACATTCTTGTTCGTTTCATTTAAATACTTTCTCCGGTATAAAACCATGAAGTAAAAGAGATGCATGTTAAAAAACACACAAAATCATTTTCCATATACGAAAAATAAAAATAAATTCATGTTACATTGAAAATTTCCATAAATTCATCCCTTAATAAATACACATGTAGACAGATAAAAACAGATTAGAGCAAAAGAGATCTTGAACAATTGATAACAAGTCCCTACAAAAAGTTACGGCTTCACCAGTGGAACATAACCTAGCCTCCCAAGGTAATGGTCTTAAATATTGGCTTCTTAAATCTTTCAGTTTTACACAGAAAAACAAAAAAAGCATAGTGGTTTCGGTACCAGTATCTCAGAGTGGGCATATACCTGCCCCCCCCCAAATCCCCAAGATTTAGTAAAACAGGACATAGGTAATATTCCCATCCTGAGTCGGGTATGCAAAGATCTTTCAGTTGTCGGGCACATATAGTTGAGATAACTTTCAAAACCATAATCTGTTTTATCCTCAAGATCACCTGGGCCCAATTTAAGATTTATTGCAGCCTCTGTCCTTCCTTCTCATTTCCTTGCAGCTGCTGCTTTTTTAATCCTGGGTAAAGCAGATTTATCAATTGTCAAGCCTGCTCCCAAACACATCACCCATGGAGCCACCCCACACACTAGTAACTGCAAACTCTACTCACCCCAACAGCGGTACTCATCGACTGCATCCCACTGCAATAAGAAGCCCGCGCAAGGATGATCGCGCACAAGGACTTGGCGGCTGTGGCCGCACCGACGCTGGGGGAACACCAAGATTTTCAAAATCCACTTCCTGGTCACGTGGCGCACAACGTCACTCATGTAACCCTACGAGGCTTCACTCGTTCTCCATTCACACTACTGCTTCCCGGTCACTTGTTGCACAACGCCGCTCATGTGACCAACAAGGAAGCCCCCCAGCATAAAAGCACGCCGAATCCACATGGCCACTCTTTTCAGCTGTTTTTCTTCTGGGCGAGTGGCGTTTTGGATTACCTGGATCTGGATTCTTCCGTTTTTGACCCTGTTTCTTCCTTCCTGGAACTGTTTTTGCTCAATCCTAGGATTTGGTTATATTGGACTCTTGCCTTCCTGGTTTTTGGATATTCTGGACATTGGATTTTGGACTTCGTCCTGGACTTCTGTTTGGCCAAGTTGTTTTGGGACTCCAGCAGTGCTCTTTGGGAAGCTGCTGCATTCCTCTTGCGTCAGGTGCTTTCAACACCGAAGGTACACAAGGGTACTACATTTCTCCTGGCATCCCCAAGTCCATCTCACAACCATTGGACCCCTTCCTGTATTGGCGCCTAACCAAGGGAGAAATCTTAGAGTTCGCCTCTCTTGCAAAGTTGGTAGGTTCCCTCCCACTCCTTTTCTTATGATTACACTTGCATTTTTTAATCTTGCATTAGCGTCTGCTTAACTATTCCTTTGCCGCTACCTGGTACCCGTGTTCCTGTTTTCTGCACCTGTGGCCTCAACAACTGGTCAGGGAGTAACTCTGTTCCCGCCATGACCGGTGCTTGGGAACGGAGGTTTACATAGTCATCGCGGAGTCTTAACATGACATCAATATTGTCAGGGGTTTCATCCAATTAATCGCACTTTAACTTGTGCAACCCAGGGAATATGCCCCCCCCAACCACCACCACCAAACTTCATAAATGTTTTAATGCATGACAGTACTTCCCAAGACCATTCGTGCTCCACAGTCTAAGCCAGCAAAGAACTTGCTTTGAAGCCACTAAGTCCCCTACCAGATCAATGTCATATCCCAGACGCAATAATGCTGCAGGTGAACTTTGCAGCAACGGAAGCAGCTATTGAGAGGCTGAATGCAAGCATATCCCCACATTTCAGCTCCAAAGACAGAGGGACCTGTGGGGACCATCTACAGTTCATGTGGAATCTAATTCCTAAGTAGTTGTAGAATAGAGTCTGTTCCAATTTGCTTATATCTACATAGATATCCAATTGACTAATTCGAGAAATGGGGCCTAAGAATCATGGTTTTAGTTTTTCCAACATTTGGTTGCAGTTCCAACTCCTCACATTTCTCTAGGAATACATTCAGATTTGCTTTCAAGCCTTGAGGAGTGGTAGATTAAATTACCGGGTCATCAAAGTAGAATAGCGCTGGGTAGTTGTCTAGTCCCATTTTAGGGCTATCCATACTCCTCTGCACCAATGCTTTGATTATCTCATCAATGTATATATTAAAAGGTAAGGGGGCAAGGACACAACTTTGTCTTACCCCCTTTCACCACATCGAAAGGAGCGGTTAGCTCCCCGGCCAGGCCAAAGCACACAACAGCCCTGTTCCCAGTATACAGAGACTTAATGGTGTAGAACAATTCTGAAGGGGCTCATCTGCCCTCAGAATCTGCCAGAGACACTGTTGATAGCAGTCCTGAGATCCACAAATACAGCGTACAACCCCATTTTGAAGAGCACAGTGTGCTTCTGGATTAACAGGAATAGTCAAAAACCCTGATCGACGGTGCTCTTTTGTTTTTAGAACCCCGCCTAAAGATCATTTATGATACCATTCTCATCAGCACAAGTCTAAGTGGGACAGAACTGTTTTTGCAAATACTTTCCCCCACACTATCTAAAAGCGAAATGGGTCGATAATTGGCTGGGTCGTCCCTGCCCCACTTTGTATACAATTACTGCATTTTGCAAGGAGGCAAGTACAGCACCCAGTCTGATTGCTGCATTGAACATTCTACACAGAATTGAGTCCCAAACCTTTGGCTAATTTTTTTTAGAGGTCTAAAAGGATTCCATCCGGCCCAGATGCTATTCTGCTCTTTTGAGACTATATAGCCCTCCGTACTTCTACTTCATTAAACAGGAGAATTACGTGCCTAGGCTCATGCTCTGAACACAGCTCCAACGTGGGATTCTGGTTTTGTCCCCCACAAGGGGTTCCATACACACTTGAGAAATGCTGCCACCAGGTATCTGCTGGGATGCAGCACTAAAGTGTTAGACCCCATTCAGATTTTCGCCCACTACCAATTTCCAATACAAGGTATAATCTCCTTCATAGATTTTAACAGCTCATCCTATTTTTTGTACAACAAAATAATTATTTTTCCTTGCAAGTAAGTCCTTGTAGTCAGCTCTGTATAATCGGAGCTGTGTCTTATCCACAGCCCCCACCAAACCCAAACATTGCACTATTTTACTTTTTGCTTCCCTGCAAGTCTTATCATACCCGCTATGTTTGTTTATAGCAAGGCTTTTGGCTAGGGAACTGGGGAGGTCATACAAGGCAACAGGTTCTAATAGTTTATCAAATTCAACCATTAACTCTATATATATCAGCAGTGCCATCTGAGCAAATATCTACAAAACCTCCCAGAATTGCCTTATATAAGGTTGGTTTTGTGCCCTGTTCGACCACCCTCAGCCATTTCATGGATTTACGGGTATGACCTGTAACAGCAATCATTTCTATTATCTTTATTTTATTTATGTATTTATTTGTTGTGCATTTGTTAGGTACTTATACAGAAAGTGAGTGCCACGGGGCAGCAGCAGTGAGGGAACATGGGATTCAAAAACACAGAGGAAGATAAAAGATAAATCTACTATGCCTTATTAGTATTAAGAACGTGCAAGTGCAGCAAAAGAAAGGCAGGGGTAAGTGCTGGAATGTTTGTGCTCTTGGGTGAGCAGCAGATAAAGTGCAGAGTAGGATAAGTGCTATGAGGCATGGAGCCGCATTGGGTAGAAAGTGCAAGCCTAGAGGATTGAGGCTGGTGGGTGCTGAGGCAAGTGCTGAGAGATAGGAAGAGGCTGGGATGATTGGGTATGGGAGGTCAGGTCCCATAGGGATCCATAAGGGCCCGGCCACCAATCGCAGTGACTGAGATTAGCAGAGGAGGCACGAAGGAAGGAGGAGTTCAAGAGGAACGTCGTAAGGAGCTTCGGGAATTTGAGGAAGTCCTGCTCAAGAAAAAGAGGAAGGGGCAGGCTGTTTCATAAGAGGAAGCCACCTGAACAAAGATCAGCCTCCGGTCCTCTGTTTTGTGAAACGCTTTAAACAGAGAGTTGGTGCTTTGACACTTGTACTGGTGGTTGGGTGGCCCTATCAGGGCTGAGAAAAATACTCAGGGGTTTGCGATCACTTTCCATCCTTTCATGGATACTGAACTTACTTACCTAGCCAAGTCCTTAACTGAAACTATAATATAATCAATAAGGGTAGTACCAAACCGGTGCCGAAAACGCAAAATGCACATCTAATCCGCCTGGGCACCCAGATCTGGAATCGAGCCTGTAAAATGGCCAAACTGACTGACCCTTACACCCCGCAAATCCCAATAGCCGCTATCATGTCTACCAGACCAGAGGACCAAAAGGTGATCCAGAACATATGGGAACCCTCTGGTTGTAACGCTCACCTGATTCCCGCAGAGGTGCCGGTCTTGACTGGGTGAATGCCGTATCTTCAAAGGTGATGTGTAACACACGGTTGGCTCTTTGGGCTGGACCTCTGTGCACTGTATGTCTGACTCGAAGAGTAAGATGTCTGCAGATAGAAAATATGGGATTAATGAACTGGGGTTATTGGGTGCCTCTCTCCTCTTCCCTTTCTCTTCTCCTGTAGAACCCCAAAGGTTAAACCGCTCACCTTAGGTAAGTGAACGCCGAGCTCTCCATCTGCCTCGGGGCAGGGTGCCGTAACCAGTTTCTTCACTGGATAACGGTGCAGGCCTCTTGACCTCAGAGGACTGGTGTCCGTCGTTAACTGCACGAACGGTAAGTTCTGGGCACTTCAAATGTCTTAAAAGTCTTTTGTAATGATATCTCTTGTTTTGCAGGGTTCCGGCGATGGCGGATGGCGGGCTGATGAGAGTTGAGGATCGAACCCGCGTGAGGAATAGAAGCGCCTGGAAGCACGTAAGTAAGCGCTTGTAGCCTGCTTCACGATGCGCACTAACTGTCCCTTTTATCTTGCAGGTACAAGTTCGGAGCTCTAGAGAAGCTGAAGGGTGCTGGAACACCCACTGGATTCGGCGTGGGAAGGAGTAATGGCACGTGAGTAATAAAGTTGCCCAATGTCTTTAAACGCACCTTCTTTTGTCTTTCAGATGCGGGATGCAGCGCCGAAGGCCTCCGGAGCGTGCGAAGAGCTGGTAAGCTTTTGTCTTTCAGATGCCGGAATGCAGTGCGAAGACCTCCGGAGCATGCGAAGAGTAGGTAAGCCTTTGTCTTTCAGATGCCGGAATGCAGCGCGAGGCGTTGGTGACAGCCGATGGACCAGGTAAGAGATGCGCTGCCACTGAAGACCGTAGTGCTAACCTGTTCTTTCCTTGTCTTTACAGGTGCTGCTGAAGACTGGATTCCAGGATGGTAAGCCTTTGTTCCCTTAGGCCCAGGATCAGAAGCAGAAGACACGATGAGCGTTCTGCTGCAGAGAATGCAGAACAACACAAAGCAAGATTCATCCATCGGGTGTGGTTTAAATAGCATCCTGTAGTGCTTAGGTGTCTCCTTCCACAGCCACGCCTAGGTAAGAAAAGAGTTCCTGCTTTCCAGAAGAGTTCCAGTGTTCTGAACCTAGGGCGTGGCTGCCCCACCCAACAGGAAAAGTAGTCCCAAACAGAAGAGGATCAGGGGTTCAACTGGCAGGTAAGTAAGCAGCATGGTCTGCTGCAGGTACGTCCACCCAAGCATTATGAGCCCGGCGCTTCCAGCGCTGGGACTGGGCATCTTTATGAGCCTGGTGCCACTGGCGCCAGGACAAGGTCCAAAAGGTCCCAATTGGGACTGGCTGGCACTCGGAACCGGGGTTATGGGTCTGTTTCCAAGGGAGTCGGGCAAGTCCTGATCTTTTGGAAGCAGAGATCCTGACACTGGTATCGCCACCCTGGGTGACCTGGTGGATGACCAGGGTGTCCACACATTCTCTGAGCTGCACGAGATGACAGGGATCCCGCTGGGTCAGTTCCTCCTACACGGGGCGGTGTTGAAAAGCTCAAGAAGCGATGGCCAGACGCAGAGACCCTCTACGCCGGGCACGAGGTCATCGAAACTTGCTGAGCGTTGCAGAGGGGGGCACGAAACTTCGAGGCTCTGCGAGATCCTACTTGATAGCACAACACAAAACAAACTCAAGTGCAAAAGTAAATGGGAATCTGAACTAAACACGCAGTTTGGAGACACGGAATGGGAGACCATAACACATTACCATAAAAAAGTATCCAGGAATGCCCGATTTCAGCTTATTCAATTCTACATTCTCCATAGAGCCTACCTTACCCCAGACGTCATCTCGAAATTCAATGGCACTGGTGCGGCGACGTGCCCCAAGTGCCAAGAACCCTCAGCCGCACTGACCCATATGTTCTGGGCCTGCCCGGCCATACAGACCTTCTGGTCCCAAGTTCAAGCTAAGGTAGTAGAAGCGGATATAACACTGGACGTGCAGTCCCCCAGGGCTTGCATTTTGGGCTCATACCCGAGAGGCAAAAAGAACAAGCTTCTTAACAGACTCAAGGATTTAATTTACATCCTGGCAAAAAGACGTATCGCCATGGCCTGGAAATGCCCCAGAGCCCCTAGCGTCACAACATGGTGGGAAGACCTCCGTAGATGGACTGTGGCCGAAACCGGGGCCTGGGAGCTGGCACAGCGACAACAAAAAATAGATGACTCTGAGGACCTCCTACAATGGATAGCCCTCACAGCAGCTCTGTTCCGCACCAAAGAAGACAGCTTCTCCGGCGAGGACCTGGACAGCCCAGTCTCACCCTAGCGCAAGCGGTTGACAGCACAACGTCCTGGTCTTGGTTTATATTGGGGGGGGAGGGGAGTTATTATTGTCACATAACTGATTATTATATTGATGATACTGGTTGTATTGTATTTGAAAAAACAATAAATATATATTTTTTAAAAAGGGTAGTACCATTATGCCCAGTGAAGGTTACTTTAGTAGGCTGGTCTTCTACAAACCTGCCATTGCAGGCTCCGAGTTCCATATCATATAACATTTGGGCTGTGTCAATGGCTCAGTGTTTGACCCTCTTTGGGGATACTGCTACCAGGGTAAGGATATCCCAGGCGCCATCCTGGCCTTCCCACTATCCCTCCAGTTCCCTTATGGGATCCATTTGCAAATTTAAGTTGCCCGTCACGAGAATATAGGTCTTCATTTGATTGGATCCCCTCCAAGAATTTATCAATTCCTGTATTTTTTCCACCAGAGCCAACCCATTAGCTTCCGATGGTCTATTATAAAGATTAAATAACAGGATCCAATGGTCTTCCCCAGGACCAACAGCCAAATGCTGGAGCTCCTCTATACCTGTTGGGGTGGACAATCACCATCCAATCTAGTGCCGTCTCCATCAGGATGAGAAGGCCCCAACCTTGTCCCCCTGGGAACTTTTCTAGGTCCCCCTGGGACCTTTTCTAGTAGGGACCTGGAACAAGTCATAGAACTACCTTAGGGTTGGCCTTGGAAAGAATACATTTTGATCTTCTTTGTCAGGGCAGAGGAGAGGCTCACAATTAGGCTTAGGTGTTTGAACTTTAATGTGGCCATCCTTTTGAGAGAATTTTGTTTGGTAGAATAGGGTGTCTCAAGGAGGGAACCAACCACATCATGGAGACCCGAAAGCAGCATCCGTCTAAGACACATGCAGAGGACGCAATTTTATGTTGAGCCATAAAGTCTTGTGTATTGCTGCACGGCCTACCACACAGGTGGATCGCTCTGAGCTCCAAGAGGTCGATATGGAGCCTCATCTCGCTCAGATCTGCAGATCATCAAAATAATCTCCCCAGCCTGTCATGGAGGCATCAGTGATGATCAGTGCATGAAACAATAGGAGTTCAAAGGACTCGCCCACCGTGACATTTTCGTGCCTGTACTACCAGCTCAAGTGATGCTGGTGCTCATTTGTAACTTAAAAAAAATAATTATATATATATATATATATATATATGGCATTTTAGTTTATTACATGCTCTTTAACCAACATCATACATCTCCTTTACACACATTTAAAAACCTATTATTTTAAACCCTCCTCTTATTCCATTCCATTTTCCTTTAGGCAGTTTCTGGTCACTGTGATTTTTACTGGCTGGATTTCCCAAGGATCGTCTCAAGGGACTTCACCAGGGCATTTATCATTCTTTGACTTTTTTCCCCCCTTAGAGAGCCTCCCACCACTTTTCGGCATCCAATTCACATTTCTCTTTCATGAGGTTGTATAGGTGTATTGTTCTCAGATCTCTCAATTCTGCGCAGAACAGAATAAGAAGTTGCAACGACTCAGTGTATACCACAGAAACGACACTTGTCGCTCTTCAGTTTGTCCCATATCTCTTGAGGATCACTTTTGTATGTAGGACATTCAGACGAAATCTCAGGAAGAGGTCCCTCTGCCTGTTATTTGGGAATCTTCTCAAATATTGGGGGGTGATGTTGAGGAGCGCAAATATGTTTTTCGAAAGCATATGTAAGGAGGATTTCAACCTCTGCTGTTCCGTTTCTTGCCAGTCATCTGCGCACAAGATTTCTTTCACATACATTGGATTATTGCATATTGTCTCAGTTGAGGTCCCTAGGTTCTGTAGGATGGCTCGACAATGATTGAACCACAAACTTAACACCCAATCATTCATGTTTGTTACTTTTGCTTTGATCACATAAAACTGTGGTGGGCTGTTTTCCAGAGTCGCCTTCCTGAAAAGTGACAAAGCATTCCAAGCGACTCTCGCATGTAGTGATAACAGACACACCTTGTGTCGGATAATTGCCATTGAAATTGATTTGGGTAAGTGCAGGACTCTTTTCCAAAACCATCCTTCCAGATATTCACAGATCTCCCAATTAAGACCCAGGCAAGCCTCTGCCCCATATGAGAGGACTGGCATCACTTTTTTGGTTGTTTCGGGAGGATTGCTCAGGGGAAACATGCTCGCCTTAGAAGCAAGACGACACGGAGCAACACAGGTTTGATTCTCGCATCCGCGCTTAAAAACCTCTGGGTATTAAGTGCGTTATAAATAACCCATCATATCATATAAAAAATGTATGATGGCAGAAGTGGGAATTTGCCAAACTGCGCTCAATCATTATCCCTTGATTTGTTAGATGTTTTACTTTTCTCTTTAGGCAGTCTATCCAAGGTGTTTCACCTTTATTTATGTTTATTGAACAGCCGAGATATTTGATCTCTGAGGTCGGCCTCAAACGCTTTCCATTCAGTTTCCAACACATTTCCGTTTTCCTATTGGCCATATGACTTAAAAATACCATTATTTCTGATTTTGCTGCATTTATTGTTAATGAGTTGCATAGTTTTGCAGAATGTCTAGTTTTCTTTGTAGACCGATAGGGGTCTGGTCCAGGAGCACCAAATCGTCTGCATATGGAGCCAGGCTATTTCTGTTCCATTTATTTTCAGGGGAAAGATGAAGAAGTTGAAGAGAACAGGAGCAAGGGGACATCCCTGTTTCAAGCCCTTAAAAGTGAGAATATTTGGGGTCGGTTAGCCAAACTGGTCCAATTTAATTTGCATTGAAGTTCCTGAGTATAGATCCCCGATAGCTGAAAGTAGAGCAACTTGGGCAGGCTACATTTTTCAATTTCTGCCAAAGTTGCTCTCGATCAGTTCTACTGAAAGTTTGCTCCAGGTCTATACATGCGAGGTAGATTTTTCCGTCTCCCCGCATTGTTCGCATTTTTAGGAGACTGATCAGTAGTAAATTCAAACTGCATCCTACCTCCTTTACGAAGCCAGTTAGGCAGCAATCATAACTCTCTGATTTTAACACCCATTTACGAACGCGTCTTAAGAGGACCATGGCAAATATTTTCCCTAGGACGTGCAAAAGCGCTTTTAGGGGCCATTTTGTCACCCTTTATGAATATTGGTGACATCACTGCCGCTTTTCAGGACATCAGGACTTTCCCTTGAGGAGAATTCTGCGAAACAAGACCAGGCAGAAATCAGCACATGCCTCCGGTGTTGCGTTTAACATGGCGTTGGAATGGCCATCCGGTCCAGGGGCACGCGACCTGCCTGCCCTCTTAATAAACGTTAGAATTTCCTCTCTGTCCATATCGATTTCCCAATTTGGTCCAAGATCCTCCACTGTGGGGCTATCCACTAGGGTCGTTGTTTCAAACAAATTCCCAAAATGGCTCACCCAGGTATCTTCTGGATTTAGCTGACATGAGCTAGAGGACGTCCCTTGCTCATTCAGGAGCTGCCACAAAGTCTTGCTGCTGTTATATTTAAGTGCCTTGGAGATGAGTTCAGCAGCATTTGAGGATCGTAGCTTTGTGCGATTTGATTCAGTTCCTATAAGATTGCCTCCTTTTCCTTAGTAATTCCTCTTTATTTAAAGCCATTGAGCCAATTAGCTTTCGCAGGTCCCGGCTCAGATGTTTTTTTTTTTGAGCTACCACTTCCCGGTCGTTGGTGTCGATTGGTTTATGGCAGGATACAGATCTTTATTTCTTTCTCTCTAAAGGCAGTCAAGCCACTGTCGTATTCAACTACTTCTCCATCGCGGTCCTGACATGTTAATAAGGTCTTTGTTAGTTGAGGAATTTCATTGGTTGGCAAAGTCTATTTCTTCCAACCTCGATTTCTACCAAATACTTCCAGGTGTCTTTATTTTCTGTCGTCATTCCAGGACATATCAAAATTATTGGGTCGTTGTCACTGTACGTAGCCGGGAACAGTCAGAGAGGTTACCTTTAGAAGCAGATTTCCCGACACAAAGAAGTAATCCAGTGTTGCGTATTGGTTGTCGTTTTTCCAAGTTGCGGCTCCCGGAATATCGCCCTTCGTATTTACATTTAACATGTAGATTTCTCTCTGTTCCATCTTATCAAGCCATAAGAGATTTCTGCCCATTTTCAGATTAATTTAGTCATCTTTGGGTCGAGAGGACTTTGCTCCTGATGAAAAGCAGTCTATGTTAAGGTCACTGCATATTATTAGCTGAGGGTCCGCTTGAATAGTATACATTTTGTCAATCCACTCATTGACCAAGGCAATGAAATAGGGTCCTTCTTCCACATCAGGGTTCGAATACAAATTAAAAAGTATCAGCAGGCCCCTACTCTTGTTGATACTGACCTCCAGCTGAATAATCAGGATTTGAATGTAGCGATTTGAATTGATTGTTTGGAGTACCCGAAGGCCAAGACCATTTCTAAGTTTTGTTAGGAGCCACGACGAAGGTCTACCGAGCTTACCCTTTTAGTTTGGTTTAGGTGAAGGTAAATCCATCCAGTAGTGACGTTTCCAACAACCACGATTCCTGTATACGTATTATGTCCAATCTACAAACAGCCGGATCCATGCTATGAAAAAGATGGGCAAAACCCAGAGTGTTACAGGACACAATTGCCAGGTTCCAAGGGTCGGTGTTCTTCTGGCTCTATTCTTTGGCACTTGCCGCCAAGCTTTGGCGAACCAGGTCCAGGACTTCTCCTCTTTGTTGTGTGTTTTTTACTCTCTGCCTTGAAACATCACCCTTCATAGTTTGTCTTCAGTTCTTTACCTCTGTATGGTAATCTGTATCTGGTTCTTGTTACATGATCCTTCCCTCTCAATCTTTGGGAGAGGTGGAACTTGATCCAGGTTCATACCAATTTTTATAGGGTTTTCAGGGATGGAGCCAAAGCTTTTTATGTTTAGTTTGGCGTTCTTTGCTCTCGATTTCTCGATCACCAACATACCTGCATTCTCATTTCTCTTTATATAGAAGCCCAGAGTGCGGAGTTCATTGCTTGCCTCGAGGAGAAATGAACTCAGGAAGCCAGAACCCATGTGTAGGTTTACCCTGTCATTTTCTCGCTGGTCGATGAAATCCACGATCTTAATGTCATCAGTGGTAGTCACTCTTAGTTTAGGTATATGGTGTAAGAGGCTCTTGGCGTTTGAGCAGTTAAGGATCAAGCCATCATCCGCTCTTAGATCTGTGGTTGATCTTGTTGAGCATGCCCTGGGTCCCTCCTGCATTCACTTTTAGAGCTTTCGTCGCGCCCATGTCTGTGCGTTTGTAACGCGCCGAAAGCCCATGGGCATCAGGGCGCGGGGAAACCTAAGAATAAGATTTGCATGAAAAATGGAAGTTTGAATTCTAGGTTAGCCATAGCTATACCTGGAGAGTGCCCTGTTACCTTGGAATTCACTGAAATAAGAAAGTTTTCAGTAATTTCCCAAAGGTGATGTAATTTCGTTCCTGTCTCTGGGTTGCAGGGAGCCTATTCCAAAATGTTGCTGCCGTGACCGAAAAAGCTCTAACTCTGCCCGCTGCCCAATTGACCTCTGGGACCACCAGGAGGCCTACATCGGCTGATCTAAGGCTTCTCTTTCGTGTGTAAAGCGAGAATTTCTCTTTAAAGTAGGATGGAGCCACACCAAATAGGCATCTGTGTACGATCGTCATGGCCTTAAAATTGACACTTCAATTTTAAGCCAATGAAGATCCATCCTTCCTGCCGATATGTGTTCGCCGTATTTAATTCTATTAACTATACGGACGGCATTGTTCTGCATGACCTGAAATCTCTGTAACTCCCTTAGTGGCTCCCATTAACAAAGCGTTACCGTAATCTAGGCGAGGCAGTAAACTCGCCCTTGCGATATTGGCTGTATTTGCTTCGCTAATGTAGGGTCTGATGGCTCTTAGCAAACGCAAGTAATACGCATTGTTTTTAGCTAAGTAATTGACTTGGGTTTCGGCACCCACTGATGCTTCCACCATCATCCCCAGTGTTTTAACTTGTGTTAACACTGGCATGATAGCTTCTTTTATAGCAAACTCCTTGTATTGAGCTCCTAACTTAGATCTTTCATGACGGGATCCGAAAATCATAAGTTCTGTCTTATTATTATTATTAAGACACATCCAGTGTCTCTGCATCCAGATGTCGATGACCTTATAAACCTCCTCTATTTTGGCACTATCTGTAATATAATCGCCTGTTAATTTGAAAAACAACTGTATATCATCGGCGTAGTTTGTGAAAAATACACTGATGCTTTCCAGTAGGTCACAGAGGCTTCGCATATATAAGTTAAACAACAATGGAGACAAACTGGCTCCTTGAGGAACTCCAAACAGGATAAGGGCCGCTCCTGAAAATGTATCTCCCCAGTTAATTCTTGCCTTCCTGTCACTCAGGAAGGACGCTATCCAAGTCAATGCTGGTGGAGAGCAACTTGCAATTTTATCTAGTGCAGCTTGGAGTAACTGGAGTAACTGGTGGTCCACCAGGGAATTCCTTTTAGGCATCTTTGTCTGAAATGCTCGAAGTCGATCTGTTTGTGTTTTTAGGAGTTTTATGCTCATAATTCAATCAGTGTTAGAAGGACTGTTTTCCTGTTGGTTCCCTGTTGATTTTCTCTTTTTAGTTTAGTTCTTCTATCAGCCAGTGTGCGAAATGTGGGAGAAGAGCTGGCAGTTGTTCGGCAGCTGCTGTTCACACCGGGGACACTTACCACATGTGGTTCTGAATCACAGTTCGACAAATCCGCAGGTTCTATGGAATCCTCTTCTTCGTAGACCGACAATTCAAGCAGAGAATCGTCTCATAGCAGGGCCTTCCGTGTAGTCTCCTGGTTGTGTTGGGGCTGTTGACGTCTCTGATGGTGAAGCTTTTGCCTCAGTCGTTTAACATGGGACAGTTTGTTCCCTGCTCTTGCCTGATGCTGTAGGGGGACCCAGAAGCACATTTTTGAGATTTCTAAAGAAGCTTCCGGATCCGCAGATTTTTGTTTTCCTTGGATTCCTCATGTTTTTTGGTTTCATCACAAAAGCTCTTTTCTTTGTTGTAATCCGCTCCTATCCATTGGTTTCGGTCTGTTCAAATATGGAGAAGGTGTTTATCTTGCCTGGATTGATTTAATTGGAGATCGCCTGGGTGGCGTCAGGGGATCCTCTAGCTTCTAAAGTGACGACTGTTGTTCCCCGTGGCAGCTTCTCGACCACCTCCACAGCTATAGTGTTTGAGATAAAGGCCAGAGCCACCGGTGGAAGGGTTCCCGTTTCTTGCAGTTCCTGAGACCTTTCTTTTGAGTTCGATAGATCAGGTATCATTTTCGGGACCCCAGCGCCTTAACCCAGGAAAACGGGTCGCCTCTTCTTCTGAGTTCATTTCAGAATGCCTTTGTTCATTGACCTGCCCTGACTTTTGTTTAGTAGAGCAGGAAGCAATTTTTCAGACTCCTTCCAAGAAGATCCTCTTGTTCGTCTTGCATCAGGTCCACTAAAGATTTAAGTACACCGTCCATATTTTTTTCCCTCGCTCTTCTCTCTTATCGATTCAATGAAGGACCCTACATAGACCAATTTGGAGTTTGTCAGTGCGAGCAGAGTGGTCTGGTCTTAGTGGTTATCACTCAGAGTCTCAAACAGTCATAGGTAGGGTGCCAAGATAATTGTGACAGCAGAGACGATGCTTGCTTGCAATTGGGTAGCCCAAGGAGGCTCCCGAGATTGGCCCACCCCAGCTCGCCTTTGACTTTTCGAGGTTGACAGCAGCCTTCTAGGGGTTTGCTCTCTAGTGTCCTAGGCCGGAATGTGCTATACTTGAGCTGTTGGAGGCCATCCGGTGTCAATGAAGCAGCTGGCAGGTCTAGAGTCTTGTTTAGTTTGGCTCTTTTGGCAGGAATGACTGTCACCAGTTCACCTCTGTAAGTGATTTCAATCTGGCACACACCCAAGTCACGCCCAGCCTGTAGTGCACAAATGAAACCCTTATTTATTTTATCTATAAATTCAATATTCTGAACGATATACCACTCGTATCACACCCTTCTCCCGAGACTCCCCCCGGTCACACTGAACTAGGAATCAGGCTAGTTTGTAAAGGTAAATATTTATGTATTTAGAATTTAATCACAATATATTTTAATAGATACACAACAATCACCAATGGGGTGACAGAACACTGTGTAATATCTTTAATACACTAGGAATCAAGTAATGAGCACAAAAACAAATGCAGCACAGAAAAGAATACTTTTGGGTTGGTTTGGACAGATGGCACTATTGTTAGAGGTTCTCCCTGCAACACCCTTCAACCCCCCCACCCCCAATAGGCAATTAAATAGATGTGAGGAGAGAGCAGGTATTCAGGAATAGCACAAATCAAACAGACTATCACTCCCACCTTCCCCCTTCAAACACAAGAGGAAAAACGGAATTGACTTTTCAGCTGTCAGGATGGCTTTGAAATTGTCTTTGGAATTGACTGAACAAAACACCAAATGTGGTCAAAAAAACTTCAATTATTATAAATTCCTATGGGAGCCGCTTTGAACAGTTGCACACAATTACAAACAATGATTTAGTCAAAAGAGAACATTTGAAATCTCAAAGTCCAAGTGGGAAGCAGTTTAAAGCTAATTCACACGTGTAAAAACCTTTCAGCATTTCAATTTGCGGCAAACTTTTCCTTACGCGATTTTCGCCATAAAGGGCCACTGCGGTGTTGGGTTCTACGAATAGCTATGGATGTTGGGTACAAGTAGGAGTTGAAGTTTTGCTTCTATCATAAAAACGAAGGAAGTTATAGAGGTTTTAGTAAGAAGCGTTTTTGCAAGATAGGCGTGAGAATGGAAAACAGAAATTCAGATTTAGAAATGGCAGATAGGTTTTCTTATACTGTATCAGGGACTACAGAAAAGAGAATGCCACACAGGAATCAGTCATTCACGGCCGCTCATAACAATTCATGTGTGATACTCTAATTTCCGTTTGGTTTGGGAATTACTTTTCTTAATCAGATCAATAAGAAGTTAGGGTTTAATAACACAGATGAGAAAAGAGTCAGCGCAAAGATAGTTCTAGCAATACTATGGTTTTGAATTAAAGATGGGATAGGTTTGAGATTGGGATCATACAATGCAGATATATTATGGGTCACTGTTCTTCCTATTGATACTCACAGAATAAGTTAATAAATTGGACCGTCAGTTCTGGTCATGGATTGGGTCTGGTCTATCAAGGAAGGACAGCACATCAGGCGGAGGACTGGATCAGCTAGGCCGGTCACCGGATTTGCACAGGATCTGCCCTTCTTGTTTGTAAGTATCTCAAATCAGCTGGTTAGAGAGTTCCTCAGGCAAGCCTTGTGGTAGCAAGTCAGAGATTTTCAGGATACTAGTTCAGAAGGCCTTCTCACACCACAGCGCTTCACTGGGTTGCAAGAATAAGTTAGAGAATTTAGGCCTTGCAGAAAGTCAATAGTTCTCTACTGCTGGCAAGAGTCTTGGCATCTGGATCTGGAAGGATGTTAAAGCTGGATGTAGAATGCTGGATCAGAGTGCTTCAGGAAAGTGAGTGGATCAGTGAGTCCCTATGCGTCGTCAGCTGTCTCTATTTATCCTTTCAAATGACATCACAAAATGGGTGTATGGGCCGGCTTAACTAAGCTTGCCCCTGTGAGCTGGGATTGGATCAAAACCTCATCTCCGCCTTACATCTGAGCAATTGGATCAAGGCCGGATGAAGTCACATTTTATGGTTTGCTTTACAGTCCTTAGAAACCTCCCTCTAGCCACTGGTCTCAAAATTGGATTTTATCCTTAATACATATTTCTACATTGGTCACCTTTACATAAATCCCACACAAAGATTCCATATTTTATGTAGTAGCTGTTCCTCAAAATCCCGCAGCTGTGGGATCTTGTTTCATCTTTCTACAGAATTTTGTCCTTTTCGTCATGAACATAATTTCCAAACTTTCTACAACTTTCCACAAATGTGTGCGTTTACCACAGAAATGTGTGTGTACATTTTCACAATTTTAGCATTAACACATTTCACATAAAACCACATACTGCCATTCCTGTCCACAATATGTTACACAGTTCTACCTCTTAAAATGTGCAGCCAAAAATAAGACTAACAGATCTGTTCTTTTTATATTTTTCACCACTATGAATCACAAGTTATGAGTCTTTAAACATTGTTCATGCTTAACAGCAAATGGTCCTGCCCCTTTGTCTCTCCCTGCAGTCCAGGAGCAATCCCCTCCCTTGGGGAGTTCCTTCCAGGAGCAGTTTACGACCCCTTTCACATCTCTGTTTCCTGGGCTGAAGGCTGTGCTATTGTTCATTCTCTTTCTGTAGACAAAAGTCTGGGCTAACCCACAATTATGATCTCCCAGTGAGTTTCTGCCGAGATGATTTCCCCTCCCCTTGGAAGAAACCTGTTTTCCAACTTCCAAAGGGTTGCAGCTCAGCGAGGCTAATTTATTTGTAATTAAAAATACAGCAGAAACCAAACTTGTTGCATCAAATTACATAAATACATTACTTTCTCAGCTTTAAATTTGTCGGATCAAAAACACAACTAAGATCTGTATTCCTTTTAGCAACAATTCTTTTATGTTTGCAAATCCGGCAGACTTTTAGTTTATATACTTTGAAGTTTCATCAGGAGCTTATCGGACAGCTGTCATTCATAGGTAGCCCATGGTACTGCACCCAGATTTTGACAGGGGCTGTCAGTTTACAGACAATCCAGTTTTTCTGAAGAAATGTTTTACTCTTTACACTTTAGGACTTTATATATTCGCTATGCTTCATTAGATTACATGAACTTTATCACCAAGCAAGTGAGAACTGTTGAGAACTGCTGTGTATAGGCATTTTGGAGTTTCATTTGCAAAGCACTGCTTCTCTTTCTGCACTCGGTTTGCTGGTCATGGAGCCCACTGGCACATTTTCTGTAGTGTGTGCTCTATCCCACCACACAAGCACCATGGGTGGCAGGTTGTGCATCCATCTTTTTGTTGTGTTGCAGAACGCGGGTTTTGTAGGTTTTTTCAGCGCACAAGGGTTTTGCCGCCATTGTTGCAGTTTCTTGCGCCATAACTATCAGAGTGATGCCGCATAGCACAGCGGAGTGGGTCGATACATCCCACACCTCTTCATAAGTGTAATGATTAGATCTTTTCATGGTTTTTACATTTGCATCCTTAGAAAGGCGCAAGGCCGGGTCTGCAATGTCTTTGGGGAACCAGGCCACCGGAGCCAGGTTTCCCATAGCATCAAAGGTGAAGTTTATCACCTGAGGGCTAGCCTCTGAAGGCCTGATCGGGCCTGGCAAGTCAATGGGGCACCGCACGGAATAGTTTGCAACAGGTCGATTGGGAGACTTGACTGACAGGGTTTTCCTGCACCGACAACTCACATACAAGGACAATTGATGGATTTGGGCTGGGGCCCTCTAGGTCAATCGGGTCGCTTTCGTATGGACAAAGGGTCCATGTGGCTTCCTGCTGGTGAACTGAGACAGAGTCTGAAAGTGAGGCTGGAACACTGGTCTCTTCCTGATCCCCTGTGTCAATGGGATCTTGTAGGTTTTGCAGATCAGTCTGGGAGAAGTCAGGTGGCTGGGAAGAGGCCTCTGCCACCTTACATTCCAAAAGGTCAGATGAAGAGGGAGTAGATGAGGGTCATCTGTGGGAGTGTGGACCAATACAATTGTGGTTCTATGTTGAGTAGTACTTCTGCATGTCCCACTTCCCAGCAAGCCTTCATCAGTTAAATCATCCCAGTTGTCATAGGGCGCATCCGGTGCTATGCCAAGAACTCCCGGTTCAGGGCAGGACATGGGAAACTCATGGCCCACCCTTTCACTTTCAGTAGGATCAGTGCCTACAGTGGGGGTCACTGGCCATTCCTGAGGGTGGTCCAAGGCTAGTAGGAGTTCTTGAAGGTTGAAGTGCCATTTGAGATTTTTCATGTCTGAAGTAGAGTGAAATCTTTTTATGGGGTTGGTCTGTTTTGGTCCCCTTTAGTTATGTAGTCGAATTTGTGCTCGCTCAATAAAAGCATTCCCTTTCGACTCGGGCATCTTCAGGTCATGCAACCCCTTTGGGGAAGTAGGGTCCGATTTTACAAGGTCTTGCGACCCCTTTGGGAGAGTGCATCAGGGTTTAACAGGAACCTGTGCATTCATCCCTTTGTCGGGAGTAGCTCCCATTATGTCGAGTTCTGCAGACCAAAACCGACCTTTCATTCCTTCCCGCATTTCGTTTGGAAGATCTGTTTGGTTTGCCTATTTGGAGACATGTCCAAGATAGTATAAGGAACAAGTTACTAACCTGTAACTGTTGTTCTCCAACATGGGTCTGGCATGGATTCACATGCTCATGAATATTCCCCGTCGTCAGGCTGGGAATCCTCGGTAAAGAAAAAATCAGTATCAGTTTCGTTTCTGATCCGTCTTTCTTAGTAGTAACCAATCACTGGTCTCTGGGTCATACTGCCCCCAGCCAATGACTGCTCTCTCCCTAAGCCCCACCCCTGGCAGCCATCCTCAGATTTGCTAGCACGTAAAGTGGCAGTATGACCAAGTGAAGAGCCGCAGAGTGGTAGGAGGGAGGGTTCGCATGTGAATCCATGCCAGACCCATGCTGGAGAACAACAGTTACAGGTAAGTAACTTGTTCCTTCTCCAGCATGGGGTCTGGCATGGATTCACATGCTCATGAATATAAGAATACATAGCAGTACACACATGCACAACCACGGGAGGTGGCAAAGGCTCAACATTAAGCATTACTCAACATTAAGCAACTCCTACCTCCTCACCAGGCCCACCTTCAGGCGAACAGGTTGCGCAGCACTGCCTGGCCGACTCTGGACTCCTTCCTGGAATCCGGTTGACACAGTAGAATCTCGTGAAGGTGTGCGTCGACCTTCACGTAGCAGCCCTGCAGATGTCCAGCAAGGGTACACCAGACAAGAACGCCGTGGTAGCAGCAATCGCTCTGGTCGAATGGGCTCTCGGACGGCCGGGCAACTGTCGGTTTGCCAACCGGTGACAGTGCATGATGCAGCCAGAGAGCCATCTGGAAATGGAAGCCTTCGAGAGAGCCTTCCCTTGGTTCACAGGTCCAAAGTTCACAAACAGCTGTGATGTCTTCCAAAAACTCTTTGTTCGGTCCACGTAGAACTTCAGCGCTCTAGCTACATCCAGCGAGTGCAAAGTCCTCTCGGCCGGCGACGAAGGTGACAGGAAGAAAACTGGTAACACCAAGGGCTTGTTGAGATGGAAGTTCGACGGCACCTTGGGCATGAAGGAGGGGTGCGTCCTCAGCACCACACTCATCTCGTGAAAAGTCAAGTATGGAGGCTTGCAGGATAGGGCCAGAATCACTCCCACGCGTCGTGCGGAGGTGATGGCCACAAGGAACGCTGTCTTCCATGACAGGAACTTCAACGGAGCCGAATGCAAAGGCTCGAATGGCGGGCCCATGAGCCTGGTCGGCACAACGTTGAGCTCCCACGCTGGGGCTGGAGCCTTCACCGGCGGGAACGACCGGAACAGTCCTTTCATAAACTCTTTCACCAGGCAATGAGACCACAGGGATGACCGTCCTGCAGTTCTGGTGTATCGGGAAATCGCTGCTAGATGTATCTTGATGGAAGCATCAGCTAGTCCAGCTTTGGCCAGCGACAGCAAGTACGGTAGCACTTGAGGGGCCGTAATCCGTAGAGGGTTAATCTTCTGAGCACGGCACCAGACAGAGAACCTCTTCCACTTGTGTCCATAGCACTTGAGAGTTGAGGATGCCCTGGCCTTTGCAAGAACCTCTCTGCAGTCCACCGGGATAGCGTACCCTCCAAACTCGAGTGCTGCAGGAGCCAGGCCTGCAAGTTCAGCGACTACGGGTCGTGATGAAGGATGGCGCCTCCTTCTCTGGAGAGAAGATCTGCGTCCGTCGACAGTTTGACTGGTGGGGACGCTGACAAGTCCAGAAGGTCCGGGAACCAGATCTGCCTCGGCCATGCCGGTGCATCGAGGATCATCCTGCACCGGGACCGCTTGAGCTGGTTGACGAATCGCAGTAGCAACGGCAACGGAGGAAACGCATACAGGAACAGGCCATCCCAGGGGAAAGAGAAAGCATCGCCCATGCTCCTCGGCTGGGGAAACCTGCTGGCGAACTCTGGCACTTGGAGTTCATCGCAGTGGCGAACAGGTCGATCTGGGGTTTGCCCCATTGTTGAATGAGTCGATCCACTTGATCCTGCCGCAGTTCCCACCCGTGGCACGAGCGCAGCTCCCTGCTGAGCGAGTCAGCGATTGTGTTGTTTGTCCCTGCCATATGAAAGGGTACCAGAAACATCCCCTGGGCAACTGCCCAGTGCCACAGATCCTGGGCTTCCTTGGACAGGGCTGGGGATCTTGTTCCTCCCTGCTTCTGGATGTAGAACACCGTGGTGGTGTTGTTGGTGAAGATCCTCACCACCTTGCCCTTGAGGGAGGGGAGAAATGACCTGAGGGCCCAGAACACCGCTCAGAGCTCCAGTATGTTGATGTGGAGCGCCCTCTCCTCCGGGAGCCAGAGGCCTCATATCACCGGTGTGCGCTCCCCACTCCTCCAGGGAGTTATCCGTTGTCACTGTCACCTGGTGTGCTGTGGTCTAAAAGTATGTGCCCGCCGCGAGATGCGGGTGCCCCACCCCCGAATCGCTTGGCGGAATATCTCTGAGCGAAATCTTGTCCTCGAAGCTGCCCGTCGCTTGCGTCCAACGGGTGTTGAGGAACTCCTGCAGAGGGCGCATCCGAAGCCTGCACAGGCGCACCAGGTAGATGCATGAGGAGATCATCCCGAGAAGGGACTTCATGGACCTCACCCTGGCCACGTCCGTGGCCAGCAGACGCTGCACCTTGCCCAGGATGGCCTTCGTCATTTCCTCCGACGGCAAGGCCAATCGCGCTGTGTTGAGCCTGGCTCCCAGAAACAGTGCGACCTGCGACGGAGCCAGGTGGAATTTGGGGGAGTTGATGGAGAATCCCAGGTCCGTGAGCAACCGGACGGTCTTCGCTGTGTGTTCGACAGAGAGCTCCCTTGTTCTTGCTCGGATGAGCCAATCGTCCAGGTAGGGGTAGACTTGGATCCACTGCAGGCGCAGCCGCGCTGCCACTGGCGCTAGGCACTTAGTGGACACCCTGGGCGCCGACTTCAATCCGAATGGGAGGGCCTTGAACTGGTAGTGCTGTCCCTGGACCACGAACCTGAGAAACTTTGTGTCCTTTTAGTATGGGGATGTAAATGTACGCATCCTCCAAATCCAACGACGATAGGAAGCCTTCCTCCAGCTGGCCCACCACGTGCTGGAGGGTGACCATCCGGAACTTCTGTACCTTGATGTATCTGTTTAGTCGTCGCAGGTCCAGGATGGGACGCCATCCTCCTGTCTTCTTTCTGACGAGGAAGTATCTTGAGTATACTCAGGAGCCCCAGAGCCTCTTTGGGACGAGCTCAATGGCTCCTTTCTTGAGCATCGCCCTTACCTCTAGCAGCAGTTGAGGGACGTGGTTTTCCTTCCTGGCCACGGGAGGAATTCGGGGGCACTTTTTTAGAAATTCCAGAGTGTTCCCCTGGGACAGGGCATCCAGCACCCAAACGTTGGTGGAGATGGACTCCCACACGCTGACTAACTTCGTCAGCCGGCCTCCCACCGGGGTGCTTCGGTGGGGGCCCGACGCAACAGCCTGTTCAGTCCTGCTTGGAAGCGGCCTTGCCCTCTGTGGCGACGACGGCGAGATCCACCTGACTTGCCTCGTCCCCTGTAAAGCTTCTTGCGACGAGGAGCGGGCTGCCGGACGGTCCATCGAGGAGCTTCCGCTGAATCCTTTGGAGGCACCTTGCTTGCCTCTGGAGTTCCGAAAGGGCAGACACCGTTGCTGCAGAACTCACAAGGCTTGAGCCGTCTCTGTGTCGGTCTTGATGGCCTGCTGTGATTCATCCACTGTCTTTCCAAACAGATTGTTCCCGTCGAAGGGCATGTCCAAAACCTTGGCTTGCACGTCTTGGCGGAAATCCGTATCCTTGAGGCCCCCCCCGCCGTCTAAGGCAAACACTGTTGCCCAACTGGCAGAAACCGGTGTCAGCAATGTCCGTGGCTACCGTTATGGTGTGGTCCGACGCCACCTCACCTTCCTGTAGGATCGCCAGGGCCTCTGCCCTCTTGTCATCCGGTAGGAAGTCCAACAGGGGGGCGATCTTGTACCACAATTCCCTGTCCTAGCGGGCCACGATCGCTAGGGCATTGGCCGCCTTAATCGTCTTTGTCGCTGCTGACGAGATGACTCGCCGTCCAATGGTGTCCAGTTTCTTTCCCTCGCCGTCCGGTGGGGAAGCTGAATTTGAAGCCGATGCCCCCCCCGCTTTCTTCTTGGCCGCTGCCGAGACGACCGAATCCGGGGTCGGTTGTGCTCTAAGGCACAAAGGGGCGCCGTCGGGGACCCGGTACTTCTTCTCGTACCGGTCCCTCGTGGCAGGCGTCGTGGACGGGTTCTTCAGGAGAGCAAGTCCCTCATCCCAGATGTCATCCAGCAACGGCACCACGAGGACCGTCTTCCTCTTGGCCTCGTGCCGTTGGCAGAGGAAGCCTTCCTCCTCCTTTTCTTCGGGGCAGAGCTGGAAAAGCTTGGATGCCCTGGCAATAATGGCGTGGAAGGAGCCAATTTCGTCGGGCGGGGATGCCCGAGGAATCGGCGATGAGGGGTCAGTCCCGTCGTCACCACCGTCGTCATCCATCCCCGTCGTGGACGTATCTGTTCCCATGTCATCCCTCAGGACCGGGGAAAGAGACAAAGGCTGAGAGGGTCATGAGGGCTGAGAGGTCGGGGCTGGATGAATAATCCTCTTGTTTGGAGGGCTCCCTGACGGATCCGGTTCAGTTGGGTCGTCCGTCGGGGGTAGGGGCAATCTCGTCCTTATCTCCGTGCATAAGGCTTGGATTGCCGTCAAAATGGCCACCGAGTTGTCCTGTGGCTCGGGCTGTGACGGGCGCGACAGTTGCTCCTCCTCCACAGGGGCCTCGTCGTCGCCACCCTTGCTCTCGTCGTCCCCCTCATCGGGATCCTCCCATGGGACCGGGCCTCTTCCAAATTCCTGTCGAGTCCCTCTTTGAATTCGATCAGCTCCTCCTCGGAGGCTGTGTCCGCGTCCATAACAGCCACCGCCCTCCCCTCTTTTTCTACCAGGGTCTTCAAGGGGGTCTTCTCGATGGGCTTAAAAGAGGATTCCCTCTGCAGAGGCAGGGAAACTCTGGGCCCCGAGGTCGCCTCCACTGGGGTAGCCTCCACAGGCTTCGCCAGGGCCGCAGCAACTCCCTCAATAGAAAATTCCAAAACGGGTCCCCGTTGATCGGAAGTAGAAATGGTGGCGCTTGAGGCTCGATTGACCGAAAAAATGAGATTAAACTCTTTGAAAAAACACAAAACGCAGTAAAAGCTCGAGAGCTATAGCACGAGGACTCCCAACACTTGAACGTGCGGTAAAAATCTTAGGATGGCTGCCAGGGGCGGGGCTTAGGGAGAGGGCAGTCATTGGCTGGGGGAAGTATGACCCAGAGACCAGTGATTGGTTACTACTAAGAAAGACAGATTAGAAATGAAACTGATACTGATTTTTTCTTTACCTGACGACAGGGAATATTCATGAGCATGTGAATCCATGCCAGACCCCATAACGGAGAAGATGGATGGTTAGGGTCAGATGTATCATTGGTATAGATGCTTACTGAGTCTGTTTTAGGTGCTGTCTAGAACGTTGGTGTTTGGCCCTGGGCTCTAATGCAGGGTTTCTGACAGCCTGTGAAAGAGTGGCTCCCCCCCCCCCTTCGGTTACCAAGTGCAAAAGTACCTGCCATCTTATACGTTGATGGTATCTCTAAGCAGTCGTGGAATCCATCCAATTGATTGTGGCTGCCGGCGAACACTCTGCGAACACTCTGCGAACACTCTGCGAACACTCTGCGAACACTGCGATGCTCCGCGTCCAAAGTGGGTGTTTTAAAGGTTCAGCCTCAGCACAGTCCCAATGGAGAGGGAAAACGACTTTCCTCAATCTGCAGCAGCAAAACGTTATGTGAGTCAAACATACAGCAAAACCTTTGTCTATGACTTTTCTTCCATGGACCCAGTCAACTGTTTCCAAATAGGTCAGAGTCCGTCAAAGCTTCTTCATGACAAAAACTAGGGTGAGCGATGAGAAGTATACATGCATTATTCAGGGCAAGCATCCAAGCTGCGACCATGCCACCCCATTCTTCAGTTGTCTAGGCTCGGTTTGGTGGATCGGCCCATATCAATATCAGGTCTAGTCATGCCCCGAAGCGCTTGCGACCCATTAGAAGGGGTCAGGTTTGACTACTTGAAGCTCACAAAACCTTTGATCATGGAGTAGTCCGTTGGTCTGTTCACGTGCAGCTAGTGCCCCCGTTTTACGACAGGACAATTTCAAAAGCCAATCGTTGAGGTAGCATAATGTGGGATGCTACGATTTAGATTACATTTGTGAAGATGAAAGCTGGTAGAACAGGCAAGTAGAAGTTTAAGTCCTGTGGGTTTATGGACACCATCCAGTCACAAACACAGCTCTCAAAACTCAGGCCAGTGTCACCATCTTGACCTCGGCTTTCCTTAAAAATTAGTTTAGGTCTCGCATAGGCCTTTACTTTTCTGGCCCTCTTTTTTTGGATTATAAAGCATCTCAAATAGAACCCAGTATGGTGTTTTTCTTCAGGTACTTTCCTATTGCACTTTTTGCGATCATCTTTTTTACCTCCAAAAGGAGCTCCCTTTGGTAAAACTTCTGTCTCCTGCACTTTTGAGGGCAGTCTAGGATAGAATTCAAGAAGTGGAGCATGTACCCTTTTCCTATAAACTGCAGGATCCACTTGTCTGTGGTCACAGCTCTCCATTCCCTGACAATATCTTCAAGCCTGGTCGGCAGTAGCAATGCATGAGCTGAGGAAACAACATTGGCGTCCCATGGGCTGCTTCCCCTTGAACAGCCGTTGCCATCTACTGACCCCTAACCTTAAAAGGATCTTCCTGGATGTCCGATCTCACCTGAGCAATAGTTTTTGCTGAGTGCCCAGTAGGCCTCAGCATTCCAGAATTGTAAATAACAGTTTTGGGGTTGCAGGCAGGCCCAAGGAATTGTCCCTTTGTCTAGATTTGTTCAACGTTTCTAAGGTATGGTCCACCTTGCCTCCCATAAGTTTGTCCACTTGGATGGACATGTCCATTGCTTTGGTCAGAACATTGAGTGAAAAGGCCTACTAACAGAGTACTACATGGCATTGGAAACTTGATGTTGAAATTCCCTTGGCCACTGAATCTACAGTGTTCAGGCCTGCCGGGATAATGCATCTGGATACCGCAAAGCCACCGGTGAACACCTTTTTTATGGGCTCTCTGCTCTACACTGACAGTTGATCAATTGCTTTCTCCATCACATGACACATGGCAAATTGGTATGTACACAGAGTGTTGGCGCCATTGACATATTGCAGAGTGAATGACCCAGAGGTTAATACATTTTTGTTCACAAAACCTATCCTCTTGAACTCCCAGTCTGGTGGCAAGGTTGGGAAGGCATAAGGGTGCCCCTTAGAATTTGCTGCATACATAACCAGCACATATGCAGCTGGGTGGTCAAATAGTTAAGATGGATCTCGTCTAGTAAGCTGGTATTTCCTCAAGATGTTGCTGCCATTTGCCAGAACCGACATGGGCTTCTCCCAGACAACCATGTTGTGGCCTTTAAAACTCTCAACAAGATAGAGGAAGGGTTGGTCCTCCTTCAGGCCCTTTTTCATTACATTCGTCAGTTAGTCCTTTCCATCAACATCTGCAGTATCTAGGGCCAGGATATCTAAGGCCGTTTCCACCCTCCTTATAAGAGGCGAGCATGACAAATTTGACACTGGGGCCCACTGCCACTTTCTCACTGAGGACTACCTCGGCTGACGTGTCCAGGCCATTGGCATCCTGCAGGTCTTTCAAGACCTCCTTCACCTAATTTGTCATCAAATTGGTCCTGGGCTCTGGGATAATGTCCCCCCCCCCCCAGTCGCCAACATCATAATCTCCACTATCAAGGAGCATGTCTACTTTCCTTTGTGACTCATAACTTGCACCCTGCCCTCCAAAGTGTTCTCAGTGCCAGCTAACGTCTGTCATTCTGTGCGGTACTGGGTGCCAGGTGAAACCATACCAGAGATGATCTCAAGAAGTGCCACTGATGACTCCATTAAGTCACAAGAGGAGTCCCTACCGAACAAGTCTATTACCATGATGCCAATTAATTTGCCTTTTCAGGGGTGCCCGGTGCAGTAGGCGTCACTGCGGCATGCAGCACTTTGACTCCGGATATGTTCTGAAGTAAGAAGGGAGTAGATGTGGGCATTGTCAGCTGCTACTGCATCTTGGTGATTGCAGCTAACACCTTCAACTGGGAGGACCCAAGGTTCCCCACCAGCGTCGCCGGGTTCACCTGCAGCTCCATGACGACTGTTGGAACCAAAACAATAGTTGACTCTCTCGCACTGATTCCCTTTTTCTTCCTTTTTTAGCTTTTCAAAGTGTCTGTGCTTTGAGGAACAGAGAGCATTGCTAGAATATGACCTTTTCTCGTGTCTTCTCCTGGATGCAACAGAAGGAATTTGGCTCAAGTCCCTCCCATGTGAGTGCTCCAAGTACATCCAGTTAACGGTACTCCCGAGACAAACTTCTTTATTTGGTCCTTTAGTGGGAAATCTGAAGTACATGGACCGTCTAGCCTAAGATGTGATGCACCGGCATGCCTCACACTCACTGCTGTCATGGCAGGCACCAAGGCACCACATACAGCAGCCATGTCTGTTCACAATCTACATCGGTTTTTGCTCATTTTGATCACAGAATTTAGCATAGACAATTGTAATCAAAACTCAAAAACTAAATTTGAATGCGTCTAACCGATCGAGTCAGTGGTTCAGAGTGTCTTCTGAAGTCCAGTAACCTGTGGCATTGGAAAAGGAATTTTTGGGCTTCGGTGCCAACATTTAAACTCTGGGCACCGTTACTTCCAATGGAGATTCGGGGCATGCCCTCACGGCACCACCGGCATGAGTTGCGCCACCTGGCACCTTGCAAATGTAATTAAAACATTGCCGAGGTCCCAGGCTTCAGGCAGGAAAATCTAAAGATAAGGAATATGCACTGGAGACAGTACCCATTAGAACAATTTTCTTGCCAGAGCTTTGAATGACTGAACTGAAAAGCCTAATCTGAAATGGAACCAAGACGTCTGGGATGAAATCCGTTTGTGTACATTTATTCATTGCTGATTTTGTTCGTGTACTCCATGATCTAAGAAATGAGGACCGGTGATGTTTCTCAATAATAGTCTGGCCCAACCTATCAAAACCTGAACTACATATGAATTATATTCTTAAAGATGGCACAAATATGGGGACAGAGTAAATATATTTTGCTCAGGTGCAAGTGCAATTTTGGACAGTATTAGCAGCAGGGCAAAGTTTCTGTACTCTGGCCCCATGTCTATTTCTGTATAAGTGAGGAGGTGAGTAAAGGGTTGCGCGCCTTCCCTCTATGCATTAGTAGTTATTGGAATATATTAAACATGTATTGCCTGGCTGTGTGGCTTAGCCTTGACTGATACCCATCAGTCAGTCGACCTGTGAAATCACAACATTTTAGGCTAGACCGTCAAAAGTCTTTTGGGCTAGCTAGTCCTTTGAACTCCCAGATTATGAAGTGTATACGAGTAAAAATAATTGCTTATGTGTCTTGAAAAAGCCCAAGAAGAGGTGAAACAGTAGCACGGGTCTCCAAAAAAAGAGTAATGTTGGCACAATTTGAACGATAAGTCTGCTTAGAAAACAAATACATTTCTAAAAATATAAATACAAGACAATCTAATTAGATTTAGTAAAGGCTGTACACCCAGCCTAGAAAGAGGCACGTCTGGACTTGGCAACCCAAATTCTGCTATTTCCGTATAAACCTGGGTTATATATATTAGTTGAATTTATCTGAATTCAAAGCTATCCTAGCCTCTAGGTATGGTCTTCAAAATGAACTAAATAACATTTAAAAAAAACACATAGAAATCCATGGGAATTAATCATAATTAGAGCTTGTAGTTTTCTGTCGCTACTTTTGAAGTCAAACAGAATTAAGCTGCTTTGCTACCAGTATTTATTCATGATATTCAGGTAAAATATAGTCACGGTGAGGAACCATTAATATAGCAGTGACAGCACTGATCAAATGCCAAGCCCTGATCAGCAAGTGAATGGAATCGCACTGGGGCAGCACAATCCACAACGGTGTCAGCCAATGAGAGAAAAGCTCACTGAAGTATCCGTGCATTACTGGTTAAAGGTCTCGTCTCAAGACAGTGTTATTGGCCGTTTGGAAACTTTTCAGACAACTCAAAATATAAACATACAAAGGCAAGTAGAAAAACAATAGTTGTGACTTCAATATTTAGAAGACCAAACATAAATCAGCATAAATGCAGATCACAGGCATAAAAAATGAAATACAGAAACATACTGATAAAAATGTTTAAAAAAAAGGGATACCATAAATAGGGTGCAAAATTTGCAGTCGCCACTTGGTAGTTATATTTGACTCTTGGCAAGTAATACATTGCGTGTTATGTGTACGTACTGGTTGGAGGTGGCGAGTTCCATTTTTATGGCTAGCTAGTAGCGTGGAACTTGAATTTTTGCCCTCTGCCATTAAACAGGGAAAGATTCATAATTGCATGTATGACTTGCTTTCAAAACTATTTCCAGAGAAGCTACAAAAACAAGATACCTGACTGTTACTAACGATTCCCAAGACTCATTCTGTAGAAAGTTTTGCCTCTCAAAATAGTCAACCCTGTAAAGTAGGACTGCTCAACAACATGTTCTCTTGTCCAACTAGCTGGCAGGATAGCTTGGGGGCAAAAGAAAACGCAGAGCAACGCAGGGTACGAATCCCAGTCCCGCGTTTGGAGACTGGTCTTGGCTATTTAGCACACTACAAATAATGAGTTAACTATATGCTATGTACTACAGCTAGTTGACCGATTATTTTGGGATGAAAATACCACAAGCTACCATAGTATCACACACAGACATAAATAAAACATATAAAGGTCTTCCCCAATTCAGTTTCTTTTCTCTCTCTTTACTCCATTTTGTAGATGTATACCAATCAGCGTGGGCATGGCAGTGATGGTCATCGGTGACAATAAGGTGCAGGCTAAGGGTACAACTGTCCTCATAGTAAGTAGTGCCGTCTTGCCTCTACTTTCCAGACCCCCTTTCTTCAGACCCTTGGACAGGTTGAAAAACATAATTTCATGAATATATGGAAGGAAAGCTATTAAGAAAACTCAAGAGAGCTGGCGAAAACATTTCTTGAGTAGGACTTGGCCAAACAAGACACCAGCTCGGAAGCTCACATCCAACATATAATGCTAGCAGAAGGAATATGGAGTAGACCACAGCGCCACCCTGCAGATGACCCGAAGAGGAAAGCCGCCGACACCCCATATACATATGCGAGAAACATACTTGTATAACACCCAAGAGCACAACAGACAAACCTTTACAAGAATTAAGTGAAAAAAGTGCGTGTTGTCAGCATGCTCTGCAGCAAGCTAACTCTATGCACAGTGCTGGGAATTGCCAGCAGGGGTATTAGTAAATATGAGACTGGACAAAGTTCCGAAAGTGTGGAAAACACACAAAGCTGAGATGATATTCCTTATCGTCACCCCTAGGCAGGGTAGCCGAAGAAGTCCATGAATGAAAGACAAAATGGGGTATATAAACATGTTCCAATGACCTCAGGGGTCGACTCCTTTGGTAGGAACACATTTCACTCTAGAGATGGATGGGCAGTGGCAGATCATGGCACTTGCAATGAAAGCACATTTTTTAAAATCTAAAATCCTCCTTCCTGCTGTGGAAATGGGGTTGCTTCTCCGGAGACATGTCACCAACTGCACAATGGCATTTACGTCCTTTGGAATGTGGCCATCTGTTTCTTGGATATCTTCAAGTACAGGCTGTTGGCATAGTTACATTTGGAGTTCATGACGAACCCATTTAGAGTGGACAGAAACTCTAAAGGGAGAAATGCAATCGTGCTTTAGCCAAGAAAGCTGAAACATGAGATTCTTTACCATATTTGCTGTCTTAAGCTCCAGATGACATGTTTCCAGGAGGAGGAATACAACAGACATTTTACGCACGCCAGGCAAACAGGGAAAGCAACATCGTCCACTGGACATGTGTATGTTTGAAGGCAAACCCAAAGACAACTTGAAAGGAAATGGGGCACTTGCTACAAACTGATAAATAAAATGAAATGCAGTAGGTTCTCACATGGCTATACATTTCGGATAAACAAAGGAAAGAGAATATTCTATTAAGAAAGATTGAATTCTGCATCATATGTGCAAAAGGAATTGCATAAAGTGAAGAACTCAGAGCCCCAAACATGGCTGTTTGCCCCACGATAGCTTCCCAATCCCTCTGTAATGGCATTGGAAAACTCTTTATTGACCAAATCTGAAAAATACGTGAAGAAATTAAAATTGGAGTACGGTTGAAGGTATAGTCTACCAGAATTCAACTACTCCTGATGAAGAGCTTAATACCATGAAGTGCTTAACAGAGTTCCAGCCCCAAACCATAAACTGTTAATTCGTCTTGTTGCCAACTAAAAATGGTAGGCGCTCCCATGGAATCCTGTCAATTAGCAGTTCTTCAATAGCTATTTCAATAACAATTCCCTTAAAACATCCTGAATACCTCTCACAAGGAGGGGAGGGTCCAAACGATTTCAAAATGGCATTAGTGACCATTTTCCTGAAAAAGCTGCAAGATGATCTTTTGGAAACAGCCAGACAGAGACCAGTATCTAATTGGCTACTTCCAGTAAAACATCTGGAGGAGGCAGCAATGGTACAACACAGCCTTGCGTGGGAGAAACATCTGGTCGGTCATCCCTCCATGCTGCATTTAGAGCTCTCCATTACACAGATTCAGTTATTACATTCTTAATTGATGATCTAAGACAAATTGTCGATAATGATGGCCCGAGAGCCCCAGTGCTGTTGGATTTGCCCACATCTTTCAATACCATCATTCATCAGAACTGCAGCAGCTATGAATTGGAGGCAAACTTAAGGAATAGTGTCAATCCTTTCTTCACCATCGCCAGTAAAATGTCCCCTTCCTCCTCTTCACCCCAGGCCATGACTTATGTATGGGTCCTACAGAGCCCGTCCATGTCCCCACTATTATTAATTTTCTACATAGTACCTCTGAAACAGCTATTTCATGAAATGGGGGACAAAATCTATAACTAAGTTGATAATACGCAGCTGATCTTAACAAGCTCACATGACGATAAACTTCTCACAGCACTTGCTTGTGGTGAACTGTTTGTGGGTTTTCAAAGTCACTACCTGGGGTAGGACTTGGAGAAGATAACACATGGCAACAGGATCATTTCAACCAGAGTTCAACTTAACCACTCTCTTGTTTATAGCAAGGGTCAACAGTCATGCTGACCTAAGGAGTGACAGATACCGTTGAGTAGCCCAATTTAATACTTTAAAGATATACCTAAAAGGCACCAGACAGATGAGTACAAAACGACTCCAAATAATTATACAAATCACACGAGGGCCCACTTCATAGAATTAAAGTTAAGTTAAAATACCACCATTCATATATATAAATAACAGTTTGGCAACTCACTATGGGTAGCTCACTACTTTAGACTTGCACACAGATACTTAGACTTGCACACAGATACTACACATATACACTGTAACCACTAAAGTAGGGAAAACACTGTTAAAACATCATACTACATAGGGCCTTATTTTGATAAGGCAGTCCAGTACACTTTTAGTTAGCTTTAATAAGTCACATTCCAGTCCAGTGAGTGTGTCAGAGTCTTTAGGTGCCCCAGAAGGTTATCAAGGGTGAGTAGCACTAGGGCAGAGGTCTGCAACCTGTGTCTTTATAGATGTTTTGGACCATGACTCCCATGATACCTCACTACTGAATATGCTGGTTAGGGTTGATGGGAGTTTTAGTCTGAAACATGACGAACCAAAGGTTGCAGATCCCTGCACTAGGAGAAGACACCCAGATAGCGAGTTTAGGACAAAGAAGAAGCAGGTTCAGAGCCACATGAAGTAGGCAGAAATTGGCTTAAGTGATGTATGTCAGATTGTAGATGTTTAGTGAACAGCTGCCACTTTCGATGTCCAAGATCACAACCAAGGAGAATGTGCCCGTCCACCACCACCGATCTGAGCCATGCCCACATAAGGGTAAGGTAAGCAGGACTTTGCGCCTAAATGGGGATATGGTTAGTTAAGAGATAGAAGTGATCTCAGTCCCTAGAGGTCCCACAAAGATAGAACCACCCCCAGTTGATCAGGAATCGCAGGGGAATGCTTCTCTCACTGTCATGGTAGTAGTGCAAGGTTGTCTGAATGCGTGTTTGAGGGTGTTCACCTGCAATTGTCTTCCAGTTCCTCTGGATACCTTGGTAGGTGGAGGAAGCACCCTGGAGCAGTCCTACAACGCAGCACAGACCCTCACAGATGACGCGGCCATGAACGTCTTGCACTGACCACAGTAAGTTTCAGCAGGCTCTCAGTATCTCTGCGGTTGGACTTTGGGTTCTTGTCAGACTCCTCTTCTGGTGAAGGTCAGCACAAACGGGTTCCAGCATGCCCATGTAGATTTCACCATCCAGCTTGGATATAAGTCCCTCCAGCAGAACTAAGCTAGAACTGGATGTTGCAGATAAATTGCAGATGCAAGTCCCTGTTGTCCTCAAGATGGTGATGCAGGTTGAGCAGGACAGATGACTGGTTAATCCCAACAGTAAGGATTGATGTGCTTTGCAAAGGTCTGCCCTGTTGAGCAGAAGCTCAAGCCGAAAAAGCAGTAGTGTCGGCTGAGCCAATGCTTGTTCCTGCAGGAGCCCTCCGGAACCAGTAGGTCGTAGCCTTCTCCGGGTGTCATCCAGTTCTAATGGTTCACTTGTTTCCGGTGTCAAGCTCTTCTCGTTCTATCCAGAAATCAGACTCGAGGTTAGACCAGCCCTCTAAAATGGAGCACTGCAACATTCAAACATGTTAGTGGCTGTCCAATAGTACACAGCCAGCCTCCCAGAATCTGCTCAGCAACATTCATGCCTCTCGAGGAATCTCAATTATGGGCAGACTGACCCTCCTGCCCCAATTCCTGCCATCTGAAACACACTGGTCAACCTTCACACGAATTCTATGGGAAAGCTTGCATCGATGCATGAAGAAATGAGACTGACACATCTGGAGAGGCAGGAGGATGGCCAACAAAAGCCATGCGATCTTGAACAGGACTTATAACACGGCAAGTGGCCGTTTTGAGAATACGGTCCTCCGAAATGCATTGAAATTTAAAAGGCAGCACATGAGGTAAAAGGTTATCAACTGCCACCAGCCGGAAAGCTTGGAAATTAACATAAATGTTAATTCTGACAAAATAAAGGGGACACCGATTCTCTCCACAGAGACTCACTTGTGCTGCAGAGGGAAAATACACATCATAAAAAGGGCATGACAAAGCAACAAAATGCACTCAAAATGACATAGGAAAGGGGCCTTGGCAGAACGTAAGAGTGGTGCTACCATAAGAAAAATAGATGCCAGGGTGCTGGGAGTGGTCTCACTGCTGATAACCAAAAAAGGTGGCCCAATGTCCCAGAACAAAAAAAAGGACTGCAACAGGGGAGAGGGAGCCTGAAAAATCTCATTCACCTTCAAAGTCATTGACAAATCTAGAAAGTCCAGCAAAAGAGCTGGGGAGACAAAGAAAGGGGAAGATTTGAAAATAGAAAAATCTCCTTATTACCAGCAATGTGTCATACCTGCCAAGCGTGATGATAAAGGGAAAGGGTGGAGATCTAGGCATTCCTGCACAGGTAGAATCAGTGGGGGTGGAGGAGGGGTCTTCTCCCAAATTCTGACATAGCGGAAAACTAAAACCGTGTGGACGAGCAGGAAGACATAAGAATAATTGTGCAATCCCTTCTCCATTGTAAGTAGTTTAGCATTTCGAGGCATGAATTCCCATGCCAAGAGTCCCTCCCCATCCAGGAAGCAAACAGAGCAACTATTATTTTTTTCTGGGAAGGCAAATGTGTCTATTTTGAGACTCCCCATACACCCCCAATGCTCTCCCCAGGAGCGTAAAATCACAAAAGCAGCATGTCACGCAAATCATGCTGCTGAGCATGTCCACTCTAAACCTTTGGAAACCAAGGAGCTGTGCAGCTGCAAATCTAGGATGAGGAGTAAAAGGGGCATTCCCATCAGGAGAGTGTCTTCTTTGGACCTTAGCTGGACATCCACTACAGGTAGCAAGAGGAACGCCATGGACTGCACACTGGTCGGCTGGTTTTTAAAGAAAAAAACAAGATAAAAGTCATCCAAAGTGGATTGAAAGGCCATGTGGACAAAATGAAGAACCCAGATTGAGGACCTTCTGAAATCAACATACTATGTTAGAATAAAGAGAGGAAGAGATGGAAATAATCCATAAGTGCATGAAATGTGAAGTCAGAACGCCTTCCCCATTGCCATACACACCTCGAAGTCAAGTAGTGGTAGTTGATGTGTTCCGAGCAGGAGACTTGGTACAGCAGGGCCTGCACTGAAAATGTGCAGTCCTCTTTCAAAACGTGTTCCCGAGTACTTTAAGTAGAACTGTCCTCAGCTACTGTACTTCTAATACATTTCACAGTTCATTTATTTGTTAACTTTCATTAGTACATTATGTTGAGTTTAGTGTATGTATAGCAGGATGCAAATTCTGTACTCACCATTAGCCATTAGCTAGTGATAATCGACTCTTGGCGAGTAAGAAATGGTGTGCTGTATGTATGTATATAACTGAGATGGCAAGTGACTTTTTATGGCTGGTTAGTAGTTTCAAACTTGTCATTTTCCACATTGTGTCTGCCCCTCTACCTACTTGAAAACCATGTACCCGATCAATTATCTCTGGTTCTAGTTCTGGCTAGAAGCATGACAGAATGCAAATATACCTCATTTTTAACTGACTGGGACAAGGCCTTTAAAAAGGTTGATAATTCGGTGCTACAATCCAGAACGAACAGCACAACAGGAACACGTTGTTTAAGAAGAACGAGCAGAAGCCACTGGGTTCACAGTAATACTGTTTACCTACTAGCAGATGAAGGAAAGTACGTAACTACAGAGTAAAATCAGATGCTAAATTATGATACTTACAGTGATCAAATATTGCATTAAACAACAGATGTAATGTGGGATTTCTATAGAAATTAATATCATTGCTCGAAGCAAACAATATATGAAATGTGTAACCTTGATGCAAATCCCACGAAAGGATGCGACACCAGTCTCAGGATCATTAGAGCGGCTATTCTCGCTTGAAATGGAAATCGTCAAATGAAGCCAGACTCAGCCCATCATCCGTCTGAGGTGGGTACATTGAATACAATGAACTTGGATAAAACAACTATTATACCAGTGCGCATAAGTGAGAGGAATATGTCCTGCAGCACTACACAAAACATGAAATGTATTAAGGCTAAGGATAGGCGTTTTAAACGGCTGCTCTTGGCTAATGCTAACCATAATAGCATCCCTTAAACCACCAGACACAAAAGGCATACCAATTGTTTAACTGAAAAGTTATTCTTTGCAAAAAGTGAAAATATCCCTTTTACAAGCGTACAGTAATATATTTGCTTCCTAGTAGAACACACATCATTTTCTCTCTGAATTATCAACTACATAACAAAATTAAACTGTCAAACAATAATAGCTTATTAAAAAATAATGTGGCTATTACAATACATTGCCCAGCTATCACGGTAGACAGAGAAGTAATTGGGCTGCTTTTGTTTTGTTTTCTGCATATACGGTCCCTGTGCAGCCCAATCTCCTTTACCAAAAATAGACTCGGGGTAAAACAAAGTTTCAAATCAGACTATGCTAAATTACCCCATTCCAGGCAGGCTCTGTGCAGAATATGCCAGGTATGTTAATGTGTTTATATACTCCACCAATCAACAAAAGCAATGACCATTGAAAAAACATTTCTATATTTAATTCGTAAAAAAATGTATTCCATTTTGAGACAATACAGTAATAAACATACAATAAAGAGAGCCTGTGCAAAGTCTTCTAATAACCACGAAGTTTAACACAAAGTCAACAAATGTAGTAATGAAGAAATAAGATAAATCATAAACATGAAAGCATATACATAACAATGAACACTTCAAATGATCAATTTGCGATGTGGCTCCACGAGGCTTAGCTTCATCTGGTTGCTAAGCAATGACTGTTTTTAAACAGTAGCTTCTGCCAGCAGGCGGAATAGCCGGCAGCCACTGCAAAGCCATTTCAAGGCACCGTTTGCCATTGGATCATAGGAGGCGCTTTTCTAATACCCACTCCCCCCACTGCTCAACTCTACTTTGCTCTGCTCTACCAAGACTCCCGGCTGAGAGCCAACCTGCGAAACACATGGGCCTGCGACTCCACAGAGACATCCTACTCTCTCAACTCGTATGATCAACACTACGGCAACGGCATACGGTACACTCCTGCCCTTATATGACTGTGCTGGCAGACCAGCTGCTCCTTGCTCTACAAACTATCTCCCGGCATCTCACGCTTCGTTCAGAAAGCTAAACTTACCTGAACCAACCTATCATAGAACTGCTCATTATAGACTCCACCTAGGCTTCTATGCTCACGACTTAGGCTCTAGAATGCACACTGTACTGCATATTGGAACCCATCAGGCTCCCGTGCCCATATTTTGGATAGTGCGCCGTACATATACCATACTTTGATATTATGCTGCAACTCACATTGAGTACTGAATTGCATACTGTATTTGACATCCAATTCTCCCACACCCTCCATGATATAGAATTGTAGCTGTACCACATCTACATTGTATACTGCAGGTCGACTCATCCCAGTTACTGATATTAATTGGTACCCGCACGGTATCTGCACTGTATCTGCTCTGTATACTGAACGTTGACTCATACTAGTTATTGAATTGTAATTTTACTCAACTTCCAGTGCCTAAGTCACTCCATCTCACTTCCAGGCACTGGAATTCTGCATTCCCTACCCGCTCCACTATGTATTTGCCTTCCATCTACACTATCCTACTGAGGACTATCCTCAACTTAATTTACTTATCGAGCCCAACCATGGCACTGACCACATTAGCCGCAATGTATACTCCTAAAATCATCCAAAAAACCTCCAGCGACAACAACCCCCCCACTCAGCCCCTTCAGCCTACATCAATTTTGCTCCTTACCTTGCATCATCACCCAACACAACCTCAAACTCTGCGCTAGACTACCTAAAATATTTGAACCTCGCGCTAGAGACTTACATATCTCTAACTCTAGAACCACACGATACCCTGGACCTCTCTCCAGGTCCCCCCATGCCGCAACCAGCACTACTAAATCCCTCAGTCCTTCATCCTCGAACAACCAACCCAGTCAGATTACCAACAATCAGATCCTCCACCCTGAACACAATACTAACTATCTAGCACCACATACCACACCTAACAAGTCAAACATGCCTCCCTTCAAAGGCGCCCTAATAAATGCCCGCTCTTTAGTAGCACATGCCTCTGACCTAGCCGATCTTCATTGCGACAAAGTGGACCTCCTAGCCATTACAGAATCCTGGCTCCACCCAGCAGCAGCACCCGCACTTACACTAGCAATCCCCGAGGACTACACACTTCTCAGAGCCAACAGAATGAAATCCCGAGGCGGTGGCCTGGCCATTATTGCTAAAACTAGCCTAGCCATGAGACTCTCCCCACTACACACCTTTGACTCCTGCGAATCCCTCTCTGCCAAACTTCCCATCACTGACTTACAAACCCTGACCATCCACCTTATATACAGACCCCCAGGCCCATTAGGATCCTTTGAAGAGGACCTTACTACAATCCTCTCAGACAATTTGAAAAACACCTCCCAATGCCTCCCATTAGGCAACTTCAACCTAGGGTTCAACGGCTCCTCAGATCACCTTGCCACTCTCATCGCCAACTCTCTTACAGAACGAGGGTTCACCCAAAAAGTCTCCCAAACCACCCACAACAAAGGAAGGATACTTGACTGGGTGGCCGATCATAACTGCCATGCGTCCATCACCTCCATATCTCCCCAACCTTGGTCCGATCACCACCTGATAAACTTCTCGCTTGCAGCCACTCTACCTCCACCAATTAACATCCCAATCCTAGCCATTCCTACCAGGAACAAGAGAAATATCACAGCTGAAAAGCTCACCCCCCCCCCTTATCTTGCCTACTCTGAACTCTCTGCCCAACACCACTGATCCTTTCACCTTTGTAGATGAATACAAGATAATGACTACAGCCCATGACTCTAGAGGACCACTTAAACTTAGAAAGAGTAAACCCAAAAAACACCTGAATGCCTGGTTTTCTCCCCATTTAAAATCCCTCAGACTCGGAAAATGGAAAAGTTAACAAACTTGGAGACAAGACCCCACTGACACTAACAAAATTAACATTAGAAAAGTAACCTCCAGCTACAAGAAAGAAATCATTCTAAATTCCTTCGACCAATGAATTTCTCAGGCAATGTCAGTACCGAGGAATTGTTCACCATCCTCAAAGAACTGGAAACACCTATCCAGGCAACGGACACCTGTGTCAAGAATAAAACATGGTGCACCAGCATCCAAAACGCTATATCCAATAAAGTATGAGCCCTCCAAGTTAAGATTGGCAACAAAAAAGAGAGGCTCCTCCCACCCCCCCACCGACTGCCCCATGTACCAAAAACCTACCTCATCTCCCACATCAGAACAACCTACTCCCTGCTTCAATTTCACCAAAGCCATTGAGGTTGAAAAAGTCATACTCACCCCCCCCCCCCCCCCCCGTAAACCATCTAACTGCCAAGGTGATCCCTGCCCCGCTCAAATTATAAAAGGATGCAGCCAGAGACCTCTCACCATTTATTTCCAAGCTCATCAACACCTCCTTCTCCACAGGCATAATCCCTAAGAATCTCAAAGAGTCTTGGTTCCTCCCACTACACAAAAAACAAACACTGGACCCCTCTATACCGACCAATTATAGACCCATTACCACAGTCCCCTTCCTGATAAAGATTCTTGACAAGGTAGCCTACCTGCAAATACAACAATACCTAGAATCTAACCACCTTTTAGGAGTCCGTCAGTCCGGTTTCAGACCCCAACACGGGACAGAAACTGCCCTGATTGACCTAAAGGCACAAATCGACTCCCTCAGAGATAACGGCAAAGCAGCTTTACTACTCTTACTCGACCTCTCTACAGCGTTCGATTTAGTAGACCATAAAATCCTCTGTAACCACCTGGACTCAGCTGCCCATTTTTCGTACGAGGCTATTGGCTGGATACAGTCATTCCTAAACAATAGGACTATGCAGGGTTTTTTTTTTCATTTTTTCTTTTACAATCGGCCTCCCCTGATCCTATTCCCATTACCACCGGAGTGGCCCAGGGATCCTGCGTGTCCCCAACCCTATACAACATATTCACGAAGCCCCTTTAAGATGTTCGACGGTCTGGGTATCACCTACACAAAATATGCTGATGATACCCAGATCCTCATTCCGTTGACGGGAGACTACAACAAGGATTTGGCCTTGTTGAATAGGGTGTACCTCATCATCCAGGCATGGATGGCCTCTTACGGTCTATGCCTGAATGATGACAAGACGGAGATCCTAATCCTCGGCACCACAACTAATATCAACAAACTTGTCCACAACTACACCAGCTTCATAATAGATGGCAACACTATTAAAGTGGCCAAGGAAGTCAAAACCGTTTGTTTCTACCTAGATGCCACCCTCACCTTCAACAGGTAAATTCTATGGCTTCTACCATGGCCTATACCTGCAAGTTAATCAGAGCAGCTAAGCCCTTCCTATCCTCCAACACCTGCATGACCCTAGCAAGAGCCTTAATTTTTTATCAAAACTGGACTATTGCAACACCATGTACTTAGGTTGCAAAAAATACATCCCCAACAAAATCCAAATCCTACAAAATAATGCCCACCGAGCAGCGCTGAGCATACCCAAAAAAGCCCACATCTCTAACTTCAGAAGAGCCAATAACTGGCTCACCACAAAACACAAAATCAATCTAAAAGTAGCCTTGCTGACTCACAAATGTCTCCACAACGCCGCCCCGCAATATCTCATAGCCAGATTCATGAGACATCCTTCCTCCCACCCCACCAGATCTGCCAACACGAATCTACTCACCATACCTAGCTTTAAACGCACAAAAACTGGGGGCAACAGATTTCAGGTAAAAGCTGCCCAACAATGGAACTCCCTTCGCCAGCCCTAAGGGAAGATCATTCTTACCTCCACTTCAGGTCCAACATCATTCACTGGATTAGGGAAAATGACCACTAATATATGACGTCTTCCACCACCCCCCCACCTACCTACTCCTCCCTGTGCATTTTTCCCTTACTTATCATAGGTCTACTATGCATGTGTATTTATGTTTTCATTTCTGTACATACCTGTAATTACTGTTTGCAATTCAAATGTAATGTAACCTAAGCTGTAAGCCTTCTTGTTGCCTTTGCGCCCTGATACCCTTGGGTCTGGTGCGCGTTACAAATAATAAAACAAACACCAACTACTCGTATACCCCACCCTCTCTTCAATCGGATGCTCACACATTCATCTAAAAAAAATGCTAAACGCTGAAAAATTCAAAAACCAATAAATTATCAAAATAATATTTCACAGTGATCAATCCTGGCTGGCATTTGATTTCTTTCCCAATAGCTAAATGCTTAATGAATTAAATGCCTCCCGATGCACAATGCATCGGATGGGAACTGAAGTCCAACTGGTAGAACACCAATCTGAACAAAGCTAAAAGCCTCGCCAACTCGAGTTTCGGCTATGTCAATTTTATTTTATCGAATCCTCTGTCTTCATCAGGGCCACCATATGAAATTCCATGCTAGAATTGGTTCTGCAAAGTTAATTGTTCCAAATGAGTATGTTCAAAGCAAAATGTGCTGTTTGAGACCAATGAGGCACTGCTGGGTGTACAGGTCCTGTAACTCTTCCCAACCCCATTTGAATCATGGGGCATAAAATCTCTCCCCTCCTTGCACGCCTGTTAAATCTTTTTTATTTCTTGTTAACATACGAGCTGATGTTGAATTTAGATCTCATGCCTACATGCAGGCTCAGCTCTGTCTTGCACAGAGAGAATCTTGCTCAAGGAATTGTCTGCTATGGGATGCCTAGTGCGACCGCTAGAATGTTGCGTGCTGTCGTCGTTCAGGTCACCACTGTAACACTGTAGTAGCATTGGAGCACCCACGTTTGTCCCACCGTGGAACTCTGGAGGTGGGATACTGCAATGCTGACGTTGCAGCACTAACGGGACACAATATTGTGAGGTGGTAATTATGGGTGCACCTGGTCTCTTTTTTGATTTTTGTGTGCAAATAATTTTGAGCCAAAAAAGGTGGCTAATAATGTCAGTCTTGAAAGCTCGTAACTCTAGTGAGCAAGTTACTACAGAAAGAGTTGAAAGATCTTCCAGTTTATTTGACAATTAAATTTCCTCATCTCTTCTCTAGATTCTGCACCCCCCAAAGCGAGCTTTTCTCCATCTGCTCTCCACCTACCCTTGGAAATTAAAGGGCGTGACCCCTCTAGTGAAGTAAGGAACAGGGAGGGTTCATGGTAGTGGGAGACTGTTGTGGGGCCTAGAACTACAATGTTCAAAACCACTACTTCCTCACACCAACTCAGTCTACATCGTCCAAAACTGGATGGCAACAAACATGCTATGCTTAAACAATGATAAAACCAAGATTCTCATTGTGGGCTCCTCCACCACTCTTCGCCACTTGGATCCAGCAACAAATCCTTCATCATCGACTGCAACCTAATTCCCTTCTCACCTGCTGCCAAAACTCTGGGTATCTATATGGATGCTTCACTCGACCTCTCGCGTCAAGTTAACGTCATCTCCTCCGCTGCTGCCCATACAGCCAAATTGCTCAATGCCAGTAAGCCTTTCCTCTCTGTACCCAATCACCTCAGAATTGCCAGAGCCCTCACCGGGGCCAAATTGGACTACTACCTCTTTGCTAACACCTCGGAATACAACGTGAAAAAGCTACACATCATCCAAAACAATGCCCTCCGAGCAGCACTCAGCCTTACGAAACACGCACACGTCTCAGAAGCCAGAAAAGACATCCATTGGCTACCGATCTGAGAGTGAATCAACTTCAAGATCCTCTCCATCATTCACAAGTGTTTCTTTGAAAATGCAGCGGCCTACCTTTCTAGCGCATGGAAAAATACACCCCCTCTCACCCACTAAGATCCTCACACTACCACTTGCTCAAAGAGTCCAGCTTCAATTGCCAAAGTGCAGGAGGCTAAAGCTTTCCTGTCGTCGCGCCAAGCTGTGGAACAATCTCCCAATGTTCTTGAGAATGGAACCATCCTATTGGACCTTTAGAAGAAGCTAGAAAACTTGGCTTTTCTCCTAAGCATCAGAGCCAAGACACTGCATCACCGCTGAACGTCTTGCACATACGCCTCTGGCTTTTCGCGTTTACCTTTACCTGCAGACCCACTCCCCCTCTCCCTAATGTAACTAGAGCCTAGATACCTGAGGGTTCAGTGCACTGCTACAAATGCAAAAAATAAATAAATGAAACCATACTGTTTAATACTGTGTAGACTGTACGTTTGCATGGTGCACATTACACATCAATGATAAACTAATTTATTGAAAAGTTGTTAGGATTTCCAAAGTGGTTGGATTACTTCCAACATGGCTCTGAGACTTCAAGTCACTACAATGCTCAGTGGGTGGTACCAGAACAGGAAGATGAATCTCACTGCACTGCCATTTCTCCCCGTGCCCCAGAGAATTCACTAAAATAGGGGGCACAGAAAAACTACTGTAATCACCCCTCAGTTTTCCAGATTACCCCAAGAAGTAACCCAATCTGTACCCAGTCTCGATATCTGCTACAGCAAGGCTCTCACTTGTATCAGCAATTCTGTGTCACACATATAAGACGAGGGCTGCCCAGGTCTGAGCATTCAATCGAGGATGTCCGCACACTACAGAATATCTTGAGAGATGGATCGTTCACAAAACTAAGTCTTTGCATCATTTACACAGCCCGGACTGTACATGCTGCCAACAAAAGAGCCTATGTTGATTGATGAACTGCAAAATGGCGATTGCACACATTACAGAAAAAGTACCATTAATTGCAAGACAATAAAACTCTCTTCCGTTTACGGATATTATCGAGGAGTGTACAGTAACCCAGGGTATCACGAGCATAGTAATTGAGGTATTCTCTCCAAAAGGCAGCAGAGTGAGCAGAAACGAAATGTTTAGAAGCTTCACTGTAAAAAGGTCCCCAGGCTTCACTTCCTGTTCGAATTATGTTGTATGGAAACCACAGAAAGCATCCTGTGATCCCAGCAATCAGAGTTTCAGCTTCATGTCTGGAGCAAGAACATGGATGCAGTGTGGTTAAACTTTTCCTGCTTCCATCTTTTCTAAACTATGCCGGAAAATATCCAGTTTTAATTAACTAGACATCATTATGGACTGTCAGGATCTGTGGACGACTCCGAGCAACAAGAAGAAAAGTTAGTGATAGTAACCTCAGGAGTACGATTAGGAAGTGGGAGTAATCCTGAGGGAGCTTATCTGAGGCTTGTATCACTTGAAAAGGTCAGTGGATAATCCTCGGAGTAACAGGAGTGCTGGGAGAGAGGGAGCGTGCTGTCCCAGTCATGTCCAAAATGATGGGGAAGTGTATGTGTGTAATTAGGCCTAATTTTACGTGAAGGTAGCCTGGTTACCGTACAAGGGCAATCTGCTTTAAATACCATCTTTCCAGAGAACAGGATTTGCAAAGCCAAAGCAAAGTACTTCTGCAAATAAAAGTGTGAGTCTTGACAGGTATATTCTTATACCTTTCTGCACTTTCAGTCAAGGATTGCCCAAAAACAACAATGATTTCTTAATTTCTTGCTCTACAAAAGAAATACACTGCAGGGATCGAAATTAGGATTCAACCAACAGGAGCTAAAACTAGCTCCTGGGTGTCGTGCACCACCCAGTAGGCAGGAGATACTGCTGGAGATCCAGGTGCAAGTACCTAGCACACCTCAAAACTAACTTCCACATGAGATACACAAATAACCTTTTCGGCCATCATGTATGGTCCATTATGATTGGATGTGCTCTAATCTGTCTTCATTAACATTTTCAAATATTCAAAGTTAATGTCACAAATGCATGTTTGTATTGCACCAGTTGGCCTAGGGAGCCAAAAGTAGCTAACCATGCTTTCCTATGCTCAAAATAGAAGCCAAATAGCTCCCAGCAATTTTGAACCCTGCACTGTATGTGTACATCACCAGCCCCAACCATCAAACATGGCAGGCACTACCACAACTGTCTTTAGAAAGGCGCCAACTAAGACTCTAGAAGTTACCATTAATTGCTTCGGGAGTCCCCAAACAATCTTACAGAGGGGAGCACAATAACGAGTTCACCAGTGCGATGTAAAATAGCTCATGGATATCAAGCATCTCCCATTAATGAGGCACAAGTTAAGGCAAAAAGGGAGCTATTAAATTGCGACCCACACCTCTAAAATCCACATTAAATGTAAACTATAACTTCCTGGTCAATTTATCTGACCTGTTTGTTTTGGCTGTTAGGTGGCAGTGCAACCTATAAGCCAAACCGATTGCATCGCATTACAGATAGGAGGGAAATGAGATGAGGAGGGACACAAGCCTTTGGGTGTTTGGTTATTTGCACACTCAGTGATTGCCCATGACCATGATAATCCCCCTTTAGCCATAGCACACTCTTTTGGAATCTCTTTGAGCTAGCGCTATCGTACAGTAACCTCAAACATTGTGATGCATTGTGCCTGCCAGCGTTATTTCTAAGAAGTCTTCTGAGAGTTAATGGCTTAACTGCTGCTAAAAATTAACTCCTGGTGTAATAAAAATGGCTTAACCAAATGTGTGTTCAGCTCTTGGATTATAAGCAATATGTGTGCCCTCTCATATTGCACTGAAGGCCTGTTAAAAAAAAAGCATTGGCAAAGGGAACTGTTTAATGTATAAAGGTACAAGCCATTCCTGGCATAACATACGCTGTTCTAGCATATCTTAAAGGTCAATATCAGTCGGTAATTCATAGAGTCACTTCTGTACCACTTCTTAAATATAGGAATTACCACTGATTGTTTCCAGGAAGTGGGAGTAGGTTGCTGTGACTTATTAATGGTCATTGAAATGTCTAAAAGTATAGGTAACTGTTTTCCTTTGAATTTGAAAGGCATATTTGAAAGTCACATTTGTATCAGATGGAATGAGTGTTGTGTGCGGTATAATAACAGTGTCTACGTTTCATCGATTACACAGGCCTCTATGATGTGTCTTCATAGATGTGTAATTGTCAACCTTGTTCCATTGCCGAGTCCCCGCGATGGCCTTAGATTGGTTAGTAGTATAATTACAGCACCTACTTTCAGTTTTAGCTTGTGAGGAGGCATTCGTCCTACATTTTTTTGCTCTTTAGAGACTGAAATGTTGAGCCGGTGACTAACTGTTCATTGACACTGGAACCGCCGTGCCCTTTCAAATAACTTGAAATGAATCTGAACGTTTGAGATAGTGGAAGGTGAAGGTGACCGGATAGAACGATGCTCAATCTGTTTGTCAAAATGATAGCTGGTGTTGAAGTGGAAGACAGGGGTGCGCTTTGCCATTTGGACAGCAGAAGGCAACCCAACACTGATAAATTGCATCAGCTGAGTATGGACACATACCCACGCGTTTTTAGATGGGCATTTACCAAGCACTGACATCCATGCTCAGGCACTCACACCATTTTCCAGCTGTTACCCTCTTATGGTCCAGTAGTACCATTATAGCAGTGCCCAGCAAATGCCTCTAAATATATGGTTGGCTTTGCCACTGCTTGTTTTTAAATGACTAGTAATGTTTGCTACATATTGACTATATACCTTCAAAAACAAACAGAGCTAAAGTCACATAGGCATGCTTGGATGGCTCCAGTTGGCTTGGGGAGTCAAATGTAATAGAAACAAGCTGAAGATACTTAGCCCTCAGTACTATTGATCCCATCGTACAGTAATCAGGCCTGGAGCTGGCAATCATGCTTCTGTTCTGTAGGGATAATGATATGACCCTTCTTTATACTAGAAAGGTGACAAAATTATTTTACAATGGTCACCACAGCAGAGTTACAAATAGGTCCCATCTGACAAACTCAAGTGTTTTACTTAGGGCAACAACTGAAAATGGAGTCCACCACTAAATATGGCGATTTAGTGATTCACTTAAGCCTCTAATGTGAATAGAATGCCCCCTTGTGCATAAGCGGTCTGTGATGGAGTAATATTGTGGTGGCTTCCCCTGCATAGAACTGGAGACCACCCTCTGTTTAATTTTGAGTTTAGTTTTCTTTAAATATATTTGATTTTTCAAAACACTGATTCTTGCCCGGAATTGTGGGGTAGGACTATATCAACAAGGGGTGTTTACTTGGAAGCATCACACTAGCGTATAATCTATAATTTAATTCAAATACTACATCTCACAGAATGCTTTCTGTGACCCACTAGAAATTAAGTGCTTTTGGCACTCTAGTGTCACCCCAGTAACTCTAATTCTGAAAAATGGGAACTCAGCGTACTGAGTTAATAAACGTTTTGTGGTATGTAAATTAACAAAGGCCTTCAACCAGCAGATTGGTGGAACTGCAGCATAAACTCCGATATTACCATGTGGTCAAGATAAAAGACTAGGACATGCATTACTCCAACCACCGGGATACCACATAAGGGAGGGGGAAGAGATATGGAGAGATGGAGAAGAGGGAGACAGAAGAGCTGGAGTAAGCAACTGACAGGAGATGTTAGAAATGTAGAAATGTTAGAAATGTAGAAAGGGGTTGAGGTACGGTAGAGAACATCAGACGAGTAGCGAGAAACAGTTCACAAGATATTCACAGGTGGAGGAAAGTAACAGAGAAACCGAGAGACAGCCAATGAAAGCGTGCCTGACGGGAAGCCAGAGAGAATGAAAGCATCCTAGAAAGAGAATGTGTGAAGTTCATGCAAAGGGTATCAAAGGAGAGAAAACATGAAAAGATAAAATAAACAACGACTAGGAAAGAGGAAAAGAGAGCGGGTACAAGACTTCCAGAGAGGGCACAGATAAAGAAGAGGACTCGGAAAGGGAGCTCAAGGGCAGAGACAATTGAAATGATCATTTTCAAAGCAGGACTCTTTTTGCTAACCAGGATTGCTATTATGGAAGCATTGTGCTGCATCACAGACATTGTAACATGGTCTGTGGATTGCAAGCACAGTGTGTTACAAAGCTTCTGTAACAGCAATCCTGGTTAGCAAAAAGAGTCCTGCATTGAAAATTATCTCCAAGAAAATCAAATAAAATCAATGTAACATAACTGCGATCAGGGTTTTTCTAGGTTTGACAATGAGCTATGTTCTGTAAAACAGGTAACATTCTGATTACAAATACACCATATACTGAAAAGTGATCTTAAAAATTAACCATCAAAATCCAATTTACAATGTTCGTACAATTAAATCTACTTTTTTTTAAGACTTCTTTTGCACAAAATACACAATTTCGTCTCTCAAAATAACCTTTCTACAAACCCAAACCAATTATATTTTTCGTCTACAATTAACAATTTTTAATTTTGGATCCTTGCCATTGATTGATTGGAAATGTGCAAGCTAATTACTTTGCCCAGCCTATCACCTGTCTGTCATCACATCACTCTGCCCCTAACTTCACCCCCATTACTCTGGCCACTCCCCAACCACAAAGGAGACGTCCCAGAATAAATTGTTTCAGTTTCCAGCACTGAGGGTGAAGGATGTTAGACTCTGAATGAATCCAGATTCTGCTTTTGCAAAAGGATAAACTAGGAGGCAAACCAGACATTGCCCTGACAAACCCACGGTGAGGGAATTAGCCAATCAAAGAAGATGTGGTGCCTGCAAGCTCTTGTCTGTTTGAGACATTGAAACCTATATGACCCTCCTTTGTAACCTAGTGCTCTCATCTCCGAGGCACGTGGGGCTGCAATAGTTAGTAACAGATCATAATGCAACAGAAACCGAATCGTACTGTAATTTCTTGGAATTGCATTTTTTTAATATCAAGTAGTCATGTGACCTAAGTGATGAATATGTTCTAATCCTCCATGTGTGATGTTAGGAACACCTTGCATGTAGCAGGGTGCGAAGGTCATGGAATCAATCCCTTCGGAGACCTAGCCTTCACTGTGAGGAAAAGTACCCGGGTAGACGTTGACATACATTTTGTCAAAAAGGCACCACCGTCCTAAAAACTGGAAAATGTTCCTCATTTCAGCAACCTCTTTACTGCTTCTAAAAGAGAGGGACGCATACTTTTGGCACAATTCACTCCAGAGATGTGCGGCTTGGCATTCGAAATAAATCAACAAAACGTTTTGCAATATAGATTGTTGTGAAACGTACATTTGTAACTAAAAAAAATAAGCAGCACAAAAAAGCCTACTAAATGTATTTTATCTTTTTATAACCATATTTGCAATAACTTCATAGCTCTTAAGACAATAAAATGCACAATTCAATGATGCCCGTCCATGCAGCCTTACGACTGCGATTCTTTCCACAGGAGGGAAGACTCATGGCAGGGTCAGTCTGTTAAAAAGGCAAGTCCAGACCACTGCTGCAAACCTGCCCCACCTAACACTCCCCAGGGAGAAAGGCGGATAGCCAGGAGCCTAGCGCTGGAGGGCCCCTACAACAGTGCGGCTGGCTAATGGGCCGATGCATCATCTTTACGGCTGAGACTGTGCTGTGATGATGGCCTGCAAGCATCGGAAATCTACGGCACCAGCAAGAGTCCGGCTCCCAGGAGGGTCATGCGGCCAGCATTGCTGCAGGAACGCGCGCCTCAAATGCGTCTTCCATCGACTGCCAAGGCGATGCTAGCAAACGGGCAGAGCCTCGCTCCCTGCGGCAGGTTTCTACCCAGTAGTCACCCCGTGGACTGTGTCAAACAAAAGACCATGTTCATTTTCCTAAAACGATACATGCGACCGGTCGGTTTCATGAAGGACATGCAGACCGCCATGCAGGAGGATACCCAGCTCCACAACCATTGCATAACAATGGACATTTAGTTAAAAAATCAGAAGCATGTTTCTTTACACGTGAAAAAGGTAAGGTTTGCGCAATCGGAATACTGATAAGTAAGCACCTCCTGCATTTACTCAGATTTCAGAGTGTTGCCAGTAAGAGTTGTTTTTTGTTTTTACAGCTCACCTACTCTTTTCAGAATTAGACCAGGGTACTGGTAACATCAGAAAAGCGAAAGGCGGGAGTGGATAACGCCTGCAGGCTTTTTACAGGAAGGGCCGGGTCAGACAGGGTCCCTTCATTAGCAAAAGCAGTGGCTGATTCAGACAAAAGTATAGCGGGTGAAGAGGGAGGGGGCGTAGTAGCATGGTGAGAGTAACAAAGATTCTTTGCTCCATACTTCGCATCCCGTTTCTAAGAATTGTTAGCAATTTGTGTTGATCTCCAAAATACTTTAATATATATATTTTCCCCAAATATTTTAGATTTCATGGGTATGTAATCGGTCGAATATAAGACAAAAATTAGTAAAGCAGGGCAATTTTGTAAACCGAAGATGAAGTCAGGAAGGTTTCCTGCGGGTTTCATGAGGTTTCAAAGTTACTGTCATTACATAAGGTCGGGGTGCTTCAGAAATGACTATGCTCTCTAATCAAAATAACTTCCGGTACAGCATGAAACCTAGCAACCTGGGGCCCGATGCCACGTCGGATTCTACATCTTTTCAGCATAAAGAGAAGCTTGCTGTGGACGATTTTGCTGTGCAGCGGTTTGTGCTGTCCCTCATAGGCTTCTTTGATGGCCGCAACCATGCACCGAGCAATAGAAGCCTTGGATGCCTGGTAACCGAGTCTGGAGCCCCCCCAAAAGGTGAAAAAAAGTGCATCTGAATTGCAGAAGCCCTTCGTCCTGTCCAGATAGAATTTCAGAGCGCGTCTAACATCCAAACAGTGCAAGACACTCTGAGCCTCGTACTTGGGGTCAGCGAAGAATGTAGTTAAGACTATTTCCTTGTTTAGATGGAAAGCAGAGGGTACTTTAGGTTGGAACGCCGGGTGAGTTCACAGGACCACCTTATCCCTGTGGAAAGTGGTATAGGGTTCTGATGCCACCAGAGCCTGGTTCTCGCTGACTCTGCGAGTGAAGGGGAGTTCTACTAGCAGAGCGGTCTTAATGGTGACCAGCCTGATGTCCGTGGACGCCATTGGCTCGAATGGTTTGTGTGCCAGGGCGCCCAACACCACATTGAGGTCCCACATGGGGTGTGGCTTCTTGATGGGCGGGTAAAGCCTAGACAAGCCCGCCAGATGTTTGACTATCGGGTTGGCAGAGGAGAAGACCTCCTCCTATGAATTTCTGTAGGCCCCTATGGCTGTCAGATAGGTACAGCATGTGTCCACCTGTACGCCTGAGTGCGAGAGGTGTGCCAAGAAGGAGAGCACATCGTCCAGCGTGCACGTAAGGGGATCTCCTTAGAGTCCGCCCAGTGACAGAACCTGCTCCATTTACTCTTATATTGGCTCCTGTTGGCCTTGCTCCTAGCGCACTGGATGTTCTCCAGGTTAGCACGTGATAGGCTCAGGTGCTTGAGGGTGATCTGCTCTGGAACCACGCTGCGAGGGCTAACTTCTGAGGAGCGGGAAGGAGAACCATGCCCCCCTGCTGTGACAGGTGTGATGGACCTAGCGGAAGGTGAATGTGTGGTCTGTCCGTGAGGCTGAGCAATTCGAAAAACCATGGTCTAGCCGGCCACCAAGGAGCTATCAAGATGATGCCGAGGTGACAAGCTTCCTTTATCTTGCGGAGAACCCTGGGGATCAGGGGTGTGGGAGGAAAGGCATAGGCTGTCATGCCTTCCCATTGAATCTGTAAAATGTCGCCCAGGGAGCCGGGGCCCTGTCCCTGCCAAGATGCAAACGGATGGCACTTCCTGTTCTTCCAGGAGTTAAATAGATTCACCCGAGGGTGGCCCCATGTGTTTAAGACAACATGCAGCACCTGGTTGTTCAATTGCTACCTGTAATTGTCCGCTCCCAGTCTGCTGAGCCTGTCCGCTTCCAAGTTGGCCTCCCCTGGAGGTGGACGGCCGTGAGGTAGATATTTTCCAGGACTCATTCCCACATGCTGACCGCTAGGTTGCACAGCAGGAGGGACCCGGTACCCCCTTGCATGTTGACATAGTACATGCTGGTGGAGTTCTCGGTCTGGATCAGGATGGTCCTGCCCCCAATGAGCAGATGGCCCTGAGCTCCAGCAAGTTGATATGCGACTTCTGCTCCTGCCGGGTCCAGACTCAGTGGACGATGTGGCTGTCCAGAGTGGCTACCCAGCTTTCCAGGGAGGAGTCTGATGCGATGGTGACCTGCGGGGGCGGCTGCCAGAAGTTGTGGAGAGTGTTCATAAGCGTGGAAAAAGTGTGGGTTACTCTCTCAGGGGATCTGACGAGCCAGTCATCCAGGTACGGATAGACATGGTGGCCCTGGGCCATTAGGAGGGCAGCTACAGCGTTCATGAGTCTGGTAAAGACCCTGGTGGCCGAGTTGATGCCAAACGGAAGGACTTTTTATTGGAAATGGTAGCCCATGATTCTGAACCGTAGGAAAGAAAGATGGGGCTGCCAAATTGGGACGTGTAGGTACGCGTCCTTCAGGTCCAGGGAGCACATCCAGTCTCCCTTGTCCAATGTCTCCACTATAAAAGCTGGCGTGACCATCTTGAATTTTTGCAGGGGTAAGGAGAGATTGAGGGTGGAAAGGTCCAGCACAACTCTCAAGCCCGCCTGGTTCTTCTTCTGAATGGCGAAAATCCTGGAGTAGAAGCTGAAGCCTCGATGGAAGGCTAGGCTCTCTATGAGCGACTGGATCTCCGCCAAAAGAGTTGCTGTCCCAACCTGTGGGAGTGGAGGGGAGGAGAGGCTGGGATAGGAAGGCGGTACCCCGTGGATACTACGGAGAGGATCCAGGGGTCCGGGAAATTCTGGTGCCAGAATTGTGCATGGAGAGCAAGACTGCCCCCCCACCGGAGACAAGAGGACCCGAAGGGGCGTGTCATGCCTTCCTTCCCTCGGAGGCTGAGGCTAAGGACTGGAAAAAAACCCTTACCCCCCTACCTTTTTTGTGGTTTGCGCCAGTTCTGAGATGGCGAGAGGTCTGGCTGCCTGGATCTGTGTGCCTGGAAGCCGCAGAACCCTCCATATGTACGACCCTTCTCCGAGCGCTGCTGAGATTGGGTGTATGATTTGGGCGTGGTCTTAGTAAGAATGGATGAAGACTTTGCTGTTTATGAGCTGTTGTTTTTGTCCAGCTCTTCGTCCGTAGAGGAGTGGAAGAGGTGTTCCACCCCCCCCCTCAAACGGTAGATCTAGAATGCGCTCCTGGACACCCGGGTTGAACTTCGTTGCCCGGAGCCAGGCTTGTTCTCCTCGTGCCCGTGGCAATGCAGATGGCATGGCCTGAGGTATCGATATGCACCACTGTGGATTCCATGAGGTCATGCGCCACAAGCTTGGCTTCCACTAGCCCCCCCTTAAAGTGAGATTGGCACTGGGTGGCGAGTTCCGGGAGGAAGTCCACAATTTCCCGCCATAATCGCTGGTTGGCAGCCGCCAGCATGGCATATGCGTTGGCCTGATGCTGGTGCAAGGAGGCGTTGGAGTAGATCTTCTTGCCATACGCCTCCAAGATCTTCTCCTCCTTGCCTAGCAGTGCCGCAGAGGAGGAGGCTGAGGACGACTGAGGCTTGGAGTATAGGGATGCCACAGTGATCACCGTGGAGTGTGGCTGAGGATGGGTCGAGAGCAAGAGTGTATCCCCCACCATCTGCCTGTACTTGGTATCCAGGCGTTGGTTGACCGGCTGGACTGAGTGGGACTTGAGCCAACCCTTCTTGGCCAGGGAGACTACAGCCATCCCCGTGCTGGCAGAGGGGCGTCTCGTGAGGACTTAAGCCAGAACCCCCTCTGCAGGCTGTTCGACCTCGGGTTGGGGGAGGCCCAGGTACTCCGCCAGGCCAGCAAGACGTTCATGGAAGGCCCTGCGGATCTGGAGGATCTTGTGGAGGAGGAGGGGTAGATGGCGGCAGAGGATGGGGTACATGGACCGCAGCCGGAGGAGGCGGCGGAGGTTGCGGAGTTGGCTGTGGAGCCGAAGGAGGCGGTTTCACCGGGGACTGGGGGCCCGATGAAGGCGTCTGTGGTGCCTCTAGCATGGCGGGGAGGACTTCCCCGACTGCGTCTTTCACGATAACCCCCATCTGGGGAGACCTCATGAGGCCGAGAAACTTCTCGAAGAGCACTTCCTCACTGGCCAAAGAGGTGGCAGGGGGTAGCGACGGGGTAGCAGGGAGCTGCTGGAGCTGTTGCGTACCCAGTCCGTATGGACGCAAAGGAAAGTTGCCCTGCGCAAATGAAGGGTAGAACGTAGGCCACGTACCTGGTTGAGGCCAGTCCCACTTTGACACTCATTCTTCGCTGAATTCGTGGAATGGCGTCGGCCGGGTGCCCCTTTCTGGCGCGGCGGTCATTTTGTCGAGCTGCCTGCCATGTGCCTGCGACGTGTTGCTCGGCCCGCTGGGTCTGGCCTGGCCCAACACTCTTGTGTGTGGATCACAAGGCCTACCCTGCTCCTCGGGCCATGGCCCGGTAGGTGAGACACCCTCGACCCGGGGTTTGGTAGAGCTGCGTTTAGGCACCCCCTCGGACGTACTGCTGGTAACAGGGCATGGCCCTTTGGATGTGCTGCCGGTAATGGGGCATAGCCCCTAGGCCATTGTGCCGGTAACAGGGCGTGGCCCCTCGGGTGTAGACTCGGTACAAGAACCCTCAGGTCCCTCGACATTGCGCCTGGGAGGATCTGAGGACCCCTCGACCCAAAGGCCGGTAGCTGAAGCAGCCTGGGGGCACGTGCCGGTAGAAGGACCTGGCCGGTCCCTCCGGCGCAGAAGAGTCTCCTTTGCGGTGTGCGTTAGAAAATATAGGCCCTACCTTGGGCCTGGCTCGATGTTTCACGAAGTTCTTGAGATCCTCAGGAGGTGACCTCTGGAAGAGCTCCCGCCACCTGGCTAGTCTGTTCTTCAGCTCCTTCGAGGACAGCGAGTCACTCGCCGAACATGATTGCCAACCGTGGTCTGAGCCAAGGCAACGTAGGCAGAGGGCATGGGGATCTGAAGTTTGGAAGAGCCCGTTGCAGGATGGACACCTGTGGAAGTCGACATACGCCAGGAAGGAGCATGATGCCTGAGGACCGAGTACCTGAATGATAAATAAGACAAAAAAAGACAAAAAGAAGAAGTACACACGCGTGGAGTTACATGGAAGAAGCCAAACCCAGGAGTGCTGGTGAATTCAGCCCGTTCCCGTTGAAGCGGATAAGGGGACTGAGGTGTGGCGCCGGAGGACGGAGTCAGGGCAGCGTTTGCTCCCTGGGCCACGCCCCGAAGCGCCTCTAAATTTAAAGGGAAAGAATATTTTTCTAGTGAAAAAGGTTCCGTCTCCCATCCCTTTGAAGGGACGGCCAAACCGTATGGAGGAAAGGGGACGGGACGTAAGAGTATCCAGATGTATCTATTGGTTTTCCTCTAGTATAAAAATGAAATGGTAGTGGAAAATGAAGAAGATTTGGCAGAGGAATCCGGATGAGCAAGCAAATGTGTTAACCTGCTCTGCTTTCCAATGTCACCTTCCAAATAGTAAAAAATCCAACACAGTAAATACCTTAAACCACCAGTTTTCCCATTATACATGACTTGTAAACTGACCCCCGTGGCTGTAGTTTTATTTTCTTGAAGAAATAAGGGTGGCACACTAATTTTTGTTACCGGGGGGCTTATACTCGTGAGTGGGGATAATAAATCGTAAACCGAAGAGTGAGTATAAAGTTATCCCTCCCTATGTACAGACATGCAGCATCTGTAGCCATTTAACCATAGTGATGATCACACAAGCGGCTTTGGATAAGCCTACACCTAACTATAGGCATGTGGATGCCAAGTGCAATGCCAGGGTCCACGCCCTAATACTGCCTGTAAATGCTAGGCTGCCAAAAGAGGGATCCTAGGGAAAATTAAGAATGAGAATTTTGATCCCTGCACATATTTGTGCATACTTACCCGCACTTTCTCTTGCAGTGGTCATGGAGAGATACTGGTTGCGAATAGCAACCAACAAACAAGACACATATCAACTTTAGGAAACCAGCATTGTAAGGTCACTAGACTTGGCGAGAGTCCTTACCAACAATACTAGCACAGTGTAAGTGCCATAACAATGTACATATGTCCTTGTCACAGGTGTCATCTCATGAACTGAGGAATATATCGGACTGGGAAAAAATCCTGTTTGGAATGGAAATGATATCCATCACAATAAATGATTTCCCCAACTGTCTGAACAAGATTCAGCTCAGTAGCCACATCTAACCGAGTTGAATATTAGATACAAATCCTATGCACTCACAATTACTTCTTTTATATATTCTTCTGCTGATGTTACTACAGATTTAACAAAAGGGTTAGACGATTGATGTTCCGCAATTAAATTACTGTCTGTCCTGATGAAGGCACAATAGAATACCTATAAAGATGATAACCTGGATGTGAGAATTATCAGAACACGGGCCGAAACACCCCATGTCGTCAAAATTCCACAGAAACTTCCTGCTGTAAAAAAACAAAGCTGCAAATACAACTATTTACTTGCATCCACCGGGCAAATGCTTAAAACAACCACAGTTAAACAAAAAGACTCCATCAAGATATATGAATGAAACTTTAAAAACTGATACTGATTGGATGCATCAAAAGGTGGTAGGATTTGCATACTCATACAGAACAACCATGTGAACTGTTTCAGTCTATATCAATTGCATAGAAAGCACACAACTAACCCCACACTGCATGTGTACACTTTAAGAAGCTGGGAATAGTGTACCGTAAGCATTGGAAAAATACTTCTATGTTGAATTTTATATTTTTGGAAATCTGTTTTTCCTTGTTATACGTGTTCACTGTGGATTATGAAATACGGAATATTAAATGTGTATACTTTTTAACACAAACGGATGCCTGAGGTTCAGTGCAGCATTTATTCCATATCTGCACTTATGTTATAGGTGACACTTGGTCTGGACTCATGAGGGAGGGGTAGCTTTATACTCTCTATTCTGTTTATGATGTTTTATTTTCGCCACTGTGAATGGAAGTTTTAGCGTGCAAATTATTAAGAAGTTACTCAAATTCTTCCACAGAGACAAAGTGAAATGCAATGGATGACAAGGTCATTGTTTCATACAGCTTGCTCTGCATCCCCATATTTTCTAATCACCCAACAATCCCACTGAAATCACACACTAAAACCTTGTATAATTCTAAGACAAAAAGTGCAACAGCAATGGTCTCTGGCAGTTATCTATTGCCATAACTCACCAATTCCTTTTGTAAATGGTCTGATGGTGAGACATGTTAAAAAGTTAAGGCCCCACAGAATGGCCATATGCAGCCCTTGCTGTTTGCCTTTGATGTGAGAGAGGCAGAAACAATGGAAGCCCCGAGGGCATTTGTCCAGCTGTTAAATCTGGGCAATGAAAATTCAATGTATGCTGTAGGATTTTTCTATGATATGCTTATTTAGACACCTTACAACAAAATACCATGTTTTAGCCAAGTGCGTTGAGGTGTTTATAACCTGTCGGTGCAAATCTTTATACTTCTACGGCATTGGGGTTAAGAATTTCGTCAAATTTCGCCCATGTACCTAAAATCAAAAGTCGGCACCTATGTCCATAACATAAGGAATGCACTGGACCTTCATGTCAAACTACATATCTGGTACCCCAGGGTCATTTTTAAGAGCGCTTCAGCTCACAAGTTGCTAATACCTATATGTCACAGTGACAGGGCAGGATCAACCCTCCATTGGGATGAAGGTGATACGAAGATGTAGACTATTCCTGTGACTTCGTCCTGCCTCTCAGTTTGAGGTACATGCCCTTTGTGCTAAATGTTTGGATCTTTTCACTGCAGACTGTAGAATTTGAAAAGCTCATACATGCTTCTCGGTGGGTGGCAGATGGAAAAAGAGTATCATGCATAAGGTTACATTCCTCACAAACAATGCTTTAGCTCAGGGTTGTCCAACTGCAGGTCTCGAGGGACGGAAACATGTTGGATTTTTCGGGATATCACATTAATGTTCAAGAGATATATTTGCATACAATGATTCTAAACGTATGCATTTTTTTTTCTCAGTGATAATAAAGAGGGATATCCTGAAAACCCATCAGGATTCCGGCCATCAAGGTCTGGAGTTGGACAATCCTGCTTTAGCTTAAGCAAACAACGTTAAAGTACAAAAACGCCCAAAGTAGGTTAACTAGGAACAGTGAGATGACAGTCTTCGAAAGCAATAACAAAATGTGCTTGTGAGAGAGCCTAGCCAAAAAGCAAAATGGACGATATGTTGTGGAGTACCATGTGTTTCACGTTTGCGGATGACAGGTTTGCTTTGGGTCCGATGGCTGCTGCACTGTACAAAGGGATGTCCCTAGGTTGAAAGCTTTAACATGCCAAATCCATATCTTACACAACAGGTACTGCTGAGGGTGGCTGTCGCTCTCTCTGAACTAAGTTTCACAACCTCCCAATTGAGGCAGTTAAAGAAAAAGACAATGTCATCAGCGAGGCAGAGTGGGAGGTGTTCCTAGCCAAAACTGCAGTGCAGCGCAGCGCTTAAAAATAGTGCAAACAATGAAGCCAGTTGGATGTTAATTGTTATAAGCCTGCCGAGCATAACGTGAAGGCGCTGAAATGGAAAGTATGCGCTCGCAGGCATGCTTTACAGTCTGGAAGGGCCCCCGACAAATCACACACTCTCCTGCGTCTTGCCCACAGTGGCAGCTTGCAAATATAGATGAATGCTCAGAAAACACACACTCCAAACTCACTCACTTTCCTCACACACAGAGTAATAGCGAAAAAAGCTTAAAGCCAATACAAACCCAGGCATCATTAGAATCATTCAACCCAATGTCCAAGGACCGCACTAGTTGGGTGACCACATGACTCCATCTCAGTAAGACAGTACATTACATTTTCAGTGCTGGGCTTTCATGTACAATAACGTGTTTAGGGAGCAGTCGTCCTAACACCTGAACAAATTGTATGTTAAGCACCCAGTACTAATAATCTACAAAAGGAAAGTTCTAGACTGCAAAGGCGGTATCCACAGCATGGCATCTAGTTACCCTAGACATGATTGGACACTGCACCCGTGGATTAGGCAATAAGAGCTCTAGAATTGAAGGATTCTGCCAAACAGTTGACAAGAGGTCGACTGCAATTACGGCACAGTACAGTTATCAGATAAATCACTTCTGCCCGCCTGCCCCGGCCAGCAATCCATAACACCACAATCCCCCCACCACTTATCTTTACTGCGGCGCACTCCTGTTTGCGCCACTGACATCCTTGTACAACTTCAGCATCAGCTCCTTCCACTTACATGGGGCGTTGCTGATGCTGCAGGATCCTTTTTAAAAGAAATTTATATTTTTTAAAATCTTATCCCTGCTTACCATAATGGTAAGTGGGTGACAAGCCCGCAACCCCCGAACCCTGTTACTGAGCCCAATGATAGCGGGGGACCCCCAGCAACACTGGCTCTGCTTAGGCGCAGTAATGGGGGTCGTGATTTTTGTACCGCGCTCCAGCGCAATTGTAGTAATGTCGCCACAATGGTGGTGACATTATGGTAAAATTCCGAGACCTCCTGAGCTTCAAACCTAATTTCAAAATATCCATTATTGAAAGTTAGACACTTGAGATTTTTTGGGAATCCAAATTGCTGGGTTGTCAAATGTGTTTTTTCACAATCGGATAAGTCTAAGGTCTGCCGGCAGTAACAAGCGTAACCCTACAGCATCTCACACAGAAAAATAAAAAAGAAATTTAAAAAAAAGTATGCCTTTCAAACATCAAACTGGAGACAATAACTATTCTGCTTTAAAAGCAGTGTGGCTTTTGGAAGAAACAAGGGTTCAATGCGCAGCGGTTATGGATTTCAAGTCTGAACTCGCCCAAGGGGCTCAGCCAGCAATTGGACTATAAAGATGCATAAAGGTCACGCGCGTGTGGTTCACAAGGGAACTGATCATTTCAATAATACATGAAGTTCAAAGTGTGCCTGCTTTGTTGCCTTGATGTGAAGACCCTTTCCACTTGAAGAGTGACAAACATATTTGCCTTGGCTAATCCTTCAAATATGAAGGCTTGCGGGTGGCTCTCAGCAGCACTGTAAAGGAAAAAATAAACAGATTTTCTTTTGTGCAAACCTAGGATGGTTGTGGTGCTTTACACAAGGATGGCATTAACAGTCCAATTTTTCACAGAATCAAGAAGCGGGGCCAAGGTGGGTCCGAACAATTTTTCATAAAAAACAAAGCTACTGAATAATCTACTAGCCCCAAGACAAGGTTATTTAAAAAAATGTATATCAGAGGTATGGTAAGAAACTGTTAACTGAAAGTGCTTTCATAGCCAAGCACGACTATTAAGGGATCCTACGGGTTTAGCAAGACATTTATTTTACATGCATTTAATTAACTGTGGGAGTGGGCGGAGCCTGCAAGGATTTCCTATGGGAATTCAGGACGAACATACTCGCCCTTAGTACTTAAGGAGCTTTATTTTCTAAGTCAGACTATAAATTGACCGAGAAAGAACAAAAACCGAGAATATTGTGGCAAAACAATGTTTTTCTGCAATGAAGTGTGGTAATGAACAGGACAATAATTTCCTGTATTATTCAGGATGAAAATATACACCCTTAGCCCTTAAAGATTTAAGGAAACACTAATTAACAAGGATTGGTATTTAGAGGGAGGAGGAACAGAGACAAAGACTGAGTTGAAGTCAAAGAAGCCCAGAAAGGAGAGGACATCTGTTCTGGCGTGAATACACAGATGATCACACAAGTGAGATTGTGAGTGGTCATCGATGAGGAAAAAGCAAAAATGTGCTCAGATAAGTAATAGGGGCACGTGCAGAGAGTGGTGGCTAACTCACCCACTGAAAAGGAATTCTAACTGAAACCTGTCAAACAGTGTGAATAATGTAACGGATATCTCATTGGGTACATCATACCAAATTACATAGCATGCGAGCAGCACCCCGAGCAAACTTTTCAATCCCTTATATAGACATGGGTGGTAGAAGAGGAAGAGGAAAGCCATTTGCTGGCCCACCATTCAGAAGGAAGTTAGCAGTGGTGCTACTCGCGCCTGAAGAAGAACCCGAGGGCCACATCAATGGCAACATTATCATACACAGAGGTACACGTTTTATGACTAGTAACTTCATTTCCATCACTCGGTGCAGCAATGAGAAACTCTGCACCGAGGGAAAAAAACTTAATGAAAGCAACACATAAGCAACAGGTCTAAACTGCATGGCTACACATGCATGCATGCACTTGAATCAATATGGTGCAGTAAGCATATGGTCTATAACGCATCACAGTTCTACATATCTCAGTAGCTTGTTCAGTCTCGAAGATATGTAGTCGGAACAGGCAGAAAGGAAATCTTATAGGGTAGGCCATCATATGTTGCCCATGTGAAAGCGAAGAGAGAGGTAAGGGATGGTCATCCAGGCACAATCACTCCAATGAGTTTAGTTTCCAAGGGAACCCATCACTTCTCACTGTAATGCTCTTTCAGATAATCTCTCCACCCTGGTCAAAAAGAAGGCCAAGAGTTAGAATAGTCCATGTCATAACAGAGCTGCCGCTACCGAAAGATTAAGCTTTACTAATTGGGCAGGAATTTGTATATTTCGTATAGCTCCAACTTGTTGCCTCTAAGCACACAGCTATCACAACATGCATAAAAGGCAAAACAGTCCAGATACATGCTGCAAACGGAGCAGCCATCAGTGCACTAAAGGTCTTGTGATGGGGCTCCAGCGGTCCTAGAAAACCCTTGGAATTCCTATGGTAGCTCTGTTCTTCTGTTTCTCTCATGGCATCCCTGTAGTCCTGTAAGCAGCCTTTTGTGATGCCCATGGGATTGAGGGCAACAGGCACTGCTGAGAGTGATTTGAATATACCCCTCCTGCCTACCAATCTGCACTGTGCTACTGTTGCTTAAAAAAAGAGCGGCAGCGCAAACCTAGAGTAAAAAGGGTAAAATACCTGCTTTTTACAAGGGACTTGACAGGCTCTAGGGAAAGGATACCAGTTACACTAGGCACGTCTTCACCAGGAGTTCCAACACAATTGCAAACGAGTTAGGAGTATGGTGTGGAGAGGTAGCATAATTTGGTCAAACCTACCCTCGAGGGGGACTGGGTGCTGCTGACGTGTATCATCCTGATATTAGGTAAAGTATTTATAAAATGAACAAACTGACTTTACAGGACTAAGATGACGAGAAACACAGGGGAACATTTCTGAGAACCATAACCCAGCAAATCCCACCCCAAATTCAATGGCTCTAAATTCTATGGCTACAACCTGCAGACGGCATGACAAATGATTTTAAACATTGAAAGAGTCAACTGACAGATGGTATAAATTTACACCCTCGCAGCCCAACACTTGCCTCCACTCAATTACTGACTTCTTAGATGTGAAGGTGACATATGTCTTAGTACCCGGCAAAGGCACAATCAGAATGAAGGTGCAATCAGAATGAAACAACCATTCTGATTGGCCCTCGCCGAGGCATTACCCAGCCGAGAATCCCTCGGCCCGGATTCCACAACCATTGTACCGGCGAGGGGCCTGGCAACCCCTCAGCCAATGAGGAGGCTCGAAGCGGGGCCATCCCCGCTCCGAAACTCCCCACGGCTGAGAGGCTGCCTTTGCCCCCGCCGGGGATTCAGGTAAGGCTTTTTTTTTGTTTTCCCTTCCTCTTTCCTCCCTCCTCCCTGCCCTCACCACCCCACTTACCTTCTTGCTCCTTTGTCCCCGATGGGGGACAATGGCAGCCTCCAGCCGTGTGGAGGCTCGTAGCGGGGCCATCCCCGCTCCGCACCTCCACACGGCTGGAAACTTCCATCGTCCCTCGCAGGGGACGCAGTAAATTTTTTTCCCCTCCCTCCCTTCCTCTCTCCCAACCCCACTTACCTTCTATGTTTAGGCAAGCAACATTCATAATTAAGCAATATGACCCGAGCGGCAGGGCATTACCTGAGTCGGTAATGTCCCACCGCTCTGGTCATATGCCCCGCCGCTCGGGTCATATTGTTTAATTATGAATGTTGCTTGCCTAAACAGACTAAGGTGATGGCTACTACTCGTGTGCAAGCAGAATAAGTTAAATGTTGTGGTGTCTATTTGGCAGGATTATGTTATTGGGTGTTATCATAGCAATGTTTCCATTCTTATTACCAAAATATTAAACAATATACAAAACTTTCTAATAACTAACGAGTACGAAAAGTATCAGTACATTGAAAATTGTTATGGTCAAATTATAAATGATTATTCCGAAATGCAAAAGAGGACCTAGGTCGTTAAAAGTACAAAATGCTGGGAACCTTGGTCTGCTAAGAATACGGGCATATTAAAATTACGATTCAATAATGCAACGATACAACTATTTTTTCAATCTTACATAGGGGTCAATGCTTGTGCATGTACATCATCTCCAATGCTTAGTGGGAGCATGGAAGTCTTGTCACCTTCATGTCATTATCAATGTTTATTTACCGTATGGCCGGTTGAGGGGGTACGGCAGTAGCAAAATGCTTTGAATTATTGAAAATCTCCAAAACATGGAAAATAAATCCAAATTAAAATGGTGAAAATACAATATACTGACAAAAATCAAAATGCCGTAACAAACAAGGAAAGCATCACTGTGAACTAAAATAAAGTCTAGCATGGCATGGCACGGAATAAGCTCTTATTGGTCACCTTTTTGACATAAAGGTGATAGGTTATATACATTTTACTATACTAGTTTGACCACTCAATTCCCTTACCTTACCTTATGTTCCCAACAACATTCATCTATTTGCACAGTCCATTCTTAACTACGCCACTCTTGGCTCAGGCTTGACAGTCACAGTATGAACATTCTGCAGTTTGACTAGGGTGCAGCATAGACTGATGTACTGGAATATAAGCAAATACACTTGCATTGTGTTCTAACTTGCAATTCTCCAGATCTGCCTTGAGAACACAAATCAATTATCATAACACTTAAGTACATAGCCTCCTCCTCCATTTTGCATAACTATGCACCACCTAACAGGACCGGCACACACCCATTCTACCACAAAACATTCTTTCCCTGCTGCATCTGAGACTTCCAAGCACTACAAGTCAAACAAAATAGAGAATCTGATACAAAGATTGCAAGGCAAAAAGTTAATACACACATATAATACACTCAAGCGGACTTCCGGTACATCCACGACCAGTATTCATGGAGAGTGGACCAGTATTTCATGGAGAGTGGAGAAGTGAAGTGCCTGAATGGTTCACCACGTCACTTTTTAGACAAAACTGAGCATGCATCAACATAGGTCATTTGTTATTCAGTTGCAAAAGATAACGCAAATATGTTTAAAATACATACACAATAATTCACCTAATCCCAAGAGGGCAGGACAATATTGCATATTCAACAGATGTTCTTGCTATGTCAAGAGTCTTTACTTTGCTTATGGCTCAATCGCATACTTGATCCACCAGTTCACGGTAGGTGACTTATGTTTGAGGTCCTTAAACACAGAACCCACCTAACCTTCGTTCCAACAATGGTCACCCTATTTGCACAATCTTTAAAAGATACCTTTCATGATTTTAACAAGAATGGAAGGGCTGACCATAAAGACTGTGTGTGTGTAACTAGCCTTTGCTCATTTTGATTTACTCTGTGAAATTGACAAATGCGACTGCTTTTTGAAAATTGCTAAAGGAACAGGGTTTTGTTTGCAAAAAGAAGTTTGCTTAGGACTAAGACAAGAGCATATTATATTCTAACAAACGCTCCTTTTAGCCTAAGCTAATTTCTTTTCGCCTAAATCAGACTTTCAATATCTATGTCTATTAAATCCGGAATGTCCATTTCTTCCATCATCATGATATAAATTTTATGAAAATCCATGGTGTGGGGCTTAATTCTTTTTAGTACCTTAACACAGCTTTGAGATATAAGGGAACAACATACAGGACTGAACTGAAGACAACAGCAACCTAACATCAAGCTAAATACCACTAACAATATAGACAGTAATTTCCATCCCTAATACTTTAACCATTGGAACCAGCTGCTCTCCTGTCCACCTCATAATGTACTGCTTCTCCTAATAAGTGTAATCGATCAATAGCATCAAAGATATCTATGGAACTATCTGCTTATGTGTACAGCAAGAGGAGCCCACTATTATACAGACCCCTCTCCTTGCAGCTGTGAGAATGACCACCACCATCCTATTTTGAAGTGCCACCAATCTAACAGCATTCTGCTCAGTTGTTAAATTCACAAATACATTTGCAGTCTCATTCAACATACTTTCTACCACTCTACTGAGCTTACAAATGCTTATGGCATAACCCCCAACAATGGTATTATCCCTTTCCCAAAATCTGCTGCCACCTGGGCATCAGTATCAGTCTGGTCCACTTCTCATTTTTCCTCTCTATCAGACGCTGGTATATATTTTCTGTTGAGGCCACATACATTCCAGGGAATACATTAGCAATATAAAATATACCTGACCAACCCTTCTTTAACCATTTTATGCTTTCCTGTCCACACAAACATAATACCAATTTTCATAAGGAAGATCATCAGTAATATTGGTGTGGTCAACGATTGTATCAAAGAACTGTATATGATATTTTCTTCCTATAAAACATGGGGGCTCCACTATCCTGTGGGTTACTTGTAATAAAGGATATAACATTCATATAAGAGGTGTAGGGTCGTCATGAGAGTTTAGACACCCTACTCAAACTTGAAAAATTGCTATTAAGGGTAATATTACATATTTCAGGATTTTGTAATGGTAGTGTTAATCACTATGCTTCCAGGCGGGACGCATGCTCTCTCCCAATTATTTATCAAACTGCAATGAGACAGAAAAAGTACAACACATAATATTGATTGTTTAAGTGGAACTGCATAATAAGGTATTCATACGCCATCTCCGCTCTGCAGGATATGTGAACCAATCCAACAGTTTGTTCTATCAATAGCTTTTTGAATTCTGTCGAAAACCTGTACATACAAATTATTTTGATAACCATATCTCTGAAATACATTGAAAGGCATGGGTTAAAACATGGGGTGGTAAAAGGGAACTCGGTAGTAGTTTCATCATCAGAAAGAAGTGTTTTTAAAAGATGCACCGAATCATGCTAAAAAAAAAATCACAGAAAGACCCCACACCAGGACCGTACAAAAATGTCAGTATTACGATTCGGTCCCCTTTTGTCCATAGTTTTTGTGAGCCAGAAGGTAGAGTCACTTTTTGTCTTTCATTTGAATTTGATCACTGAATGGGTGCAACTCCATAATCCAACTTTCTTCAGTCCTTGGATACTCCATTACCTCTTGGTGTGTACATTACTTCTGCAATAAAGCGGGGGCCATTGTCAGACCAGATTACCCTGGGTAATCCAAACCTGGGGAAATATTCTTTCAGTATGACTTTCAGAGTCGAGATGGTTATATTATCTTGTAAGGGAAAAGCCTCTACCCATTTGCTAAAGGCACAGATCGCTACTAGCACATATTTCAAATGATTACATCTTTCTAATTCAATAAAGTCAAAACGTAAAACTTCAAATGGGAAGGTAGGAGGGTCAACATTTCCTGGGGAGACTGTAGTCCCTCGAGCTACATTATGTTCTAGGCAGATCATGCAATTTCTAACCACATTCTCAGCTGTTCTAACAATTAATGAATTACACCAAACATTCTCCAGTTGTTTGTACATGACTTTCATGTGTATGTGGGTGGGCAGGTCCATGGGGCATACCCACAACCAAAGGTACATGGGCATTAGGAAACATCCATTGTTTTTTTACCCTGTGACCGAACACCCGTTTTCATTCTGTATAGCAAAGCTGTCTTCCCACACCCTTATTTCCTCATCAGTGGTCATTGCTTGTATCGCTTTGTCGCTGACAGAGGTTTCCATTCAGACTTCTCCTCAGCACCGTCTTTTCACAGTGCATAGACCTCGTGGGAAATACACATCCCTTCTGGGAATAGACAACTCAGCACCACATGCACTGCGCTATTCACTATGAGCCTAGCGCTATAACACCCAGAGCTATAAACTTTTTAGCCTAAGCGCTCATCTTTCATCTTGTAATTTCTCAAATCTGTAGTCTAACTTCTAATTTACGATTGATAACCTTCCCATTTGTATTATTTTTCAAATATTGCAGGATAACTCATGTGAACACAGCCCCATTGGGCCTGTGGATACTGTCAGCTAAGGCTCCTTTAATACTCAAAGACTCCCCAATACTCCGATTTATATTGTAACATGGAGAAGCCATGCTAGATTACAGGTGCCACCCAGCACGAGTGCCTGTGCAAAAATGGAACACAACGAAATTACTAGGTCGTAGTCCCCACGCATGTGCCCGGAGAACTAGCAGCTCACCCGCATGTTCATTTCGGAGCAAGTAGCTTGCCTCCACGCACGCTCACTAGACACCGTTTTACAAACAAAACACAGGACGGAGCAGACGCGTAATCATTCACAAACCGCTCCAGACAGCTGAAGGAGACAGAGAGCGTCCATTTGCATGCAAGGTAAGAAAGCATATCCTCCATACCAAGATCCCTGAAACTGCTCGATGCGTTGGCATTGTAACCCAACAGAGCGGTCACATATTGGGGACACTAGTCTTTACATGAGCTTGGTGGAATTCACTGCTCACACACTTGTGTCTGTTGATGAGCACCTAGAAACACGTTCTCCAGAGCGTATCTCTCCAAACTTAACCAAAAATACTGGAGAATTAACTAAGGGTTTAATTACGCTTGTGCCGAGATTTCCCTAGCAATGCATTTATTATCATTCTAGGTATGATGGAATGGCAGCACTTGGGGCATCCAGGATGAAGACATCCATTAAACAAACCCACACGCTCTTAAGAACCATGATTGAAAAAGTCAACATCAGAGTACGGTAAGAAGCCCTTTCCTCTGTCTTGTACGCCTGCCAAATAATTATGGTCAGTCGAGAGACAGAGATCTAATAACAATATGTATCTCTCTCTAAACCCTGTACCCTTTTTATTTCTCCCTGCAGGTGGGGTACACATTGTATGATCATACATACACAGCTGCAAATGAAAATGACGTAAGCAACACTCGTGCTGCAATCTAGCCCTGAAGAAAGTGGCATTACTATATTTGTTCACTGAAACCGGTATGCTCTTTCCTGTCTTTTTATATGGATGTACTAGAGACATGGTGAAAAACCGTAGATAAACCCTTCCAACTAATAGAGGAAGGAGATAGACTGAACCACAGTTTTAGTTCAGGAAAGCAGAAACAGACTGTGGAACCGATGGTGTTGTACTCCTGTCTAGAAATATGTGGCAGTAGTCTTGTTTAGCTGTGTGTCTTTCACCTCATCCATAGACACCAACTGAACAGTTTTTCTGAAAGGGGACATCACCCTGTGTATTATAAAAGCTATAAAAAATTCGCATTCATTTGTTTTTATGGTTTTACATTTTTCTGCCGAACAAATAAAACAAATAAAATATATAAACTTCTTCATTTGTAAGGCAGACGACATGCCTTGTTGGCTATGGCATGTGCCTATTAAATCCAATTTGAACAATTAGACCGTTCTCCCAGTGTGTGGTAGAAGACTAGTGATATGGCAAGTTTCTTCTTTATCATCCCCTAGCCCTAGATAAGCGGAGCAACCAGCGCAAACTAGGGCAAGAAACACACAAGGGCATAGTTTAGTATAGTTGAAGGGCAAGGTAGGTAAGGGCCACATTTTGTGTGATTGAAAATTAGTAAAAATAAAAAAAAACTGAACACTATTGTGTGAAAAAGAGGTTTCCTCCATACATCCTGAATCCAGGGCCATTCTAATATTCTCAACATTATGCAAACCCGAGGTACAATCTAATGCTGTTTCTTTAGCTATGGCATCAGCAAAATCATTTCATTTATTAATTTCAGTCACTATTTTCTGATGAGCAGCACATTTAACTATGGCTAGTTGTTTTGGAAGCGCTACAGATGACAGCAGTCACAATATTAAGGAACCATGCTGTATCTTGGTTCCATGTGAAGTCAGAAACCCTTTCTGCCCATAATTTCCCAAAATGATGTGCTACTCTGAAGGCATACTGACTATCAGTGAAAATATTTACAGAAAGGTTCTCTGACAATTCGCAAGCAGGGGTCCAGGCTTTCATTTATGCTGCCTGTGCTGAATTAAAAGGTATTTGTTTGATCTCTACTATAGTTCTCACAGTAGTAACCGCGTATGCTGCGGTTGTAGTTCCATCAGGCATTTTAAAACATGACCCGTCACAGTATAATTCTCCTTCCACCTGCGGAAGGGGGGTATCTCGCAAATCAATTCAGCCCTTGGCGCCTTCTACAGTTGCAAAGATACAATCATGGTCGGCTGCCTCATTGTCCCAAATACCCTGATTTGGTATGGATAACAGCTCATCCGGGTAGAGTGTGATGCAGCGCTTAATTTTGATATGTGGTGCAAACAATATCAATTCATATCTGGTAAGCCAGGCTGTAGTCATATATTGAGTCTGAGTGCTATTTAAAAGGACATTGACTGCGTGAGGTACCATAATGGTTAAAGAGTGACCTTAAACCATACCTTCACTTCGCTTCACTGACAAAACTGCAGTTGCTACTGTGTGCAAACATTTTGGCAAAGCACATGCAACAGGGTCCAACGTGGAGGAAAAATAGCCACACAATCTATTCCTTCCTCCATGTTCCTATGTCGATACAGGAAAAGCACATCCATTAACTTCATATACAAACAAGACAAATTCCTTTTTGTAAACCAAGTCCCTAAAACGGGAGCAGAACAAAGCGCTGTGTGCAACAAAACAAATGCCTCTTGATGTTCATCAGTGCATGGCACTGGATCCTGTACAATTTTAGTCGTGAGTTTTAACAAGGGTTTGACAATAAGCGAAAAGAATTGGTTATCCGTTGTCTACAATGGAGGAAGCTCCTATAAGCGCTCTAATTTTTTTTTGTGTTTTCAGCTGTGGCATTTTAGAAATCGCTTGTATTCCGTCAGGTGCTAGTTTCCAATCATACTCTGACAGAAGGTACCCAAGATATGCTACGTCCAATCTACAATTCTGAAATGTATTCATAGGTGCTTTATGGCCATGGTGAGCTAGTTGTGACAATAATAATATGGTTGCATGTTTGCAGAGTTCCTCCGGGGGAGCAGCAATAAGCAAATCATCAATGTATTGATTCAATGTAACAGATACTGGCAACTTCAAAGAATCCAACTTCCTTAAGTGCCCTATTATGTATACTAGGTCTTTCTGTATAAACTTGTGGTATTCTAGTGTAAGTATACGATCTTCCATCAAGGGAGAAAGCAAATAGAAATCTGCTCTTTCGATGTAATGGTATACAAAAAAATGCATTTTTCAAGTATATCATTGAAAAATATTCTGCAGATGGTGGTATCATGGTAAGAATAGTGGTAATATCTGGGGCTATTGGAAACTGTGGGACTACAATTTTTTTGATCACTCTCAAATCAATTATGTGACGATATGGTAGGTTTGCATCCCCTTTTTTAAAAACGGGTAAAATGGGGCTATTGCATACACTTCCCGTTATTTCTTGTATGATCCCTTGTCTTACTAAGTCTGAGACAATTATTTCAAGTGCTGAGTAACCTTCAGGGGATACTTTGTACTGGGGAATATGCAGATAAATTTCTCCCTGTCGTATTTGTATTTTTATTGGGGAAATATCCATAAGGCAGACGTCATTATCGGATACAGCCCATAAGGCATTAGGGATGTTGGCAAACTCTGGTGGCAGAGGTTTGGCTAAAAACGGATTCATTTTCAAAGGCCATACTGTAATATGTACTCCATCTGCGTACAATAAATAGTAGCACACAACTTGTTCAACAAATTTTAACCCCAACACATTTTCTCCACATTGTGTAGTCAATACAAATGGTATCTCACTAGCTGCTGGTCCTAAAAGAACAGGCACTGCGGCCAATACTTTATTAACTATGGTGTTCCAGCGAACCCTACTGAAATATTAGTATGCCCACTCAAAGGAATATCTGGAACCTTAGCATGATCTATAGAGCTCTTTTGTGCCCCTATGTCTACTAAAAAGTGATGTTCCCGTCTACCAACTCTCATGTGAACGTAGTGTCCTGTTTGATCCACAGGGATGGGGATTGTTTAAATTTTCATTTGAGGGCAGTCCTATTCTGAGAAATCCCAAGAACAATCCTCAGTATTGTATTGATTAGTGACAAAAGGATCGCTTGGATCATCGAAAACATTAGAGCTAATAGGGACTGTGGTAGTTGCAACAGGGCCAGCCGCAGGCCTAGGTGGTACCCATCCGCCTTGACCTCCTACCTGTCCTACCCAACGTCCTCATCCCCTTTTTTTATACATTCCACTTCCCTTATTCAACAAGGCTGGGCTTTGTGCCCTCCAGTGGCCTTCTTGCTTGCAATATGCATATTCATTAGGCCTTTGTGGGCAAAAATGGTACGAATGGACCAACACCTCTTCCTCTTGAGCCGATAAATGGGCTTCCCCTATTTCCCTGTTGTACCTGCTATATTAACACCCTTGTCTTAAGATCCACTCTCCTCTTCACTGCTTTTTTTTCTTTTCACATTCAGTCTATTCTTATAATATTGAGCCATATGCAGAATATCTGACGGTGTTTTAGTCTGCCAGGCACTCTGATTGCATTATAGGAACGCTAATTTCTGGTAATAATTGCAGAACAAATGTATCTACCAATAACGGTTTCCCCGCCAGCGTAGAGATTGCCTGTCCTGAAAAATCAAATACTTGCTCAACTTATTAAAATACTCTGTTACCCATTCAGTTTTATTTTGGACGCATACAGCAAGCTTGTCCCAAGTGATTTTTTTTTCTCGGGTACCACCCTTTTAAGTTGTGTAACTGTCATAGTGGGAAGGTTAGGCACTGATATGATACATAGCATTTCCAAAACAAACCTTGGCTCACCTAATGTTAGCAAACTTATATAGTGAGTGTTAAATGTACATTTCAAGCAGCACTTACTGTAATAACTCTCTCACTTTCTTTCAATTATATGCCTAAATATTCACAGAGCAATGACCGTTGTAAAACACACCAACGTGTACTCCTGGATACAACTCCTCACTAACTTTTTCCCTTCAAATACACAGTGTCTTAAAACAAAAACTACATTCATTAAGAATAGACATACCTTATTTAACTCCATAAAACAATTTCAGTATTTTGTTCCGAAATTAACATGAAAACGATATTCAGTGACGTCACCATGTAATACAGTAAGCGTGATGACGTCATCATTCGATAGCCGCAAAAACATAGATCCGTATAGAACGGCTATTCAAACATGCAAACAGGCACACCAGACCCCCACACGGCAAGGCAAACAGGCCAGAGCAGGACAGAACCCAAACAAGGACCAACAACATTGATAGAAAGGTCAGACCATAAACTAGTGGAAAATATGATTTACAATAGATAACCCCTAGAATACATCCAAACATTATTTGTTAGTTGACTTATGTCATCTCCCAACTAGATCACCTTATCAGGAAGCACCAAGACTTGAACAACATATATTTGAACACTGTCAGAACCTGACCTATATGAAAAAGGAATGACACAAGGGCCACTGGATGATTTTGAATCTGCTATTCCCCAGCACAAAATAAAATAGTAAGTACCATTCACCATCTTAAGATTCAGAAATCTTTGAGAGAATATATATATATATATATATATATATATATATATATATATATATATATATATATATATACACATATACATACACACACCTCTTCTCTCCAGCCCCCCCTTTTATCTTTCGCTTATATAAAAAAGCATTGCAACCAAATTTAAGGTCTTTATACCCCTATTCCTTTGTAGCTTCAACCATTTAACTTAAGAACCCTCCTGAGGAACCAGACCACATAATCTGGAGAAACACGTGGTGAGGGAGTAAACAAAGAATAAAGATACAAAGAAGGCACTTTAAACAGTCATATTTCACAGGGTGGAATCAGAGGAACAACAAATTGTATTGACATTTTCTGAAAATTTGCAACAACAACTTTATTTCTCTGTAATTATGTGGATCTAAACTTGAAGAAAAACAATTTAACCAAAGAGATGTTTCTTTTCTGTTGTAATATATTGTGAGTAAAAGTAAAGAGCTTTTAACTCTGTTGAAGAAACTACAAATTGCTTAATTATAGCATTTGCAAAAATCAAAATGGCTCCACCTTGAATATTTTCCAACAATAAGGGCGCAGAACACCATTTGGTGACTATTGACGTTTTGACATTTATACATTTAGCATGTAACAAGAAACACAATAAATGAAACAATGGAAAAATCACAAACAAAAGCAATTTTACTTCAGATTCCAACTGGGAGAGAAGACTGACAGTACAGAGACGTAGGATGATTTTTTAAGGTCCCTTAAGGTCCATTTGAAAGAAGGTTATTTACATGACCAAGTGGTGGCCATTAAGGAGAAATGTAAACATCTTGGGTGGGTCTTTTTACCAGCAATTTTTAATGCTATTTGCTTAAGCGATTTTGATCAGTTGTAATGCCCCTTTCTAGTTTTTCTTCTAATAAAGTTCCTCCAATTCCCACTTTAGGCACCCTCCTACTTCTACCACTAGCTATACTAACCATACATTTTTCCAAGAATTTTATTTTGGGATTCTTGTCATCAACAATAATATGCAGTTTCAATGACAACGCATATGCCCTATTGAAATACTTACTGTTGGAGGATTCCCGAGGCCTCAAAGTCAAACAGAGGTGAACATCAGTGAGCGGGGCACAATTATTTTTGTCAACACTGCAGAACTGACTCAGCTTGTCATGCTTTCTAATTGGAGAAGCAGTAATCATCCTGTCATCAGTTATGGAATAGGATGCTAGAGAACAACCAGTAAAAGCTGAGAGAAACCAGATGTGTGGACTGAGCTCTTCCCATCCTCAAGGGTAGGTCATAATCATGCTCATAAAAGAAAATAGAGCCCTTTTGACAAAATCTCTTGCCTAAAATTAACTGTGAACAGACAATCCTTGGACTACTATGCTGCTGCCACGACAGCATGTTTGAGTTAACCAGGTAATCAGAAATTCTTCAGAGTTGTAAGAATGAAAGAAATGGAATTGTTCAATGAAAGGAAAATCTCCCTAGTAAGCGGATTCATAAAGAGGGGCTACTACTATGGTATCAGCCGACCCATGTGTGCTGTGATTCACTATGCTAGTTTGAATCCAGCCTCTGCGCACTAGAATTGCTTCAGATGGGGAAAACTAAGCAAACCCAACGACAAGCAGCAATGCTTTGGGAATCACAGGTTCTCTTCGACTTTCTGGTGCAGTTTTTTTCCCCACATGGACCCTTAAGCAACCAGCAATAAAATAACGTATCAAAACCTAGCTATACATTTGGAATAAGTCAGTAGCAGTATGAGGGTATTGAGCGCAGACATAAGCAGCAAGAGGAAATGGTTCTGGTCAAGGGTCCATGTGGACAAAAAAAATCCATATCAATTTACTGGATGGATACAGTTACATTTCATTAGTGTAACATAGCATCAATATAGCAATATATACACATTTATTTTAAGTGTCTTTTATACTGCACAGATCACCCCTGTGGTGGTCCTAGAGCGCTGGAAACTTGTCTGTATGGGCGAACTGTGACCCCCACACAGGTTGTAAACAGACCATGGCGTGAAACAGGGAAAAAGTAAGCAGGAAATGGCACAAAGGGAGAAAATCAGAGAATAAAACAGACCGACATAGGTCACAATATAAGGTTGAGTGGTAGTGATTGCTGAGATGCATGTAGTAAGGGCTTGGACCAAATAAAGGTCATGAAAAGAAACAACCGTCCATATTGGACAATTTACTTAGCTTGTCAGTTAGCAGTTCAATGTGTTGTTGGTATTTTTAAAATCGAGTTATGGAAGGGTGATGGCTTTGAGATGTGTTCAAGAGTTCCTGTGCATTGGGGGGGGCATCAAAACTAGGCATTCATAATAAAACAAAGTACTGCATCATTGTGTCAACTTGTGTTTCAAGATTAAAACCTCGTCTATGTGTGGCGTGGTGGTTAGTAAATAATAAGTGACAGTGACCTATACAAAACGTTTTTTGTAAAAGAACACCAAACCAAAATGAGAGTGCTAAAGGTCAACATAATATATTCAACTGGGAATACATATTTGCAATTATAGCATGGCAATACTTTGGTTGCATTTTAAAGGTATAATCCTCCTCGATGTGGCTGACTGGGTAATGACTGTTCTCATGTTCAAGTTGTAATAAGTGTCTTTTAAGATATTAATTCTTTCAATGAAAACATGTTTTTCTTTCTTTTAGGAATCCTTTGTATGGATGAATCCATTTGCTCCATTAAGTCTAAGAGCTCATCTGCGCTCGAGGGCCGTGCCAAGCGGGCTCCTTGTTGAGCTCCCGAGCCACATATCCTGAAATGATACTGCCCCTTGCGACTGTTCCACCCCTAAAACTAGTTGGTTGGTGTGCAGAGTGCTGCAGAGACTCAGAGTCGGGGTCTTGCCTTATACGGAGCCCGGTTAATCCTGAAGTGCAGGTTCTGCTGTAAACTGGTTGCGTAGCCTGCATAAACACGGGCAGACAGACTCTGAGGAGCACTTGAGGCAGACCAAAAGAGAACAGTGGGATTGCGCTCCCAGAGACGCGGAGGCTGGACAGCTCCTGATCGCGGCCTTTGGGGGGGGCGCTTTCCCCGGCGGGGGGCACTGCCCCCCTCATCCACTTCCTTGGAGTGGGAATCGGAAGAGGTCGCAACCTGCTGGTGCGGCACTGTCCAGAAACCGGGTGAGCCAAGCATACCTGGTGAGTGGCAGTGGACATCCCCAGGACGGCTGTGTCACGGGTGTAATCTGAAGCTTTGTCCCTGCGGTTGGCTGGGGAGCCCAAGATAGCCTCCGGAGGCGCAATCAGAGCCTCGAGGGCTGTGGAGCTTTGACTGCAGGGGAGCTGAGCCACTGGAGCAGTGAGGGCTACAGAGTGGGGACTCCTGGCCTGCAAATGCGGAGTGGATAATCAAAGCAAGCTAGCAATCATGTGCAATGCGGTTATAGGACAAAGTTTCGAATGAATAGGATCGAATGCCAAAAGGGTCGAATCAAAAGGACTTAAAACCCGAAATCTGTGCTAAGTGCTGTACTTGACTCCTTGCGTTATAGGTAACATTTAGTTGTGGAAGGTGCGCCAGTGCATCACCCCCCCCCCCCCCCCCAACCCTTGTCTGGGAAAGGGGTCACTCAATCTGCTTTGGTAACTCCTTCCAAGCAATATACTGAACTGCTTTGCCCCAGTGACTGGGGGTTTGAGGAGGCACCTATCAGACAGTCATAGTCTGGTGCCCTGGATCCTACAATCTGCTAGAAGTCAGCTGGAAGCTGAGTTGCAGGTGCCAGTCTGGAGTGACTCCATAAACCATGGGCTGCAACATTAAGCTCCTGCCCGGTGGGTGGCAGTGGTCCCCCTGGGAAGTTCTTGCAGGGGATCACCAGTGCGCAAAGGGGGGGGGGGCTGCTGGGCCACGTGTAGCACCGGCCCACACCCATCCCTGATCGGTGGTACACATCCTTCGGAAGCAACATGGGGAAGCATGACAAAACAGTAAAAACTGCCATATGGCACCCCTTCGCAGGCTAAAGGAGCAGCGAGAGGCCTCAGAATGGAGAGCAATCTGCAGATCCTGGGCTGAAGCTCCAATCAAACACAATCAAAGACATCAAATGTATCCTGGCTCAATTGCAAAGCGGCATCCGTTCACTGGACAACAGGATGGGGACTCTTACCTGTAAAGTTGACCATATGCAGGCTCGTCTCAACAGACAACAGTGACAGGCTGGATGAGGCGGAGTAGCGCCTATCTGTGGTGGAGGATGTGTCCTACTCTATGTCTAAGGAAATGGCCAAGCTTTGGAAGACAGTCAAGGAGCTATAGGAGAAACAGGAGGTTTTGGAGTCCAGGTCCCTCCGAAATAAAATCAGAAATGTATGGGTCCCAGAGGCTGCGGACAGAGGGCCAATGGAGCTGATGGTGGAGGTGTTGCTGCGTGAGTCACTGGGGGAGCTTGGTTTTTCCTCAGCCTTTGTGATTGAGAGAGAGCATCGTATACCAGGGGATCCTCTCCCGGTTCTGGTGGCATCTCCCAGAAGCATCATCGCCAGGCTCTGCAATTACTGTGACGGGGAACATGCATTATGGAGATCTAGAGTACTGGGTTCCCTCACCTTTCAGGGTGAAGAGATTCAGCTGTTCCCGGACTTTTCGAACAAAGTACAGGCGTCAAGGAAATCCTTCATTGAAGTGAAAAAAAAGTCTCAGGGCAAAGGGGTTCAAATATGCTATGATGTTCCCTGCACACCTTCGTATTAAGTATAACAGCCAGGCCCATTTCTTTCCATCCCCTGAGGAGGAGTATTACTTTCTGGACGCTACAGATAAAGGAGCTGAACCAGCGAGGAGCGGGATTGGTCCGAGGAGACATTCACCCAGAGACCCGGACTGATATCTGGGGCATATAACAGCTCTCCAATTCTGCTATGTATTCCTTAATTCTGCAGGGGTGGCACAATCGTCAGGGTCTTGTATTGTGACAATGGTGGGTGGGAGTGGCAAAGCCTTGAGTTGCTCGTATGCGTTAGCTTTTGGTCCCTGAGGAGGTATGAGGGGAGGGGGAGGCAAAACTGGAACATTAAGATTGTGGGTGGTGGAGGGAATTGGTAAGTTTCTGGTTTGGGTGGTTTGGTTGAGACGACATTCTGGTCACTAGCTACTAATCACCTTTAAGCTTCCTGTCAAGATATGGTTGGGAGAGGTTGGACTCGGGCTGCACATGAATCTCAGACCTCTAATAGTTGTTGGCAGAAAGTGATAACGGGGGAACGCTCCACCTGGCTCTGGGGATGGGGCAATTTGTACCTTGGTTGGTTGGGGAGTGGGTGGTCTGGGATAGGACTGATCCACTCCACACAAGGTATACAACTCCTGCGAGGTGCTAATATTGGGCAGCACTGAGGATAGATAGCACAGGCGTCACGTGCATGATGTGGCATGTTAGAGGCGTTAATTTTCCCTCAAAGGCAAGAAAGGTCCTGCTCTATATGCAGAGACACCGGGTAGACGTGCATTTCTTCAAGAGACACACATGTCGCAGCCGGATGAGGCTGCCATTGATAGGGCCGAGGATTGCCATAGGTACTTTTCATCATACTCCAGATACTCCCGTGGGGTTTGTATACTCAAGGGTTTGATGGGTTTCTGTTGCAAGGAGGTGGTGAAGGACACAGAAAGTACGCTCTGATCGTAGCAAGTCTGGTAAAAGGGCAGGGGTTCACCTTTGTAAACTATTACGGCCCTAACATTGTCTCCCCTGATACTCTGGAGTTTATTGAGGAACACCTTAGAGAACAGGCAAGGGGACTTTGATGCGATCATGGACATCTCATGGGCTAGATCTGTGGAAGCTGGCAGGGGTGTGCCCAAGACCACCTGTAAATTGCAACAGATCTGTGCAAATGAGGAGCTAATTGACATATGGAGAGACCGTCATGGCACAGAACAGGGGTATACATTTAGGTCCTCAGAGCATGGCTCGTCTTCTGGGCTGGACTAGATTTGGTTACTGAAAATAGATCTGGCTGGTTCTCGGAGTGTAAGGGTCTAGCAGATACGCTCTCTGACCATGCCCGGTTATCACATCTGTCCAAATCCCTGTTAAAAGACAGGGGACAGGACTTGGTACTTTAAGAATCTGCGTGACCCAGAGTTCCACGAGGAAGAAATGGAGGGCGTGCTTTGCTTTTATTTCAAGAAAATGAGGGTTCTGTAGCCTCCTACTCCACCCTTCAGGAAGCCTTTAAATGCGTGATAAGGGGGTGTGTATAGCGAAGGAGACAGGAGTCCTCCGGGCCATACGGGCTGAACTAGCTCCACATGAAACTCGTTTGAGGGAGCTGGAAAACGGGAGCAGGATGCTCCACTGTTCGAATGCAGGCTAGGTTCAGGGAAGTGCTGGGGCTGTTTAGGGACACCGCAGAACGGGAGGTAAGGCTCCTTAATAGAAGTGCAGAGGTAAAATGGTATGGGGGAAGGCCACCAATTTGGGACCTTATTGGCCCGGCTGCTTAAGACTAAGTTCCCAGGTCGCACAAAGCAGCAATCACAAATCAGTGCGGCAAGCTTCTGCAAACAGGTGAGGAGATAATGGGAGCCTTTGTAGGCTTCCACAGGGCTTTGTATTCCACCAGACTCAATGTGCGGCAGGCGGTTGTTGAGGAATACCTGGATCGGGTAGGCCTATATTGGGCAGCAGAGGAAGAAAGAGAATGGTTGGGTAGGCCATTAATAGAACTAGAAATCCATGAGGCTATTAGGGCCCTTACCGCCAGGAAAGCGGCTGGCCCAGATGGCCTTTAGGCCATATTTTATAAAACCTATGCAGATTTGTTGGTCCCGAATTTGCTCTGCATGTTCAAACAGTCGCGACGGCGCCCTTCCAGAGGGAACGCGGGGGGCGTTGTTCACCCTTCTCCTGAAGCCTGTGAAAAATGCGAAGAGTTGCTCTTCTTTTCGCCCAATCTCCTTGATTAATTTGGACAGTAAAATCTTGACCAGAGAGCTGGCCAACAGGCTTGCCCTGATAATACCTAGCTGTGCTCTGGCTGACCAGGTCGGATTCATTTGCGGGAGATCTACAACATACAGGCTCTGTAGAATATTCAGACTCCTTTCAGTTCTAGAGCAGCAGTCCTCAGTGCTTGCCGCCCTTCTTGACGCAGAGAAGGTGTTTAACTCCATTGAGTGGCCCTTCCTTTTCACTGTTCTGAGGCGGATGGAAATGGGATAGGGTTTTGTTAAATTGATTAGTCTGCTATACCAGGGTCCGGTGGCGCACCTCCAGGTGAATAGTAGGCTCTCTGCCCACATTTTGATGGAGAGGGGAACGCGGCAAGGCTGCCCGTTGTCCACACTACTTTTTGAGCTTGCTGTTGAGCCCCTAGGGGAACTTGTCCGCTCAAGACATTTAGACAGGGGAGTGCAATTGTTCAAGCATAGACTGGTTAATTATGAGTTACTCACCGTAGTGACCAACGAGTCTCCTTTCCTCCATTCAGCATGGGCGTCCCTTCCTAGAGACAGGAGACAGAACCTTTTTCACCAGAAAAACCTTCTTCCCCTTTAAATTTAGAGGCGCACGGGGTTGTGGCCTTGGGAGCATGCGCTACCTGCAAATCTGCAAGCCTGTTGTGGAAGGCCTTCGCTGACGATGGCGTGTCAGGGACCTCCTCCTTGTCTGTGTCCACCTGAGTGTCTGGCTGGTCTGGAGCGGGTAGAAGAGTGCTGGGCCCTGTGGGATGCAGTGTGGGGATCGGAGCCAAGGCTGCTGAGGAGGTTGTTGTGAAACTGCCTGAACTGGCAAGGGAGCCGGCATCACAAGAGCTGGCGGGTGCTGCGCTGGGGTCTGTGGAGTCAGTCATGGGAGGAATGACTATGGGCGCCGGTGGGGTGACTGGAGGGAGCAAGTCCCCGACTGTAGCCTGCAGGATGGCCCCCATCTGGGGGATCGCATCAGCACCAGGACCCTTTCAAAGAACCTGTCTTCGGAGGCTGAGGAGGTGGCAGGAGATATTGACGGAGTGGCTGGGGGCTGCTGGGGCCGGAGCGCACTCTGTCCAGGTAGCAGGGGGAACCTGCCCTGCGCCGCTGATGGATGAACTGTAGACCACGTACCTGGTTGACACCAGTCCCACCTCGAAACTCGTTCACACGCCTGCACAGTGTCTTATCCCCCAAACAGATCACTCTTGGGTGGATGTACTCTGGGTAGCAGAGTACGCTTACAACAATTCCGAGCACACTTCCACAGGGCATACTCCTGTCTAAATTCTTAATGGTTGCGATCCCTGGACCTCTACCTTTGATCCACCAGAACCTTTAGAGATGCCAGCAGTGCAGAGTCTTCATGAGACCATTTCCCAAGTTCAGAAGGAAGTCTTAAAACATTTAACTGTTGTAAAAGAGGGTCAAAAGACATTCGCTGACAAACTTCGAAGAAATCCTCCAGATTATCAAGTGGGAGACAAGGTGTGGTTAGCCTCCAAACACATTGCTCTCAAGGAGCCGCGTACATTTCAACCCAGATATCTAGGCCCATTTCCAGTGAAAGCAGTCATCAATCCTGTAGCATTAAGATTAACACTACTACCTCACATGCAAATTCATCCTGCATTTCACGTTTCCTTATTAAAACCAATGAACCCAGGAACCAGGTTACAAAAACCTCCCAAGCCCATAATTGTAGATGGAGATCCCGAGTTCCAAGTGAAAGAAATTGTAGATTCCAAGATTGTCAGAAGGAACTTGTTTTGCTTAGTGGATTGGAAGGGATTTGGCGCACAGGACAGAACTTGGGAACCCAGTTCTAACATTCATGCTCCCTACTTACTTAAAAGATTTAATCAGAATCATCCAACCAAGCCAAGGCCGGAGGGTCCATCCTTAGGAGGGGCGTGGGGGGGGCCTGGAGGAGGGATCTGTCATGATCAAATCCAGGGTTAATAGCCCAGACTCAGGAGTTCAGGCGAGGCAGGATTCTTTGTATATATAAGTAGGTTTTAGGTGGGTGTTAGCTTGGCACACTTGGCATTCTCTCAATTCACAGCATTAAATAACCTTAAGATTTCCATAGGGATTCAATAGCTTTTCAATACCCATAAAATGGCCACCCAGTGGGTCATGGACAAGTTTCAGCAGAGAACTAGACTTTGAACATTGAGGGCTACTTAAGCCCCGCCTCCACAGTAACGCACGCTTTACGTTTGGTCCACTGACAGCAGTGAAACGCTACCGGCGCTTCTGTTCACAGAACCTGCGAAATCAAAGAAAAAAGATGATAATTGAATAGCTCTCAAGATTATTGGCTGCAGACAAATATTTCCTGACTGAAGTTTTCCGCCACTGCAGCCTTCCTGTAGAAGAATTTTCTTCTGTCACAGTTGCTCTTCAGTCATCAGTCTTCGTTCGCAGCTGCAACAAATTTTCGAGGTTTGTTCTCTGTATCCGAAGACCTGCAATACAAAGGTACCTTAGTTAAAAATAAACATTAAAGAATTAAGAGTGAAGATACATTCCTACGCGTATACGTACCTGAAGCTCCATAGAGTTTTTCCTCACAGTTAACCGTGCTTCACAGTAGAAGGTTGTAGCTTTCTCAGACAACACGAACTTACGCTGTGCAGCGTTTTCTCTTCCTGAATACGCGCGCATACTTACCTCAGTCAAAACACCAAGACCACTTCATGTTTTGTGCGCTTCATTCATAGCAAGCGCGGCAACTTACCACAAGAAAAGGCTTTGATATTCTTTTTTCTTGAAACTCCGAACTCTTTTGTTAAAATCTTTTCCTCTGAGAATCTTCAAAAAAGAAAGAAGAAATAATTAGACAATAAGGGAGATCTCAGCAACTTAGAAAAACTTTTATTCATCAGAGACATCCGCTTTTTCTCCTTGGTTCTGTCAAGAGACTCATTTACTTTTGAAGACACTTGCCTCCAGAGGCTTCCTGAGTTCAACAGCATCTTAGTCTTCAGAACCTCGACATCAACTCGACACTGTTTGAAAGCAGGATGGAGAGCTTCCTAAACACAAAACACAGATGAGGAGGGTGTGGGTCTTAGAAATAGAGGGAGTCATTTTCTGTGTGAAAGATGAACAAGTTACTTTCTTACCTGGTAACGTTCTTTCGATGGGATGGTCCGACGACGTATTCCCTATCTATGACATGTAATCACCACAGCTGTGCTGCTTCGGAAACTTTTTCGGCGTCTGCGTCCTACGTCGATGAGCCGTCGTCGAGGACCTCCTCCGAAGTCCGACGTCATCCGATGTGATAAGTAGGACGCACGACGCCCATAGCCTCAGTTGTAGTTTTTTCCCCCAGAAAGTGTGACATAAGTCAACTGCCAGTCAGACACAAAGCCTTGCGGAACGTAAGCTGCAATTGCAAAAGAAATTCTGCAGCGGGGAAGGCAGGGCGGGAGCGATATGGAATACGTCGTCGGACCATCCCATCGAAAGAACGTTACCAGGTAAGAAAGTAACTTGTTCTTCGAGGGGATTGGGTCCTCCGACGTATTCCATATCTATGACAGACTCCCAAAGCAGTACCAAAGCAGGGAGGAGGGAAAGAATTTAGAATCAAAATGTAGAATAGCCAATCAAATAGCAGAGCAAAGGACCGCCTTGCCAAAAGCCAGATCCTGTGCTCGGATGGAATCGAGGGAATAGTGACGTACAAATGTATGTACTGAAGCCCAGGTGGCTGCATCACAGATGTTGCGAATAGGAACACCCCTCTGCAGGGCACTAGACGCCGCCATACCCCTGGTAGAATGGGCCCGCAAGCCAGCCGGTGGGTCCTTACCCGCCAAGCGGTAGCACTCCGAGATGGCCAAAATAATCCAGCAAGACAAAGTCTGTTTCGTCACAGCTTGCCCCAAACGCTTTCCAGCGTAACCAATAAAGAGTTGATCATCCACTCTGACCCGGGACATGCGTGAAACATAAAAGCTTAAAGCTCTCCTAGGATCAAGCCTATGGAGCCTCTCCTCTTCCTTACCAGGATGCGGAGGAGGATAGAATGCCGGAAGAACAACCTTCTGGGCCAAATGAAATTCCGTCACTACCTTCGGAAGAAAAGAAGGACGAACTCTAAGGACAACCCTGTCCTTGTGAAATACAGTGAAGGGAGGCTTAACTGAAAGTGCCTGTAACTCACTCACTCTGCGAGCGGAAGTAACCACAACTAAAAACACAGTTTTCAGAGTTAACAGCCTCAAAGGGCAAGAATGTAAAGGCTCAAACGGAGCACCCATAATAAACTTAAGAACAAGGTTCAAATCCCAACCGGGCACCAGGAAAGGTGACGGAGGGAACACATTAGTGAGCCCTTTCAGGAACTGTGAAATCAAAGGGATTTTAAAGTAAGAACACTCTTCAGACGAGCGCTGTGGGCCAAAGAAAGTAAAAAGGACAGAACCATGGGGATGTCACATACAAAAGGATCGACATTCTGAACTCTGCACCAGTCGCAGAACTTACGCCAACGGCAACGGTACAGAGACTTTGTTGCTGGCCTCCGGGCCGAAAGCAACACCTCCATCACGTCCTCAGGGAGGTCCCAATCCTTATACCTCAACCTTTCAGAAGCCAAGCGTGAAGGTTGAGGGATCTGACCTCTGGATGGAGAACCTGACCCCCCTCCCGTGAGAGCAGATCGTCTCGGTAGGGAAGACGACGTGGAGGGCAGATGGATAAGTCGAGAAGGTCCGGGTACCACGTCCTCCGAGCCCACGCCGGGGCAATGAGGATCATCCGGGAACCGAACTTCCGTAACCTCCGCAGCACTTGCGGGATGACGGGGACTGGAGGAAATGCGTACAGCAGCGGGAATGACCAATCCACCACGAACGCGTCTCCTAAGGCTCCTTTTGGAGGAAATTCCCGCGAGCAAAACCTTTCGCACTTCCGGTTGACACTGGAGGCGAAGAGATCCACTTGAGGGGTCCCACAAAGGGCGAAGATCTCCAGGAGAATCTCCTGAGCCAACTCCCACTCGTGAGAGATCGCGCTCTGCCTGCTCAGAGCGTCCGCCGTCACGTTTTCGGCTCCGGCCAGATGAACTGCCGAGATCGAAACTTCCTGCTGGATGGCCCAGAACTCGAGCTGCATCGCCTCCCTGCACAGAGGAAGTGACCCTGCCCCCCCCCCTTTTTGTTGAGGTAGTGCATGGCCACTGTGTTGTCCGTCAGGATCAGGACATTCTTCCCTCGCACAGTCGGCAGAAAAGCCTTCAGGGCTAGCTGGACGGCCCTCAGCTCCAACAGATTGATATGGAGTATGGACGCCGACGGAGACCAACGACCGCTGACTGTCAGCCCGTTGGCATGAGCTCCCCATCCCGTGAGGGATGCATCCGTCACGATCGTCACCTCCGGCCAGGGAAGCCAAAATGGAGCCCCCTTCATCAAGTTGCCTTCGACGGCCCACCACAGAAGGTCCCGGGCGACCGAGGACGGCACCTGAAACGAGTCCGACATCCTGCCTGAGGACTGCGACCATTGCGTCTTGAGTGCCCACTGCAAAGATCTCATCCGCAGGCGAGCCTCTGGCACCAGAAGAATGCAGGATGCCATGAGGCCGAGCAACCTCAAGAACTCGAACGCTGGGAGCGTCTGGGCATGCTGAAACTTGTGCACCATCTGCTGAATGTGAAGAGCCCTCACCTGGGGAGGAAAACACTGCCCCAGGGAAGTGTCGAGCACTGCTCCGATGTACTGGAGCCGCTGTGTTGGCGTCAAATGGGACTTCTTTAAATTGAGGGAGAAGCCCAGCCTGTGAAGGGAGAGACAGGTGACCGATAGATGATCCAGGACTTGCTCAGGAGAGCTCCCCCTGATCAACCAATCGTCCAGGTAGGGGTAGACGTGAATCCCCCCTTGCCTGAGATGCGCTGCCACCACCACCATGAGCTTGGTGAAAACCCTCGGGGCGGAGGTCAATCCGAACGGCAGGACCCGAAACTGAAAGTGCGAGTCGCCAACCGCGAACCTCAGGTACTTCTTGTGCTTGGGATGGATCGGCACATGGAAGTAAGCATCCTTGAGGTCGAGTGACACCAACCAGTCCTGAAGCTGAAGGGCCTGGAGGACTTGAGAGAGAGTAACCATCTTGAACTTGTCCTTCCTGAGGAGTTTGTTCAAACCGCGCAAGTCCATGATGGGTCTCAATCCCCCGTCTTTCTTCGAAACCAAAAAATAAGGAGAATACCATCCCTTGTTCCTCTCCGCTACAGGCACCAGTTCTATGGCGCCTTTCTCCAGCAGGGCTTGAATTTCCTGCGCAAGGAGCGGATCCGGACTCTGCAAAGAGAGGTTCCCCGGTGGATTGTCGCGAGGCCTGTGCCGAAAAGGAAGACAGTAGCCGTGGGTTATGATCTCCAGAACCCACACATCTGAAGTAATGGCTTGCCACGCTACAAGATGCTGCGCCAGCCTTCCCCCAACCGGCGAACCATGGGACATGGCCTCACGACTGAGTGGGAGCGGCTGCGGCGTTACCTGAGGGCAAAGAGGCAACTGCCCGAGCGGCCTTGGCACCACGGGTACCCTGTCGTCCACCTCTGGTACCCCTGCGATGGCCTCTTTGACTGCCAGCTCCTCTCGCTTTACTGAAGGAGGAGTAATAACGAAAGGAACCACCCCTCCACTGCTGTCCCCTAGGACGAAAAGGCGGAGGTTGGCGAACTGCAGCGCCCAACGACTTCGCTGCAGCTTTTGAGGTCTGCAACCTCTCAAGGCACTCGTCAGCCTTGCTGCCAAAAAGGTGTTCACCATCAAAGGGCATGTTGAGGAGCCGGGACTGCACATCAGGCGCAAACCCCGACTTCCGCAACCACGCAAACCTGCGTATCACGGTGCTCGCCGCCATGGACCTACTGACGCATCCAGCTAAGTCCAAACCCGACCGAACTGACTCACACATGGCATCCTTACCATCCTGGACCAAAACAAGGAAACCATCCCGTTCATCCCCTTCGGGAACATGTTCAGCCGCTAACGCAACACAGTTCCACAGAGTGTGCGTGAAACGCGACAAGGCACAAATGGAGTTGGCCGCCTGAAGCGCCATACCACCAGAAGAAAACACTTTCTTCGCCCAGCCATCAAAACGTTTGTCGTCCCTATCAGGAGGGATGGTAGGGTACGACGCCTGCTTTGCCGGGGCCGTGGCCGCCTGCACCACCAAACTCTCCGGAGTGGGGTGCCTGGTCAAGTAGCAGGGGTCGCCACTGGCTGGACGGTATTTTCGTGACAAGGATCTGCCCACCGCCGGGAGACTCTCCGGAGCAGTCCAAGCCGCCGCCACCCTTCTCTGTAAAGCCATATGGAACGGCAGAACCGGGTCAGTTGGGGGACCAACATCAAGGATGTCTGTCAGATCATCCTGCACAAACTCCCCTGGGGGAGCAGACCATCCCAAGTACTCAGAAACCCTAGCCATAAGGCGCCGGTACGAGGAATCAGCATGAGAGCCAGGCTCAGGAGAGGTGTCCAGTCCACAGGCAACATGCAGTGACTGTCTCAACTCGTCAAACTGACTATGGCCCGAGACAATGTCATCCGGAACCTGACTAGGAACCAGGCCATCAGAATCCTCATCCGCCTCTGAAATATAGTCCAGGTGGCGAAAAGAAGGCACTCGAGAGTGCTTGCTCTGAACCAGAGCCTTCCTAGGGGGTCCACCCGTGCCCTGTGGTACCTCCGACACGAAAGGCGTTGATGGCGTCGAGCGAATCGGCGCCAGCGTCGAGAGAACCGGCATCGGCGCCGAGAGGATCGGCGTCGAGGAAATCGGCGTCGACGTCAGATGCAGCGCCTCCAGAATCGGCGGCGTCGACACAGCCCTCGAGGCCGGAGCCCCGAGCGTGTCCCTCGACGACCTGAGCGTCGACGGCATCGACGACTTCCTCGGAGCCAGAGCCTCGAGAAAGCCCGTCGACGCCCTCGACGCCACAGACGTCGATGCCTTCTTTGAAGACCTCACAGGTGCACACGGTCTCGAACGCGTCAAGGACCGGGACCTGGAACGGGTACGTCGAGAACGAGTCCCCTTGTCCGAACGGGACCTCTCCCGTGACTCGTGCCGACCACTCTTGCGAGCGGTGTCTCTCGACCTCACACGACCGACCCCACTCGGGGGCGCGGACGGCTGAGTACCCTGCGACTCAAGAATCGCCAACATCTTCTTCCCGAAGGAAGCCCATTCCTCCGGCGTCGCACGGCTGGAGGGGTAAGCGACGTGCCGGGCAGAGCCCTCCGAAGAGGACCTGGAAGACGACCGGTGTCGGCGCTTCCGAGAATGCCTCGAAGAGGCTGAGGAGTGGCGAGACCGACTCCTAGAAGGAGACCCACGAGACTTCTGACGATGACACGGAGAGTCACCCCTCGAATCATCCGTCGAAAGCCCCGCAGACTTCGACTTCCGGGGCTTGGACACCCGACCTACCGACAACTTCTTCTTACGTTCGCGTAAGGCTTTGGACGTGAGCGACTGGCAGTCGATACAGTCATCCGTGTCGTGGGCCTCCCCGAGGCACCAGAGGCAGGCGTCGTGCGAGTCCGTCACCGACATCTTGGACCCACACTCCCCGCACTTCTTGAAACCCGGACGCGGGGTCGAAGACGAAGTAGACATCTTCAGAAGGAATTTCACAAACGAACAGGTTCGAAGAACCGAGAAGAACAGAACTCCAAAGAGTCGAGGCGTTTGAACCGAGAAACACGAAGCAACACGTTCGCGGAAAAAACGGAACTGAGGCTATGGGCGTCGTGCGTCCTACTTATCACATCGGATGACGTCGGAGGAGGTCCTCGACGACGGCGCATCGACGTCATCGACGCAGGACGCAGACGCCGAAAAAGTTTCCGAAGCAGCACAGCTGTGGTGATTACATGTCATAGATATGGAATACGTCGGAGGACCCAATCCCCTCGAAATAGAAGATTATACGAAATAATGGTCTACTAATGAACTTTCACAGTAATAATCCAGTATATTGATGAGATTCTTTCATATGAACCTTAATAGGCAGCATTACAATTATTTGTTACTTAAACCTAGCTGTACATTTGGAAACATTCAGTAGTAGTTTGAGAGTATTCAGCACAGACATGAGCGTCAAGAAGAACCATACCATCTAACTAATAACCTTTAGTGCAGGAGACTACAACCTACAGGTCACCAAATGTTTTCAACTATGACTCCCAAGACCCCACAAAATTCACTAATCTTAACAGGGCCCTTGGGAGTTGTAGTCCAAACCATCTGGAGGAGCCAAATATTGCATTAGGGTGTAGGGCATGCAGCTCGTTTTTGGTTTACGACTGAAGCACTATCCAGGAACTATTTTCACTTTTCCTTCCCCATGCAGCCAATCGCCCACAAAATTCTCTTCATAGTATTTAGGGTTGTTTCTCTAGGACTTACCCTTCCAATTTGTACAGTGATGTCCACTAGGGCTGAAGCTACTGGGATCTAAGAATGCACCATCACACTGGGGACGTATTAGGTGGATGCTCTGTCTATTGATAAAAAATAAGACAACTCCCAGAACAGATCCAATGATTAACTCCTCCTAACAAGAAGAGTAGTCTGCTAGAGGAGACAGCACACTTAATTTGACTTAAACAAGGACATGACACTTCATCTGGGAATTACTGTACCAGAGGCTAAAAAAACGGATTGAGTTTTCGTTGGGAAGGATTCAGGTCATACTCACTGTGACCTGCGGTACAAAGTGGTCTAGCTTCCGATGCCTTAAATAATACAAAAATCCAACAGTAATAGCATTGTTTTCTCAACATTTAAAGATAGGTAGTAAAAATATCCTAATTGCAAAATCTTAATTGTGCCCCGTTCATAGAACAAAACAGGCTACACAATTTAAACTGTCAAGCTACTAGCAAGGGATACAGGTCACAACCCCCATGCCCCCCGCATGAAGGCCAGTTCGCCACACAATGACAGCCCATAATATTTCTTACTAGTCAAGAGTATCATTCACAAATAGATGGTAGCAAATGCAAAGTGTGTGGCCTCGTTCAAAACCTCCCTCATTTAATCTTAGCTTTACAGCCCATAGCATTTGGCAAAGTGGAACCACATTTCCTAGTGAGCAAAGTGCTCCAGGAAGGGATTAAGAGAACGCATGACATGAGGCCACAGGCAGCTACGCTTGATCAGAAATGGGAGCACAGAAAACTAGACCAACGAAGCAATTCAGTATGTTTAAAATGGATGCTAGTATATGCGGTTGAAAATAAAGTAGGTTTCAAATTATATTTAATTTCTCCTTTTTTTCACAAACACAATATTGTGGTCTCTTTATTGTAAATGGGGTCTCCTAAAATACAGGTGCAAGAAGCCTGGTGGTCTACCAGCAGAAATATATTAATTGCTAACATTATAACAGTGTGCATATTCATGGGCACCGAAATCCTTCCTTATTAAAACCGTATCTACCTTAACAAAAAACACCTGCAATTTCAATCTTCATTATAGGCAGCAACGCGAGTGTTCTGATGCAATGCCTCGCATACATGCATGCCCATATCCATTATTTCACCACAAATGCATTTATTCTGCATTGGAAATACTGGGAAATGTACCTACAGTTCTGGTTTGTCGAACATTTAAACATTGCAGAGTAACCAGGAACCACTGCGCTGTCGACTCATCACCTGAAACCATAAGAAATAACCAAACGATTGGACGAGAATCCACCAATGATCAGAAGCAGGCAGAGTGACCCTAAAATAAGTATCACCGAGTCAGAACACAATCAGGGACTGTACCGACAGGGAGGGAGGCAGCAAGTACAATCTCAGGACATGAGATCAAACTCTGAATAAATAATAACGTGAAAGTGTGCTTCCATAAGCATGCTCCATTATAAAAAGAAACATTGGCCATAATAGTCTACACGCCACACCACTGCAGAGCGACCCCAGATATGTAGTAGAAGCTGTGAGCATAAAGATTCACACCAGAGTAGTTTTGCTTTGAAAACACGGAGCACCAGCAAATAATAATAGATGTATGAGGTGGGTGGGAGAAAACAGCAAAATAAACATAAGGATCATATGTTTGTGTCTCACATGGAAAATATCACTGGGTACCAGTTTTGGGCAAACATTTTCTCAGCATCCCCTTTGACTGTAGCTGCTTCTGCATTTTATATATGGCGGGAAGTTCACATTTTGGTGAATTAAATAGAATAGGTTTCTATTCGCAAATTATAATTTCGAAATTTGCAATTTTTAATCGGCACTTTTAAGAATTCTAAAATGTTGAAATGTTATTCTGGCAAGTAGTTGACATATTTTAGATATTTGGATACGGTTGTAGATTATTTTTGTATTGTCTACAATTTGATATATATTTGTATATGTCTTGTATGTTTACTATGATTCACTGATGTACTATGTATATAATAAATATGTGTGAAGGTTCATCATTAACCAATACACAATAAAAATATTAAAGAGAAGTCCCTGTCTGGCCCCAACACAGGAGGCGTGCACTTCCTTGTGCATAGAAGACCCCCCCACCTGCACATCCAGGCCACGGGCGATGTCAACCATAAGGTAAGCCCTGCTGGGCTTTTCACTGAAGTATCCGAGCATTTGCAGTGTTCTTAGATATCCGCCGCTCCTTACACGTCCACTTCTGGGCCGTGTGTGCCCTTCTGCCTCAGGAGTGGCTACCGGCTAATGAGGGATTGTGGGAACTGGCATGCAAAGCCAGCACCCGCTCAAGAAACCCCTCCAAGTACCGTAGTGCCCGTTTGGCCCTGCCCGGACATGGGCGGCACTGCAACTGCAACTAAGCCGAAGTACGCCTCGCTCAACCGCGAGGTTAATTCTCTTTGTGTATGCACACCTAAATTGCTGCCACAGTACCTTGCGATTGGCACTCTACGTTCTTTACACCCTGCAAAATAGCCATTGCACATTCGTCATTATCTGCACTGCCTGGACAGACCACAGTGCGCATGTGGAATTCTGGTGCCCTACACTGGTCAACGTATCTAGTATATGCAAGGCTAGCCCACCTCTCCACCTGTACTGGCCCTCCTACTGTGCACACTTGTCGCACATGCCATCCTCGTTATTTCAATTGCTTCTATTCCCCAATGCTCGGATCCCTGGCATGCAGAGTCATGGCACTGGCAAGCTGTGATTCACGCTAACTCGCCTTAACCTACTCTGCCAGAGAAAACCTACGTCACATGCCTACACATGTCCACAGCAAGAGAATACCAACCACAGCCCTTACTGTTACACCGACCACCCGCCCCCTTTTGCAGGTGCTTGTACTAGTATGCAGCCTAAATCGATCAAACGACTGAGTCGCGACACTACAACCCTTCAGAGTTGGTTTCTGTATACGACCAAGCAACCTTGCGCTCACTTGTCAAGGCTGGAGTGCACTAATTTCCATACAACCATTACCTGTCTGTCACCAATAGTCAAAGGGAAAAGTAAAACTATCGACTGTCTTCACAGAGCCTCTGCATGATTTGCAGTTTGGCCGTCACGGACACACAGCGCTGCCTTCCTACCCCTAGTGGCAACTAAGAAAACCATACCTACATTACATTGCCTACCCAAGAGCAGCACACTGTCTTGACACAGAATGCTGCCTCAATCAACCCAATAACCAACTTTGTCTCAGGGTATTACACATGTGCCTCAATAAAAGGTAGCAGTCGCTCCTCTCCAACAATTGGTTGCCTAAAGGCAGAGGGGTTGCATTTATAACCAGAGACTCATTATCCATTGGAATAATCTCCAATGCTTCTGACACCACTGATGAAATACTCTGCATCAAGCTCAAGGTCTCCACACAACCACCATACATCTTGCCCCAGTCCCCATCCTGATCATCAAAGAGGAGATATCCTGCACCTGCTCTCCAACGCCAAACTAACATAAATAACTATCCTCCTAGGAGATATGAACCTGGGCCTACTTGGCATCACAGATAAGAATGCAGATGTACTAGCCTGCTTGCTGACCTCACTAGGTTTCACTCAATGCATTCTTAACCCCACACACATAAAAGGCGGCACACTTGATTGGCTAGCTGATCTGAACTGTAACATCTCAGTCAGCTAAAACTTACCATACCCCTGGTCAGATCATATCCAATTCAGCACCCCGACTGTCACCATACTTTCTCTGGTAGCCCCCCGAAATACGTGGACAATATCTAAAATGTCCTTATTACCGCCCTTAGAGAAACAATTATCACCACATTCCTCTGCCACAGATCCAACCTCTCTTGTAGACCTCTACAACCAAACTAACCCTCGCCATTGACAATGTAGCTCCCCTTACACTGCGGAAACCCAAACCTGCCTCACATTGCAACACCTGGCTTTCCGCGGAGCTAAAAGCCCTCAGACTACTTAAGAGGGAGGCAGAAACCAAATGGTTAAGCAACATCTTGTAAGTAACAAAGCTAGTTTCTCAGCCGCAGCTAGTGCATACAAAAGAGATAATACAAAAAGTATGATCTTTAACAACAGAATTACAAATGCTAAATAGAGTTCACGAGAGCTCTTCGCTTTCCTCTCCACCGACATTTGCATGTCATTAGCCAGTGCACCGATTTGCTCCAGGATAGATGACTAATGTGCTTTTTGTTGGCTCCCCTCACTAATCAACAAGAAACCACGGTTCATACAAAAGAAAACCCCCAGAGCAGAGCTAAATATCCCTAAGCAGAATCATATCTCGGCTGCTAAAAACAACGCTTGCTGGCTACCAATTCGAGAAAGAATTCTCTTCAAAACGATGGCCGTTATGCACAAATGCCTGTCGGACATGGCCCCCAGATACCTTTCTCAAAAATTAAGAAAAGTACACTCAGTCAAACCTACCTGTTCGCTCTACGCTCAACAGTTTACAATTCCCAGATTAAGGAGGAAAGGATCTGAAGGTCAGAGCTTCCCTGTTAACGCTGCTAAAAACTGGAACTCTCTACTGCTTGCAGTAAGATCAGATCAGTCCTACTGGTCTTTCAGGAAGAACTTGAAAACTCTGCTTTTCACACGGAGTGCAGTTTGATCAAGGCCCACCTTTAAATGCCAACAGACTGGTGTAACCTGTAACGCTGTAATATTCTGATGTCTAACTTCCTGCTAAATTGTAACTGCTTTGAAGTGTAAATGTTTTGCTTGATTACTCTGCTTACAGCGCATTCATGCGCTTGGGTTTAGTGCGCTTAACAAATTAAAACAAAAAAAAAATAAAATATATATATATATATAACTTTCAGCAGTAAAGACTTTGGGAAATGTCCAATTTTTTATTCTGACGCAACCCGAGGAAATTTCAGGTGTGTGCTTGATGCGCAGTAAATTACCCAACACATGGCGTATCTACAGTGCAATATCTCACAGTCTGAGTACCAGCACAGTTGTTCCTTCCTTAGCTGGCCACTTCACACAACAACTACATCAGAAATATTCAAAACGTGTTCATGTGAAATAAGTGCTTTAATGGATCTGTGATTGCCAGAGAGAAATTGGCAAGGCTGGAGTATTTTAATCCAATTCATGAGCGGTGAAAGAACACATTGAAAATAGCCCCCCCCCCACGCCCTATCAGAGTTCCAATTCATGGAACCATTAAAGTCTTGCTTGAGTGTAGATTTGTACAGTTGAATTCAATCAAGTTTTATAAAAAAGAACCAATCGCATAGAATCCATGAAACAGAATGTTAACCTGTTACGCTAGCAGGATCGGCACAGTTCAGTCACTGGTATGTCAGCCACCTTCTTCAGCATTTTATTCAATGTACAGGAAATACCAGTGTTTTAGGATGAAAGAATCTAAGCAAGTAGGGACATTTATGGAGCAGGTGTGTGGGGTGAATCAATTTGGGCCTGCTCAACCATGTTTGCCAGAGCGCATACAATGAGTCTCACTCCACCCTGGCAAATGCTGGGTGCCACTTGAATGATGAAAGAAACCAAAACCCATCGTGATTGTCCCCCTCTGCCAGGAGAGGGGCTTGGATGACAAACCCTTGCTTGAAGTTGGCAAGGGCACCAATGTGTAATTTAGAAGTGAAGTGTGACATGCAGTGTATGTAGAACTGTTGGGAAGCAAAGAAATCCAAAGCTCAATCCCCTGTCTGCACCCATGATAGACTCTGCAAGCTGGGAATGGCGCTAATGCATTAATTTACAAATCATTTAGTTGCATATGCATGCTTGCACTGTCTCAATGCTATCCGAAAGAGCCAATAGATAATATGCTAAAACTATACAAATACCCTGAAGAAAATGGTCCCTAATTGATTAGAGCAAGCCACTTGGCTTGCCAACTTCTGCCACCTCAAACCCAGACGCCCACTGTCACTTTAATAAAGTAAACTTAAGAGTGGGGGAGCCCCTCTACTGAAAACTAACATGCTTCAAATAACCAGTAGTATTGAATCTCTTCCACTCGGAAAGTTCTACAACCACAGTTTAGCTCACTGGCCCTTCACAGACAAGGAATATAAATCTGGCGCTACCCACAAGTTCAGCACTGAAATGCTAGGCAATTCTCCTCTGAAACACTTGTGTATAGGTGCGTTATAAATGCCATATATCACATTGATTTTTCCTGTTACGGTGTCCTTGCACTGTTTCGAACTAGCCTACTGCGCACCCTGTATTACATTGTGACTCTACTGATCTGGTCTCGACTGTGCCCAGTGATTTGCCAATATGTGTCGCACCACCATGTCATCCTTCCATAGAGCCACCCTAGCCCTAGCTTCGCTCCTCCCTCTAGTTCAGACAGTCACCCCTTCCTACTTCCAATCTACACCACACACCCTGAATCCCAAACCTTCCACTACACTACCCCCACACCACAGCAACCACCAACCCACTCACACCCCTTGAATGGTTGCTCAGTTTCACAACACCACTCATATTAGGAACCAGAGACTAGGCTCTCGCCTCCCAAAACACAAAGGCATGTCCCTAACTAAAAATGACCCTACTGATACCATGAAAGTCACAACTTGCCCTATCTCCCAGGCCCTTTCACCCACCCCCAACACAATCTCCCCATGAGCCCCTATTATCAAAGGTGCTCTCAATAATGCTAGATCCAGTTTCGCCCATGCCTCAGAGATAGCAGATCTCATTATTGCTAACAGCTTAGACATCTTGGCTGTTACAGAAACCTGGCTACACCAGGCAGCACGCCCGGCACTCTCCATAGTACTACCAGATGGTTACACCATTATCAGAGCAGACAGAACGTCAGGTAAAGGCGGTGGAGTAGCATTCATTCTCCCTCAGAGCTACTACCCCTTCCAGCCTATCCTCCGCCGAGCTCCTGTCAGTAAAACTTAATCTTTTGCCCACCCAAACTATCAAACTATACTCTTGCACCTCATTTATCAACCTGGCGGCCCCTCGCCCGCTTTTGAGGACGACATCCTAAATCTCCTTTCCACGCACACCAAATTGGGCTCCCAAACAATCCTCCTCGGAGATTTGAATCTTGGCCTCCACGACCATCTCGGCCTTGGCAGTGGACAATGCCATTTCTAACCTGGGTTTTATACACAAAATTACATCACCCACACACGCCAAAGGTAGAACACTGGATTGGGTATCTGACCTTAATTGCTCAGTCCCTATTACCCAAAACGAACTAGTCGTCTGGTCAGACCACCACCTCATACTATTCTCCATCCCTGGACCTTCCCCGCCCAAAGTAGCACTAGCACCCCCCCTCACTCTCCAGAAACTGCTGCAGCATCACCATTGACAACCTCCAATCTCTCATTGGCGACATCCTCAACGAGTCCAAATTTCGCATGCTTGACTCTTCTGACCTGGTAGACCTCTTCAACAATACTCTTAAATCGGCATTAGACTCCACTGCCGCGCTGAAACTCAGGAAAGCCAAACACCTAGCACACCTTAAAGGGATGGTCTAGTAAACATTTTTATTTAAAAAATAGATAGGCAACATAAAAAAAAATACTAGCATTCTTCGTTTTAAAACTTCCTATGTAAAATTTTGAGCTATTCAAGCTCAGAATTCGCAAAAGCAAGCACATGGGCGCATCCATTTTGTGAAATGGAGGCCCTCCTGTGCTGGCTTTTGCGGCACTAATGAAGGAAAAGCCAGCCAGCTGTAGTAAACAAAAGCTTCTGCTGGGTGGCTTTCCCTTCATTAGTGCTGTAGGCGGAGGACGGGGACCGGAGACTAGAGTAGGAAAGCTGCAGCTGAATCTCGGTAAGTGCCATTTATTTATTTTTTTAAAATAAGCACTAGCTGCGTTTTTTTTTCTAAGTTTTCTGGGCTGGAGGAGCCTGGAAAACTTAGAAATAAAACCGCAGCTTTAAAAACGTTGTATTTATGTTTGCGGTCGCTTTTGAAGCAAACATAAATACAACGTTATTGTGTTGGAAAACGCAGGGGTTTTTCTTTCCAAGTTTCTCAGGCTCCTCCGGCTCGGAGGAGCCTGAGAAACTCCGAAAGAAAAACCGCAGTGTTTTCCAACACAACCGCGTTGTTTCTGCCTGAATCTGCTTTCCCATTTGGGGCTCTCGGGCTCCTCCAGTGCCGCAAAAGCAAAAGCCAGCACAGGAGGGCCTCCATTTCACAAAATGGATGCGCCCATGTGCTTGCTTTTGCGAATTTTGAGCTTGAATAGCTCAAAATTTTACATAGGAAGTTTTAAAACGGAGAATGCAAGTATTTTATTTTATGTTGCCTATCTATTTTTTAAATAAACATTTTTACTAGACCATCCCTTTAATAAATGGTTCACCCCAGAACTAAAACGCCTCAGAATCATCAAAAGATCTGCAGAATCAATATGGCGTAAATCTCCTACCAACAACAAAATAGCTTGCACCACAGCCACCACTATCTACAAAGCATCCATCCTCTCTGCAAAAAAAGAAACCTACAACTCTAGAATCCACAATGCCAAATCCAGTACTAGGGACCTCTTCGGTATCCTAAAAGAGCTTGAATCCCCTGCATCACCCTCACAAGAGTGCATCAAAAATGCAGAATGGTGCACAAAATCCAGAAAGCCCTTGCAGACAAAATCACCCAACTCCAAAATAAGATCAAAGTAAAAGAAAGCAAGCCTCCCCACCTGCCCGCACACTCCCCTTGACCCACCGCTAAACCCCCAAACCTGCGCCCCATTCTCCTTCTCGCAAGTGACTCCTAAAGAAGTCGAAGACATTACAAAGAGTCTGAAACCTTCCCATTGCCAATGAGATATTTGCCCAGTCACCATCATTGAAGTGGGAGCTAAAAACCTAGCCCCCTTCATCACCTCACTAATAAACTCCTCATTGTCATCCAACCAGGTACCCAACAACCTCAAGGAAGCATGGGTTATACCACTACTAAAAAATTTTTTTTAAAAAAAACCTCAACCCCAATGTCCCCACCAACTACGGGCCCATCACCACTGTCCCGTTCTTACTAAAAATCCTGGATTGGGTGGCCTACCTGCAAATCCAGAAGCACTTAGAGGAAAATTACCTCCTCGGACTCAGACAATCTGGATTCAGACCTGGACATGGAACTGAGACAGCACTGTTAGATCTCAAGATCCAAATGGACGAGGCGAAGGACAAAGGCAAGCTAGCAGTCCTCTTGCTACTAGATCTTTCCGCTGCCTTCAACCTTGTCGATCATCAAATTCTCACTAAGCACCTCAAAACAGCAGCAGCATTCTCCACCAATGCATCCGACTTGATGAAATCCTTCCTCTCTAACTGGACTACAAGAGTATTCTCCCCTGCTGCCTCCGCTGATCGCACTCCAATAGTGTGTGGCGTCCCTCAAGGATCCTGTGTGTTGCCCATATTATACAATATTTTTACTAAGCTACTTTTCGACCGCTTAGATAAGTTGGGTGTCGTCTATACAAACTTTGCCGACACCCAAGTCTTCACCCCCCCCCTCACTGGCTGTTATGACCACAATTCAAAATTGTTAACATTTGAAGTGAAATACAAGCTTGGATGGCTACCAACAGTCTTTGCCTCAATGACTACAAGACCAACCTAATGTTCGTTGGTACAAAGGCACGCCTGAACAAACTCACCACCACATACTCCTGTTTCGTCATTGACGGCAATATGATCAACGTCTCCAAAGAAATAAAAACATTGGGGGGTCTATCTTGATTCAACTCTCTCTCTCTTTCTCAAAAGACAGGTCAGCAGTGTTGCATCCTCTGTGGCCTAAACCAACAAACTGATCTACAGTTGCAAATCATTCCTTTCCACAAGCAGTTGTCTAACGATAGTGAGAGCACTCGCTCTATCTAAATTGGACTATTGTAACACACTATTCCTTGATAGGTCTGAACAGAATCTAAATAGACTCCAGGTACTCCAAAATAATTCACTAAGAGCTGCACTCAGTCTGCCCAGATCCTGCCACATTTCCACCCATAGAAAGAATGCCAACTGGTTGCCCATCTGTGATAGTATCACACTATGCACCCTGGCCATCACATTCACTTACAAGCTCAGCCCCAGATATCTGGCAGACAAAATCTGCTTGCACAAACCTACTCGTACCACCAGATCTGCTCTCAACCATAATCTGGTAACACCAAGTTTTAATCTCAAAACTACTGGAGGAGCTAGCTTCCTGGTCCAAGCTGCCAAACGCTGGAACTCCATCCCCATCCCGCTTAGACCGGAACCGTCCTTCCTCTCCTTCAAAGCCAGCATAAAAAAACTGGCTTTCCAATCACCATTAAGATACTGATACCTAGTTGTTACTCATTGTATTGTAGTCCGTCGACTCACTGTATGCCACGTTTTCCTCTGATCCATATGTAACCAGGGTCCAATTTATTTATTTATTTATTGTCCTCATGCCTGTTTGCATTTGCCTTCCATTGAATGTATGTAACCAGAAGCTTTCAAGCGCCCAGCTACCTCCGGGTTTGGTGCGGGATATAAATATTAAACAAATACAAAAATAAACAAATACAAATAACAAGAGTACCATCATCAACCCCAGACATGCGCTTCAGCCTTGTTGGTCTGCCGCAGAGCGGTGAAGCTGAGCAAGGGCTCCATGTCTCGATTACTCCAGCTCCAGGTTTCTTAAGGTGAAATCCCAAGTTTTACAAATTTAACAAGATTGTGGGAGCCCCTCTACTGAGAACAAACATGGTTCAAATAACCTGCTCTATAGAAATTCTTCCACGCAGGAGTGTCTGCAAACAGGTTTCGGTGGAGAAACAGTTTGAGGCAGCAAAAAGAAGCCTTGGATCTAAAGGAATGAACTACGCCACGATATTCCTGGACAAGTTATGTGTAATTCCAATTCCTATACAGAGCAGGTCATACCATATGTGGGGGCACTCCCGAGTGCAGCAAATCATCCTTTATACAAAGGTCATCATATATATGTTATCCGGTTTCGCAGCAGTAGTGCATTGAGGTTCATGTGACTTTCACTGCTGCCGCACAGGGAGCGCAGTTTTGTGCGCCAACTCAACATTTTGTGACAATTTATGTTTGCATTATATCTTAGAGGGTCAACACAAATTGATTAGCAATGAGGTTTACTGTGCTATCGATACACTACAAAACATTAAAAACCAGGTGGCGAGGGTGAGCCACTGTCAGCATGCTCTCATTGACATTTGAAAGTCTGTTATAGGTAGTTAGACCTTTTAAGATATGAGATCTCATCACGCTCTGGGTGGAAATGTGGGCTTGAGGGGTGGGTTTCAGTTGTTTGTATGATGGCAGTTTGTGTAGAAGTAAGAAAAGTTCTGGGCTTGGCAAGGATGTCGAGTGGGGGAGACTCCTTAATGTGGGAGTTTGGTTGGCAGGTGGTGAGGCCAAAATATGTTCCAATACTAGGGATGGTTAATTTAAAAATTATGAGGCTGCCCTGGAACATCCATGGGCCTAAACAATGAGAGGAAAATATGAAAAGTGTTAGCTGTTGCATGCAAGATTGGGGTAAAAATACTTTGGTTCTAAGACACAGACCTCCCTGGCCCTGAACACAAAGCAAATGCTCCCTCTTGGTATTTAGCGTCATACTCCTCCTTAACCATGGGCGTGTCGATCTTCATCCACAAATCACTTTGCTTCATACATGGAGAGCTCCGTTTGTGACCACATTGGGTGTTGGGTGTAATGCGAAGGTGCAAGATGTTTATTCTGAGCATTTATGGTCCCAATACCGACATACCCTCCTCCTTTCGGGATGCTGTCCCTATACTGCATAAATACTCTGAATCTCTCATATTTGGGATGGGCAGCTTCAATCTAGTATGTGAGCCCATGCATGGAATGCTTGTGGGGGTTAGCCTGTGTTGAATCTAATGTCGCCAAGACTGTCCAACAGATTATGGACTCTCAACATTGTTGCAAGTATGCGTGTCACACAAGAGATGGCTAAGGAATTCACACACTCCTCAGGTTCCTATGACTCATCAGCCTGACTGGAATTAACCATCCTATTGCGGGTGACAATGTCTTGGATTAAGTCATGTCCAATCATAGCCTGCACATTAATTGACCATAGCCCGATTAAATGAGGATTGGTCTACCCTACGGCAAGGCCAACCCTGTATGGGTGGCATCTCAAATCACTGGCATTGTTTAATCTCATACTACAAGATTGAGTAGGGACGGCAATTCAGGAATTTCGTTTCATCAATGTGGGTTTGATGGCCACTGCTACTACCTTGTGAGAAGCGTTCAAGATGGGAATCTGTGGCCTTTGCATCTCTAAAATGTCTGGCATCTTGAAAGATGAATAGGTTGGCTGGGTTGAAGGGGAGATTATGTGAGCTGAAAGCACAATATGGCCAGACGGGGCCAACTAGACTACATGCACTAAAGACTGCCGATATTGCGTTGTGCTCTGCCTTTTATCCCTATGGTGAAGGGAAAGGCTGTCAGGTGTGTGTGTAGTTATTGTCAATTGCCCGTCTCTGCCTGACCCTTGTGTTGGGACATTTCAGGTAAACGGCTCTGGTTTTAGCCTGTTGTCTATCACGGTGTACGAAAGCGTTTGTGTTGGAAAAGAGGGTAGGAGGTAGAACTTCTGAATATCCTACGGGGTAGGATGGGGGAAAGGGGATACCGCAATCAGCCAGCAGTGTCTCACTTCCACTCCCCGAGGACCCCTCAACCAGAAGATCCTCCCGTACTGGTCCCCCACCCCACCCCAGGAACTGGTTCCAATAGCGATGGCCATGTCCTGGCCACCTGGATGACAGATCTCCAGGGACTAGCAGGTGAGACACCTTCAGGTTTCTCCCACAGCTCACGGTCATTGATACTTTAGGGCGGGAGCTGGCTTCAGGTTGACACAGTGCATATGAAAGGGGTGTTGGAGTTTCCCGTCTCCTTTGTTTAGCATCTGCAGCCATGTCCCATATGGGCCTGTTTTAATTAAACTCTGATTTGTATGCAAAGCTGCCACCAGCAGCAGAGCCTAAACAAAGGGAAAGGGCAAATCCATGGAGCCTCTGTTAGTTAATTAGGCTGGCCATGGTAGGAGAAAGGATTGGCCCTCCCCCTTCCGAGATGACAGGTGTATTCCAGGTTTCATATTCCAATCTAAATATTGCAGGGGGAAGATGCCTATAGGCTGTGCCCACCCAGAGTACACAGGTGTATGCTTTTGTCATGCACTAAGCATAGGAAAACGTGTGCGGATTAGCTGGACACACATTCCGGGGGTTGACCTACCATCATTCAATTTCACATAAAATTTCAAAAAAGCCCAAGTGAGCGCACACCTACTGTGTGGATGGTCCAATTGCTCATACGTTGTACTCTGTATTTTGAACCAGGCACATGTGGGGGGGTGGGGAGAGACCAGAGTCTAGGGCTTAAACATACTCCCTCATCTCTCCTCTAGGGTAGGCCTCCTTTCCAGGTTGAGCGGGGTCCCCATACACCCCTTGTGACAGAGTCAGGTCTCTGTACCCATGACATCCCCCCAAATCTTCTGAATGTTTCATGGATATGGTGTACTATAACAACAGAGAGAGAATATCAGTTAATTGCCCAAGGGATAACTGAACCAACTTCAAATCCTATTTGGTACCCTTCACTCTGCCACACCTGAATCAACTACTGGTGGTTCGATGTCTCCTTGGCCATTATAAGTGGAATTGTTACATTTCACGAGATACGTAATGAAAAATAATGCCTCCATGATCCCTCACCTAGTTTGTTTCTTTAGTCAAGGACGCTAGTACCTTCACAATGTTTGTGGCATCTTCCCTTTGTTGGTATATTTACTGTTTGTATATTTACTGTTAATTGTTAAGTACACATTTATGTTTCATATATTCAAAATGTGATGCATTTTAAAAATGAATTCTCAGTATGACACTTACTGAATGTGGTAGGTATGAAAAATTTCTAAGGAAATAGACCCCAGTTCTGGACAAATATTTTTAAATTTTAACAAACAACTCCGATCTGTTTCTGTGAACGAATGATGTTCCGAGAAAATCTTCAGAGGAGTTGTTTGTTACTTTGAATTGTGTTTATTGGTTAGGCAAACTGGCAGTCCTGATCCAAAAATAAATCTAGATCAATCAACTGCAAACTATTTAAATGAAAAGCATTCAAAATAATCAACTCAAAGTGGTTGCACCCCAAGGTACCTCACCAAAATAAAGCTCTCCTTTCTGCTAGGGCAAAACCCAACAGCATGTCCCCCTTGGTCCACACCTTTTACAGACACTGATAGCAACTGTGTACTTCTATTACTTTTTTTTAAAAAAAAAGCTAAAATACCAATTACATCACACTTTCATGGCAAACTCCAACAAGTGCTCACCTATTTGATCAATTAGTCAGTTGAACATCCTTATTGTCACACATCGTCTCTTTGACCAAAAAAAATCCCTTCTGGAGTTGGGGTACAGCATCCCCGGTTGAGGGCTACCAAAGTTCTAGTCAGGAAGCAAGATGGATAGGCAGTCTTTCACTGAAGTAGGCAGGTCTCTACCTAGATCTGCATTCAAGTTGTATGATGACTGGACAGCAATCATATTCCTTTCCATCTGTGACAACACATTTGGATTGTGATGGCCTCTTGTCTCCATTATTAAACATTGACCTCCCAGGAGTAAGAAATCTGAGAGTGATCCCCTGTGGGGGTGGACCAGTGAGGAGGAATCTCCTAGTTGGAAGGTCCTTTAGAGATTGAGAGGAGGCCGGAAGGTGAGATACAGTATTCCATATGTCAGGGTAACGACTTACCCCACCCTCCCTCCAAGTTGATGGGTTATTGTCAACCCTGTGCCATCTTCCCTCCTTCATGGTTAGAAAATGTTTGGGCCGTAACACAACACCAGGGAGCAATATCTACTCCCTATCACAGAAACCATTACAAGGGACCTACACTTCCTATTGTTGATACCAATTCCCCAGCCCCCATAGACTCCCACATAATGCGAAGAAAGCATCTAAGGGTGACACATGGTATCCCCTCCCCCCTTTCCTAACATTGGCTTACCCTTCCTTCCGCCAGCCTTCAGGGGCTACTTCCATTCATGCCCTGTCTTACCCTGTAAGTACCCACCAAGTACTGAGATGAAGAAGCAGCAGCTAGGAGCAATAAACACTTCCTATTACAAACACCACTTTAATACTGGGACGAAGAAGAGGGGTATTAAGACATCCAATACTGAATGTCAGACATGTTCCATTGATTGGATTAAGTATGGTCATGTAGGATAAGCCAACACCACACCTGAGGGCCCTTAATAGGGCTCAGGTGTATAACTGGGGAAGGCAGGAACGGGAGCTTTCAAGCTGGAAGGCGGGAAGCTGTGGCTACCAAACTGAAGATAGAAACAGAGACGCGTCTGTGCTGAGACCCAGAGGCAGCTGGCACTGCAAAAGCAACCGGGAGCAGGGGAGATGCGGTCTGCGTCTATTGTGAAGTAAGAAAACCGAGAAGGACAGTCGGGACGTGCCAGAAAAACATGGCAGTCTGCTTCCCCGCAAAAGAGAAGGTGAGCTAGAGCAACCACTTTGGAAACGCGAAGCACCAGTGAGTGTCAGAGGACACGGAGAGACCGGATCACTCCCGGGACCGCAGGCAAGTGACGGTCCGAGGGAATGTGAACATTATTGAATACCGAAGTGAATTGAAACTACTAATTCAATTCACTGAACACCGAACTAAGCAGAAAGTGCTATTTCAATAAGATCACAGCCTATTGAACACGGACCGAACATTTGAAGTTAAACAGACTTACTGAATGTCAGACTGTACGTAAACAACACTGTGGGAAAAAAGACAGCATATGGAATATTGAACTATCATTTAAGCATTCTAACAAACAGTGTGAGAACGGCCCATAAGTCTATGGTAAAGCAAAAGACTGATGCAGAAGAGTGTTGCATTAACAGAAGAGTGCTACAAAAACCAGAGTGAATACAAGTGTAAGAAGTCAGAAGCCCGAGGCAGAAGAGCCTGAAAAGGGGCCAACCAAGGTTAAGCTAACCCATGGTTGCGCGACCTGTAATGGGTGGACCATGTAGTCTAACAACTGCGCCTAGACCACTTAGTTCCCCACAGTGAAGATCAAAGACATCACAAATAAAGTCAAGGAGAAGCTTAGGGTTTTTGGTTGCGTGACCTGTAGTGGAAGGCCCGTGTGGTCCGACAACTGCGCCTAGACCTGAGACGAGCAAAGGGCATTTGGAAAGGATCCCTGAAGAACTGTGAACCAATTGGTAAAGCAAGTCAGAAGGTGGGTCAAGTAGATTTCTTGTTTTCCTGTACTGAACATTGAGCGGATGAAAGCATTATAAGAGTCGCAGTGAAATCTTGGGGAAGGGAACCCTGAGAGTTGAAAGAATTGAGAAACACTGTCTTGGGGAAGGGAACCTCATGACTTCTTTTTTGTGTGAAGTATACTGTATTGAACTTGGGGAAGGAACCTCAGCATTTGACAGAACATTGTGGATACAAGCAGCCATCTGAGATGTTTTGAACTTTGGATAGGGAACTCAAGAAGAACTCTGACCTAAGTACAGCTGAGACTTTACTTTTGAACACTATTCTGTTGGCTAGAACCCCACCCCACGTTGTCTCTAGATGTGAGGATAAGCATAGGTTTTTGACAGACAGACAGACTTTTGATTTGGACTTACAGACACAACTTCCCTTTGTTTTCTTTAGGCAGGAGAAATCCCTATTTTAGTTATAGGACATGTGAGGCCTTACCCATCCCCATATTTGTAATAAAACATTCTTTGAAACTTCAAATCTGTTGTCTGTGTCATCTCTTGGGTATCAGGTAATAATATCGCCATATAGATGGTGGCCGTAAATATCATCGCCGGGAAAATGTTGTGGCGATTTTATTTGGGTGACCATATATATGGGGACAGAGGCAAAAAAAAAAAAAAAAGAAAAAAAAATGTTTGGGGATTGCAGGGGTGTCCCCCGCATGTTCCATGCAATAATGTCGCCACAAAAAACAGCCATTTTTCAGCGATATTTTTGCATGGCGAGATTTTTGTGGCGACATTATTACATGGGACCATCTCTTGATACCCTGCCTATCTCACACAGGACCAAGAAGGAAAGTGCCTATGCTTGACCCGTCGCCATGCCATATTTCTTTTTGTTTTCCTGCAGCCTGCAATAAAAATCCACCACCTAAGCAAGAACTTGGATTCTGTTGCCCCACACTTCAGCAAAGAAATGCAACCAGGGAACAGGCAGTCTACTCAACAAACCACAAAGATTCTTCCATGTGGTCATTAACTGTTTTCTGCCCTTTCACTACCCAAGAATTGCTCTCCACAGTACATTTGATCAACCAAGCAGCCTCTCTGAAGATCTAGGTCCTCCCAATATCTACAAAATGATACCCCAGGAACATGAACTAGCACCTTCCTTGCTGTAACCTTAACAACTCCCACTCACCCGCAAAACAGCATTTGTTAAACCTCTCGTTAAAAAACCCATGGCCAACCAAAATGACCCAGTTAATTAACGCCCAATCGCCAACACACAATTCATCCGCATAATCCTTGAGAAATGAATCCACTTACAGTTTTGCGAATAAGTCGAGATCAACAACCTCTTTCATTAATCAAAATACAGCCTTACCCATGTAGACGCTTGGATAACTTCCATCAGAATTAAACTCAACCCATCCAGAACAGAACTCATGATCTGCGGAGCGATACCAAGAAACCCCCAAGACTTCCCTTGGCCAAACATAATGAGGTTGCCCATTGGCAACCTCAACTGGAAGGAACCTTGGAATGACAATTGCGTGCCATTTTACACCACATAACCTTCATAAAGAGTTACTTCTTCCAACATTGCATCTTACAACACATGACTTGCCAGACCATCATGCACAGGACCATAGGACCTAGCTCACCCATACCATCAAGAATGGACTATGCCAATTCTTTTTACTATGAAATCTGGAATATCTACCCAACAAACCGCAAATAAAGAGTCCAAAACATGAAATACGGATTACTCCTGAATCTAAAAAGATAAAAACATATCAACCCAGCACTGTGTACAGTTCTCTGGCTCCAATTTTTTTAAAAAAAGGTTCTACTTAAAATTCTATGCATCGCTTATCTCTCCTACTACAGTAAGTCCCCCGAATTCCATCACTAGGAAATTCTCACACTACATGCCATTGAGAAGACTACAATCCAGCAACACTAGGCTAATAATGGTAGCAAACGTTAACCAGAAATGACATTGGGGTATGTCGGTTTCATATTCTCCCCACAACATTCAATCTCTGGAACTCCCTTCCCCATAATCTTCATAACATAGCAAAAACCTGGCTTTCTAACTAACCTCTTTGAGAAGCCAGCACCAGAAATCCACACAACTACACAACCACTTGTCACAAATTCGACTCATGGAAGGCTTCCTGCAAACCATAGAAATGACCAGAAACCCATATGCATCCTGGTGACTATCCCATCGGGAAAAGTATCCTCTTTGGTCTGTCTTCACACGACTGAAACATAACCAAATGATTATCACATGGAACATCTGAAAATCCGCCCCATTCACTTCAGCAGCAGGAGCCAACTACGGGAGTGCAACATTTAATTCTTTGGCCACTACTCGTACCCCTGTTTATCTACCCGTCTCAACAAACCGACTACCCTCTATTATCTCCTACTGCCTTACACTGCACATCCCCCCAAAGATGGCTGGCACAGGTTCAACTGATATCACACAAACACGTTAGGACTATGTCCTCCCCCCTTTGCAGCCCAATTACGCTCCACACATAAGCAGCCAACATTACCCAAAGCATGCAGAGGCTCTCGGGTCTTAGAAGGTCCCCTCTGTACAACATATTCTCAAGGGTCACTATGAAACCCATAGAAGCATACCAGCCCACCCTTCTTTCTCGCAGAGCCTCATGTGGCGAGGCCAACAAGTGGCAGAAGGGCTCTATAGAAGACCACCTTACTTAAATGGATGACGGGGGAAGCTCAAGGATTAACATGAAAATGTGGATTCGGATAAGGCACACTGCTATTGATCAGGCATTGCACATATTGCAAGGTAAAGTCAGTTAGTGTTTGTTTCAATTCCTGTGGGCATAGGTGTTCTGCGCAGTGATACTTTCGTGCCGAAGTATTCACACACATGGCTACATGATCCATTCCATTCAGGAGATGTTAGTCTAATCATGGCTTTCACTTTGCATTCCAGAATTTGACGTCCAGGATTTCCCAATTTTAAATCCAGGACTACAAGTCTCAGAATGCAGAGTTAAAACCAGGACTGGACAAGTGTCTCCCGAATGGAATGAATGATGTTGGCATGCATGACGCGACTCCATTATACAATTATTCTGCACTATTTTGTCAGGGAAGGTGTTTAAGAGAAGACAACTGGCAACATTAGCCAAACGTCGCAATGCGACCCAAAATGTGAAAATTCAAACGAATTGCATTTTAGTTCCAGTTATGTCCAATGTTGGAGACCGCATTAGTCAAAATGAATTTGTAAAAGTAACAAACCGAAAAATATATTTGAAATGCTCTTTATTACGAAAATAAAAAGGTACGTACAGAAAGATGCCGTAAGCGACTAAAAGCATGAAACCAGACTCAAACGTGCGAAGCACATTAGAACATCTGTATCATCCTCAATTCGCTAAGGGTTTATCTTTTTGTTATGTCTGTGTGTCCGAAAAATTAACGGACTTTAATATCCGTGCTCCAATACGCCAAGTCAGGCCCAATAAAGCCACCAATCCTTCCGAACAAAAGCCAAAAACTAATGAAGCGCGTGAGTTGGGTTGAAGATTATGCAGATTGCGTGCCCGGGCACCGGGAGCCTGACAGCTCATCTGTCAGCGGAAACAAAGGGATTGCAGCGCGCCCCGAGCCCGTGCAGGCCTTCTGGAGACGCACGGACAGCGGCTACCGGAACTTTAATAACCTATTAGAATATAAATAACCTGCAAAGTGAGATCTCATTTGGTTATTAATGAAAGCCAAAATATGAAAGGAAGCACGCCCGGGCCGTGGAGATCAAGATTTCCCAGGCACAGTCGCATCATACCCGCCACTGTGCCCCGCAGCCGGAAGCAACTGCTGAAATACGCATTTTATTTAGTGGCGCTGCTTACTCCGCTTGCAATGAGAGCTTGTGGCGCATCATTTGGAAGACTCAATTAACACCAATTTTCTTCCGCTAGTCATTCACTACTGGAAAAGAAAAAAAAAGCGCTGCTCCAGTGTTCTGCCCCCAACTCTCAGCAGATGGCACTACGAGTGACTGACAGAAGACTTGACACTGAACGCGAGATTAAGTCCGCATCCATCTGCAATCAAACACCCTCCACAATCGCCAACGCAGGGAGGGAGGGAAGGGAAAACGGGGCTTTTCACCAATTACAACACGCTCGACTGCTGGCATCCTCCATCTTCAACGAGAAACGCGCTCTGTATCAAGTCCCGTGGTGCTGCTGCGCGTATACACAAGGCTCCTTTAAGTTATTTCAGAGAGAACGGGTTTTTAAACTAGATCCCAGTTCAGTGTATTACACTTGTTTGGAAAACGAGACACCACGTTTGTAAAGGCCATTCCAATAACAACGTTCGCAGGGCTCCCAAAACAAAGTAAAATGACATGGCAATATTCTTTGGAAGGATGAAAGGACGCATAAGGACAGAATCAGCATCCCCAGCCAACATCCTCACTCACCCCATAATTGCTACCAGATACCACGCTGTTCTAGAGTTGTCTGAATGTTAGCAATCGCCACATTAGAACTAAATTGTGGACATTAGCATGTACACTGGCCATATGAGTGGCGAAGGAAGGCAGTTGATGGAGGTGTAGGCCTGGCGTGAAAGGGACTGCGAGAACCGGCGGAGAAGCCCAGATCAGGACAGAGGCACAGAAAAGCTCCCACGCCCCATCTGGGGAGATTACGCAAACCCAGCGCCTCACTCTGAGACAGAAAGGCCACCTAACCAATCCCCTTCTGCATACACCTCTCAAACGCTAAACCAAACAACCACAAACCTACAGCACAACAAACCGCACAAACTTGACTACACTTCAACAACAAAACAAAACACACAGACTCCCACAACAGTACACGACTACTGGCCAAAAACACCCCAGGCCCAGCCAACGGACCCACCGGGCTGAGGCCGCCAACAGCACATAACGCCCTCTTGCACTTTTCCAGCTTCCTCCCACTAACTCACCCCCCCCCCCCCTTTTTACCCTTTTTCAGAGCCGCCAGAGCGCCAGGGGACCACTCCGGTGGTGACAGTGCGCGGTACAAATATCCTTTAACATTAAGGAATAGGTTTGAGAGAACAAGGGCCTCCTGTGGGACTAAAGGTCAACCTGACGCTTCAACAGCACCCTGCACTCACAAAAGACTTCTCAGCACTGGTTTATTGAGGTGGGCAGAGGGTCCATTGATGTTTTTCTAATCATAATTACACATTAAATGACATTCCAGAAATGCACTATTAGAAGTCAATTTACACAACTATGCACAATGAAAGCCCCCACAAATTGGATGGATGATCAGCTTTATGTAAGCGGGTACTACTTTAATGAGCACTTACTGTATTCATCTTAACACTTCAAATGGTTGTATTTTTCAACTACCATCGAAAATTGATAGAGCAGGCCAACTTTGCTTGGACTACTGACCAAGATGACCAGTTAAAGGCTGCTATGTCACTACCTGTCAAGAATTTGGATTTTTGTTTTGATCAGAAGTGTCATTCGACAAACATATTTAGAGTGGGTTAAATCATGGAACCACCAATTTGCAAAACACATCTCTCCCATGCTTAAACTCACACATCGCATTTCACTAATCATGGCGTTGATGCTCTTGTGACTCCTGCATGCAAATCGCCTGTGTGCTACCCTACATGCAAGGCAATCAGACACATAAGCCTAATAAAGCAGGCAGTCGAGGCAATGCTAATGCTTTTAAGTGTAGTCATACATCCCAAGCATTAATGAGAACTCATGGCAACAATATTTAATTTCTGAGGAGCAGTGAGTGTACCGGGCCACTGACTGAGTAGAACTAGATCCATTCCTGGGCGGAAGCATGGTATCCATAGTCCTGTTTATGGAGATCGCATTGTAAGACCTTTAATTGGCTGGCACACACTTGAGCCCACACGGCCATGTGGGAAAGATGCATGTCTCTGTCCCTGGGGCAGGTACGCCCAGCAATATACCCTACAGGATTACATAAAGCACACTTCGCCACTGGAGAACGTTAATAGGAGACACGTGGACACTAGGTATTTGGTCAGGTCTTACTACGTATAAAGGATAGATCCACTGGACGCGTGACACCAGCACAAGGCTAGACTGAACAGAATCGTACAGATCTCACATGGTGTTGAAAAGCCATGCCCTTCAAGGTCAGGATGTTCAAACTAATCTTTCTGTAGAAGGCTCATAACAAATAAAAACCTCAGGGTTTCTGTTCTCAAGGGGCAACCATTTTGGGACACAGAGAACATGCTGGTTTCCCCAGTTGATTTCGGGATAGTTGTGTGGAATTAAATACTGTCCCTACCTTTGCTAATTGGATTTTTTGGTGACAGATTTAGGCTTCTACAATCCCCACATGATGAAATGTATGGTCCTAAATGTAGGTTGATCTCTGACAAAAGCCCATGTTAACTGTGCACATACACCCTGAGACGATCTTTGAAGCCAGCACAAAAACATCTAGAAGTAATTCTGCAATTTATGAAGGAGAACTCTTAGGGTGGGAGGACACCTGCCATGCAAGAATAAAAACTCTTAAACAACCTCCCTAACTCATTTCAGAAAGCCGAACAAGGGTCTTTCAATAAGGTTGCCTGGTCTGACGGGACACAACCATTAAGTACCCAACATGCTTTCCATGAATAGTCTCTTGGTCTAGAGAGATCCTACATCCTGAATTTGCACATAGGATGCATGTGGTGTGGTGATGCCCCGAAGGTGGCATTACATTGCAGATGGGTTGCATGGTCCAATTGCAAGCTAATTTCAGATTCTGTGCCATTTAATTTTTCTAACGTGGCAATGCCACAACAAAATGCTCAAGACTGCTGAACTTCACACATAGTATAAAGAGGAGCTCATGATATGCAGTGCTTAGAATACTTTTGTCTTCATTTTGTGGTTAATCTATTCAACAGAATTACCCACAAATGCTGCAGCTGCGGTTTGAGGTCTCCTACAGACTGGTATGCATGGCAGTATACACCTGCTAAGCAAGAAGAGCATTCTTGTAGAGAAGACATTTTCTACTCATTTTTTAAGGTCCCATACATTTACCTGCAAAAGTTCATTTTAAAGATTTAATCAATTCCTTCATTTTTTTAAGAATAAATTACACAAATGCACATAGTATAGATGTAAATATCCTTTGCCAATTTTCACCACTCAGATTGCGCATGCTGATCAATTAAGTACTGCTGTACGTCACCATTTGTTATTCTAGCTCCAAAAGCAGCGAGCATGAACAAATCGCCACCTAAATATTTTACCAAACAGGAACCAAACTGCTGAGCCTTACCTTTCACAATGCAAGTGAAATGACTGGTAACTAACGCGGTTTAGTCATTTGAAAATCAGAAATGCATCTGGTTAATACCAAACGATTGCTGAATCCTCCTGATTACATTATTCTCTGGTTGAAGATCATACACTGCTGAGACCTGCATGCCATCCGCCTTTTCTACAAAAGCCTTCCATTACTGGAAAAAAACACATACCAAATGCTGGCATCCACTACAAGCAACCAAGTGCACACATGCACAAAGAAGACTGCATAAGGTCCCCAGGCACAGACGAAGGGAGTTCCCCAATACATGTCACTGTGCTGTTTTTATGTCTTGTATGCATTGTGTAATTGACAATATCAATAGTGTTGATCTAAAAGTGCCAGCAACTCTTTTGGAAGTGTAACATACATTTGAATGGAATGCCCACAAATCTAGTTATGCAGGCAAAACAAAACCAAGTAACAGCCCACAGTGAAAATGAGTTTCAGTAAAAACAAATCCCAAATGGGATGATCAGCTGCCTGGTTAACCTCCTGCCACACCATGTCTAGCCAATGCAAATGGCTCTACAGAATCTCCCTTTTAACTTTCAGCAGCAGCCATTTGGGGATTTCTGCCCACAAAAGCACCCAGAGTAGCCAAGCAACGCCAAGAAGGGACCGACTGGTAAGAAATGTTGGCAGCCTCTGCATAATACGCATAACTAAAGGATACAACATGACCGTGAAGTGTGATATTTATGAAGCACAATAATTGGTATTAAGATAAGTCTCACCAATTGACTAATGCCACTACAATGGGGGAAAGGTTGTCACATGAGGAAATCTACGTGCAGCAGAAAGGACTTGTGTTCGCTGTGCCAAACTTGCCATCAGGCTTATAAGTATAAAACCCTTCATTTCAGGTTAAAGTAATCGCAGAAGACAACATTCCAATTTCTACAAGATCAAACTATGCATCAAGTGATGCAGGAACTCATTTAGACCACATTGAGTGAGCCCTAAAGGGAAATTCTTACGGTGGAATAAAAGCGATTCTCACTGCCGCCCCTTCCACATTATTTGGGGTCACGTTCTTTAAGTCATGGGGAGATGTTTAGGTTACAATTTGGAAGTTAAAAGGGGATGCAGAAAACCATCTTCTCGTCAATGATATTTAGTCAGTTCCCATTCAAACACATTTCAGGGAAGCACAGTGACATTGGCCCACCTCCTCTTCGGTATCAGATAATATTGTGCCCGTGTATAATGTCACCATGCATATAATCGCCAGGAAACGGTATAGACGACATTATATATGGGGACAATATATGCGGTAAATGGGAGCAGGAGTCGCGTGGGTGTCCCCTGCTACATTAAAAAAAAAATAAAGAATCCAAATCGAGGGTTGCAGGGGTGTCCCCCGCATGTTCCTTATGATGTCTATGCAAAAAACAGCACCATTCTTGCATGGCGACATTTTTGTTGGGACATTATCACATGGAACCGGATCGGAGGGCCAACAGAATCCTGTGGCAGCGAGGAGTGGGTCCAGCCCTATGATCGCTCACCAAGGAGAAGCTTTTTCCTCCCCTTGCCACACTTAAACGTCTGTTTTCCCACAACTGGATCACCTCTCTGCCCCTGGCGAGCCTGCAAAACGGAGCTGCCCGCACCCCCGTCTCACCCAGCTGCTTACCGGGGATGGAGAGCCACCTACGAGCACAGCACATTCTGCCCGTGCCGGACCCCGGCCGCATCTCCATTCGGAGGGGGCTTACCTCGCCAAGACAAGGTTTCTAAAAAACGAATCCCAATGTATTTCCTAAGACATGGCTATTCTTCTGCCTCAATCTATCTGCTATGGTCCAGAATTCTGGCCATGTCCTGTCACTTTTTTATTAGAAGAGCCAACATTCTACATAATAGTAATACATGTGCACTTCTGTCCGAACCAGAAGTCAATCAGACCTCTGAAAACTGAGCAGATGTTTGAAGCACATTGCCTAAATTATATTAGCAAATCCCATGCCCTATTAAAGACATCCCCCCACAATGACCTTTTTATGTTTTTGAAGTTCGTGGGGTCTTAGAGAATGGTGACCTAGAGCATCAACCAGCCTTAGTCTTTGCTCCAGGCTGATTAAAGAATGAGTTTTAATCTGCTACTGGCACCATGTTGTTCCTGTACGGAATAGGCAAAGTGGAAGCAGAAATGGGCATGCACACTGCTACTGAAGAGGAGGTTCCATACGATAATGTCCCCGCAAAAATGTTGCCATGCAAGAATGGCGCCTTTTTTTGCAGAGACATAAGGAACATGCAGGGGACACACCCGCAACCCTTCAATTTGTTTTCTTTTTTTAAAGGGAGCGGGAGACATCCCTGCAACCCCCACTTCCATTCAACCCATATATTGTCCCCATATATAATGTCACCTATGCCGTTTCCCGGCGACTATATTTATGGCGACATTATATATGGGGACAATATTACCCGATACCCTCCGATCCACCCTACATATTTCCGAGGTTGTGGGTGAGGGGGGAGATTATGGCAAGTGGTAGGGTCCTTGAGGATGATAACTTGCCCTTTCGGGGTGGGCTGGTGGTGTGGGCTGGCTGCCTCTCACTGGGGATTTCGGCGCATTAGCGGCCATGGATTAGGGTTCAGGAGGCCGTCCGTATAGGCCCAGGTAATGGGGTTTCCTGGTATCACTCCCAAAAGGACATGACGGGGAGGCCTGGCTGAGGTCTCATCGTCAAGCACCACCAAAAGCGGCGGAAAAAAACAACTGTCATCTTGCATATTTCAAGCCAGTCTTCATGTACATGTGTGCTGCTTTCTTTGATTTCTGTTTTTACATGTCATGTTTTGGTGTGCAGTGTTACTAAAGGTTACCAATTTCTTCCAAGATCGTTTTTTTGTCTGTTTTCTGCCTGTGCATGTTGCCCCCTGCTCAGCCCACTGCATCCCTTTACTAAAAGGTATTGAAATCAGAAGCAAAGTCTCTAAAATAAGTAATCTTATACGACAATGATGTAGGAGATGCAATTGCAACTTCAACAAGACTCTGTATACTACGTTTAGACTAACATTTAGAATGTTCTACCAATCCACCAAATCAAAGGCCAAACGTATTTCAGAAGTCCATTAAGAACATATGAAGACAGTGAGAAAACTTCATAAAACCTGTCTAGGAACAAACAATATACATGTGATGTTTACGATTCTAGAGCCTTTTTTCCACCGGCCAAACAATATGATAGGATAGGTTATTTATAAATGGAGTATGAAAAGATAAAACACCCTAGAAACTGTAAGAAAGAAGACCTTTTTTCTTCGGCTGTGGAGGCAGGCATTGAGATCTACTTGACAGAACACAAAGATGAACGGAAAATAGGTAGAAACGAATTAACATCTCCTTACTAGACCTCCTATGGTGTGTGAAACAACCCTCAAGATTTGGCCAATCATTTCAGACAAGATATTCTGGTCAAATTGAATGCTAACTGTTAATAGTGTCAAGCACTAGTCAACAAAGGTGCAGAAAAATATCGACCGAACAAAGTGTCAACTCATGGACAAGGCTTTCCTTTTGAGAGCAATAACATGGCGCAATCCCAGAACGATACAGGGACAGAGAACCAGTCATGCTGGAGGAAAAAGCTGGATGAAAAATAAATCCCTTGGTGCTGAAAGAGTGGAGGTTAACGCTTATGGCAGTTCCGAATCTTTTGGACAGAACAGTAATCTCTCCGCGACTAGGTGAAGGGAAACTGGTGATTTGATGTGCCATGGCTCAGTACCTTAAAGGAAACCCTTCATTCACAGGAACAAATAAAACGTTCCTTACATTTGGGGTAAACTATTAGAGTAGCAAACTACTAGCCAGGCATACAAATTCACTTGTCCCCTACATTATGCACAACACAAAATTTCACAGGCCAATGCCCAGTGGTGAATGCAGATTTTGAGGCCTGTCTTACATGCTCAACAAAAGACGTGACAACATTAATCTAAACCTCTGGCATAGCTCTGGGCAACCCTCCAGACAATCGTTCTTCAGTCTGCCAAGCCATTGCAGAAAGAGGAAAGACCATATGCAAATCAGGCTTGGTCCCACCCCAAAAGGGGCAATCCAGCCCGAACTGCTAGGTCCCTTCTGCACGAGACCACCAGCAACCCAGACAGGTTTTTGCCTCATTGGATGTAATGAGTGAGGAGTATCTTGTATCTCTAGGCACAACAGGCTCGGGACCGTAGCCTGCGCCATCCCCGTTCCACTTAGGTTGACTATGGCACAAGAAAAGAGGCTATGCTGGATGGTTTCGAATGAATCATAATTTGTGGCCTAGACGCTTATGAAAGTGCGAGAAACAGCTGGAAATATAATTGATGGTTGCTGCGTGGACAAAGATTTCCACCGTTGTTTCCATCTATATAAAATAAAGATGGAAGATTCCATGCATGTCTGCTAGTCAAGCTCATAGACAAATTAAGGTTTTTGAAAATACTTACGTGGTGGGGCAATTCCAAACGCCAGGTTTCCATGCAAGCTTTGACAGCAGACACATTTTAGAAAAGTGGGCATCTCCCAGAAACACAAAATCACGTCGCACATGCTATAATCCAAGTTGCCCTGGGATTTAAAACCAACTGAGGACAACGTTTACTTCTGATGAGACCCTCTTCAAGGTCATGTCATTAGGAACAAACCAAACTAACAGTGGAAGTGAAAACAGCCTTCGGACAGCTCCAGGCCTTAAGAATGTCAACATCCCAACACCACCACCATCAAGAGAGGAGAAAAGGTTTCTGGAGTAAACTTAATTTCTGGCACTCGATCACTGAATTAGCAAAAAGGACTACCACTGGTGGCCTCCAGCACAATGCCCTTTTGCAAAGGTTGGGGGGGGGGTGGGTTGCAACTAGAATGTCCAGATCCTGCCAACAGGGAGGAGTAAGCTCAAGAGTGGATTATTGCCATAATCATTTATTGAAAAGGACATGCATTACCTGTGGCATAGAACCAGCATAGTGGTGAAACACTGCCACCACAGGACCCCTCAAGTCGGGGCTTGGCAACACTGCCTTCATGTTATGTTGAAGGTTCTTATACTGTGCACTGTCGCCACTTGCAAGAGGGTGGGGGATAAGTTAGCAGGAAAAAGGAGCAACAGAGCTGTGATGTGATGTTGGCAGCTTCAAAAAGTTGCACTTTGCCACCGAGCAAATATTGCTTCAAGTACCTTCAAGGTTTAGCAAACGACGAAGAGATTAGGCAAACTCTCCTTGCATGCAATGAACAAAGTCATTTCAAGGTACAGTACTGCACCTTGCATTAATATGCAAAGCACACACGCATATCAACTCAACAATTTGCTCTCCAATAAACTATATTAATGCCCCATGGATATGCATGCAATTAACTGACCTGTAAGTATAAAAACATCTGTACAGATGCTTTAGATGAAGTACGCTATCAAAGGATAACGTAATAACTTCAGAGGCCCATACTTTAGCACATATTTTTAAAGAGCTTAAACAAAAAATGTCAATAAATGTCATTCTTCTCAACACGAAACGTTGACTTTGTCATTCATCATATATTTCGATTTCAGTGTATCGCTGAAGCACGACCCTAGAAAGGCAGATTTTGTTTTGGTGGAAAGGTTTATATTTGCCAAGTCAAACAGGCATTTTATGTGCTAAGGCGTGACCACAGCAAAGGTCTATGACCCACTCCCATTTCCTCTCACCCTTGTTCACACACCATTCTGGCAGGAAACACTTATGCTAGTGTTTTTTTTTGTTTAATGGCGGTACTTTTTACGGCAGACAAACCCAACGACGGGTCAAATGGACACTATGCATACACAGGAAATATCACTCGACTTTCCATAGCTTTCGACTACGGTGGTTGACAGACAGCCTTTTTCCATACTCAGTCGTGTCCTTTGCTACCTCCTAACTCTGGAGGCCCTGCGCTGCAGTTTAATGATACAATGCAATACCGTGTTGAAACCAAAAAGACTACCGACCCAAGGGGTCTGGCTGGGGAGCTCAAGGTCCTTTGGACTCATATTCCCTTCTGCCCTAGCCAGCTGTGACGAATCCTACAGCTCCCTCCCAAAATCCCTGCCAAAAGTCTCCTTCAAGGTGGCCAGCGAAAGGCAGACGCTTGCTATTCCTGACCTTGGGTGTGGTGTACTGTGGGAGGAGACAAGGCCCAGGGTGGTGAGGAGATTATGTTGGATGAGACACGGTATTTGTCTTTAAAACGGAGAACCTTTTAAAGTTACCGGAACAGCTAAATGCCTATTGTCAATATGATGCATCTAAACTACATATCAGACCTTTGGCTCAGAATGCAAATGGCTTTAAACCTGAACAGGCCTTAATAACAAAGACCACGCAAGGTATTTCAGGATAAAAATCCTCCCCAATACCAAAGGTATAACGGAAAAGGAATGTAGAAATGGTCTCTTAAATAAACTGTCTTCCTCTGTAACAAGGAATGCTAATGGTTAATCTTTAAATAATTATAAAGGAAAGAAATCTACCCAGAAAACTAAGAAGATAATTAAAATAACTGAATTTGTTGTGGGGCACTACAAATCCCATAATCCTATAAGTACTGGGACGAGGAATAGGGCTGAAGAGTCAGGATGTAGTAGTCAGGCAATTAAGCGTAGAATCCCACACCTGAAGGAGCCCGGGAGGCATGAAAGGCCCCCTCAGGTGCAGGGAGTCCGAAGGAGCTGGAACTGTGGCTGGAATGCATGCAGTAGTAGCAGAAAAAGGAGGAAGATAAAACAGTGTTGGCTATCCCGGAAGATGTGGGAGAACCAAAGGGATGCTGTGATGCTGCTGCAGCAGATTTCACCTGCTTATCTTGTGAGGGTTCTCTACCCCCAAACTCTGGTATGCAGAGGCTGCGCAGCGGATAGCTGCAGGAAGGCTGCCTTTCCCCATGTAAGACCAATTGCAGAGATTTTGCAACAAGAAGCATGTCAGAGAACGTGGTGAGCAGCTGTCGTAAAGCCGTGGGTCTCAGGAGTGAGAGGGGATCCTTAACTGACTGGCCGGACTGGAGACACCTTTAGAGAGGAAGGGTGTGCGTCCCAAGTGAAGCCAGAAGTCACATAAGTGGTGCAACATGTGGAGAAAGGAAAACAGAGGCCAGTGAGTGAAAGATGGTGCTCTCATTCCTTGCACGAGCACTGCCGGCAACAGTATTCAGCTCAAACACTTGCATAAGAGTAGAAGCGAGGCAAAGTCGTTAGTTCATTCTATAACAATGAGACACTTGAAAAGTATCACTTGCGTGTGATCGAGGTGGTCTATTTCACTCATGTGAAGAGCAAACGCTACAGAAAAGCAATTGTTACACCTTTAAACCTTGTAAAATCTATGAAGTGGTCATGTGTGCCTAATTAACTTTCTCAAAGGAAGAGTAAACTCTGAATTATTATTTACATATATTACAATAGTTTCTGAAGAGATGCCAAGTGTTCAAACCATTTTATTTAAAGATGGAGAAAGCAAGCATTGCCCAAGCCAAGCGTATTCCCTGATTGGGACTTAAAGCAGCCTTTCCCAAAGCCAAAGAGCAGTTTCAACAATACTGTGAGCCTAATAGACCTTTGATATTGCCCAAGATACAAGTGTGCAAGCATTACCTGAAGCCAAGAGAGTGGCACCAAAGCTTCCGGGCAATTACACTGGCTTACAGTTGGCAAAGGGATAAAGGCAAGGTTGGGGAAGGGGACCTTGATACATATACATATTTCCTTGATGCTGATACAACATACATTGCCAAAGACTGTATATGGAAGAGAGAAGTGTGTTCCAAAGGCAATTATAGGTTTGGTATGGGCGGCAGACAGACGAGAGAGGCAAAGAGGCTGCCCCTTTGAAAAGGAATATTCAGAGGAAGAGTTCCTTGCCTATTTGAAGGTGTTGAAGTACCCAAAACTGAATCTGGCCAGAACCAAAACATGTTTGAATGTACAAAGTACTGAAGCTGTAGTAGTGTCTTTGGTTGTCAGTAGATACAAGACTTCTTCAGTAGCACATGTGAAGTGGAAAACTATGAGGCAAAGGAGCATGCCCTCATGGTGAATTCTTGTAGAAGTTGAAGTTCTTGAAGTGAAAGTATAAGTGCTGTGAAGTTATCCTGACATACCTACTGTGACACCTAATCTTACCAAGAGAGATTTTCTTTACTTTATTTTTTGTTAGCTCGGTGACAGCACATAGAAAAAGAAAAATACAGCACAATATTTTCATAAATAGTTTCAGAGACATACTAAGTGTTAACCAAGAACTGTGTTTCACTAACATTTACAGAAGTTGTATTTCGTTTAAACTGTGGCAAGTCTTCTTGGGTGAGTGCAAGTGGTGGTGAAGAGGGGTCCCTGGAATAGCCCACCCTATGCGAATGTCAACCTGTAGAATGAAGAATTAAAGATGTAACTTGCTGTTAGATTCAGCATCAACTGCACCAATGTATCCTACATACGCAAAGAATTCCTTCAGACGACCTTTCAAACCATATTCAATTGACGGCTTCAAAGAGACAGGTGTCCCATCAATTAACCAAATTGACTGACGTCCAACCGTGATAACGTCACTTGTGATTACACAACATAGCAGCGTTAGTCATGAAGCAAATTTCCATGAAGGTACGCAAACACACAAGTATATATGAAGAACATGCTTATACCTTCTGTAAATGGAGGGGTATGCAGTAATAAAATCGCGGCAAAAATGTCGCCTTTACAAAAAATTGCGGCAAAAATGCAGTTGTTTGACCTGGTAAAGGTGTACCCCATTATACCATTTAAGGGGAGCAGGGGTGTCCCCCGCATCCTTTACATGGATGGCGGTGGCAAAACCACAGCCTTTTTGCCGTGATTGTTTGTGTAAATGGCCATCTTTGCCGCAATTATAACACATGGAACCGATAGAGGACAGATACATTTACATACTGCCAAAAGCTTTTCTTTTTCTTTAGCCAAATGCAGAAACGTAAGAAAGCCAAACATATGTGGAACAAGCATGCAACCGCGTTACTGCAACTAATCGTAAGGAGCTTCGGGAACATACAAAGAACCTATAGGGCTCTATCAAGACTAACCGCTAAGAAGATAGTGGAACACATAGGGAAACCATAGAATTACTGTAGTGAATACACAGACCTCAAAAACATGTAGGGAGAGATACAGGCTCTGCAGAACGAAGCACAGAGATGTTGTTCACAGTCAAGGACAAGGGCGGGTGGAAAATTCCTGAGGCAGTAATCCACCTGCAAGAATTCTGAATAAAATTCTCATAATTGCAGACAGAAGGGCTTTGTCTTCCAGTCTTTGAAAACGTGACCCAGCAGAGCCGAATAGCTATTTACTCGTGGTGAGAAGAGACGCAGTTCCCAGCGAAGCAGAGAAGATTGATACATGCGTTGCCACCAAATCTTGCTATCTGAAGGCACTCTCTCAGGCTAGGTGATCAGACCAGTGGCAACAATGGGGACACATAGGCCTTCCCATTACCTTGAAAAGGTACACAGAGCAATGTGAACAGAACAGGGTCCCAGGTCTGGGAGGACCCGCTTTAGCCAATCCAGGCACTCCGATCATGGGGTGGTGTAGAATGTTGCACAGGCCAATGGTCTTCGTGCGACCCCGCAACAATGTAATAGATTGTTTTTGGTGAAGTCTCAGGCAAAGCCACCTGACATAGTAGAACAATGAAGATTCCAATGTATACTGGCTCTATAGGTAATGGGCTCGAGCTAACCAATTGGAATACCTCTTAGGATCTTTGGGATGGAGTTGATTTTTGTGACATCACTGGGGTACAAAACCGGGTGACACGAGCTCTGGAGCTGTGATTGCTAGAGATTTGTGATTTCCTGTATGATCCCTATCTATTAGAGAATAAAGACAGTAAACCTTTCCCCGTGGCAAAGTCTTCCGTTATTGCCAAGGGGAGGTTTTGCTGGGTCTTAGATACTCTGCTGACCTTTGATATCATTGATGCAAGCCTTCCCCTCGTCCTCTGGCCTGTTACAGTGGCAAAGCATTGTGGCTGGGAATAGCATTGATGCTATTTTGAGGAAGCGTAAAGTCCTTATTTCACTAAGAAGAAAAGCTTTGTTGTTGTTGGAACTTTGGTTAACAAAACTTAACCTTAATTTTGAAACATCAAGAACTGAATTGAGACTGTACTAACTATATGGATTTCCTAGTTTTGTTTTGTTGTACATTGGAGCTGAATTTAAATTGAATCCTGCGGAAGGTAGTTCATCCAGGTTACTAAGAGGTCATCAAGAAACTGTGAATATCATGGTTGATGTTATTTGATTTGCCATATATTTGCTTTGTGTATTTGATGTTTAAGTGTGAGGGTCAGACATGCTGTGTTAGAGTGTTTCCCTTTAGTTTTGTTAGGCAGGGAAATCCTAGTCAGAGTAGGGATAGTGAGGCGCTGGATGACTTTTGTAATTTAATGAAAGTGCATATTTTGAACAATCATCCAAATGTTGTCTGCCTCGCATTGCTGACCCCTCATACAGCACAGTTAATGGTGACTGATCAGGGTCATGGGAGTCATAGTCCAAAATATCTGGAGAGCCGCAGATTGCCACTCTCTGACCTAGACCAAACTCTGAGGCATGGAAGCACTTCCTACAAGCACCTGGTGCTTGAGGCCTGGCACATTTGTCTTAAGTGTGGCTCAACAAACTAGAGTGAGCAGAGTCATGAAAAGTACTGAAGCAGTGCTGACCGCAAGCTTCCTTTTTGCTGCTGTTCAGAGCCCCATGTAGAATGCCTGTGAACTGGGAGGAGAAGGGAAATTAACTGCATTTCCAGTGCAGCCACCAGATTCTGGACAACTCTGTGCAGTGTGAACACTGGGCTTGTGTGTTCTGTATGAATGCATCACTGCATTTTGAATACAGCCATTGTGTTGAATTCAGCTGCCTTTTGAGTACAGCCTCTGCATTAAATGTAGCTGCATTTTGAGTATTGCCACTGTGCTAAAATACAGCTAAATTTAAACAGTGGCGAAAAACAAGCGCACCGCTAGAGTATAGCCACTGTGTTTAACTAAGCAGCCTTTTGAGTATAGCTACATTGTTGAATTTAGCTGTGCTTTAAATGTGCCACTTCTCCAATTCTAGCTGCTCTCGGTGTAGCCCCAGAACCCAATCTAGCCATATATTAGTGTTTCCCTAAGCTAACATAGTGGCCCCTGCCTAGCAAACAAAAACTAAAGAAAAATGACGGCGTCCAAAATACCTCTGACCCTCACACGAATACATACAAATTATACAAAGAAAATAAGGCTTATTTTTGGTTCAATAAAACAATCTTGTAATTCACACTCAAGCGTTCTTGGAAGTACTTCTTGCAACCAGGGTTGTATGCTCTTCCACTGGATCAATTCAGGAACACTAGGATTATAGTTTTGTTTCAACAACGTTCTGTTAAAAGAAATAGAAAAGTATTTTTCAACCACAAAGACTCTTTTGGAGAAACAACAAATATCCTTTTCACCAGAGCTGGTTGATAATTCAAACAACTCAATGTCTTCCACAATATCTCTTTTTCAAGGGTGATTGGCTTTCTCACCTTTTATCATAGAACACTTTCTTCCAAAGAAAACTACTTTTTGTCAAGACAGCAGATTATTTTATCTCAATACTTCTTCCTGAAACAGAACACTTTTCTCAGGATAGCAAAAAGCCACTTGTCTCAGTGATTTTACTGGTTTCCAACAAATGGTAACATACCCAAATTCTCTTCATTCAACAAATGTTCTTTCCACAAATCCTTTGGCCACAAAGGTATCAAACCATCATCTTCTTTCCTGGTCCACTCGCCTGCTAAGACTAACTACTAAAAGTCCTTTCCTGGTGTTCTTGCCTGCAAGGAAGAAAACACCTAAAACATCAAACTTGATGGTTTGATTCTAGTATTCTCTACACAAATATTTCAGTATGGTTTGACCAACAAATGCTTCTTCTTACCTTCTCTAGATTCTTTAAATCTTATGTTCCAGTTTTCCCTAAACTGAGAACGAACTGTACAATATTTCTTCTCAAAAGGTCTCCTACTGATTTCTCAACAGCCTTCTGACAGAGAGCAGTTTGGGTTTGGGTTACAAGATAACTCTAATTGAAATCCCAAAAAGGAAGAGTTGGCCCCTTGTTGCATTGGTCTAGTTTCACAGGCATGGCTGTTAATAATGTGAGAGATAATCTTTTCCAGAATTATATCTCATAAAAGGGGACTTATGCTTTGGTTGCTTTATTAAGGGTTTCTCACATCTTCTTGGCTGATATTAAGGCCGATTATCACCTTTTCCCAGGGGTTGTATTGATCTGGTCTGTTTGTAGCCTTTTGGCTTTAGGTAATGTTGGTTAGAGGCTTCCCCCACTGGTAGTTCACCCACAATCTTTTGAAAACCTCTTGGCTGTGGATAGTGTTGGTTACAAACGTTCTCCTCTTGCAATTTGTACAAAGTCTTTTGACAGCCTCTTGGCTGTGGGTAGTATTTGCTACAAATGTTCCCCTTTTCAAGTCCCCTATGAGGGAACTTCCTTCTTTGGCAGTTAGCTTCATTTCCTTTAATTATTTGATATTCATTAAACACATTCTGATTAGATTTTTTAATTGTTCGGTAATCAAAATCATTGCCTTGTGACAGCCTTCGATTATGGAGCACAACAGGGTTAGCATTCGGTCTCTGCCAACTCACCAGTTCCTTGCGGTGGGACTCCTTCCAGCTGTCAGGCTTTGCGGTGGCTATTTTGCAGTCAGTCTGCCTTTTCTCCCGCTTCGGCGAGTCTCAGGTAAGTTGTGTCGCAGTCTCCGGGAGCAATAAAAGCTCTGTTGATCTTCCATGGCTTCCCCAGTCTGCTTCGGTAGAGAGTTTCCTTCACAGCTGAGCTTCTGCTGCGCGTACTCTACAGTTCTTTCGGTTTTCACCGGTCGGGGTGATTCTACTGGCAGGCTTCTCTCCATGGCTAATCCTGCACCTCGGATGGCTTAAGCTCCTCCTGCTACGCATCCCACATAGGCATGAACTGCTTCTTTCTCTGCTTCACCTTTACACCACAGCCGAGTCTCATCTTGAGTTTTAAATATCCCGCTCAGGTGTTTCAATTGGCAAAGACTAGACCACACCTTTGAATATTCACTATTCCGATTCCTTATTGCCTCTTAGTTCCTCATTTTCATCCAAATACTTTTAGCATTAAGGGAACTGAAGTCCATAGAAGAATGTGTAACATTAAGTTGTTCCATATTGTTTTCAATTAAGTTATTTTGTTCTATAAACTGAGTTCCTAGAGTAAGGAGAGCTTGTGGAAAGAGTCTGCAATTTCACATTAGAGGAAGTACCTCATTAAGACAGAATTATGACAATTCATGTATTCATCTATAGTTTGAGGCACCAACTTTGATCTGTTCAACTGACTTTTTACAACAGGCTCTCTGCACGTTGCTATTCCTGGGATTGGTACATTGATATGCCAATAAATATCTGGGAATTATTTAATCTTCGAAGATGAATACTGCATCCCTCCTGGTGGAGTCACCATTTCCCCTTGATAGCCATCTCCTCTCATTTTATCCTTCCCCCAGATACCACCCCCAAGGTCAGGATCAGGTAGTGGTAGCCTTCCCCTGGCCGCATGGAAGGAGACTTTAGGCTGGGGTTCGGTGATGACTCCACAGGATTCACCACACTTCTCTTATTCCCTCACATAAACTAACCTGCTAGAACTAAGCAGACGACAACCAGATAATTTAAGACCCCCAAGTCATCTTTCATACCCTATCCAAACCTTGCATCTGGTGTCAAAGATATCGACCATTGGAGGACAGCTAACTGCCACCTCCTCAACCCGCAAATAAATGGAATCATGATCTATGGGAAGACTCATCTTCTCCCAACCCACCCCTTGGCCATCCCCGCTAGGCCCTTCCCCCACTCTATCCAACACAATAGATAACCTGGGATGCACTATGGATGCTAATTTGACACTCTCACACCACATTAACTGTCTAAATCTTGCTTATCTACACCTCTGCATTCTCAGACACACCTTGCCTTACCTCTCCAACCCTCACATAATCACTGCAATCATGGCCATCATCCTGTCCCGCCTATTTTACGGCAATTCACTTTCCCTGGGCAACCCTGCATATCAACTCAAAGCTCCAACGGGTCCAAAATACTGCAGCAAGGTTCCTCATGGACCTTGGCCCCAGAGACCGCATCACACCTGTCCTCCACTGGCTCCCTGTTGGGTGACGGTCGACCTTCAAAGTCATATGCCTCACTCACTATGCACTCCAGAAGGCCCAGAAACTGTTACCAACAAAACAGAAACCTGCAAACAGGCACCACACTCCTCCTTGTGATCGAGCCCTCCTTTCCGATCGACCAGAATAGGTGGAATCCTCCTTCTCTGTCCAAGACCCCTCAATCTGGAACACTATTTTCATTGGCATACGATGCATAAAAGATCACTTGGCCTTCAAGCCCTGCCTCCCTCCCTGCTTCCTGACAAACCCATGCCACACTTCAGGTTATTTGGCCACCTCTTAGGTAGGCTGGGGCAGCAATGAACCAGCCATGAAATGTAACAATCGACAGAGTAACTCCAGAAGACCACAAGACAGAATGCACACCACATCTATGAAACCGAGAAACCAGACAGAACGCACTATGCTTATGGAAGATAGCCGATGGCAAGGCCACCCACCTACACACATCTGCTAGCATAGACCATTTTAAGATCCATCACACAAAATCTCTGCCATAATGCAGCTATCCCCCACGACAGAAATTCAATCTAGCTGGACACAATTAGTCTCCTGCACTCGCATACTGTCCAGACTACCTCACAGCACATCCACATGCTATAAAGACTGGAAGGGGGCATCCTGCTCTCTATATGGGAGAGTAGAGGCACAGAGCACCCCAGCCAATATTCTGTATTTGGTATCGTGGACGAGCAATCAAGGCTTAAGCTCTCAGGAGGTGAAGCAGGCTGGTTCATAAGTACAGTGTAGTCCCCAAGCCCCCACAAAGGAATGTCCACAAACTATGTTAGTGACAACACAGTTCGTTATATAAATAGGCTCAAGTTATGTACACAATCACAATAACAAACTTTGTGCTCAAGTTAATCTAAAATGGTAAATATATAAAGTCTCTATGTGGTACCACAATTACTCTTGGATTCCATTAAAATGCATCAATGGTACTCAGTTCAAATGTCATACAAATCAGTTAATAAAGTGAACCAACAATAAACATAGGAGGAAAGCAGGTTGGTTAAAACAATAGGCAGAATACTGGCCCCTACCACTAGAGAGTTTTGTTTGAGGATCCCCCCACCTGGGCAACCTGTAAATAAAGATATAGCAAAACGCCAGTCCATATGTTGTTTATATGAGTCTGATCTCCTTCTATAATTGTTCTACCACCCCAATGTACCTGTTTAGCATATTTCCTTGATGGGTCATCGACAGATCCTTCTTGAGTGACCCCCTTTAAGGCAGGAATCACAAATCGCCGATAGTCCTCGAGGAAGGTGAACCTTGGCGTAGAGAATTGTCGATGAAAAGGTTCAATGGAGTTGAGGCAGCAGTTTCGGTGCTCGTCGACGATCGGTCGTGGACGTCCTGCGATTACGAGGCGTGCGGTTCACCAAGACGATAGTTTGTTGCCGCTAAGAGTCACTGAAGAACTTTGGCCCAACAAGGGTATCGGGCCGTCGGCGTCTTTGTGTTCTTTGGGTGGTGGGAAACCCATCGGCAGATTCTCCTTGGCGCGTCGGCGGCCTCGACTTTCTCCGGCGGGACAAAGCGGTTGGTGGTGCGGCAAGAGAGTCCTTGGATTCAAATGTTTTTAGGCAATGGAGCATTGCGGCTCCAGTCATCGGCGGCACTGCGTCAAGCTGTCCCCGCTTCTGGGCAACACAGCTTCGACGGGCCTCCAGTGGTTACGGCGGTCCTCTGAACACTGGTGGATGGAATTTCCGGGTGCTTTACTTCGGATTCCTCAGTGGTCCCCGTCTCCGGTTGACAGTCTTTCGAAGGCTGGCTTCCAGGGTGCTTCGGCGAAGATTAGCGGTCATCACGATGTTCCCTCGTAGCTCAGGAAGAGGTCTCCGAGCCAGGTCCTCTCTCGGATCAGTTCTCGACAAACTAGACAGCTTTCGGATCGGGTTGAAGGAAATGCAGCAGCAAGTTTTCTTCCAGCTGGGCTTCAAGGATAAGCATCAAGTATCAACTTCAGCTTCGGAACGATTTCCAACAGTGAGCAGTCCCCAGATATACTGTTTGGTCTCTCATTCACACTTCTGGGTCGCACTCAGGCAACCAATCATCCAGAAGGCCATTCATACAGGCAGGCAGCCAATCAGGCTCACAGTGCATTCAGGCCATTCTCCTCCCTCCAGACACTCACAACAAGTAATGTGTATTGGGACAATTATCCAGCCATTTAGCACTCCACACTCCATTCATACCAGTTTCGGGCAGGGCTGTCTCATTCATTGTATTACATATCAGAAACCAGACAACCATAACATGAAGTGCATATTGGTCGCACACTCCATTCACCCAGGTCCCACCCCAAGGGTGTACCGATGAGTCACTGGGAGGGCTCCAGCCAGTCTGGCCTGGACTTCCCCACAATACCATATATGAAACTTCCATCCAACAGCCAGGCAGGGGGGAGAGACAGAGTCAGGGCTTCGCAGGACTTTGGGAAAAACAAGGTAACGGGCAATAGCCTGCCAGACCCGACAGTAGACTTTCCCCAAATACTGTGATTCTCAATGGCGTATCAAACTGGATTATCTCACTTTGCCTTCTTTTATCCTTTATACCTTCTTGTGGACTCCCGATTTCCTCTGGGCTCCATTCCACTGCTTATAATTATCCTTGCAATGGTGTAGGGTTTTGACCCTTATGTATTTTACTGAGCGGCCTTGCCATTTGTGTCCCAGACCCTGTTGTACACTGCATGGTGTCCCCGCTCTCATATGGGTCCCAGACCCTGTTCTTCTGTTCCAGTGGCACCCCTGTCCCTGCTTCACCTGTGGTCCACTTGGACAGCCCTGGTATACTCTCCTGCTAGGTACTATCCCACATAGACTTATTCCCAATGTTCGTAACAATTTGTATGGTTCCTTTTGCTGTTCGGGATGAGTTTGCGTTGTTTACAAAGTGTGTGCATCCCCTTAGCTCTACAGGATATATTTATGAGGCTTTTCAGTTCCTTTAGCTCCCTCAATGCCCCGATAAATAGTCCAACCCTTTCCCCTACCTTTGCGAAGTCTCGGGGTGGTGTCCAGTCTCCTCTAGTATTGAAGCAGAGCTTCTGTGTAGCTGCTGCGCTCAGTGTTCTGTCTCCCGCGGCTTTGCAGCTCCAGACTCTCCCTCACATTGAAGGCTGCTCCCGTTCTTGGTTCGTTCTCGTCGGTGGGGCTTCTTTCTCTTCTGCCAGTCACATGTCCGCCTTGCTTGGTCCTCTTGGATAGCTCTTGGATAGCTTGGCTTTTGGCATCCCGGCTTCCGGCCTTTGGGTCTCCTGCCACGGAACGGGCGTCTCCCTCCATGTTCCTCCAGGGTGGGATCGACGCTTTCTTCAGTTCTCTTCCCTTTTTATGATAGTGTGTGCTTCTTGAAAACTGTACCACATGAGTTGGTTCCGCGGTCGGCTTTTGCCTCCTTCTGCCATCTCCTTGGTCTCAGTGGTAGGTTGCATTACATTTGGGTAAGTTTCCCCTCTTTTTCGTCCCAGTACTGCTAATGAGACCCTCTACTCCATTCCAACACAGAGAGGTATGGGGAACTAAACTTCAGACTTAACATTATCAATTGGTTTAAAGAAAATGATCTTTAACCTCATTACTACCCTCGGATCCTTGGATTCGCATGGCCTCTGACATATGTAGTCTGCCCCTTATACATGCACTGTTTTTGCCACAACTGTACTCTACTTGTATTGTCACCTTTTGACCATGTACTGGACTACATATAGTCCGTAGCATATGTACTGTTTACCTTTCTGCTTGTCCTGACTATAGGACTGTACTCTATGCTGTTTTTGTATTGCATTTTGTAACTTGCAAGCTGAAAATATCCTTGTCCTCATGCCCTGATACCCTCGGTTCTGGTGTGCGCTACAAATAAGTAAACAAACAAACCAGAGGGGCCAGAGTGGGATATGAGGAGAGCAAGATACTAAAGGATTAAGTGAATACCGCGTTCTCCCAAGGCCATCGTCACTGGTCACATGAAGGGGGCCCCCCTCCCCATGAAAACAACCCGCTGAGTACCACCCCCCAAGGGGATTATCGGGTAGCGGCCTCACCTCTCTGGCCTCATGGAGAGGGGCTTCCCCCATGGAAGCACTGAGGATACCCTGGGATTCGTCACACAATAGATACATGAAATTGACTACCAGAAAGGGAATTGAGATAACTACAGAATATGGTCAATGCCAAGTGTGTTGCGATGCATAGACTCTAAGGGGTTCATTTGCAAAGCAAGACTGGCACCTTACCAGCAAGACTGCTCAATGCCACAAAGCAGACCTGGATCACACTAGACGTGCTGCTGCGCTCAGCAAGCCTCCTTGAAGCGTTCCTAACCTGACAGGAAACGTTCCTTGTAAGAAGGCCCTCTGCTTTACTTAAACCCCACTCTGATTCACGGTAGCTATTTTAAGCACTTAACGATTTCTTCAAAGATGATTTTAATAATGATTTTCCGGTCAGGCTGACACGCAACACTAATTATTCATGGAAGTAAAGCAGAGCAGAAATCTAACCTATGGGGAAAGGTTGGAGAGGGCGAGAAATATCCAACCTGATCACTAGCAATCAAACAAGGCCGATTTCACCAAAATAATGTTTATTTACTTGTGAAACCGGCCAGAGGATGGGTGGGAAAGTGAAGAATATAGCTCTGCAGCAGAGGAGTAGAAGAGCAGTCCCGCCTGGAGCGAATAGTACTCAATACTGCTCAGATAATCATTACAAAGCAGGAAGGAGGAAGGAGCAATAACACGAAGGTAGACGGCCCGAGGGGAGCAACAAAGTAGGCTTTTATTAATAAATCACGTGGGGTATTAGCAGGGTAAATAGCTAGCCATCACACGTCCAGGTTTGCAGATCTCCTTAAGGGGGGGGGGGCAATAACACCAGCATTTCACAGCCCTTGGCTGCCCGCTGCTACCCGTAACTTCCTGTAGAGTAAATAAACGTATATCACCTACAAATATCGGTGAAAGTAATAGGTAACCTCGCGTTTTGCAGGTGATAAATACATTTTGCTGAACTTCACATGGAAATTAGCCCGGTACTAGAGTTACAGCTAGCGCTGGGCCCTCTGCTGCACCGTCTTCTTCAATCAAAGGTGCACTCAAAGGTCCATCGGAACCTCATTCAGCCCCGCTGTATGTCAAGCGCCAAGAGGCAATTTGTTCTGCAGTGTGCACGATACAAATAAAAAAAAAACATTTACAGGTGGATGAAACGATTGGCTCTACTATGGAGGCAGAGATCCATGTGCTGACTTTCATACATTACATAAACCGAGGAAGATCGGGGATATCCAATAATATGAAGAGGATAGCCATTGAAGGGTACACTTGCAAGCCATGGTGACTGGGGGATTCAGACGGTTACAGGCAGGGGTTACACGTAACCAATGTTCTTGCTTGCTCGCTTCCAGCGCCTCAATGATGAAAAAAAAAAAACCACGACTTGGCCTTCAAAGTGTGTGTATCAGTCATTTTGTTCAACCGCCGTATATATGCAGCACAAAAAACATCTTTCACAAATCAAATGAGCAGCATCCTCCCTGTCCGCCATTCACACTGCTTCTTATGAATCCGTAAAACTTAGCTGTCAATCAGCACAATAAGGGATTATTGCATGCCCCAGGCACAGGCTGGGAAGCACAGGAGTCAGGAGCATGACTCTTCAGAAGTGCTTTTATTAATCAGAGATGCACTGTCCACTGGCAGCTTGTGACTCAAATTAGATGGCTACAGTGGGCAGCAACAGTTCCAGGACTTCAGGGCATTGTTCACGAGTGGTGGGATTGCCACCACACAGATTGTAACAGTGTGCTTCTAAGTACAAGGCTCAGTGCTCCGAGAAATATACAGAGCGTTAGTTATTTTGACAAATGCCCCAAGTTCATAGTGAGTCGCAAGAGGCACTGGGCCAAGTGGTTGCAGCCTCCGGTGGGGGCTGAGAGGGAGGTAGGCCATCACATTTTTTGACATGTCATTGACTTTGCACCCTTCTATGACGGGCCGTACGTAAGATCCTCCCCAAATGGTAAGTCATTGCACTGTACAAAATATTGCCTTCGACCACCCTTGCCTACCATATGATATAATAGCCTCCCATACACTAATCAACATCCCTCATCTATACGGTGGCACCCCAGTGCCATACTGGTGCACTACAAACCCAAAAAGAACCTGTTAACATGTTTCCATTCTATAGCCAGCCTGTTGAAACGAACATACACATTTCCTTAATGTGAAAACGATTGGCTGTCACGGTTTAAATCACCCAAACGCATGAAACCAAATACACGTGCACACATATTAAAGAAAGAAATACATGCTTTCTGTGGGCCAAGCACACACAATTGTATATTCCATTTGTGGTAGGGTAATAAGTGACAAGTGGTAGTGGCTCAACTAAACATTTTGTTTAAAAGTAGTTCTCGGATATAGTGGGTCAAACAATGATACATCCCGGGGGAAAAGCTACAGACACAAGTGATTCTTCTCAAGAAAATGGTATGAGGTAATGACCCTATCTGGTTGTAGGTCATATGGTCGAAAACAAAAGGATCAAATGCCTTTTGATCGACAGTAAAATGATCGAAAAAAAGGGTCGAATTTTTTATTTTTTTTATAGGGGGGTTCCCCCCGCAACCCTCCTTTTTCTTTATTAAAAACATTTTTTTACTAACCCAAACTAAAAAATATATATAAATAAATGAATTTAAAAAAAGACCTTTTTTTTCGACCATTTGACTGTCGATCAAATGGTCATTCGATCCTTTGTTTTCGACCATTTGACTGGACACCACCCTATCTTACTGGTGCCGAGTACCTGGGGAAGCTTCCATTTCCCCTAACCCCAAAAGTTTGTTCCTACACTAAAGAGGTCTTTCCCAGAGATGCCTTGTACTACAAAGTAAAAGTCTTTCAAAAAGATGGACAATAATGTTCCAATACCTCATCAATGAGTCCTTAGCCTCCAGGCTACCCTATTTTAACAAAATAAATATTTCAAGGTTTGGCCAAAAGCACACGGCTCTTTAACTGTTTCTTCCAAGTCCATCACTATTTGAATATCATAAACACAGATTGCCTCAGTTAAGTCTCTGGTAGCACTTACTCACTCTAGTCTGGTTCACCTGGCCTTTCTGTTTTTTTCTTGTGTTTTTTCTAGATCTTTCCTCAGACTAATTCAGGGTTCCGAGTAGGTCTCTCCTAGTCCTTGGCTTGATTGAAGTTTCTCAACAGGTCCTTCCTGGCCCTTGATTCAATACAGAATTATCTGAAGGTCCGGCCTCAACCTCTGTTCTCTCCTCAGAATTCTCAGGTCCTGCCTTTACCTTGTTTCACTTCTGGATTCTCAACTGGTAGCTCATGGACCTTGGTTCTCTTGAGGATTCCCAGCCGGCGCTCAGTACTTGCATGGCAATTCCCTCTCCCACATTAGGGTCTTGTCAGGCAGCCAATATTGTTTGACCCTCCTGCCTGCCACAGGCCTAGAGCCCCGCCCCCGTTAACCCAGAGGCGGTGGATGCCCTTGAGCCATCCTCTCCCTCAAAGTGCAGGAGAACTGTTCCAAGCACAGTGGTTGGATTCTCTTTCTGCCAGGGTCAGAATCTTCCTTTCTGCAGCCCTAAAGTTGATCTCTCCGATTCATCCATCCATAATAATCTCATAGCCCTCTATGCTACCACCTATAATCAAACATTCTCTCACACTGTCATTGTGAGACTGTACAGTATAAATGGTTAAGCCCTTCTATTGGCTTGGCCAACATTCAGACACTGCCACTGCATACACCCCTCCAATTCTCATCAGATGTTCAGATTTTTACATCTTTGGTCAGAACAACGTGGGTGCCCAAACTGCTCTTAATACTTTACATGCTAAAATATTTTCCTTTTATTATTCAGGGTAGCAACATGCAAACTCAATGAAACCTGGGTTACTGTAATCTGCCAGCACAGGCTGTCTGGATGTGACAAATGCAAAACATTCATTCATAATTTTATGAATATGAATGATTGTCTAAAATTGTAAAAAAAATCATAGATAACGGGAATTGTGTGTCAAATGAAAGAGGAGACTCTGTGTCCCAGAACACACCTAGTCCCATATCTATAACTGGTATGGTCTCAAAGCTTTGTGCCAAAATGTATTATGTAACATGTGATTGCAACTAATGCATGTATTTAAACTTGTAAACAAGATCTCATGGCAAGAACAATGACTCGTGAGTGCTCTTCGGTAGCCTCTCTGAAAAGCCATTAATCTATGATTAAGCAGGGCATTTATGACATTTATAAGTCTGATTTTTATGAGAGAGTCTGGTCAAAAGGTGACAGCTAATGGATGAATTTGATTTTGAGGTTGGCTATAAAACGGTGCAGGCTTCAACCACCTGGTCACTACAAACTGTAATCTCTGACAAGACCACCAATTATATTTTCTTGATATTTTAGAGTATTTTTCCAACATTCTCCCCTGCCAAGGAGTTTCCCAAGGGTGGGCACCAGTTTAAGGTGAAACCTTGATCATCCTGAATTTAGCACAATATTAGATCGACAAGAATACAATTGTTATTCAAACCAAAATAGAACCATTGCTTCTTCAAAATATTTACGCTGTAAAATATTAATGATCCACCATGTTATAAACTTTGTACAATAATCTTACAGTTAAGTGAGAAATAAAAACACTGTTTACATTGGAATATTCTTGACGCTTTGAATAGAAAGAGTTTTTTCTGGCTTACATTTTCCAGATACAGCAAGGAAACTGCATAAGCACACCATCTAGAACACTTGACATTTTACCACTGGACATATCATTTTAAAATGTCTGTTACAGTCCATGTTCTTCAATTAACAGGATTATACTTTTGACAAACTCTGTTTTGAACTTTTAGAGATTAACTTCCATTTTAAACTGGGCTTTCAACATCTCCTGCTTTCACTTGACATTGGTAAAAACCCAGTCTTTGGGTGAAATGTACTCAAATGCCCAATATTGTACTTTGGATAGTTGTGTTTTTTGCCCTCTTCCGATGTGTCTAGTTGCATCTCTCAGGTGTGCAGGCCGATACCTGCATCCTTGCAGGTGCACCCTTGTTGTGGTAGCAAGTAAGAGGCAATCGTAAATAGAATTATGCATTGTTCTGACGGCTCTATGTCCTAAACTTGAAACAATCTCCATTTGTCTTTGGCTCTCCCTACACTGAGCCACCCGCCTCACACTTTAAAAAAGCAGCACAGTTCACAGTTTTTCAGCATCAGCTTGCTTTAGGAAAACAGTCTTGGGTTCCATTTACAGAGGCACTAGGTCTCCAAAGTCGTGTGTTGGCATCATTACTATGTATAGGGTCTGGACAGTTTGGGGAGTGGAGGAGAGGAATGAGAGCCTTTTCATTGATGCTCTTCAGGATGAAGGCTGGGATGATGTCCTAGTTGTAGGAGATGGCCTTGAGTGATGCACAGATGTTTTGGAGTTCTTCCAGTGTTAGGATCTTGAATTCCGACCATTTCAGGACGTGGTGTGGAGGCATAACAGGGGTGTCCAATGGTGGGTATGATGCAGGCAATGTGGCAAAATGATATTGCCAATTTTGTTTGTGAAGAACACGTTGATTTCATTGCATCTTTAAATGGTTTTAGGTACTGTGCGGCCCAATGCAGTGTTCCACAGCCTTGAAGAGGGATCTGTCTTGTTGAAGGCTTCGGCTATGACTGCTGTGTAGTAATGTGCTTTGACTGAGGTAATGAGGGACCTGTGCACTGAGCAAAGGCTTTCTAAAATTGGTGACATCTTCTTGTAGTTGTGTTTTTTCTCCACGACTTATCTTCTTCATTGATGATACAATTACAGTCAGTGAGTTCTTGTTTTCAATAGGGTGTGGCTGACTGGGTTTTGTTGATTCGTAGTTTCAATGGTTTATAGATATTAGCATTGGTTAGAATTCAGTTGAGCTGGGTGACAAGGATGTTGGCGGCAGATAGTGATTTTGAAAGCTAGGTTGGTGGCAGTTCTCGTATGGTAGGGGCTGGACAACTTTGGCTCACTAGATGCTTTAGACTTCAACTCTCTTCATCCCTAGCCATCATAATGAATGGTGGGGCATCAAAGGGGTATTAGCTAGCTCAAAACGTGGAGAGCCACAGCTACAGACCCTTGTTCTAATCTGTCCAAGGAAACGGTTTTGAAGGAGCATTGAGGTGTCTTTGCTGGTTTAAGTTGCACTCGAAAGGGATGCTTTGAGTGACAGAGCTTGATCGGCATGGCTATGTGGTCATTCCAGCAAATTTGTGTAGGGGGAGGCAGTTGATATCTGGGAATGAGATGAACACCAGGGTGTGTGTGCGATCAGTGATGAGCTCTGTGTTAAGGAAGGTATCCTGGATATCGAGGAGTGATTCTTTGGTTGCTTGTGTTCCTGGCAAATTGAGGTCTCCTAGAAAGATGTTGATGGAATGATTGACAGTTCATGCAGTGATGAGGTTGTGATTTCATAAAGGAAGGCTTTGTTACACTGTTGTAGTGCTATGAGGTGCATACAATGTCCCGGGTGCATATGATCCTCCCGGGATTAGCCCCGGGAGGATAGCTCAGCAGCAACGCACTTGTCTTGGAAACAAGACGACATGAAGCAACACAGGTTCGATCCCTGGGTTCACGCTTAGAAACCTCTACGTGTTCAGCACATTTTAAATTATGCAACTAAGAGACATATTCCTGTAACAGCGCCTCGATGCCCCCGGGCTGTGTGAGCGCTTTAAAAATACAAAAAATGAATAAATGATGTGGTGTGCATGATAATGCCAAGATGATTTCTACTGAACTAGCTGTTTGTTCCCGGCGTAAAATACACCGTGCTAGAATATATCTTAAAGGTCAATATCGGTCAGTAATTCATAGGGTCACTTCTGTCCCTCTTTTTAAATATCATACTTTCCACTGATCGCTTCCAGGAAGGAGGCATAGGTCCCTGTGACTTATCAATGGTCATTGAAAAGGCTAAACGTATCAGATGGAATGAGAGGTATGCACGGTATAAGAACAGTATCTAAGTCCCATCGATCATGTGGGCATCCATGATGTGTCTTTGAAAATAGGTGCTGCAATGGAACAAGGTTGACAATTGCACATCTAAAGTTTTAGCTCATGAGGAGGCATTCATCCTACAGCGTTCTTTAGAGACTGAAATGTTGAACCAGTAATTAACTGTTCATTGACACTGGAACCGCTGTGTCCTGTGTGAAGAGAAGTGGGTTCCATGTAATAAAGTCCCCGCAAAAATGTCCCCTGACAAAAGTCGCAATTTTTTGCAGAGACATTATTACATTGAACATGCAGGGGACACCACCGCAACCCCAATTTAAATATATATATATATTTTTTGTTAATGGGAGCAGGTGACATCCCTGCAACCCGTCACCATCTAGAAGGTCGACAATGGCTTTTCCCGGCGACATGTATGGGGACATTATGTAAGGGGACATTATTACCTGATACCGAGAAGTGGGTGTAGAAAGAAGTAACTTCTGAATGTTTGCGATAGTGGATGGTGAAGGTGTCCACGTAGGGCTATGCTCATTCTGTTTGTTGAAATGATAGCTGTTGTTGAAGTGGACGACAGGGGTGCACTTTGCCATTTGTACAGCAGAAGGCAACCTAACATTGACAAATTGCATCAGCCGAGTATGGAAATATACCTAAGCGGTGTACAGGCAGCGCAAATTCTGATGGTTGATACAATGTGGAGCTATGGAGGAAAAAATATGCCCGATAGGGTTAGATCTATGGGCTATAGTCAAAGAAATACTTTGGATGCATAGTTGGAAAAGTGTGGAAAGAGGACAAAATTATATTTGCCAACTTAAATCACCATGTTTTGGGGGCAACAGACTGTATTCTGTAGCTCTCGCCTGCCCCTGCCTAGTACCTCCAAGCAGGAGCAGAGCACCACAGCACACTCCAGCTGGTGCAATCATGTCATCCTTTGTTCATCCTCACTAACTCTAATAATCCGCAAGCCCTGTGCACTAGTTAGTCACTAAACCAACCACAAACTACCTCTCATCACAATGGTACCCACCCACCAGAGCGCTACACAGTGACCTGGTTACCAGTGGTAGCCTTAATATCCTTATATCAACATCCACCAGAACAAAGCACTAAATGGACATGGCTCCTTGGACACAAAAAAAATAGAAAACTTTAAAATATGCATTCTGGACTAGGGTATATGTATAACTGAAAAGTAGAAATGTGAGAAGGGGGTCTATGAAACATTTCACAATGTACTGCATGGTACAAGGGCGGCACCTGGTGAGTTCTTTATTCTAGCTCTTGTTGCATTCAAAACTGAATTTTAGAGTTTGTTTTTAGAACTTAACGCACGCTAAAAGCAAGCTCGTCTGTGCTGTTCAATGGCTCGCGTGAGCATATACTGTTGGAGCATATACTAAACCGCATTTCTCATGGGAGACGGAGTTACAAATTTCTCCTCCATCTACCAAACCTCCCCCTGGACTTCCCTTAGACAGGGAGCCTAGTTTGGCTGCTGCAACTACCCTGCCCTCTAATTTAAAATGCTTTCTGATGAATGCATGTATTTGGTTGCGCACTCTGCCCATCGCTATGCTCTGTTATGAGCGATCTTGCTCTCCTTCAGTTGTTAATGGCGCCTACCCACCAGTAGGGCAATACCTTGGATCTCATTTTTGGCTAGGTGCATCTTACCACACTCTACCATCCCTTATTGGTTGGCTGGGCTGATCATTTCATATTTCCCTTCTTTTGGGAATTGAAATCCCCCCACCCCAGGTCGAAAAACTACTTGCACCACGGCAGAACTGGGGCACCTTTTCTGGGGCCGACATTCAGACTCAGATGAAAATTCATTGTGAGGGCACTTCAATGCCTGATCCGAGTTGTATTTCACAGGCCTTTATAGCATCTGCTGATTATTTTGCCCCTCTCAAGTCTCCTAAACCGAGGTCACATCTGTTTGAACCATGGTTTAGTGACCGCCTTCGAGCATACTGTTTCCAACGGCGACAGGCAGAGCGTAAATAGAGGTCTACGAATTGCCTTGTGGCTAACGGGGGTCCTTGCATCAAATTTCCTCTCTGTATCACAAAGCTACCCGTGGAGCGAAGTGTGCCTATTTTGCGCCTCAGGTTGACGTTTCTATTAATAAATCTAAAGAACTATTTAAAGTTGTGCGCTCACTTTCCTCCCCTCCGTCAGAGGCTATTTCGTCTTCTCAGTCTCTTTGCGTCTCCTTATCTTGGTACTTTATAGACAAAATTGAGAATATTCCAGCTGGTATTTGTTCTATGAGGTTACAGACTGGTGAGCTACGCAGTTTGGACCCCACGCCCAATTCATCTCATCTGTGGTCTTTGTTTCCTGTTTTCACACCACATGATATCATCACTGCTGGAGTTAAGCTTAAGCTCTTTTCACCTACTGACACTATTCTCTTTCTGTGTTGAAAGAAGTGATGGCCCCTCATCGCTCCATTAGTCACGCAGGCAGTCAATCTTTCTCCTAGTTCTGGCACTATTCCTGCTACTCTGAAGCACGCTTTGGTTATCCTTCTTTTGAAGAAACCCTCCTTGGATCCCTCTGTCTCTTCAAATTTCCACCCCATCTCTTTACTTAGTTTTTTGATGAAGTTCTAAGAATCTCTAGTGGGTCCCCTTCTAAGGTCTTTCCTGGAGTGCGCTTCCTTCTTCAAACCCTCTCAGTCTGGTTTTTGACCAGGTTGTGGCACCAGGGGAGTGCTGGTCTCAGTTATGGGTGACGTTGTGAGCCTGCATTATAGGACGTTGTGAGAGCACTGATTTTACTCTACCTCTCCGCCGCCATTGATACCATCGACTATACCATTCTTCTTGAGCACCTTGCTGGTGCCATTTTATCCTGGCTTAGTCCTTTTCTTTCTGATCTGACCCAATCTCTCTCTCGCTCCTTTTTTGCTCTGCCACCACCTCCCTTATTGGTGAGGTCCAGCAAGGGCCCGTCATTTCATCGGTTTTGTTTAACATCTACATTCAGCCTCTGACCAAGCTCATCCTCTTCCACTGCATCCTATGCTACCCTTAAAGCAGATGAGACATACATTATTGTGTGCCTTGTCCTTTCTCTTGAGGAGATTGTGTCTAGGCTTAGTGCCTGCTTTGTTGCCTTGGGGGGAATGGATGTGCAATAACTGGCTTGAGCTGAATGGTGATAAGACCGAGGTCTTAATGGTGGGCATGCCTGTGGACAAGGCTCTATGGATACCTCTTTTCTGACCTTCCTCTCTTGGTCCCTTCCCCATTCCTGTATCGACGGTGAAGGATCTGGGGGTTAACATTTCAGCTTCTCTTTCTGCCGAAAATCATATCAGTGCTGTGTGCCAGGAAGGTTATTTCAAGCTAATCATCTAGCGCAAGTTCCTTCCATTTATACCTGCCCAGTTTAGGGCACCAGTGGTCTCTTCTCTTGTCCTCTTTGGACTATTTAAATTCTCTTCACTTGGCACAACCTGCCTATCTGATTTGGCGTCTTCAGGTTCTGCAGAATTCAACAGCTAGAGCACCCACTTAGACATTTAAGCGCTCTTATATTAACTCGGTACTTTACCATCTACACTGGCTTACAATGGATACGCGCATTCACTTTAAATCCCTTTGCCTGGGACATTGTGCTTTTTTATGGTACATGTGCGGAATACCTGCCAGCTAAATTCCACCCCTATATTCCTGCCGGGGCCCTTCGCTCTGCTGAGACCTGCCTGGTCCCGATTCCATGCGTTAAATACTCTTGCATTGGAGGTTGAGAGTTCTCTATAGCAGCTGCTAGAGTTTGGAACCCTCTCCCATTGCTACTCTGTACCATGGAGAACCACCTTCATTTGGGCAGTCTCTGAATTCTTATTTGTTTTAATTTTATTTTCTTCTGGCTTTATTTTTTCTTGGTTGTCCCCACTTGTCTGCTGTTAGCAGCAAAATGCCCCTGGCCGGATGTTGCACTATATACATTTTCTTAACATAAAATAACAAACATGGCATTTGGGGTGTTTATTATCCACAGATTAAATTGAAAAATGCAGCAAATGAAGCACAAGGGGCTTTTCAATTGAAAAGTGTGCATTGTATCAGAGTATAGAAAATGGAATGCGTGCTTGCGGTATTATGGAAAATTCCTAGCTGCGTTGGTGCAGTATTAATTAAGGAAAATTACAACGTGTGCAGTAAAAAAGTGATTAGGTCTCAGGTGAGGGAAGTCATTTGGGGTGTTTATATCCGGTTGGGGCCTCGTTTTTGCAATATAAACAATTACACTTTTCCTCTGTGGACCCAGCAAATTGATACATTTGCATGCATATTAATGTAAAGTTTAAAGTTGGACCAGCATTTTAATATAGAGAACCACTATTACAAACTGACTGTGTCATAAAAGAATATTAACTGAAAGATTATGGAATGCCCAAATAGGGCTAAATGGAATTCGTTACTTACACTGTGTGTCAAAGTAAGCTGGACATAATGGAATATTGACAATCACCCCAACGGAAACATTGCAGACATTGGAAATGTAAAATGCACATAGTCAGACCATATGAAATCTGTATTGTGTGTTAAGTGTACCATCATGTAAAAGTGATTTGTTAGTTCAGTATTAACTGTGGGAAATTGCCAAGCATGTGGTGCAAAGCTTTGAAGTCACTCAAGAGGGTGCCTAGTCCCCGTTTGATTCTCATTTTCAGTAATCAAATCGATTGGTTTGCTTCTAAGTATGTCATCCGCTCCAATGTAGACACGAGGCAACTGACTAAACAGAACATGAGTTGTCATGCAATTGCAAAGGCTGCTCGTGATGGATTCTGATGGTGGTTGCGATTTAGTGGCTTCTTCGCTGGGTTTACTGGAGGGCTTTTCGCAAGTGCTACATCAGAAGTCTGATCACCTGGCGACCACAATGGTCAATCTCAAAGTTAAAATTTAGAACACGGGTTTCAGGGAACAGCAGCAGAGGCTACAATAAATGAGTTGGAAAATACCTACAAAGAGGCTGCTGGAGGAGTGGATGAAAGGGAAAGAATATGTGTGTTAGATTTTACAGGCAACTAGACAGAATTGTAAAATGTACCAGGTCCACCAACAAACTCCATGGAGGGACTCCTGGACGGCGGGAAGGGGGTTGACTTGAAAGTTGCTCTCCCAAGCAGCGTAGGGACAAGCAGGGAAGATACATGGCTGGCCGGTTCAATAAAGGAACTCGGGCATATGACGAATTTCTTTCGAATTGTTATCCTCTATCTGGAACGCAGGGAGAACTGAGGAAAGAAAATCGAGAAAAAAAGAAAAAAAAACACAAAATGTGGTATATATGGGACTGCACAACTGGCCCACACTTGAACCCAATCTGTAGATTATGAATGGCACTAAGCAGCGTTAGGTCAATGCGTTTTGGTTAGCTGAACCAAATGGTGGAAAAGAAACATATATATTGAAATGCATTCCTTGATGATATTTCGGTACATTACCAAAAAATCATGCATGTCCCAAAGGGAAAGTAGAATTATCAAGGGACTTGGGACTGGGGGTGTATCGAATTTCAGCTTCGATTAAGTATTTGGCCAAATTTCAGCTGAAAACCGGCTTTTCAATTTTGTCGAATACTTCCTGGAATACTTACTCAAAGCCGAAGTCCACTTTCTATGATTAGCCAACTCTCGCTTTGCCCGATGGTCCGGCAACCTGAAGGGGGCAGCTTGCACCAGATGTTACCTCACTGACCACCAGCTAAGGTTCGACCTGAAAACCGGTGTCAGAGCAATACGGTCATCCCAGGACCCTGAGGCTTGGATCCAGCGGGCATACCGGAATTCCTGCACCGGCCTCATGTGTAACCGGCAGTTGGTGATCAACATGATGCATGACAATATCCCCAGCAGAGATTTGTAGTTGCAGACTGGCATTACCTGGGTGCAGTTGAGACAGTGCACCTTCTACAGAAGAGCCACCACTCTTTCGTCTGAGGGCCTGACAGTGTATGTTTGGGGGTCAGTCTTGCCCCAAGATAAAGTGCCTGTTGTGATGGAACCAGGCACGACTTTGGGAAGTTGATGCAATAAACAGTTGCTGTAGACACTGGATGGTGGTTGCAGTGTTGACTTCTGCCAGAGGATATAAGGGGGCTCTCACCAACCAGTCGTCTAGATACGGGTAGACGTGAATTCCCCTCTGCCAGAGGTGCGCCACCACCGGCACAATACATTTGTTAAACACCCGAGGAGCAGAATGCAGGCCGAATGGAAGGCCCTTGAATTGATAATGCACGCCTGTCACCAACAAGCGTCGGTAGTGCCGGTGTTAGCAGGGAATAGAGATGTGAAAATAGGCATCCTCAAGGTCGAGGGATGTCAAGAAATCTCCATGTTGCAGCTGGGACAACACTTGCTGCAGTGTGACTATGCAGAACGTTTCTGCCTTTAGAAACCTGTTGAGCATCCTTAAATCTAATATGGGCCTCCAACTCTCTGACTTGCTGTGCAGTGACTTTTTCCTTACCAGAAAGTAGCAGGAGTAGACTCCTGTGCCCACCTCGTCCTTTGGAACCTTCTCCACTGCACCCTTTAGTTGCAGAGCTTGCACTTCCTGTAGCAAGAGGTGTAACAACTTTTCTGGTTTGTGTGCAGAAGGAATGTCCGGTGGATAGTCCACGAACTCCATTGAGTGGCCCTGCTGGAGCAGGGAAAGCACCCATGGGTCGGTTGTGATGTTTGCCCATTTATTTAAATTTTATTTATTTAAATTTATAAAGCACAAAGCGGCCCCCGGGCATCGTGGCGCTGTTACAGAAAAACATACTTAGTTGCAAGATGGGTACATTAAGATGATAATGCAGACAGTCGTCCTCCCACTGGGGTGCTGGAGTGGAATGACCTGGCTCTGGGCTGGTCATATCTGTTTGCTGGACTGGCTCCTAGATTGGGAGGAGCGCTGCAAACCCCTGTAGGACTGGGACTTCTTTCTGTACTGGTCCCCTGATAAATACAGGGTCTTGTAAGAGGATGAAGACTGGTACATGGAGTGGTTATCCAGCAAAGTCCTGGCATAACGCTTTTTCCCAAATTAAAGGACTGGCGCCTTTGCTGCAGCGTGCCCATGGAGCGAGTGGTTTCTGTGTCCCTTTTGATGGGCTGTAAGGCCTCATCCGCCTTCTTCCCTCAACGGGCTTATCAACGACTCTGGACTGTACATTGGGTTGAAAGACTGTGGCTTTGAACCAACCCTGCCTGTGTAGAACTGCTATTTCCAAGCTGGCGAAACCCTTTATGGGCGATGTCTACAGAGACAATGATGACATGGTCTGACGCCAATTCGCCCTCATGGAAGATGTCCATGGCCTTTTGTTTCTTACCATCCAGAAGAGACTCATCTTGTAGGGGACCCTTCTTGTACCACAGCTCGCAATCATAACGTGCTAGCATTGTCATTGCATTTGCCGCCTTGATAGTCGTGGCTGCAGTGGTAATAACCTTCTTACCGAAGGTGTTGAGGCGTATACCTTCCTTGTCCGAGGGGACTGAGCAGGACGATGATGAGTTAGCCGACCTTTTTCTGGCGGCATCAGAGAAAACGGAGTCTGTTGGGGGTTGGGTGCGGAGGCAGCACTCTCTGGGGCCCTGTACTTTTTGTCGACTCAGTTATGCTTAGCCGGGGCAGTAGCAGGATGCACCAAGGTCACCAGGCCATCCTCCCAGACGTCTTTGTAGAAAACCCAAGGGTCTTCCTCTGCTCTGCCGCAAGCTGAGTGGAAAGATCGGAGAAGAATGCCCAGAGAGAACACCACCATTAGGTGAGAGAGGGTATTCCCCCTCCTCTATTATTATTTCCTCTCCCGATGTCCTCTCAGTATGTGAAGAACGCCGTAATTTAACCTCAACCTCATCCTAATCCTAATCATGTCCCACTTCGAAATGTAACATCTGCAATCCCAATCATTTTTCTCCACGTCCCTCTGATTATTTCCCAAATTCCCAGTCTATTTTGACAAAACACCACCGGCTCCCCTATTCATTTCACAAACCCTACCAAACCCATCCTTCTGAAATCACCTACCCCGTAGGATATCTAAAGACTCTACCTCCCTCCTTTTCCAACACGAACACTTTGTTACACTGTGACAAACAACAGAATAACATCAAAACTGTTTTCCTGACATGTCCTTACCCAAGGGCCTGGCAAAGTCAGGCAATTGACGGCAATGAATTACACCTGATGACCCTTTACTTTCCCCAGAGAGATAAAAGGCAGAGCACAAAAGCACACCTCAATTAAGGCCGAATGCACAAGGAAACAGCTACACCAAACCAGCAGTACAAAGGCATAACAAAAGCAGTGAGACCAGGAAGGATGACAAAGGGGGAATTGCCATTGCCCTTTTCAACTCATTCCCAGGAACCCTCTAGAAGGGCAATCGTAAGACCAGGGGTTACAGCTGGCATGCAGAGCGACAGATGTCAATGGTCCCTGGGAGCCTCCCGCATTGATAACGCAGGCAGAGAGACAAGCTGGCTACCGTATTACTATCCTTGACTCCAGTGAACAAAGAAGCCAAAGGGTTCAGCACAGCCGGTGAGTCGGAGGAAGCTGATATCAAACCAAACTGTGTTAAGCCCAAGGTTGCGAGCAGGAACATTTAAACGCAAGAAGAAAGGACTTGTGTGTATGTTTGAACTTTAAAGAAAGCCCAGTTGAGGTCCAGCGGCAGAGTGCTCTGGCGCCACACCGGCGCTCATTCGAAAAGGCTCTGCCCGGGACCTGTTTTTTAAACTACAGCAACCAAAAGGCCCTAGGAAAGGGTGGAGTGAGGCATCAGAGTGGTCCTGCAAGTGTCACGTCAAATCCCTTGTACAATCGAAAGTCTCTGACCCATTGCTAGAGGAAAGCTAGGAGAAGGGAACACCACTTTCCACTAAGATTGTGAAATGTCATAATTAGCAAATGTGAACCCGGCAAAGGGCTACCGAAAGACAGCTAAAGAGAAAGAAATCCTGCTTTCTAATAAAACTGAGCAATACATTAACGGTATTAGGAATACATGAACTGTGTTGAAGAAAGGCTGTAGTGAACCCGACAGAGGGAGGTCTGTTTTTCCAAGAAGGATCCGAGCCCGGCACAGAGAGAGATCCCAGGGGCGAAGAGCAAATTGCCCAACAAACTTTCCAGTTTTACGAAAAGGAGGGATGAATAATACACCCGAGAACAGTATCAACAAGAGTATCACCCTGTTATTTGTCTAAACGGCCATTAAAGCTTCTAAAGATTACGAGCGATATCCGAGAGGCCGTAGTGAACCCAATCGAGGGAGGCCAGCTTTTACAAGGAGGATCCAAGCCCGGTGGAGGGACATCGTAGGGGCGAAGAGCAATCGACCAAAGTGCAAGATCACAGAGAACTTTTGTTTGTTACTTTGAATCAGCAAATCTTCTAAGCTAAGAGACGTTTTCAGGAAAGACACTATGCCTCTGAAGGGGTTTTGATATCGTTGAACTGAAATGTGAACCTCGTTCTGTCAAGGCCCAGGAGTGTGCTGTGCTCGAGAGTCCCGTCTTGTCCCGTTCTTAGACATGGGAAGGGAGACCCAGCCAAACCATCCTGACTTATCATTTGGTTAACACTTCTTTCTTTCCTGATGAACATTATCTCACACTCTTTTTGTAATTTAGTAGTAAGGATTGGCAATATTTTTTTATTTTTAGTACAGGCCATTTTTATTTGACAAGCCACAACTAGGACTGCCTTATTATTTGATTAGTCCCTGAGCGGAATCTCATCTGGTTCCCCATAACTTGCGATGAAATAGTCAAATTCATTAGTGTGGGACGAATGTGTGGAAACCACATCCTCCAAATGGTCGGGATCTGTGTCTGTTCCAGGATCAGACAGCCTCTGCGGTACTGACAGGTGTTCACCCCTCCTGTGGGGGCGAGGAATGTCATCCACCTCCCTGGAGGGCACAGGGCCATCTACGTGAGGTCGCCAAAGAGGCGCCGGGGCTGGTTAAAGTAGATAACATGTCCAGTGATATGTTTCTTTGGGGGAGCAGCAATAGCACCAGCTGCATTAAAGGCAAACTGTCCTGTGTCTCAGATGAATGCAGAGTAGGTCAAGGTGGTAGTCTGATCAGGCTTGCCTTACCCCGCAGTGAACTAGTTTGTCTTCTGGGAGGCAATGTTCTGCATAGTGGTGACAACTGTGACATGATGGCGGCCTCCTTTGGTTCCTCGACACCCTCCGATGGGGAAGGACTCGGTCTGATACAATAGTACCTCCTGGTTGCACGGCCACCGCAAGGTTTGGGTAGGATGCCCATTGACAAGCCATCGACGAGGACAGTGTGCTGGTTTGAGTGTCTGCAACGTTAGTCACAATGGCAGTGGTACCAATTTATGGGAAGATCCACTTTTTCCCGTGGACGGGGTCATCAATGAGGGTGTCCGAGCCGTTGATGCGGTCAATGAGATTCTCCATGATGTAGTAGTTGTGGTCGATGACTGTTTGGGGGTTCGTTGATGACGTAGTAGTTCTGGTCGTGGCCATTGATGGCCATGTTGACGAGGTGCCGGTGGACAGCATCGAGGGCCTTGGGGTACACTACCTGGAGAGTGGCTTGGTCGTCGAGGATGACTTATTCGCTGCTTGTCTTGACGATGGGCCAGCTTTCGACACTGAAGGCAATGAGTGGTCACCACATTTTGATGTAGACTTGAATGACATTGCTTCCCTAGGGCGATGGCAAAGGCTTTGGCTCTCCATCCCTGCCAAAACCACTTGGGCACTGACCTTTGGTAAAGACCGATCCTTGTGCAAGAATCTGGGCTCATCCCCAGAGGTTTCTTTAGGTCTCCTCTTGCTGGTGGTCTGGACCTCATGCAACCTAGACCTCTTACTAAAGGTGGTTCGCTGGGCCATCCTTCCCTTTCATAACGAGGCATGACTCCATATAGCCTCAAGAGTCAGAAGCCCCACCGGCATCCTCGAGCCACCCAACGAGATGACGATCCCGCCGCGTCTTTTTGGAGAATGACTGGCAGATTCTGCAGTCTTGGATGACATGGTGAGGATGAAGGCAGTAGAGGCAGTCGTCGTGATCCTCCACATAGACAATGTTCAGCCCACAGCAGGCACAGGCCTTGAACAAGCTCTTCCTTGAGGGTTCAGGCATGAGGTAGACCCAACTACGTAGATGAAACTTCGAAGATTACCGGTGGCAGGAATGGTCTACAGATCCAGCACTGCCTCCGCCAATGCCAGTCATCCAGAAGATGTCGACAAAAATAGATTTTTAGTGTAAATGATGTCAATATCCTAAATTATTCAAAGAAATGTTGGAGATAATATTTGAGGACTCCCTAAATTAAAGTGGCGTAAAAAATATGAAGATGGCCTACAGGGGAGGAGTTAAGGGAGATGTTCTTATTGGCTGTAATGGAGCACAAAAGTGACTGAAAGTTTTCAGTTTAAGTTTGCTCTAGGTTACCGAGGAGTCCCAGCCTGACGACAGGGAATATTCACAGCATGTGCATCTATGAAAGATCCAATGAGAAGCATGCCTGAATTGGGTGACTGCCCGCAATTGGCGCTGGTTGGGGGGTGGGGGGCTGGGAGTGGGTATGGGGTAGAATTGCCCTAGTGGCCTACTTGGTAATTTTAAAAAAATACGGCACCAGGAGCAAAACAATATGGGGGTACCAGGCAGGGCAGGGCCCACTGACCCCATTGCAACAATTGAGTTGGGGGGCAGTCGCAGTGCCTTGCTCTTCGCAAACTCTGAATTGATTAAAACTAACCAGCTCACTATTTTGGCTTCAGCCAACTATTCGATAGAGCCCTGTTTGGTTTAGATTTGCTAAGCCTCACACAAGGGTGTGGGTTGGGGGGGAGGGGAGGAGGGGAATCGAGGGCCTCGACCAAGGAGAGGGAAGGCTTCAACCAAGGAGGGGAGGGGCACCTCAAACCAGGGAGCGGAGGCACACACCCCAAACAAGGGAGGGGAACACACCTCAAACAAGGAAGGGGAACACACTGCAAACAGAAGAACACTAAGAGCCTTGAGCAAGGGGGAAACATGCCTCGAGCAAGGGGGAAACATGCCTCGAGAAAGGGGGAGCTTGCCTGCAACAGTGGAGTAAAGGGTGTTTATCAAACAGGGTGGCCCACACAGCAAACTGGAAGGCACAAAGCAAATTGGGAAAACTCATTAAACTGGTTGGAAGAAAGCATTAAATGGGGAGGGAGTAGTGCACATCGGAAAGACACAATAGCGTGCATGAAAATGGGAGATGAAAAGTACACCTCGTAGATGCCACAAACATGGGGGCCGGGAGAGCATGTGTCAAATGGGGCGAGAGAGAACGTCCCTCAAAAGGGAGGAAGAGCAATCCTCAAAAGGGAGGGGTAACATGTACCAAACAAGGGTGGACATGCTTCAAACTAAAGTATGGGGGTTTGGGGGTTGCCTGAAATGCGAGAAGCACACCAACAGTGGGCAAAGGGCATTGGGAGCCTGAATCAAATGGGGGAGTATACAATAAGGAACAACTTACTTAACTGTAACTGTTGTTCTCCAGCATGGGTCTGGCATAGATTCACATGCTCATGAAGATTCCCCGTTGTCAGGCCGGGAATCCTCGGTAAGAAAAGAAAATTAGTCTTGCTTTAAAAGCTAGAATACTGCCTTTCGCCTGATATTCAATCACTGAAGACAAACTGCACCCATCCAATGACTGTCTTCTCCCTGAGACCCGCTACCGGCAGCCATCTTTAGATTGGAAGCATGTGATGTGCCAGTATGAAACCAGAAGAGCCACAGCGGGACGGAGGAAGGGATCGCAGAATCCATGCCAGACCCATGCTGGAGAAGAACAGTTACAGGTAAGTAATTTGTTCCTTCTCCAGCATGGGGTCTGGCACAGATTTGCATTCTCAAGAATATGATTAGACAGCAGTAAACTATACACAACCACTGGAGGTGGCAAGGCTCAAAAGAAGTGCAACACTTAACCCTGGAACCGACTCACCTCAAGCCAACAGTTTGCGCAGCACTGCTTGGCCGGCTCTGGACTGCTCCATGGAATCCCTGTTGACACAGTAAAATCTTAAGAAGGTGTGCATGGAACTCCATGTAGCAGCCCTACAAATGTCCAGCAGGGATACCCCAGAGAGAAAGGCCATCATAGCAGCGATGGCTCTGGTGGAGTGGGCTCTCGGCACGCCTGGAAGGTGTCTGTCGGCCAGACGATGACAGTGCATGATGCAGTCGGAGAGCCACCTGAATAGGGAGACCTTGGACAGGGCCATCTCCCGATTCACAGGACAAAATTTCACAAAACGGTGAGAGGTGAGGCTGTTCCTGCTGGAAAGACCCTTATAAAACCACTCTATTGCACTACAACAGCTTTTATTAGTGTGCTTGCCATTTTAACTATTCTGCATTATTCTCGCCGCATTGCGGTCCCCTGTATTATTTGAAATAATTGTAGAGTGAGGTGCCATTAGAGAGATAGTACTCTTTTTTAGCTTCTTGGTGGTGCTTCTTGATAAAGAATACAATCTCTGTTAGCAGGTGTATGGTCTCCAGGCTCCGAGAACGTGAGAGGATGAGCGAGTCATTTAGTTACGAGTAGAAGTGTATGTCCTTGAGACGTAGATGTGCTGCCACCGGGGCCAAACACTTGATGAACACCCTTGGTGCTGATTTCAGGCCGAAGGGCAGTGCCTTGAACTGGCAGTGATCCCCAGAACAATGAAACAAAGGAATGTTCAATATTGTGGATGAATGGGGACAAGAAAGTAGGCATCTTCCAAAGCAAGAGTTGTCATGAAGTCCCCTTCCCCCAATTGGCAGAGCACTTGCTGCAACGTGACCATCCAGAACTTTTGTGACCTTATGGATTTGTTGAGGCATCTTAAATCCAGGATCGGGCGCCACTCCCCCATCACCCGCCCCAGCCCTCCCAACTTCTTTAGGAATAGGAAGTATCTGCAGTATGCACCGGAGTCGCAGCAGAATAGGTTCTATTGCACCCTTTGCTAGCATGAATCGTACTTCTCGGAGCAGCTGGGCAGTGTGTTCTTTCCCCGTTACAGGTGGAATACGAGGGCACTTGCGTTCGAACTCCAGAGTGTGCCCTTTCTGCAGAATGTCCAGCTCCCGTACGTCTGTGGTGATGTTTTTCCAGGCATCGACGAAACTTGACAGACGGCCTCCCACTGGAGTGGGTAAGTGGGGTCCCGGGCCAGGGGCTAAGTCAGGCCTGCTTGATTGCTTGCGGCTTTTCCTGTGGGCACCAATGGTGCTGCGAGCCTCCACAGAAAGCCTAGAACCCACCTCTGTATGATTCCTGCGCCGTGGAGCAGGAAAGCCGACGGTGTAAAGTGGAGGCGTATCCCTTTGAACATCTTCCAAACGCACTCCTGGAGGACCGAAAGAAAGAAGAGCAGCGCTGCTGAAGGATTCCAAGGGACCATGTCTCTCTGTGTCCGTCTTGATTGCCTGCAGTGTTTCATCCACTGACTTTCCGAAGAGATTATCGCTGTTGAAAGGCATATCCACTACCTTGGCCTGAACATCGGGCCTAAAATTGGTAGCCCTCAGCCAAACTTGACGCCCAAGCACTACGCCATTCCCCATTTGGCAGAAGCCAGAAACCATGACATCCATAGTCACAGTGATGGCATGATCGGAGGCCACCTCCCCCCGCCTGAAATAATGCCAGAGCTTCAGTCCTCTTGTCATCTGGCAAGAATTCCAGGAGTGAGCCTCCTTTTAACCACAACTCAGTATCACACCATGGCAGGATGTCTATAGAGTGTTGGCAGCCTCGATGGTTGGCGCTGCAGTATATTTGATGCGCTTCCCTGGTGCATATAGCTTCTCCCCTTCTTGGTCCAACGAGATCTGATTCGCAGAACGTTTGCTCGCTGCAGCTGAAACCACTGGATCCGGGAATGGCTGCGAGTGGAGAAATTTGGCGGCTGAGTCCGGCACCCTGTATTTTTTCTGTAACCGGTCTCGCTTCGCAGGTGCGGAGTTTGAGGACCTCATTAGGGCGAGGCCCTCTTCCCATTCCTCGTCCAGCAACGGGACAGATCACATCGTCTTCCCGACCTGGTAGAGGAAACCTTCCTTCCTCCTTTCCTCTGGTACCAAATTAAATAGGGCCTGTTCCTCAAGCCACACCAGGAGCAGAGCATGAAGAGACTTATCCTGCCTTCCTCTGACATGGTGAGGCACCTAGTAGGCCTTGGTAAGCCTTTCCACGCTGCCACGTAGTGCAGACGTCAAGACAATCGGCAACAGAGCGCCGTTACTGGAGCGGACTAGTCGTCAGCAGTCTTTGAAATTTTCACAAAAAGGTGATCTTTTCTGTTGAAAAAACTGAAATGAATCGAAAAAGGTTTGGAGAGCAAAACTTGAGGACACAATGCACCAAGAATATGTGCTAAAAATCAGAATATGGCACCCGGGGCAGGACTCAGAGAGATGACCATCATTGGACGGGTGTAGTATGCCCAGTCTTCAGTGATTGGATATCAGGCGAAAGGCAGCATTCAAGCTTTTAAAGCAATACAGATTTTCTTTTCTTACTAAGGATTCCCGGCCTGACAATAGTCAACATTCATGAGCATGTGAAGCCATGCCAGACCCCATGCTGGAGAAACTCTTAATACGCATCAAATGGTAAGGGGCGTATGCATGAAAAGGAGTGAGCATGTGAAATTAAAAAAGGTAGACCAAAAGTGTGCTTCAAAAGAGCAAAGTGAACATGAAGGTCAAAGGGGAATGGCACCAAAAAGTCCACCCAAACATTACTTTTGCTAATGCAGTCAGTGTTATGGCAGCTCTTGTTGTCTTTCAACTACTGTTCATGCTGGATTTCATCCACAAAGAAACTACTAGGGCTATGCAAAATACATGCAATAAAATGGCATGCAAATCATCAGCTCCAGAGCGAAGGTCAGTTAGGAGAAGGCAACATTTTGGTATCTGTGAATAGGTCTATGTAGTATAATTTACCTACCTCCGATCTAATAGTTATAGGGATGCTCTATAACCTTTCCATGAGAAAGAATGGCTGAGAGGTGGATTCAAGTACAAATTACTAATGTTGCTGGTGTGCCGATTTACAAGGAATACAGGAACAAAATGGTGTCCCCTGTACACTAGCAGGACATATGCTAATGAGACCATATGTTTACCCTGAATAGTTTTGGCTGCCTGAACTGTGTGCATAACTGCAATGCTGCACATACATGGTGTTCTACATGGCATGTCACTAAAAAAATAGTTTTCACTTTACCGGAAAAAGAAGGATCGATTTAGAAAGACCGCTCTGACCGCACAAAGCGGTCTCTCTAAATCCAATGGGATTACCTTGCGGAAGTGGGGAGGGCATTATGTGATATTTCGGCATTTCAAAGACAACACAGAAATGAACAAAAAAAATAAGTCTTTTTTGTGTTTGTCTTTAAAATTCAGAAATATCACATAGAACCCACTGAAGTGCCCCCACCTGTTGCTACATGTTCCCAGAGATTCCCCCCTGAATTGGAATAAAGTTATGCAATAAATTCCTTTCGGCACTGCAGAGTACTGACAAATGTACATGATTTAATAATCACCAAAACCAGTATCTGTTATTATAGTATATGTATTTAACAGGCCCAGAGTGCAGGAGAATTCGATATAAGTTTAATGAGGCAAACAATAGTCAGGTACTAAATAAGAACTTTCCTCCTACCATCCTTCTCTTACATACCCAACAACACGGCTGAACTCTTTCAAATACGCAAGGAACTAGCCAACCGTTCTGCAGTCTCCACCTTCACTCTTCCTTCCCAGGCCCTCTGCAATGCAGAGGCCACACACTTCACCACTAAAACTCTGGACTTCCTGAACAGCTTTGCTACCCTCTGCCCCAACCTGCACCCCCTTGCCTCTTACGACCTCCCACCCTTCTTCCTCTCTCTCCTCCTTCTCCCCTGTCACACCTGATGAGGTCACCAGAGTTGTCATTCTATGAAGGTCTCCTCCAAAACAGGTTTCACCTTGCTCTTCCAGAACCATCAAGGACAACATTGTCTCTCTTGCCCCTGCTTTTGCTGATTTCTCTAATCACTCCTTTGCTACTGGATCTTTCACCTCCTCCCTCAAGCACTCCATTGTGTGCCCCGCTCCTGAAAAAACCTGGAGCAGACCCCATTTGTCGAGCTAACTACCACCCTATTTCTATTGTCCCCTTCCTTGGGAAACTCCTGGAGAAGCTCTCCTTCCCACAACTTAACTCACACACTGAACTTATTGGCGGTCTCCACGCCCATCAATCAGGATTCCAGGCATCCATAGGCAAGGAAACTGCTCTTCTGAACAACCGTGAAGAATTACTTGCATCTCTAGATTCTAACTCTCCAGCTGTCGTCATTCTGCTTTATCTATCCTCTGTCTTTGACACAGTCAACCACTCCATCCTCATAGAATGGCTCCACGATACCCTTAGTATGTCGGAGCGGGCACTGTACTGGCTGACCTCTTTCCTAACTGACCATCTGTTCCAGGTTATTCTAGGCACCTTCTCCTCACCTACCTCCCTCTCCACCTGTGGTGTCCCCTGGGCTTCCACCCCCTCCCCGCCCCAGCCGTCTGGCTCTTTAACACTTACCTTGCTCCGCTGGTACGTATCATTTCCCCCTTCTGCCCCAACTTCCAGTGCTACGTAGATGACAACCCTTCTTCAAACTTCCTGCTGATCCTCTTGGTTCGTCCATCATCCCAGACTATTTATCTGCCATCCAGTCCAGGTGCACTTCCAATGATCTCTGCCTCAATGCCAGCAAAACTGAGATTCTTCTTATTGGGACCCCTGCTCCTTCTTTCTTCCTCTCACTCTGGCCATCCTCTATGGGTTCTCGTCTTCTCCTTCATCCAATGCCAGAAACCTTGGATTCCTCTTCGACTCCTCCCTCTCCTTCCTCCCGCACATGCAGGACATTGCAAAGAAATACAACTTCAACTCGACCTTCACAAAAGAAATTCTCCCTTTTCGCACTTTCCCCCAGAAGCTCAATGTTACCAGAGCTCTGGTTCTCTCTAGACTGGACAACTGCAATAGCCTACTCCTGAATCTACCCTCTTCCTCACTACAACCCCTCCACGAAATCAAGAATAGGGCAGAGAGACTTATCCCTGGCCTCAAGCCTAGGGACTGCATCTCTCCGGCCTTAAAATGTCTTCACGGACTCCTGGTTGCTGCACGGATTAAATTCAAAGCCCTCTGCATCATCCACAAGGCTGTCTGGGGCCAGGGACCACGCTATCTGGAACTTACTATCACTAGATATTCTTCCTCTAGACCTCTACATTCCTGTGGTACCAACTCTCTGTGTGTGAAGCGTTTTGCTAAACAGAAGGCTGGAGGCCGATTTCTTGCCTCAGCTGGCTCCTTCTTGTGGAACAGCCTCCCCCTTCCTCTTCATCTTCACCTTGAGCTAGAGAACCTCAAATTCTGGAAGCTCCTCAAGACTCATTTTGACCTCCTCCTTCCCTTCTCCCTTCTCCCTTCCTCTGCTAACTTCACAGTGCCTGTGATTGGTGACCAGAACCCTTATGTGTCCTCAGGGCCTTGGTCTCCCACATCCAATCGCCTCAGCTACTGCCAACACACAGCACTTGCCTCAGCACCCACTGCCTACACCTCTGTATGCCTGCACTTGCTCACTTATTGCAGCTCAATGCTCCCTAGCACTTACTATACTTGGCCCTTACATTTGCTGCTAACCCACGAGCATAGATACTCCAGCACTCAACCTCCACTCTCTCTTCTCCTCTTCTCTCTCCCTGCCGCACATATGTCTCAAATCGGTACCCCTCTCTGGAGGACCGAAGAGGCTGCGATACCCCTCGTTGAATGAGCCCTAATATTTTGAGGAGGCTCTTTCCCTGCCAATTTGTAACATTCTAAAATGGCTAAAATAATCCATCTGGAGATGGTCCGTTTTGTAATTGGCAATCCTAGTTTGTGCCCTGTGTAACCTATGAATAGTTGGTCTGATTGTCTGATCATAGCCAGTCTGCTGATATAAAAACTCAAGGCTCGCCTTGGATCCAGCCTATGTAGCCTCTCTTCCTCTTTCCCTGGATGGGGAGGAGGATAGAATGAAGGTAAGGTTATCTTCTGAGTGATGTGGAATTCAGAAACCACCTTTGGGAGGAAATTAGGCTTCACTTCTAGGACAACTTTGTCCTTGTGAAAAATTGTATGAGGAGGTTTACAAGATAGGGCTTGCAATTCGTTCACCCTCCTGGCCAATGTCAAAGCCACTAATAAGACAGTTTTAAGGGTGAGAAATCTTATTGAACAAGAGTGGAGTGGTTCGAAAAGAATACCCATCAGGAAATTCAAAACTAAATTTAAGTCCCATAAGGGAACTTGGAACGGTCTCGGGGGATAGACATTAGTTAACCCCTTCAGAAATTGTATTACTAATGGTAATTTGAAATATGATGGCTCCTCTGCAGTGCGCTTGAAGATCGACAGCGCTGCAAGGTAGCCCTTGATTGTACCAACTTGAAGACCTGAATTCGCCAAATAGAGTAGAAAAGATAGCACCATTGGTGTACCACATGAAAAGGGGTCAATATTCTTTTCTGTACACCAGCTGCAGAATTTGTTCCAGCGGCAGCGGTATAAAGTTTTTCTTGCTGGCCTTCTGGCTGAAAGCAACACCTCCATGACGTCATCTGGGAGGTCCCAATCCTTGTATCTCAACCTTTCAGAAACCAAGCGAGAAGGTTGAGGGTTCTGATGTCTGGATGGAGAACCTGACCTCCCTTCTGTGAGAGGAGATCCTCCCTGTGTGGAAGACGAATTGGAGGGCAGATGGACAAGTCCAGAAGGTCCGGGTACCACGTTCTCCTGGCCCAGTCTGGGGCAATTAGGATCATAGTCTTCCGGAATCTTCTCAACCTCCTGATCATCTGAGGAATGACAGGGACTGGAGGAAACGCGTACAGAAGTGGAAACTCCCAGTCCACTACTAACGCGTAACCTAGAGCTCCTCTCGGGGGAAATTCCCTTGAACAAAACTGATCACACTTCCTGTTGATACTGGTGGCGAACAGATCCACTTGAGGGGTTCCCCAAAGGGCGAAGATCTCTTGAAGGACTTCCTGAGCTATCTCCCACTCGTGAGAGACTGTTCTGCCTGCTCAGAGCGTCCGCTGTCAAGTTCTTCTCTCCGGTTAAGTGAACTGCCGATAGAGAGATTCCTTCTTGGATTGCCCAAAACCAGAGCTGCATCGTCTCTCTGCACAGAGGCAGTGATCCTACGCCTCCTCTTTTGTTGAGGTAGCGCATGGCCAATGTGTTGTCCGTCATTATCAGGACATTTTTCCCTTGTACAGATGGCAGAAAAGCCTTCAGCACTAGTCTGATTGCTCTCAGCTCTAACAGGTTCAAATGTAGTCTGGACTCCGATGGAGTCCAACGATCGCTGATGGTCAAGTCTTTGGCATGGGCTCCCCACCCCGTGAGTGAGGCATTCGCGACTACTGTTATCTCCGGCCATGTTTGCCAAAACAGTTCTCCTTTCAAAATGTTCTCCTGACAGGCCCACCACTGAAGGTCTCGAGCCACCTTGTCCAGAACCTGAAGGAGATCTGTCATTCTCCCTGAGAATTGCGACCACTGAGTTCTTAGTGCCCACTGGAGAGATCTCATTCTCAGACGAGCCTCTGGCACAAGGAAAATGCAGGATGCCACGAGGCCTAGCAACCTCAAAAAGTCAAAGTCTGGGAGACGTTGGGCATTTTGAAACTTGGTGACCATCTGCAGAATATCTTGAGCCCTCACCTCTGGTGGCGAGGGTTTCCCCAGGGAAGTATCCAGGACCGCTCCAATGAACTGGAGTCTGTGTCATGGTATCATCTGTGACTTCTTTAAATTGAGGGAGAAGCCCAGTTTGTGAAGGAAGTGGCAGACATAATCTAGTTGGATCTGAGCTTGTTCCGAAGATCCTGCTCTGATCAACCAATCGTCTAGGTAGGGGTAGACGTGGATCCCTTCCCTCCTTAGACTTGCAGCCACTACTGACATTAGCTTGGTGAAGACCCTCGGGCGGAGGTCAGCCCAAATGGCAGTACTCGAAATTGATAGTGAGAGTTGCCAATTGCGAACCTCAGCTATTTCCTGTATTTGAGATGGATTGGCACATGGAAATAAGCATCCTGAAGGTCCAGTGATACCAGCCAGTCCTGAAGCTGGAGGGCCTGAAGGATCTGAGAGAGAGTTACCATCTTGAACTTGTCCTTCCTGAGGAATGTGTTCAATTCTCTTAAGTCCAATATGGGTCTCAGTGCTCCGTCCTCCTTCGGTATAAAGAAGTAGGGGGAATACCAACCCTTGTTCCTCTCCGCTACAGGTACCGGTTCTATGGCACCTTTCTCTAGCAGGTCTAGAATCTCCTGCAAAAGGAGCGGATCTGGAAACTTCAAAGAGTTGTTCCCCGGTGGATGACTCTGAGGGGTGCGTAGGAAAGGCAGGCAGTAACCTTGGCCAACTGTCTCCAATGCCCAAGCATCTGACGTAATAGCCTGCCATTCCGTCAGATGTTGAGTTAACCTGTCCCCTACTGGTGCTTTGTGAGGAGAGTCCTGAGAGCGGTTTAGAAGCGTCTGATGCAGATGCCGAGGGTAAAGAGGCACCTGCTGCGGCTTTTGTACTTTTAACCCGTCCACCTCGGGTGAATTTCTTTTGGCCTCTTTGAGCTGGGTGTCCCCTTCCTCTTCCAAATGCGGAATACAAACGAAAGGACCTACCTCTCCAAGAGACGTAGACGAAGAGACGAAGGGAGTTTGACGTATTGCAGCTCCAAGGGATTTTGCTGCTGCCTTAGATGTTTGTAACTTCTCTAGACTGTCATCAGCCTTTTTACCAAATAAAGAAGAGCCGTCAAAGGGCATATTCAAAAGTCTGGCCTGAACATCCAAAGAAAAACCAGAATTTCGTAACCATGCAAACCTGCGAATTGTAGTACTTGCCGCCATAGCCCTGCCGATACTGTCAGCAGAATCAATGCCAGTTTGAAGGGATTCGCACATTGCGTCTTTACCATCTTTAATGATGTTCAGAAAAGCTTCCCTTTTTTCTCCTTCCGGGAGGCAGTCAGCCGCTGATGAAGCACACTCCCAAAGTGAATGGCTGAATCTTGCGAGTGTACAAGTAGCATTAATGGATTTAAGTGCCATGCTACATGCAAAAAAGACCTTTTTTGACATAGCGTCAAATCTCTTGTCATCCCGGTCTTGTGGAACAGTAGGGTATGCAGATCTACTGTTCGATGAAGGTGCTGCTTGAACAACTAGACTCTCTGGAGTTGGATGTTTTGACAAATATTCAGGGTCAGAAGCAGATACTCTATATTTGGTAGATAGTTTCTGGTTAACTGCCGGGATAACCTCAGGAGTTTCCCAGTTGGACGATATTTTCCTCTGCAATGCAGCATGGAATGGAACCACAGGATCTTCCTGTTGGCCTTTAATCAAGATGTCTGTAAGGTCATCTTGTTGAAAAGTAGGTAAAGGTGTAGACCAACCCATGAATTCTATTATTCTGGCCATTAAAGTTCTATAAGGGGTCTCAGCATGTTCCCCTGGGTCTGGTTTGGCAAATTCTGCTTCTGGGGAAGTATCCAACCCACTTGCATCATGCAAGGAATCTTGCAAGTCCTTCAACCTATTCTCTTCAGAGATAAATTCTTCTGGTACAGGTGTTGCAGTTCTCTGCAACCCAAAAGGTCTTTCCTGATCAGAATCCTCACCTTCTTCATAAATGGAGGATAAGACATTGAAATAATCTGACCTGTATGTTTCATTTTTTTTTTAGATAATTTCAAGGTGATTTGTTGAAATAAAATGTGTCCACCTGCGACTTGGGGAAACATAATGGTAAGCTCAAATGTGTTTCTGGCTGCTCTGAACATCTCCCGAATTTCAGAATTGGCATGCTAGTGGAGGGTAAAATTAGGTATGTGGAGAGTAAATTGCATGTGCATAACTATTATGCTTTTTTGTAAAAACAGCGGAAAATTTCCAAACACCTGTGCAAAACGGTGCAGACCCAGCTTTCCTTTTCTTTAATTCACAATGATTAGCTGAATGTGAATATATATACATTATGGCAGTTACTAGTAAATCACAAAGTTTTGCCACAGCTACTTTTTGGCTAAATTTGATATAAGAAAAAAAGGGGAATTTGAAAGAGTAATTGCCATATGTCTGCTCTAGGCTACTAAACCAATCCTTGGACAGAGAGGCTGGACTTGAGTGTAGAGAGAAGGGTAACTGTCAAATCCTGGTTGCGAGAATTCTTGCAGGGCACTGCACAACATTGAAATCTTGATGGTGTCATCACTGGTATATAAAGTGGATGCACTATGAGAGAAGATAGAGCTGCTAACAACTACCATCTGACAACCACAAGGAAACACCAAAGGAGATTGCTGAAATTGCATCTGGGTGGAGCTGTCCATTGTTGGGGAGGCCTAACAAAATCTGACTTGGCCACATGGTGAAGAGCTTTGGACCATCTTTCAGAGTGGAGTGACCAGACCCGTGCCCTGTCCTCCAAGAGGGTCCTGAAATGCAGCTGGCTTTCCTGAACTTTAAACAGAGGTTTTAAATGTAAGTAGAATTGAGCCATTTGATACCAAAGGGTGGGGGAATCTGCTTGCCTTAAATCCTTTCCCTTTAGAGTAGGGGGGGGCAAAACTGTATAGATCCTTAGCCTATTTAACAAAAATATAAATGTAATGAATTCCCTTTGGCAGAGCTCTACAGGGTGATTTTTGTTCAAATGTAAGGAACAAGTTACTTACCTGTAACTGTTGTTTCCAGCATGGGTCTGGCATGGATTCACATGCTCATGAATATTCCCCGTCGTCGGGCCGGGAATCCTCGGTATAGAAAAAAAATCAGTATCAGTTTTGTTTCTGATCTGTCTTTCTCAGTAGTAACCAATCACTGGTCTCTGGGTCATACTGCCCCCAGCCAATGACTGCCCTCTCCCTAAGCCCTGCCCCTGGCAGCCATCCTCAGATTTGGTAGCACGTGAAGTGGCAGTATGACCAAGTGAAGAGCCGCAGAGGGGTAGGCGGGAGGGTCCGCATGTGAATCCATGCTAGACCCATGCTGGAGAACAACAGTTACAGGTAAGTAACTTGTTCCTTCTCCAGCATGGGGTCTGGCATGGATTCACATGCTCATGAATATAAGAATACATAGCAGTATACACATGCACAACCACAGGAGGTGGCAAAAGGCTCAATATCAAGCAATACAACAACTCAACATTAAGCAACTCTTACCTCCTCACCAGGCTCACCTTAGGCGAACAGGTTGCGCAGCACTGCCTGGCCGTCTCTGGACTCCTCCCTGGAATCCCGGTCGACGCAGTAGAATCTCGTGAAGGTGTGCGTCGACCTCCACGTAGCAGCCCTGCAGATGTCGAGCAAGGGCACACCAGACAGGAACGCTGTAGTAGCAGCGATCGCTCTGGTCGAATGGGCCCTCGGACGGCCTGGCAACGGTCGGTTTGCCAACCGGTGACAGTGCATGATGCAGCCGGAGAGCCATCTGGAAATGGAAGTCTTTGAGAGAGCCTTCCCTTGATTCACAGGTCCAAAGTTCACAAACAGCTGTGATGTCTTCCGAAAACGCTTCGTGCGGTCCACGTAGAACTTCAGCGCTCTAGCTACATCCAGCGAGTGCAGAGTCCTCTCAGCCGGCGACAAAGGCGACGGGAAGAAAACTGCCAACACCAAGGGCTCGTTGAGGTGGAAGTCCGACGGCACCTTGGGCATGAAGGAGGGGTGCGTCCTCAGCACCACCCTTGTGTCGTGAAAAGTCAAGTATGGAGGCTTGCAAGACAGGGCCTGGATCTCTCCCACTCGTCGTGCAGAGGTGATGGCCACGAGGAATTCCGTCTTCCACGACAGAAACTTCAACGGCACTGAATGCATAGGCTCGAATGCGGCCCCCATGAGCCTAGTTAGCACCACGTTGAGCTCCCACGCCGGGGCAGGGGCCTTCACCGGCGGGAATGATCGGAACAGTCCTTTCATAAATTCCTTCACCAGACGATGAGACCACAAGGACTCCCGTCCTGTAGTTCTGTTGTAACGTGAGACGGCAGCCAGATGTACCTTGATGGAAGCGGGAGATAGGCCAGCCTTGGCCAAAGACAGTAGGTACCGCAATACTTGAGGGGCCGTAATCCGCAGAGGGTTAATCTTCTGTGCACGGCACCAGACAGAGAACCTCTTCCATTTATGTCTGTAGCACTTGAGAGTTGAGGATGCCCTGGCCTTTGCAAGAACCTCTCTGCAGTCGGCCGGGATGTCGTATCCTCCAAACTCTAGTGCTGCAGGAGCCAGGCCTGCAAGTTCAGCGACTCTGGTTCATGAAGAAGAATGGCGCCTCCTTCTCTGGAGAGAAGATCCGCGCCCATCGGCAGCTTGACTGGTGTGTACGCTGACAAGTCCAGAAGGTCCGGGAACCAGATCTGCCTCGGCCACGCCGGTGCAACGAGGATCATCCTGCACCGGGACCTCTTGAGCTGGTTGATGAGCCGGAGTAGCAACAGCAACGGCGGGAATGCATAAACGAACAGGCCGTCCCAGGGGAACGAGAAAGCATCGCCTATGCTCCTCGGTTGGGGAAACCTGCTGGCGAACCTCCGGTACTTGGAGTTCGCCGCAGTCGCGAAGAGATCGATCTGGGGTTAGCCCCATCGTCAGAAGAGTCGGTCCACTTGATCCTGGCGCAGTTCCCACTCGTGGCACGAGCGCAGCTCTCTGCTGAGTGAGTCGGCGATGGTGTTTTTTTTTATCCCTGCCAGAAGGGTACCAGAAACATCCCCTGGGCGACGGCCCAATGCCACAGATCCTGGGCTTCCTTGGACAGGGCAGGGGATCTGGTTCCGCCCTGCTTCCGAATGTAAAACATTGTGGTGGTGTTGTCGGTGAAGATCCTCACCATCTTGCCCTTGAGGGACGGAAGGAAGGACCCGAGGGCCCAGAACACTGCGCGGAGCTCCAAGATGTTGATGTGGAGAGTCTTCTCCTCTGAGCACCAAAGGTCTCTCGCGTGGAGACTCCCAGTGTGCGCTCCCCAACCTTCCAGGGAGGCATCCGTCGTCACTGTCAACTGGTGGGCCGGGGCTAGGAAACCTGTTCCCGCTGTCAGATGAGCGCAGACACCCCACCATAGTATCGCCTGACGGAACGCTTCGTCGAGCGGGATCCTGTCCTTGAAGCTGCCCATCGTCTGGATCCAGTGGGCGTCGAAGAATTCTTGCAAGGGCCGCATCCGAAGTCTGCAGTGGGGCACCAGATAAATGCTGGAGGACATCATTCCGAGGAGGGACTTGATAGACCTCACTCTGGCCACGTCCGTGGCCAGTAGACGTTGCACCTTTCCTAGGATGGTCCTTATCCTTTCCTCCGACGGTGAGGCCCGCTGCGCCACTGTGTCGAGCTGTGCTCCCAAAAACAGGGCGACTTGCGAAGGGACCAGGTGGGATTTTGGAAAGTTGATGGAGAACCCCAGGTCCGTGAGCAGCTGGACAGTCTTTGCAGTGTGTTCCACGGCGAGCTCCCTTGTCCTTGCCCGTATGAGCCAGTCGTCCAGGTAGGGGTAGACGTGGATTCCCTGCAGGCGCAGCCGCGCCGCCACCGGTGCTAGTCACTTGGTGAACACCCTGGGCGCCGATTTTAATCCGAATGGGAGGGCCTTGAACTGGTAGTGCTGCCCTTTGACCACGAACCTGAGGAACATTCGGTGCCTCTTTAGAATAGGGATGTGGAAGTAAGCATCCTCCAAGTCCGACGACGACAGGAAATCGCCCTCCTCCAGCTGTCCCAGCACGTGCTGGAGGGTGACCATCCGGAACTTCTGTGCCTTGATGCATTTGTTTAGTCGTCGCAGGTCCAGGATGGGACGCCATACTCCTGTCTTCTTCTTCACGAGGAAGTGTCTTGAGTAAACTCCGGAGCCCCGAAGCCTCTTCGGGACGAGCTCGATGGCACCTTTCCTGAGCATCGCCCGTACTTCCAACAGCAGTCGAGGGACGTGATTTTCCTTCCTGGCCACGGGAGGAATGCGGGGCACCTCTTCTGGAACTCGAGGGCGTGCCCCAGGGCCAGGGCGTCCAGCACCCAACGGTCGGTGGAGATGGACTCCCACACGCCGACGAACTTCGTCAGCTGGCCTCCCACCGGGGTGCTTCGGCGGGGGCCCGACCCGACGGTCGGTTCAATCTTGCTTGGAGGCCGTTTTGCCTCCTTGACCACCTTGGCGATGACGGCGGGATCCAACTGATTTGCCGCATCCCCCTGTAGGCCTCCTGCGACGAAGACCTTGCCGCTTGACGGTACGTAGAGGAGCTGCTGCCGGCTCCCTTGGAGGCACCCTGTCTGCCCCCGGAGCTCCGAAAGGACGGCCGTCGCTGTTGGAGCACACCCAGTGCACGGGCCGTCTCCGTGTCCGTCTTGATCGCCTGAAGGGATTTATCAACCGCCTTGCCAAACAGGTTGTTCCCATCGAAGGGCATGTCCAAAACCTTGGTCTGAACGTCGTGGCGGAAATCCGTCGCCTTGAGCCATCCTCGTCGTCTCAGGCAAACGCCGTTGCCCAACTGACGAAACCGGTGTCGGCGATGTCCGTAGCCACCGTAATGGCGTGGTCCGAGGCAATCTCACCTTCCTGCAAGATTTCCAGGGCCTCAGCCCTCTTGGCATCCGGAAGGAAGTCCAACAGAGGGGCGATCTTGAACCAGAACTCCCTGTCGTAGCGGGCTACGATGGCCAGGGCGTTGGCCGCCTTGATGGTCGTCGCTGCAGATGAGATGACCCGTCGTCCCATCGCATCCAGCTTCCTACCCTCGCCCTCCGGAGGGGAGTTTGAAGTCGAGGCCGATGCCCCCCGCTTTCTTCTTGGCCGCCGCTGAAACGACCGAGTCCGGGGTAGGTTGCGCCCTAAGGGTAGCGTTGGGGACCCGGTACTTCTTCTCGTACCGGTCCCTCTTCGCAGGAGCCGTGGCAGGGTTCTTGAGGGGGGCGAGCCCCTCATCCCAGATGTCATCAAGAAGCGGTATGGCGAGGACCGTCTTCCTTTTAGCCTCACGCCGCTGGTAAAGGAACCCCTCCTTCTTTTCCTCGGGGCAGAGCTGGAAGAGCTCGGATGCCCTGGAGATCATTGCATGGAAGGATCCAATCTCGTCGGGCGGGGACACCCGGGCAGGGGGCGACGGGGGACACGTCCCGTCGTCGCCTCCGTCGTCATCCGTACCCGTCGTAGTCGTGTCCATGCCTGTATCATCCCCGTGGGTAGTGGACCGGGGGGCAGGCAGAGAAGGCCGCAGAGGCGGGAGAGGGGGGGCCTCTCCTCTTAAGTGGTGGGCTCCCCGAAGGTCCTGGCTCCGGTTCCTCCGTCGGGTCTGGCCAGGCACCTCAGTCGGGGGAAGTGGCAACCTAGTCCTTATCTCCGAGCATAAGGACTGGATGGCTGACAAAATGGCCGCCGAGGTGTCCTGCGGCGCCGGAAACGACGGGAGCGAGGGCTCTTGAGGAGCCTCGTCTGCGTCACCGTCGCCCTCGTCGGGATCCCTCCCGATGGGCTGGGCCTCCTCCACGACTTGGATGAGCTCCTCTTCAGAGGTCGTGTCCGTATCCACGACGGCCACGAACCCCCCCCCTTTCCAACGAGGACTTCGTGGGGGTCTTCTCGATGGGCCTGAAAGACGACTCCCTCCGCGGTGGCAGGGAGACTCTGGTACCTGAGGGCGCTTCCACTGGCGTAGCCTCCACAGGCTGAGCCAGGGCCGCGGCGACATCCTCAATCGAGGTCTTCGCAGGGTGAATTAAGACCAACGTCACCTTCTGTACGCCTGGGGCCTTCACCTTGGGGGGAGGGTCCGAGCCTCGCTCCCCCTCTGCCGGAATCTTCGAGATCGACCGCGGCCTCTCCAGAAGCTTCGCCGGGTTCTCGGACTTCCTCTTACCCGAGAAAGAGCGTTGGCTCGTGGTCGATGGCGCCGGGGAGGGTGCGCCCTGCCTGGCAGCCAAGGAGCCTGACCATTCGGACTCGCGGTGCTTAGCCTTTTGTTGGGCCCCCGTCGCCGGAGCACCGTCACAGGACTTAGAAGACCGCTCGGACTTCTTCTTCTTCTTCTCGCCTGGCAGGCTCTTACCTTCGAGCCAGTTGGCGAGACGGAGGTGGCGATCCTTCATGGTCCGCTCCGACATGTTCCCACAAAACGCGCAGTCCTTTTCCTTGTGCGTCTTGTCCTCATGGAGATAGTAGAGGCATAACGAATGCTCGTCCTCCTTGAAAACGTTCAGAAGCTGGCATCCAGGGCAGGTCCTGAATAGCTTCCCGGGCGTCGAGCTCCCTTTCTCCTGGGCCATGTCCGGGGTAGGCCTCGGAACTCCTGGAATCCTCCAAAAGCGTAACTCGATGAAATCTTCACCCTTGAGGGGAGTAGAAACATCCGAAAAGGATCCCCGTTGATCGGAAGTAGAAACTGTGGAGCTTGAGGCTCTATTTAACCGAAAAAATGAGAAAATCTCCTGAAAAAGCGCGAAAACGCAGCAAAAGTTTGAGAGCAAAGCACAAGGACTCCCAACACTTGAACGTGAGGTAAAAATCTGAGGATGGCTGCCAGGGGCGGGGCTTAGGGAGAGGGCAGTCATTGGCTGGGGGCAGTATGACCCAGAGACCAATGATTGGTTACTACTGAGAAAGACAGATCAGAAACGAAACTGATACTGATTTTTTCTATACCGAGGATTCCCGGCCTGACGACGGGGAATATTCATGAGCATGTGAATCCATGCCAGACCCCATGCTGGAGAATATTAAAGCTCATTCCCAGTGTAGCCTGAAAACTACAGACTGTACTTTAACTGGGTTAACCTATTGGTCCAGCTTCCCCCAAACATGCCTTTAAGTGGAAGGGGGGTATAAAATCCAAAATTCCCAAATCATCCCAATTTTTCTGTCCGACCTCCCCAACACAGACCAAAATGGGACGGGGTGGGAGGGTCCTGAATAACAAACTACTTAATCACTGAGTTTATTTTAAAGCAAAATGTGTGGGTGAAATCATAATTGCCATCTGCATTTGTACCAATCTGTAAACCAAACTGCTAGCATTTTTAGCGCACAGGGAAGTCGAAATTGCACAGCACTGCATCTGCAAATTGATTTTGTTCATTGACCAGTGTTGATTATCTTACAAAGTGAAATTTGGATAATGTAAAGTAATGTGATTTTTGTTTTTGCTAACCAACTTGGGGGGGATTTCTTTTTGTAGTAAGAAGTTTAATTGTGAGCCACGAAGAAGGTGGCGTGTGTCATTTTAGTGTGATCTCCATTATTTATCATTCAAATAAATACATATATATTTCCTGTACACTGGCCTGGTTCTTGGCTCATTGATAGCTCAAGGGGAGGGATGCAAGGTGTATGAGATGAATTGGAGATGGGGCTGAATAAAGAACGGACACTAAATAGTTTATTGGAGGACTCCCTTGAATGGGGAGGGAAGGAAAACCTGTGTTCAGGGTGGCCCCTCAAAAAAAAGGTTACAGGTTAGAAGTACAGAGTGTGAAAGGTAGTTCTGTTGGTCCTTGCAGTGGCAAGGGTGGGTTTGAAGGCACTCAAACCAGCTGAAAACGTTTGAAGATGCAAGGTTCCTGTGTGTTGTGCGCCCTTTGACTGGGTCTCCGAGGAAAGAGAAGTCCATCGTCTGACCTTCCCAGCCAGAATGGTTGGCAGGGGCACTCACCGTGATTGCCACTTCAGCAGGCAGAGTCTGCTGTCCCAGTGTCCAGAAGCAGTCAGGCTTTCCCCAGCAGGTCTCTTCAAATGTTGCCCCTAGGTGGTTAGGAAGAGAGTCTGCAACCTGCCTGCAAGACCTTATCTTCACCCAATTGATGGAACTTTGAGCAGACTGTACAGCTCAACAAGGTACCAGTGAAATCTTTCCGAGTTAGTTCAATGATGAATACCCTAGGGAAGGGGGTGGGGGGGGGGGGGGGTTCTCACCCACTTATATAGTCACTTTGCCACAGTAGATCGGTCCATTCCAAGCCTTCTGTAAAGGGCCAATTCTGGCTGTTTTAACAATGGATATTCCTTCTAATGTCAGCCCCCAGACTTCCTTGTCTATAGGAAATTAGGTTTGGGGGAATGGGTGTATGTCCCGATCTCCCAGAAAGGTGTTGAACCGTTCCAGCAGAGAATAAAGTACATCCTTGGCAGGTACACTAGCCATTGTGGATGAGCCATCCAGGCAAGATGCAGATGCAATACACAAATAGCTCTGCAGCTGCCAGGGTCCCAGGAAAACAGTGGATAATACAATTATACCAGATTGGGATTTCGCTGTCTTAACTGCATTTCCTCATAGGCCCCTATTTAAAACTACATACGATTTTAGATTTATTTTTTACATAAGGACTATAACAAGGCAATGAAGATGTGCAATTAAATATAGTTTCAATCAAGAGTATCCACTGTTAAAAGGTATCCCGTGACTATTGAAATTAATTTGATTCCAGCAGACTGTTTCAGGAAGGCACATGTTACTCTGTAGCTGCCATGTTGCTTTATCACATTGCAGCTATTGGTGTGTCAGTAGATGACACCAAGCAAAGTACACATGCTGGGTATAGGACAATTTTACTGTTAAAAAATTGTCGCAATGACCAAATGTTCTAAAAATGCTACCACCAAAGGTTTGAACACCAAAAGTTCGAACCTTTGGTGGTAGCATTGAAAAAAAAAAAAAAAAAACAGGGGCTGCGGGGGTGTACGCATCGCCCCGCTCACTACACTTCATGATATATTGAGCAGTGGTTGTGGAGGACACCCCCGCAGCCTTCCGTTTAAAAACATTGTTCAAAAAAGAAAAAGACCCTGCAGCGCCGGTTCCTGATTACGGAAGTGAAAGGGAACTGGCACTGCAGGGACCCAGCGTGAAGATGAAGGTAAGTGGGGTTTGTTTATGTTGGGGGTGGGGGTGTGCTGAGGGTGTGGGTGGGGGCGGGGTGATGGGTGTGTTGTGTGTGTGGGTGCGAGTATGTATGAGTGTTCGCATGAGAAAGGTGCAGACTTTTGGTAGTTTGTACCTTTCTTACGCGGTAGTTTCAGCCGCGGGCAAATAACTTGGATTCGACATTTTGCACTATACTTTTTAACAGAACATTGGAAATCGAGGCCCCTTTAGCAGAGCTCAATTTCTGAGAAAGATAACTACCATCATTGTGCACAGCTCGGGATGGCACGCCCTTGCAGGCGGCATTCTGTCACAGCACTCCATAATGCCCTTGCTTTGCTTGCGACTTCACCTCGGACGGTGGCAGTTACCAACCCATACGACCCAGATCTCGGGACTTAGTCAATATGAACTGAACCGCTAGAACACTTGCAGCAGTTCTGATTCTAAACTGGTATACACAAAGTAGTGCAGTTAACTTGTGAGCAACATATACTTCCAGTTATTCTAAGGCATTACACCCCATGTTTACTTTTATGCTTAATACACACTAACTATTAGCTAAAGAAACTCCTGTTAAAAAACATTTCCTTGGACTGCCTTACACTCATCACTTGCATGTCCAAAGTGCTACAAGTCCACCTTTCTTGAGACTACACCCCCGGCACTGCTGCTAAATAAATACCTACAATTTGGGGTAAGTGGAGAGAAGAGGTATTATCTAAGGCAAGGACCGAGGTACAGGAGGAAAGGCACACATGGCTGGGCATGAAAATTACTTATACTTCATGATGGGAAAATGCTTCTTTATCTTCCTAAACTTTACTGACATTCCATGGTTTTGAAGGGAGGGACACTGGGACGTACAAGTAAAAGACTGCAACATATTCCTTTTAGGCGAAATGATATTGTATCTACATGCAAAAAAACTTCACATCATAATTAAAATACAAAGGTTTGGAAAATAAATTAGAAGTTACTCAGTGTAGTGACTAGCATACTCCTAGTCCATAGTCCCCTTTCCTCCATACAGTATGGGCGTCCCTCGCTAGGCACGGGAGACATTTTTTTCACCAGAAAAACCATCTTCCCCTTTAAATTCAGATGCGTGCAGGAGCGCATCCCTGGGAGCATGCTCTCCTCTGACTCCGCCCACCGGAGCCACTCCTCAGTCCCCTTTGACACATCAACTATATTAACACTGCCTAATGACACCAGTTTTATTAGGGCAGGATGGTGGGATGTATGGAGGAAAGGGGACTGTGGACTAGGAGTACGTTAGTCACTACAGTGAGTAACTTGTAATTACTTCTATGTCCCGTCCCCTTTCCTCCATACTGTATGGGCGATTATAACTGATTGTAGAGTTGCCCCTCTTAAGAAAACAAGTTCCATAACACTGCCTGACCAAATGCTACGTCCGACCTGGCGCTGGCATTTATGCAGTAGCGCTTGCAGAAGGCTGAGGGAGCAGCCCATGAAGCCACCTTGCTGATAACCTGCCACAGAACGTGTCTTTGGAAAGCTACTGCTGTGGCCTTGGCTCCGATGGAGTGGGCATGCAGGTTTGCTGGTAATGGCTTGTGCTGCCCTTCATACGCTTCCTTGATGGCCATCCACCTTGCTATGGAAGCCTTGGAGGCCCGATATTCTGGTTTTGATCCCCCAAAGGTGAAGAAGAGGGTGTCTGATTTGCGGAAAGCGCTTGGCTCTGTCCAGGTAGAATTTTAGAGCACATCTCACATCTAGACAGTGTAGTACCCTCTGAGCGTCCTTAGGGTCTGCGAAGAAAGTCATAACACTATCTCCTCATTTAAGTGAAAGGAGGAGACAACGTTAGGTAAGAAAGCGAGGTGTGATCTGAGCACCACTGTGTCCTTATGAAATGTAGTATATGGCTCTGAAGCCACCACCTCCTGGATCTCACTGATTGGGCGTGCCGAGGTATAGCCCACTAGGAGGGCCATCTTAATGGTTACTGGCCTGATGTCCGCTGACGCCATGGGGTCGAAAGGTTTATGCGCCAGGGCACCCAAGACCACATTGAGGTCCCACAACGGGTGCGGTTTCTTGATAGGTGGATATAGTCTAGTCAGGCCTGCTAGGTGCCTCTTAACCACTGGATTCGAGGACGAGAATACCTCCTCCTGAGAGTTCTTGTAAGCTCCAATGGCCACTAGATAAGTGCGGCATGTGTCTACTTGCACGCCTGAGTGTGCAAGGTGTGCTGAGAAGGAGAGCACGCCATCCAACGTGCAAGTCAAAGGATCAATTTCCTTGGATTCTGCAAAGTGACAGAACCTGATCCACTTGCTTTTGTACTGGCTCCTGGTGGCGTCACTCCTAGCCCCCTTTATAATGTCGAGGTTAGCCTGTGACAGGTGCAGATGCTTCAGGGAGACCTGTTCAGGAACCACGCTGCAAGGGCTAACTTCAGCGTGGAGGGGTGGATGATTGTGCCCCGCTGCCGAGATAGTAGGTGTGCTGGGCCCAGCGGGAGATGTATGGAGCCTGGTGCGACAGGCTGAGCTTCTCCAAGAACCAGGGTTGTGCTGGCCACCATGGGGCTATCGGGATGATCTGAAGGCCCCTTGACGCCCTGATCCTGCATAGGACCCTGTGCACCAAGGGAGTGGGGGGGGGGGGAGTAAGTCGTCCTATTGTTCCACTGGATCTGCATTGCGTCACCCAGCTAAAACCTGCCTTGCCCCTGCCAAGAGGCAAACTGGGAGCACCTCTGGTTTGCCCTGGTTGTGAAGAGGTCAACCTGTGGATGGCCCCACCTGTTGAAGATCTGCTGAAGGACCTGCTCGTCCAACTGCCATTCGTAGTTGTCCGCGCCCAGCCTGCTGAGCATGTCCGCATCTAGGTTAGACTCCTCTGGGAGGTGGACTGCTGACAGGTGTATGTTGTTCACCAGAGCACACTCCCAAATGTCGACTGCCAGTCTGCAGAGGGGAGGGGACCGGGTGCCGCCCGGCTTGTTGATGTAATACATGCATGTGGAGCTGTCTGAATTAGAAACGCCCTGCCTGTAATAATAAGTAGAGAGGTTTTGAGAGCAAGCCAGATAGCCATCATCTCCAGCCAGTTGATGTGCGCCATCTGCTCCTGTCTGGACCATACTCTGTGGATGCTGTGGTTGTCCAGGGTAACTTCCCATCCCCTTCTAGGGATGAGTCTGTGGTAATGGTGACCTGAGGTGTAGGTTGCCGGAATGGCCTGCCTATCTGCAGGTTGTTGTCCGTACCCCACCAGATCAGATCATGGTGGAGCTGTTGTGGTATGCTGACCTCCTCTGCCGGCAAACCCTTCTCCTAGTTCCATGAGGCTGAGAAATGTAGCTGCAGCTGCCTCATTTTGACCCTTGTATGTGGCACTGCAATAAGGCATGCAGCCATAACTCTGAACAGGTGTTGGTAGGAAACTGCTCTGCTGAGAACATGCGCTGTGGCCCTATTGATGGCTGTGATCCTGTCTTCCAAGGGGAAGATCCTCTCAGAGCTCATATACAAGATGAGTCCCTGGACAGTGAGGCTCTGTGTGGGCACCAGGTGCGACTTTGAGATTCATAGAAAATCTGAGGTCGTATAGTGTATCCCTGAAGGCGGATGTCATATGTTGGACCGCCTCCACAGATCTCAGGAAGGACCAATGGGGTTCCTAAATCGGGACATGTAGGTAGACATCATTCAGATCCACAGAGCACATCCAGTCTGCCGCACACCATGTCCCCGCTTTGAAGGCTGGGGTAACCATCTTGAACTTTTGGAGGAGATGGTAAATGTTCAAGGGGGAAAGGTCCAACAACTCTCAGGCCAGCCTGGTTCTTTTTGTGTATGGCATAAATGTGTGAATAGAAGCCCACACCCTGCTGTGAGGCTGGGACTTCCTCCACGGCCTGGCTCACTACTAGAGAGCGTATTTACGCCAACAGAGTTGTGGCACCAATCCGGGGAAGCAGAGAAGGAGGAATGAGGAGATGGAAGCCCATGGATACGGAGAGGATCCATGGGTCTGTGAACCTTGTCTGCGGGGGGGGGGGTGTGTGTGTGTATATGTGTGTGTGTGTGTGTGTGTGTATGTGTGTATGTGTGTATGTGTGTATGTGTGTATGTATGTATGTATGTATGTATGTATGTATGTATGTAGGTATGTATGTAGGTATGTATAGTGCAAGTTTGCCCTCCACCAGAGACTTGTGTATCCGGATGGGCCCGTCACAATTTCTTCCCCTCTGAGGCTGAGGATTGGAAAAAAAAACAACATTATTAGCCGCCCTGTGCTGTTTGCGCCTGTGCTGACCAAGGGATCTGTCCGGTTGCCTGGACCGTGCCTATGAAGCCTTTGAAGGACCAACCCTTGTCTGAGCGCTGCTGCATTTGGCTGCGGGTCTTGGGAGTGGCCTTGGGCAGGATCGATAAAGTGTCAATGTGGGCCACTGTGGACTCCATTATGTCCTGTAACACTATTTGGCCTCAGTCAGCCCAGCCTTGAAGCGAGCCAGGCTGTGGGCAGGGAGCTCAGCAAGGAAATCAGCAATCTCCCGCCACAGCTTCTGGTTGACAGCCGCCAACATGGCATCTGCATTGGCCTGACGCAGGCGGATAGTGGCGCTGGAATATATTTTCTTGCTGAAGGCCTCCAAGATCTTTTCCTCCTTGCCTAGGAGTGCCGAGGCCAAAGTTGCTGAAGAGGATTTTGGCTTGGAGTACAGTGATGGTGCTGCTATCACTGTGGAATGTGGTTGGGGGTGCACCGACAATAAGAGGGGGTCCCCTTCTGTCTGTCTGTATTTAGTGTTGAAACACCTACTGGTAGGCAGGGTAGAGTGTGGATTCAGCCATACTTTTTTGGCAAACGCAACTACGTCTTTCTTAAGTGGGGATTCCCATTCTAGCACTAGGGCGTAGTGTGAGAACTTCAGCCAGTACCCTTCCCCCCCTTACTCCCCTCAGGTTGTTCCCCCTTTGGCTTCAGGATTCCTAGGAACTCAGCCCGGCCTGTCAGCCGTTCGTGAAAAGCTTTGACTGACGATGGAGTGTCCGGGTCATCCTCCTCGTCTGCGTCGACTGTTGTGTCCTGCAGATCTGGGGGAGCCGGAGGAGTGCTGTGCGCCAGCATCTGTGACGTTCTGATCATCAGTGCTAATGGCTGCTGAGGTGGCAGAGCCAGGGTTGCCGTGACTGGTACGGGCATGGGAGCAGGGTGCTGAGCTGGACCCAGCGGCAGAGCCATGGGTGCTTGCGGCTGAGCAAGTGGCAGCATGTCCCTGATCACATCCCTGCGGATGGTACCCATCTGTCGTGAACTCATGAGTGCGAGGAACTTCTCAAAGAACCTGCCTTCACAGGCCGGATGAGTGCCCGATGGTATAGGCATAGGGTGCGGGCCCGGAGGATGCTGTGTCCTGGGCTTGCCTTGTTTCGCAGCATAGGGCGAAGTATATCTGCCTTGAGAATTGGATGGATAGGATGTGGACCCAGTGAGCGGGGTTGACCAATCCCATCTTGAAGTTCTTTCCCCTGGCTGGTCTCCGAAGGGAAAAGGTGTCGGATTAGCCGCCATTTTATCTGGCCTGGCAGCCATTTTGTTTTGCTCTGTGCCACGTGCCTACGTCGTGGAACTTGCTGAGCTGAGACCGGCTTCCACTTGTCCGCTGAGCGGTGGTGGTTGAGGCATACCCTGCACCTCAGGTCGGGCCTGGTAGGCGTAGTACACTCAGCTGCGGTGCCAGTAGTAGTGCGTGCAGGCGCCCCCGCTTAGACATGGGTTCTGACTTAGGGCATTACCCCTCAGGTTGGGACCGGTAATAGCGCCTTGCTGCCCCTCAGTGGTAGCACTGGTAGGATCTTGCGACCTCTCGGCCTGGTGGTCGGTAACTGGAGCAGCCTCAGTGATGTTGCTGGTTTTAGGACCCGATAGGTCCCTCCCGCTTGGGCGATTCCTTGGGAAGGAGTCACCATTGTGAGGTGAGGAGAACACGACACCTACCTTGAGTCTGGTCTCCTGCTTCACGAACGCTTTGAGGTCCTCTAGAGGTGATCTTCCGAAGAGCGTGTGCCACCTGTTGAGTGTGCGCACAGTCAAGGCGTTGCACGCGATACAGCCGTCCCAGCCGTGGTATGGGCCAAGGCACCAGTGGAAGAGGGCATGGGGATCGGATGTTGGGAAGGAACCCTTGCAGGCTGAACACCTGCTGAAGCCCACTGTTGTTGGCATGCGCCGGGGAGGAGCATGGTGCCAGAGGACAATGGAGTACCTGATAATTGAAAAGAAGACCAGAATACTTCTCTGGGGAAGAGTGCGTGGAATTACTAGGCCAGAGGCCTAACCCAGGAGCTCTGGTGAAAGAGTTCAGCTCCTATCGACATGGAAAAGAGGACTCAGGAGTGGTACCGGTGGACGGAGTCAGGGGAGCGCATGCTCCCAGGGCCACGCCCCCGCGCACATCTAAATTTAAAGGGAAAGATGCTTTTTCTAGTGAAAAAGGTTTGGTCGCCTGTCCCTAGCGAGGGACGCCCATACAGTATGGAGGAAAGCGGATGGGACATAGGAGTAAAAATGTTTATTAAAACCCACAGCGACATTGCAATTTAAAGAGGAGCTACCACCCTTTCACTTTATATCCTGGGACCCTAACAGCAGGGCACACATGAACGCATTTCGTATAAGCTTTGCCTCCACCCACTTGCCAGTGTGTGGGGTCCTGCAATCTGGTAATGGGCATCAAGTATTCATTAGTGCAGACAGCTGATAAAAGAAGGCATCGCCATAATGCACACGGGACCCCGTTCCTCGCCCGAAGTAACCAACACCATCAAACGACCATGGCGTTTATAAACATAAACCTAAAGAAGAACAGGAGAAGCAACCTCCACTAAAGCACCAACGTGCGCAACGGGTAAGGGCTTGGCCCAACAGGAAATCTGTTTACCAAATACTTGCTCTTCACATGAACGCATCTGTCCCATATGCCTAGAAAACAGTCCTGTGTGGCCCCAGGCAGTCAAAACCTCACACAGCTCAGCATAGCTACTCCTTGTCTTGCCAGTGCGTGTGCGTGAAGCGTGTTCCCATTTGTCTACAGTCGGACTGTGCACAAGAGATTCGACAACTTTAAGGCGGCCATCTGTCGCTGCACAATGCAACAATTCTTCGGAATAGTCCCATTATATCAATGCACTGGCAGTGTGGTGTTCTGCCATCTCCCAGGCTTGCCTCGGGCCACATAACATTAATTGCATTCACCTCCCCACAGAACGTTTTTATCATCTCTGGCAAAACTTGCAGCCTCTCTCCACCGCCAGCCAGCAGCCCATTCCCCCGGTCTGCTCGAGGCAAGGGCAGGAGGTTTTCAGTCGGCTCTCTGTGACATCCCACAAGAGCAGCTCATAAAGAGTGCCAGCAGGCCGGGGTCGGGACGTGAACATAAATCTGGCACCCCGTCTCATAAAACCTGCAGGTCACATACACACTGCAATAATACCTTAAAAAAAAACATTTGGCTTATTGGACAGTGTTCTCTGATCTGGAAATCAATACGGCAGACGGGGCAGGGAACATTTCTAATTTGTTTAGGCCCCTTTAGATGAAGGCAGTGCGGGCTTAAGTGCCCAACGTGTCCTGGGGTGCTGCAGAATAAATGGGACCGAGAAAATGGAGCTGGAAGACAATATCCAAGGTAATTGTTGAGAATTAATGCATTAGTTTAAGGTAAACGGGGGTGTGATCAAGGGGGCTTCCTGAGTAAACAGGCCTTGGAAACGCTTCATGGGGGCAAATGCCATGCCTGCATCCCTGAACAGTGGCTACAACACCTCCATGTTCTAGCGATGTAGATATGAGTCATAAAAAGGTATCCCCCTTATACACTGATGGCATTATATAAGTGCTTAAAAGCTGAGGAACTTTAGAACCGCCTACTGGCTCGTAAACATATTTAAATGATTTTGGCTGCAGGGAATTTTTGTGATCCTTTTCTTTAATTTGAATACTTAACATGCATTTTGTAGTGCGTGTTGGATAAGTAACTTGCGTGGTAACGTATATGTATGGTACATGTATGGAATGTGGACGGTTTGCTTTACACAAAAGCACATTAAATACATCTATATTTGATTGTAGCTGGAAGGCGGAAGGAAGCGTGCCAGCTGAGTTTGCACGATCTTTCCTGGGATTATATGCGAAAACCAGCAGATACAGTAAATTACACTCTGCCAATAACCCTGCCCCGCACCGTCCCCCCTCCCCCACTCGCTTACCTCCAGATGCTCTAAAATATAAGGAGGGTTGGTCATGCCGAGCCGCAGCAATGCTCCCTCAGGAATCACCTCCACCAACCGCCACAGGAGCGTGGGCAGGTCGGTGCCAATGTCGCGGCCGTAGGCCCCGGTATCTTCGCTTGTCAGCCATATCTCGCACACACCCTCTGCAAAGAAAGCGGGGAGATAATTAATAAATGTGCTCCTGATGCCGTTCATTTTATCATACAGCTGCTTGGCCGGTTTTTTAATGCAGTATGCCAGAAGACGATTATGCAGCCAGGCCGGGATTCAATTGCGAACAGAAAGGGTCTTATCCCATGGGCAGCAGTCGGTTATTAAGTTCTTTTTATGAGCGCCGGAGTGCCACAACAATGCGGTAAATTATCACTGTGTTGTGTGGAGGGATTCAAATTGGCGGCAGATGACTTGCCCACTGCATCGTAAGCAGAGTTTTAGTCTGCGGAATTATTAGCGATACATAAATAATTATTAGCAAGTGTTCAGATCTCCATTTTAAGCTGGGTGTGGGTAAAAGGTGGTAGGCGGAGATAGGCGGTTGAACCGGTCACGGCATGGAGAACCCATCACCTTAGAATAACTTCCACTGTAGTTTAATGCAAGTTACATTAATAGATATGTTATCACCTGTTCAATGTACATAATATATCTCAATGCACATCAATGAAGGCTTATGGTTATTGTACACGTGCATGCACATCTGGAGCATTTGTTTTCATTCTTATTTGACCAAGGGTGATACTGGTGTGTACAGAAATGCTACATTACTAGATTTGTATTTTGATGTAGCAGATTTTGCATGATCCAAAGAAGTATTTGCATTCAAAAAAAGGTAAGCCACCCGCACACCTTTTGCAGCACCATCTCACAGTGCTACACAAGGAAACAATGGTGAATAACCTTCCACTAACTGCTATTCAGGTGTTCATGGACTTTGAATTGAATTTATTGTACATCTAATGACATTTCTATCTTATTTTTTTACATCGAAAAAATATGCATCAAATGCGTTTTTTAAAAATATTTTTGGTGGGGTCCTCCCCAAACCCCCCATTTTAACCCTTTAAAACTCACCACAATAAAAATTAACCCTGTACCCCCAAAAATGCATTTCTATCGATGCAAATCCCTCGACAGAAATGCATTCGATGTAATGTTATTAGATGCAAAGTCCAGATACCCTATTCAGGCATGGTGCGCCTCTAATGATCTCTGCCTCAATGCCAGTAAGACCGTTGCGACCCCTACCCCTTCCTTCCCTCCTAATTTCTGGTCACCCTCCCTATTCCCTCGCCCCTCACCCTTGTGTGAGGCTAAAAACATGGGTGTCATCTTCTACTACTCTCTTTCCTTCCTAGCTCATATCGCTGAACTTGCCAGGAAGGCCCACTTTCAGCTTCACCTCCTCAAGAGGCATTCTCCTTTTCCTCACATTCCTGCAGAAACTCAATGACTCCAGAGCTCTGGTTCTCTCCAGGCTGGATTACTGCAACAGCCACTTCCTTAATCTTCCTCTTTCCTCCCTCCGCCCTCTTCAACTAATCCAGAATAGGAGTGCAGGAAGTATCCTTGGCCTCAAGTCCAGGGACCGCATATCTTCAGCCCTAAAATCTCTTTACTGGCTCCCAGTGGTTGCAAGGATCGAATTCAAAACCCTCTGCATCATCCCCAAGGCTTTCTGGGGCCTGGGACCTCGAAACACCCAACACTCTTCTCCCTAAATACCCCCCCGGCTAGATTCCTTTGATCCTCTAACTCCAACCCTCTGCAGGTCAGACGTTCTCCAAGCTAAGAGTGGGGGTTAGATCTCTTTCTTTGGCAGGAGCCACCCCCTCGAACAGCCTCCCTGCCCTCTCAGACTTGAGCTGGATCTCCTTAAGTTCCGGAAACTTCTGAAGACCTTCCTTTGCTCCTCCTCCTTCCCTCTGCCCTGCTAGTCTCAATCTGATGATGCGACGGGTTGCCTGTGTCCTTTTTGAGCCTTACCAGGGCCAAGCCCTCCTCAACCAGTCTGCCCCCGCCCGCCCTTTTTACTAGCACTTGCCTACAGGCACCCTTTCCCTAACTAGTCTAATGAGTCTGGTACACTCGCCTTCCCCACTAGACTTACCTCATCCCTTTTTCCCCCCAGGCACTTGCCGTCCTTGGCTCCCCTTAGCATTTGGCCAGCCTTCGGGGCCCTCTTCCCCTGCCCTTCTAGTTCTGCACTTGCTCGATCCGAATGTCACAAGGCCTAGTAGTACCGTTATTGTTATTTTTCTCCTCTGTCACCCCCTCCCTCTTGTCTGGTGGTGCCTGGACACACTTTTTGCTGTATATGCGCCATACAAATGTTCAATAAATAACATTGAAAAACAAATAAACTGTGGTGTTTGGTCCACAGTCCACAAAGAGTTGTGTATTTGACAACCGGAGCACAGTTCAGAGCAAGATGGCAAGTTAACTAATGACAGCGCCTGGTCTTTCAGTCATTGGTTGCATCTGTCTTATAGCGTTGAGTGAGTGGGTTCTATATGTTATGAGCCAATACCGTGTCTCTCTCCCTCAAACTGATTACAATAACTGATATTACCAGTGAGATAAGGTTAAAGTAACTGAAATGTGTTCAATATAATATAAATCTATGACCACAAGAAATTGTTTTCGCCTAAGCAACTGATGTCTGGTAATTTCACACCAGCTTCCTCTCATGCGCCAGTAGTTCTACAGGGACACCGCACACAGTAGTGTCGGGCCCCAACAGCCCTGAAGGGGGGCTGTGCTCGCAGTAAAGCAGCATCATGCCTCTTTGAAGGGGTGCTAGTTACACCATCCACGGCATGAGACTGTGGGCACCGAAAGGAGATTGATGCAACCGTCTCATGGGGACTTGTAAAGGGTGTGGTGGCGTGGGACTATGGAAGGTTTAAAAAGGCCCCTCGATCAAGAAACCACCTTTTCCTGCCGGCAGGAACCCACCGAGGACCCTCATGAGAAGTTTGCTTTTCCAATCTCACCTGGAGTTGGATAACGTCAGTTATGGGGAATTAGTTAAGAGTTAAGTGTTTTGTCATAGCGGAATGGTATCCCCACCCTATATTGCCTTAATCAAACAACCCCTCATGAAATTTGGCAGAAAAAAAGAACTGATCTATTTTCAGGAGTAGGGCTGTATTTAGTCATGAGGATGCAACCTTGGCAACATGGAGTGAAGCAACTTGCATAAACTCAACAATTCCTGACTGGCAAACCCTCCTTCCAAAGTGGAACCCTGGATGAAAACGATTGATGAGAATAACCAGGTTACTCACTGTAGTGACCACCTTACTCCAAGTCCATAGTCCCCTTTCCTCCATACTTATGGGACATTCCTCCGTCCTGTGGAACGGGACCGAAGCACTTTAAAAAAGCATCAAAATTTTGCAAACATTTTAGTCCTTCCACTCTTTCTGCGCAGGGCACAGCACGCGGCCGTAACCCCGCCCATCTCGGCTCCGCCCCATGCATCGCCCATCAGTCCTTTTCTATCGCCAGGTCAGAGACCTTTAAGCAATAACAGAGGAACCTTATTAGAGGGGATGGCGGGCGGGCATATGGAGAAAAGTGGATTATGAACTAGGAGTAAGGTGGTCACTACGGGGAGTAACCTGGTTATACTCCTACGTCCCGTCCCCTTTCCTCTATACTTACGGGAGATTCCCAAGCACTCCTTACAGAAACTACGGGTGGATGGAAAAAAAAAAGCCTACTGAAAAAGGTTCTTCAGCACAGCCTGGCCAAACTGAGCATCAGATCTGGAGCTCAGGTCTAAACAATAATGTTCATCAATGGCTGATGGGGTGGCCCAAGTAGCCGCTTTTGCGATGGTCTTCCAGGGGACATATTTCTGAAAGGCAACCGCAGCTGTCTTGCCCCGCACCAGGTATTGCATGAATACATTTAGGAGACTGCAGTCCGTGGACAGTGCAAGACTCCATAATACAGGCAGCAATCCATCTGGAGATAGTCACCTTAGAGGCCTGCTTACCTTGTGGATTACCAAAAGTCACCAACAGTTGGGAAGAGCCCTTCTAACAACCAAACAGTGCAGAACCCTTTCCGCTTCTGAAGCAGGGTTCGGAAAAAAGACAGGCAGGGAGATTGACTGGTTTAGATGGAAATCAGAGACCACTTTCGGCAGGAAATAAGGGTTTGTCCGTAGGACCACCTTATCCTTGTGAAAAAACTAAGAAGAGATGCTCCACCGACAAAGCCTGGAGCTCACTCACACACCTTGCAGAAGTAACAGCAACCAAAAAAGACACATTCCAGGAGAGGTATTTAAGGTCCACCGTGGCCATTGGTTCGAAGGGTTTATGACACAATGCCGTAAGGACCACATTCAGATCCCACGTCGGGTGCGGATTACGAACCGGGGGATAAAGGCGTGTCAAACCTGCAAAATGTCTCTTAACCACTGGATTAGACAGAGAGTAAGAGAGTAAGAGCATTGGTCTGTAGATAGGTAGGCGGATACCGCCGAAAGTTGAGTGCTGCATGACAGAACGTGAATTCCCGACTCTGCTAGGTGGGATACAAAGGACAGCACAGTGTCAATTATAGCCGCCCTTGGGTCCAGTTGTTTTTTTAAACACCAATGACAGAACCTGAGCCATTTGCTTCTGTACTGAGACCTAGCCGAGGGTTTCTTGGCTGCCTGAATAATGCGCATGTTATCCGCAGAAAGGTTGGCATGTTCTAAGGACCTGAACGCAGGCACCATGCCGCCAAGCTCAACGATTGTGGGGAGGGGTGCCACAGCTGTTGATCCCCCCTGGTGAAGAAGATCGGGATACACCGACAGGTGTTGAAGTTCTGAGAACCAAAACCTGGCTGGCCACCACAGGGCTATGAGTAGAAGAACAATTCACTGTTATTCAGCTTGAAAATCATCCGATGAATCAGAGGCAGAGGCGGGAAAGCATAAGCTCTCATGTTGTGCCATGGAATCTCGAGAGCGTCTCCCAGGGAGGAGGCTCCCAGCCAGTTTCTGGAGGCATAGAGAGGAAGCTTCTTGTTTGCTGCTGTCGCGAAGAGGTCCACTTCCAGAGTGCCCCAATGCAGGAAAATCCATGAGAGGATTTCCGCCTTCCATTCCCAATCGTAGCTGACCATCGTCTGCCGACTGAGGGCATCTGCTGTGACATTCAGCTGGCCCGGAATGTGTACTGCAGCTAGCCAGACACCATGAAGAACCGCCCACTCCCAAATCTGGATGGACAGGTCCACCAAAGGGGAGACTTGGTGCCCCCCTGCCTGTTGATGTAATACATTGAACACCACATTGTCCGTGTGGATACGGACCACTTTGTTGGCAATGATCGGTCTGAACACCTTGAGTGCTAGGAAGATCGCCAGACGCTCCAGATGATTTATGTGGAGGAGCCTGCCCTGAGGTGACCAAAGATCCGAGACCTGAAGGAGATCCAAGGTTGCACCCCACCCTAGAAGGGAGGAGTCCGTCGTGACCGTTACCACCAGATCTACAGCCAGGCGCCAAGAACTCCGAAGAGCCATCTAAGTCCGCCTCATCTTGAGACGAGCAAGAGGAAGAGCCAACACGCACAAGGCCATGAGGCCCAGAAGCCTCTGGAACCACCAGGCTGACATGCTCTCCGACTGCGCAAACATCTGACACGTGGCTAACAGATCCGCCAATCTTTCCCCGGTCAGGTACACTCTGCAGTCGATTGTGTTCCAGCAAAAACCCAGGAAAATCAAGTCCTGCGAGACTGTCATGGAAGACTTCCGCCAGTTCACGGACAGCCCAAGATGGAACAGGAGCTGAAGGAGAGACTGAAGATTGCATACGGCTTTCAACGGGCAAGGGCTGCGTAGGAGCCAGTCGTCCAAATACGGATACACATGGATACCCTGCAGACGAAGATAGGCCGCAATCACCAACATCATCTTCGTGAAGACACGCGGTGCGAGCTGGGGCCAAAAGGAAGCACACGAAACTGGAAGTGCTCCTCTCCCACAGAGAAATGAAGATGTCTCCTGTGTGGATTCCAGATCAGAATATGCATGTATGCATCCTGAAGGTCCCCCACGCTGAGCCAGTCGCCCATCTGCAAGGAGGACCGTATTTGGCCGGGCTTGATCATCTTGAATTTCTCTTGGGGTAGGAAAAGATTGAACTGGGAAAGGTCTAGGATGGTGCGCAGGCCAGCCTGGTTGGGTTTGGGGACCGTAAACAGCCGGGAGTAGAAGCCCTCTGCTCGCTCCCCTAGGGGAACAGGTTCCACTGTTCTGAGGTTCAGCAACTTCTGAATCTTGGCTCAGAGGGAGGGCGACCCCGACTGCTGGAAAGGAGGGTAAACGGGTGGGGTAGGGTGTAAGGGTAGGCGCAAGCCCGCCTGAGCGACTGACAAGACCCACCTGTCCTCGGTGATGGTCTGCCACGCCTCCCAATGAGACGCAATGCGTCCTCCCACCGGGGTCTCGTGCGAGCGCGGAGAACCCTCATTTGGTGGGTTTTTCGGTGGTGTTACCACCTGAACCTGAGGAGGAGGCTGAGGAGCGGGAGAAACACCAAGTCCGTTGCTGCCTCTGGCAGGAATTACCCAAAGGAGTATCCACTCTGCGGGATTTCCAATCTAGAAACCCTCTGAAACCCGAGGAGGGCCGGCTTTGCGACAACGGTCTCTGGGTTCTAAAAGGAGTTTTAACCAGGACGGACAAGGACTTAGCTGTCTGGGTGCTTTCCTTGGTTTTGGTAAGCTCCACATCCGTTGAGGAATGGAAAAGCTCCTTAACGTCAAACGGCAGATCCAAGACCTTGTCCTGCACCTACTTTGAGAACTTGGTGGCGTGCAACCAAGCCTGTCGAGAGGTATCAACTCCCAGCATAAGACGCAGAGCCGAAGTGTCGACGTGATGAGTGGCGGCCTCCAGCAGATCGAACCAAGACCCTGGCATCGGACAATCCCGCCTTAAAGTCCTCCAGCTTCTCGACCGGAATGAATTCCTCGAACTCCGACAAACTTTTCCACATTTTCATATTCGCCCCTGCTAACGCAAGTTCTGCATTGGCCTGCCGGAGCTGCAGGGCCGAGTTAGCAAAAATCTTCCTCCCAAGGAAGTCGAGGAGCTTGTCCTCCTTCCCCAGGACCTGAGTAGCCGTCGTAGAAGAGGATGTTGCAGGCCTGGACTGTAAAGTGGCCGCAGCCACCACCGTGGAGGAGGGGGGCGGACCAGATGTTGGGGCCACTTCTTCCGAAGAACGCAACCTGTAGCGCGCGTCAATTTTCTTAAGTCCAAAGTGTGGCTTCTCCCAGGCTCTAAGGACCTCGGCTAAAATGTCCTTCTGCAAGAACAGGCCGGTACGCTCCAAAGGAGATAAGGTGAATGCCCCGAAAGCACACCCTCCTGCGGAGCTGGTGCCTCGGGCACTGGAACATCCAATAGACATGTCCAGCACCCGGTCATGGAAAGCTTGAATAGAGCAGGGCTGGTTTCGCTGTCATGATCGCCCTGCACATCATTCGACAGGTCAGGGTCTTGCTGAACTACGTCAGGCACCGCCTTGTTCACCGGGGACAACAGAGGCAAGGGCGGAAGGGTAAGGGGAGGCACCGTAGGCAAATGTGGCGCCGGCGAAACCATCGGAGGCGCGGGTGGAGCCGGAGGCGCAGGCAGGCATATCTCCCTAAACAAACCCTTGAAATTTGCTGAAAAAGGCGTCCTCTGGTGACGGCTTTGGAGCTGCCGGAGGAGGTCTCATGAGGAGAATAATTCCAGGGACGCAGAGGGGAAGGTTGCCAAACAGGCTCATCCCCAGAAGTGTCCCCAAAAATCAAGGGTGCCGAACCCACCGGCAGCAAGATGTTGTGCGGAAGGGGCATCCGAGCGTTCCAGTCGTAAACTGGACGAAACTGATGCGCACAAGGAACCTTATGTTCACCTATAGGACCACTCCCCACACCTGAGGCTGATGGCGTAGTTGTGGGAGAAGCACCCAAAATGGCCACCGTGGTCATGGCGGGAATGGCCACCATTTTGCCGTCACCTGAGGGGAACTGTGGCACGTGAGGAAGTGAAGCAGGGATCCCCGTCGGTGGATCAGGGGTCTTCATTTTAGCCTTTACACAAGGAAGCTCGGCTGAGCCGGTACTGTGTGGCCTGGAATGTTTCTGCGACATACCAATAGCCAAACTAGCCTTCACAGGAAGGACCTCGGCACAGCCGGTGAAGTGGAACTACCACTCCTTGCCCCTCAACAGTTCTGGCGCCACCACAAGAGCGGAAACGGTGAGAAACAGCTTTGACCGATAAGGCCTTCTCAGGACTCTTAGAAATGGTGGTTTCCTTAGCCTCTGTACGAGGGACCTCAGACCCAAGTCCGGTCGCAGACTTTTCAGCGCAGGCCTCGAACATGCGTTTGGTAACACCAAGCCCAACCAAGGCCTCGGGGCGCACCCCGGTACTTTTGAGGGAAGCCGACAAAGAGGCCTCAGAGCGAGCTCTGGTACCCTACGACTCAGTAGAGACAGGACTACAAGCAGCCCCCACAGGAGGGGCCTCGGATTGCGACCCGGTGTCACCAGGCCCCTTACAGAGACCCTCAGAGAAAACTCTGGTACTATTATTAGGCCCAGAAGGCACCTCAGGGCAAGCCCCGATGACAGAGCGGTAAACACTCCTCCCGGCTCGGGAAGAACCCGGGAAAGTGTCTCCCAGCCGGGGTGCTCTGAAAAGTAAAGAATTTACCAAGCATTTCTTCTTTTTATCGAAGGATTAAAAATGCGAAGGAGGAGTATGTCGAAACACCTCCTCCCACCGCTCTAACCGACGTTGAAGTGCCCGGACCGAAAGGGAATCACATTAAAAACAGGAGTCCCAACGGTGATCCGGACCCAAACACTCTAAACAAAGGATGGGGATCCGCCCACGCGAAGCGTCGATGACATGAGGAACAATCTGCAAAGCCTAGTTTAAACGACAGACAATTACACGATCACTAGCGAGAGCCCGAGAGAAGGAAAAAAAGAAGAAATTCTTCCGCAGATGCATGTGCGTCCAGTCCCGAACGAACAGAGAAAAGGCTTGATGGGCGATGCGTGGGGCGGACCAAGATGGGCGGTGTTACGGCTGTGTGCTGTGCCCGGCGCAGAAAGAGAGGAAGGACTAAAAAATGTGCAAGATTTTGATGCTTTTTCAAAGTGCTCCGGTCCCGTCCCACTGGACGGAGGAATGTCCCATAAGTATGGAGAAAAGGGGACGGGACGTAGGAGTAAGGGGGATAACTACATGCTTGCCATATGAACACCTGAAAAATCTAGGGTGTGCCTCATGCCATCTCTGGGGATTGACCCATGAAAAGTCTCTCTAATTACCCACAGCCTGTACGAAGAGACCTGTGCACACCTGGATTATTGGCCTCAAACTAAGAGATGTAAAGGGAAAAAGGGTAAGGAAACCGATCCTGTCATTGGATCAGTATGGATTACTGCTAGTGCCGCTGTCACAACCCTCGCCCAAAACCCCCTCTCGCAAACCAATTAGCCAGGTGGAGTCAGGACTCGGGCCTCTAGAGCCTGGAATCCTTTTCCAAAACCCTCTTGGGGCCACTCCTGGTGCCTATGGCGCCAGGCTCATACACCATGAGAAACATGTGCTTGGGAACTACTTATTGTGTTGTCAGCGAACATGGAGGCATCCACATAGCCGAGTTCCCAGGAACCAAGCTATGCGGTCTAGTGTTTTGGGTGTGGCAGCCTAGGGACTACTTTACCTGGACTATTTTGTTGGGGCTATTTAAACCACACCCGAGCAAGACAACACGCTTCGCGTTACTTTCCAGCTTGCAGCGCGTCGCTCACCGTGTCCAGCTATTCCCTCGAACCTCGGAGAAGCAGAACCCGCAAGGAGACAAAAGGAAGAGCAGCAGCATCTTACCTGCAGTCTTCATCTTTAACCACTCGCAGCTACTGAGAACAGCTTCCTCAAATCTGCCCGCCTCCCGGACAGAACGACCTGAAAGAGAAAGATAGAAGCAACATGAAAGAAAACAGTAGAGACATTTGTAAATTACAAACTGCTCAAAAGGCTTACCTGGCTGGTCGCCTCACGGCTGGCACCACTCCGGACATTCCACTCGCGCTGAAGAACACCACGACCTACAAGGGAGGAAACACAGGTTAGCAAAGGCAAGACTTTGCAGCGCTGCGCATAGCGATTACTTACCGCATCATAGCGCTCTTAATGTGCCATCATTCACCAGCGGGGCTCAACCAAGCCAGTTCGCCGCGCTGAAGCTCTGCATACCTAAGGGAGAAAATAGAGACATTTTAAACAAAGAAAGCATGCAGGATAGCAAAAAAACTAAAGAACAGCAATAAGACCTACCTGAACAATAGCAAACGGGCCGGCATCAGTGAAGTAATTGGACCGCACACGCCCACGAAAGACAACACGCCCCTGCAAAGAAGGCAGGACGGAGAGCACGTCTAACTCTACCACAAGGTGAGGTGATGGCCCCAGAGGGGCAGAAATCATACGGGGGTGGAGGGAGGATACTTACCCTGGTTGGTCAGTCTTGAACACAGTCCTCCTGTATTTTCAGGCAGAACCTTCCCCGCAGACCACATCTGGGCAAAGCTGAGAAGCATACCAGCGAGTAACCCGGCTGGGTGGCGTCCCTGTGGATACCAGGTGAGCGTAACAGCCATCAACTTGGGCAGCCGCTTCAGTAAGTGCTGCCCAATCTGCTGACACACCTGAGTGGCATCTACACCAGGGTATTTTTTTAAGCATTTCTGTGCGATCGACTGAATTGAATAGGTATTTACCCGATTAAGGACTTAGTTGTACCTTTAATAATACAATATATGGAGCATATTTTTATTAAATTACCAAACAGCCTAAAGTTTGAGGTGAGAGCATAAGTAACATACGTTCAGCACTGATGTGGATTAGTTTTCGAGATGTGCAATGGGTCGATGTGACTTGAACCTGCAGTATCTGCAATGCACTAGATATACATGTCACGCATGTCAACATGGCCTATTCCATTTGGGAGATGCTAGTCTAGCCCTGGTTTTAATTTGGGGTTCTGGGGCTTGCAGACCTAGATTTATAATGGGGGAAACTCCAGGACTACAAGGCCCATAATGCAAAGTTAAAACTAGGACTGGACTAGCAGCTCCCAAATTAAATTGGCAATCATGGAATGCATTTATTATTGCTGTCCCATCCACGAATGTTTCTCGTTTTTGAGGAGTCTGTAATTCCTCAAAATCAGCATTCTGGCATGAAAGCAAAGCAAAACAAATGAAGAAATAAATAGCACACGACCCAAAATAACATGCTACTTAAATAGTGTCCGTACCACTCTATTCGATTTCTGCCTTTGAACCATCTGGCACCCTCAGTCATATACCTAAAATGCTTTATATTGCAACAACACTGGCACACGTTGCTTTGTTTGAGCTCATAACGTGGGTATTTGTCCCCCAGGTAGGTCCAGTGCCAAAATAATGGAAAAGAACAAGTTACTCTTACCTGGTAACGTTCTTTCGATGGGATGGTCCGACGACATATTCCATGTCTATGACAGTAATCACCACAGCTGTGCTGCTTCGGAAAGTCTTTTGACGTCTGCGTCCTGCGTCGATGACGTCGATACGTTGTCCTTGAGGGCCTCAGTTGAGACGACGTCACCGGATGTTATAAGTAGGACGCACAACGCCCCTAGCCTCAGTTGTAGTTTTTTCCCAGAACGTGTGGCACCAATCTTACTCCAGTATGACCACAGAAAGCCTTGCGGAAACGTAAGCTGCAATCGCATAAGAAATTCTGTAGCGGGGTAGGCAGGGAGGGAGCGATATGGAATACGTCGTCGGACCATCCCATCGAAAGAACGTTACCAGGCAAGAGAGTAACTTGTTCTTCGAGGGGATTGGGTCCTCCGATGTATTCCATATATATGACAGACTCCCAAAGCAGTACCAACGTCAGGAGGAGGGAAAATAATTTATAATATACAAATTTAGAATGCCCAATCAAATTGCAGAGTAAAGGACCGCCTTGTCAAAGGCCAGATCCTGCCCATGGATAGAATCTAGGGAGTAGTGACGTACAAAAGTATGGATCGAAGCCCATGTGGCTGCATCACAGATGGCCAGATGTTACGAATAGGAACACCCCTCTGCAGGGCGGTAGAGGCAGCCATACCCCTAGTAGAATGGGCCCATAAGCCCACCGAAGGGTCCTTACCCACCAGACGGTAACAGTCAGAAATTGCCAAGATAATCCATCTAGACAAAGTCTGCTTAGTCACAGCTTGTCCCAAACGCCTTCCAGCGTAACCAATAAGGGAATAGTTTCTTACCTGTAACTCCATTTCTTCAGCATTGGTATCTTTCATGGATTCACATGCTTAGAACATTACCCGTCGTCAGGCTGGGAATCCTCAGTAAGTTATATAGACATTTTCCATAGGAAAAAATTCCGACACTTGTGTCCTATCTACGTCGTTTTGGGCCGCGCACGCCGGCGCCTCTAGGACATAGGGGTCTATATAGCTCCGCCCCCGCGGCTCCCTCAGATTTCAGCCCCCAAAGTAGTATGGGGGGGGATCTCTGGTTTGCATGCTCAGGGGAGGCCGGAGGGCGCATGTGAATCCATGAAAGATACCAATGCTGGAGAAATGGAGTTAGAGGTAAGAAACTATTCCCTTCTCCAGCATTGGATCTTTCATGGATTCACATGCTTAGAAGAGATTGTATAGCAGTATCCCCCAACATTGGAGGCGTGTATGCAAACCAACATCCCAACAAGCACAGTGCCCACTTACTATGGCAACAAATTACATTATAGCATGTTCACTGAAAAAGACACAACCCTTTAAAGCATAGTTGCCGAAGGATGCAACCCCACTTGGGGCTTACCTTATTGGAACAGGTGACATAGTACTGCCCGCCCCATCTTTGTATCTTCAGCATGTTGCTGTGCGAGACAGTAGTGTCGGGTAAAAGTATGTGGTACCGACCAGGAAGCCGCCTGGCAGATATCTCCCAGCGAAATTCTGGACCACAAAGCCGTCGACGACTATGTAGATCTTGTCGAATGAGCCCTTGGGTGCTGTTCTAGCGGCTTTCTGGCCTTGGAATGACAATAAGAAATGGCCAAAGACACCCATCTGGATAGTCCTTGTTTTGAAATCGCTTTACCCCTAGCTGCAGGACCATAAGCCACAAAGAGTTGTCTCGTGTCTCTGAAGCTTTGAGTGCGATGGAGATAAAATTTCAAAGCTCTTTCACGTCCAATGTATGGAGAGTCTTCTCTGCCACTGAAGCCGGTGTTGGAAAGAATGTAGGCAACACTATAGCAGCGTGTTTATGGAACATGGAAGGTACTTTAGGTATGAAATGCGGGTTAGTGACCAGCACGACTTTATTACTGAAAAACCTCAAATACAGAGGGTCGATCACTAGAGCTTGTATTTCCGACAGGCGACGAGCAGAAGTAATGGCCACCAGGAAAGCCAATTTCCAAGACAAAAATTTTAATGATGTCGATGACATTGGTTCAAAGGGGGGTTTCATCAGGGCTGCCAGGACCAGGTTCAGACTCCAGATCGGAGGAAACTTCTTGGGAGGAAAGGTTCGAAACAACCCTTTAAGGAAGTGTTTAACTAGGCGGTCACTGAACAGTGGAGTGGAATGTCTCTTCGAGTAAATCTCGAGATGGCAGCCAGATAACCCGTTATTTGCCAGGAGCAACAAGTATGGTAGGAGTTGTTCCGGTGTGATCGCCCGCGGGACCAGACCTGGTTGACCTGCGCACCATATGCAGAACCTTTTCCATTTGTATGTGTATGAAGTGTTCCTGGAAGGTGCCCTTGCGGCTTGCAAAATACGACGGCAATCCGCTGGAATCGCTAACGCGCCAAACTCGGCGAAATCAGGAGCCAGGCCGTCAGACTGAGGTTGTCCGGGTCGTCATGCCAAACGGTCCCTTTCTCCTGAGACAGAAGTTTGGGATCTTCTGGAACCTCATTGGTTCTGCCGCTGAGAGGTGAAGTAGATCGGAGAACCACACTTGTTTGGCCCAATACGGGGCCACCAGGATCACCCGACAAGGATATCTGTGGATCCATTGCAGAGTCCGACGGATGAGAGGGAATGGGGGAAGGCATACAGAAACTTGCCCGTCCACGGGAAGGAGAACGCGTCCCCTAGCGAGTCTTGTTGTGGCCACCTGCTTGCGTATTGGGAGCATTTCCTGTTGTCTCTCGTCGCAAAGAGATCGAGGGCCGGATGACCCCATTCCGCGAAGACATGGTGCAGTTGCTGATCGTTCAGTTCCCATTCGTGTAGACAATTCATCTCTCTGCTGAGAGTGTCTGCTTGCACATTTTTCACTCCTGGTAAGTGGAACGCCAACAGATGTATGTTGTGTTATAGGGCCCAATGCCAGATCTCCTGGGCCTCCGTCGACAGGCTCCTGGAGCAAGTCCCTCCCTGCTTCCGTAGATAAAACATGGTTGTCGTGTTGTCGGTCATGATTCTCACCACTGAGCCCTTTATCTGTGGGAGAAGGGATTTTAGGGCCCAACGCACCGCCCTCAACTCTAGCAGGTTGATGTGGAGGGAGGACTCTTCCGATGAACAACGACCCTGAACCTGTAAGGAGTCCAGATGCGCTCCCCACCCAGTTAGAGAAGCATCCGTGACCACGGTCTTCTGGAACGCAGGCTCCAGCAAGGGCATTCCCTTTGTTAGGTGTATGGAGATTCTCCATCATTGAAGCGCCTGCACGAGCTGGCCGTTGATGGTCAACTTGTCCGACCAGCGTCCTCGACTCTGTGCCCATCGATCCGCCAAGAATTCCTGAAGAGGCCTCATGAAGAGGCGACAGTTGTCTATCAAGGGTATGCAGGACGACATGGTCCCCAGCAGGGACATGTACCTTCGTACTGACACTCTGGTGTCGACCTCCCATTCCGATGCCCTTTGCTGCAGTCTGTGAATCCTTTCGAGGGATGGCTTCACCAGTCCCGACTTTGTGTGGAACTCCGCCCCCAAAAAGACCAAGGTCCTTGAAGGCTTTAACGAGGACTTGTCGAAGTTCACTGCGAAGCCCAAACGTTGCAGGAGGAACAGGGTGGCATCCAGGCTTTCCTGTGCCCTTTTTGGAGACAGTCCCCTCACTAGCCAATTGTCCAAATAAGGGTAAACATGGTGACCTTCCTTTCTTAACCAGGCTGCTATTGGAGCCAGACATTTGGTGAACATCCTGGGGGACGATTTTAGGCCGAACGGGAGGACCTTGAACTGATAGTGGGTTCGTCCGACGACGAACCGCAGAAATCTTTTGTGCCGTTGACGCATCGGGATATGGTAGTATGCGTCCTGAAGGTCTAGCGACGACAAATAATCTCCGGGTTGTATCGATCGGATCGCCTCCTGAAGCGTCAGCATTTTGAATTTTAAATTCTTGAGCAGTCTTTTGAGCGCTCGTAGATCCAGAATGGGATGCCATTTTCCATTTGGTTTCTTGACGACAAAGTACCGGGAGTACACTCCCTGTCCTTTTTCTGCCACCGGGACCAGTTCTATAGCCCCTTTCTGCAGCATAAGCGCCACTTCCTGTAGTAGTATTTGAAGGTTGGGCTGGGCCGAGAACACCAGTGGAATGTGTGGTGGCTTGTCCTTGAACTGTAGAGAATGTCCCAGATGAATCGTGTCCAAAACCCATCGGTCTGTTATGCGCTCCCACTCGTCGATGCAACGAGACACTCGGCTCCCCAGGATGCCCTGAAGCATGTCATTGTTGGCTCTTGGTTTGTTTATCTTTCGTCGACGAAGGGTAGGCACCCCGCCGTCTGGAGGTTTGGTAATCTCTGCCTCTACGAGAAGATTGGGCAGCACGCCTGTAGCCTTGGGATGAGTAGGAGGGTCTGCTGAACCCACAGTCTCTAGATGACCCAAACCGGGAGTTACCAGAGGCCCCTCTGAAAGGACGAAAGGAACGTAAATTCCTACCACTCTGCAGGGCTCCGAGTGACCGTGCCATGTCAGTATCCTTTCATGCCCTTCAAGGCGTCATCAACTTTTTCACCGAACAGTTGCACCCCTTCACACGGCATATCCAAGACTGGGGGTTCAGTAATGACGAGGTAGTAGGGATGGAACCCACACCCAAGAGCGAAATCGCGCTGGTCAGCTGCAGACCCAGATCGATTGGGCGCGTGACCGTGTCGCGTTCCTCGTCAGCCGACGAGATGGAGAAAGTCGCCTCTGGTTGAAGCAGGGCCTCCGGGGGGACGGGATCGAAAACCTCCGGTTGCCATCCCATCGACGGGATCACCGTCGATGATGTTTCCTACCGCCGCATTCTGACATGTGGGAGGAGCCGCCAGTGGCGCAGGGCCTTGAGGTGTTCCCGCCGCTTTTGAGGCCGAATTGCTGGCCGCGGCCTCTCGGCTCAAGGTAGACTTATGACGGTCTCCTGAGGAGGATTTAGATGGTTCTTTTCTCTCCTTTTTAGATGAGGAGGAAGAAGACGACGCCTTGTGTGAAGAGGAGGAGGCCTTCGAATGTTTCTCCGAGGGTCGTTTTTCGGCAGCACGTGCCTTCTTCGTCGGGGGTTCCGACTTACTTTTTGAGGCCGTGGAGCCCACCTCCGATGCCGGGTACGCACCCTCTCCGTCATTGAGCCAATCGACCAGGCGTCTTTTTCGATCTTTGAGGGTTTTTTGAGAGAAACCCTGACAGATTTCACAAGTGTCCGCCGTGTGGTGAGGATAAAGGCAGTAAATGCAGTCCATATGACCATCCCCTTCGTACACCTTCTTAAGGCCGCACGTAGCACACGGACGAAACAACGCCTTTCCAGACATTCTCTTGAGAAGAACACACAGTCGCAGAAGTAGAAAGAACAACCTAACAAAATAGCAGATACACGAGGTAATCCCACCACTTTGGAAGACGGTTGAAATCTGAGGGAGCCGCGGGGCGGAGCTATATATACCCCTACATCCTAGTGGCGCCAGCATGCGCGGCCCAAAACGACATAGATGGGACACAAAAGTGTCAGAATTTTTTCCTATGGAAAATGTCTGTATAACTTACCGAGGATTCCCAGCCTGACGACGGGGAATATTCTAAGCAGGTGAATCCATCAAAGATCCAATGCTGGAGAAAGAGCTGATCGTCCACTCTGACCGGGGACATGCGTGAAATGTAGAAACTCAAAGCACTCCTGGGATCCAGCCTATGGAGCCTCTCCTCTTCCTTACCAGGATGCGGAGGAGGATAAAATGCCGGAAGAATAACCTTCTGGCTTAAATGAAATTCTGACACCACCTTCGGAAGAAAAGAAGGACGAACTCTAAGGACAATCCTGTCCTTATGAAACACAGTGAAGGGTGGTTTAACTGAAAGTGCCTGTAACTCACTCACTCAGCGAGCGGAAGTGACCGCAACTACAAATACAGTTTTCAGGGTCAACAGTCTCAAAGGACAAGAATGCAAAGGCTCAAACGGAACACCCATAAGGAATTTGAACCAGGTTCAAATCCCAACCGGGCACCTGAAAGGTGACGAAGGGAACACATTAGTGAGCCCTTTCAGAAACTGAGAAATTAAAGGAATTTTAAAATAAGAACACTCCTCAGAGAAGCGCTTAAATATGGACAGCACCGCCTTTAACCGTACCCACTTGCAAGCCCCTGTGGGCCAAAGAAAGCAAAAAAGACAGAACCACAGAAATGTCACATGAAAAAGGATCCACATTCTTAACCCTGCACCAGTCGCAGAACTTTCTCCAACGGCAACGATACAGGGACGAAAGCAACACCTCCATCACGTCTTCAGGGAGGTCCCAATCCTTATACCTCAACCTTTCAGAGGCCAAGCGTGAAGGTTGAGGGATCTGACCTCTGGATGGAGAACCTGACCCCCTCCTCCCGTGAGAGCTGATCGTCTCGGTAGGGAACACGACGTGGAGGGCAGATGGACAAGTCGAGAAGGTCCGGGTACCACGTCCTCCGGGCCCATGCCGCAGCAATGAGGATCATCCGGGAACCGAACCAACCTCCGTAGCCTCTACTTGCGGCATGACGGGAACTGGAGGAAACGCGTACAGCAGTGGGAAGGACCAATCCACTACGAAAGCGTCTCCTAAGGCCCCTCTTGGAGGAAATTCCCACAAGCAGAATCTTTCTCACTTCCGGTTGACACTGGAGGCGAAGAGATCCACTTGAGGGGTCCCCCAAAGGGCAAAGATCTCCAGGAGAATCTCCTGAGCCAACTCCCACTCGTGAGAGATTGCGCTCTGCCTGCTCAGAGCGTCCCCCTTCTCGTTTTTTGCCTCCGGCCAGATGAACTGCCAAGATCAAAATTTCCTGCTGGATGGCCCAGAACCAGAGCTGCATCGCTTCCCTGCACAGAGGAAGTGACCCTGCCCCGCCCCCTTTTGTTGAGGTAGTGCATGGCCACTGTGTTGTCCATCAGAATCAGGACATTCTTCCTTCACACAGTCGGCAGGAAATCATTCAGGGCAAGCCTGACGGCCCTCAGCTCCAACAGATTGATATGGAGTCTGGACTCCGATGGAGACCAACGACCGCTGACTGTCAGCTCGTTGACACGAGCTCCCCATCCCGTGAGGGATGCGTCCGTCAAGATCGTCACCTCTGGCCAAGGCAGCCAAAATGGAGCCCCCCCCCCTCATCAGATTGCCTTTGACGGCCCACCACAGAAGGTCCTGGGCGACCAAAGGCAGCACCTGAACGGGGTCCGACAACCTGCCCGAGGACTGTGACCACTGAAGCTTGGGGGCCCATTGCAGAGATCTCGTCCGCAACCTGGCCTCTGGCACCAGAAGAATGCAGGATGCCATGAGGCCGAGCAACCTCAAGTACGCGAACGCTGGGAGCGACTGGGCAAGTTGAAACTTGTGCACCATCTGCTGAATGTGAAGAGCCCTTACCGGGGAGGGAAACACTGCCCCAGGGTTGTGTCGAGCACCGCTCCGATGTACTGGAGCTGCTGTGTTGGCGTCAAGTGGGACGTCTTGAAGTTGAGGGAGAAGCCCAGCTTGTGGAGGGAGTGGCAGGTGACGGACAGATGATCCAGGACTTGCTCGGGAGAGCGCCCCCTGATCAACCAATCGTCCAGGTAGGGGTAGACGTGAATCCCCCCCCTTTCCTGAGATGCGCTGCCAAAACCACCATGAGCTTGGTGAAGACCCTCGGCGGAGGTCAATCCGAACGGCAGGACCCGAAACAAAGTGTGAGTCGCCAACCGCAAACCTCAGGTACTTCTTGTGCTTTGGATGGATCGGCACATGAAAATAAGCGTCCTTGAGGTCGAGAGACACCAACCAGTCCTGAAGTTGAAGGGCCTGGAGGACCTGAGAAAGAGCAACCACCTTGAACTTGTCCTTCCTGAGGAGCTTGTTCAAACCGCGCAAGTCCATGATGGGTCTCAATCCCCCGCCTTTCTTCGAAATCAAAAAATAAGGGGAATACCATCCCATGTTCCTCTCCGCTACAGGCACCAGTTCTATGGCCCCTTTCTCCAGCAGGGATTGAATTTCCTGCGCAAGTAGCGGATCCGGACTCTTCAAAGAGAGATTCCCTGGTGGATTGTCGTGAGGCCTCTGCCGGAAAAGAAGACAGTAGCCGTGGGCTTTGTTCTCCAGAACCCACACATCTGAAGTAATGGCACACCATTCCACAAGATGCTGCGCCTGCCTTCCCCCAACCAGATAAGCATGGGCCTCATGACTGAGCTGAAGCAGCTGCGGCAGTGCCTGAGGGCAAAGAGGCAACTGCTTGTGCGGCCTTAGCACCACGTGTACCTTGTTTTCCACCTCTGGCACTCCTACGGATGCCCCTTTGACTGGCAGCTCCTCTCGATTTACTAAAGGACGAGTAATATCGAAAGGAACCTCCCCTCCATTGCTGTCCCCTAGGACAAAAAGGCGGAGGTTGGCGAACTGCAGCGCCCAACGACTTTGCTGCAGCTTTGGATGTCTGCAACCTCTCAAGGCTCTCGTCAGCCTTGCTGCCAAAAAGATGGTCACCATCAAAGGGCATGCTGAGGAGCTGGGCTTGCACATCAGGAGTAATCTACCCCAACTACTGCTGAATAACGCAACAGACTGGTATTTGCCATGAACTCTTAGGATGGCATCATCCAGCCTTGATGACTTTAGTTTGGCTGCCAATTGCCCAAGGAATTTCTGTGTAGACACTGCACACTGTCCACAATGCTCACTTCAAAACCGAAATCAATTCCAAGCAGATCTCAATCCAGGGGGAATCTGTGATCTGCTAACCTTAGCCTAATGGCCAAATCCTCTGCCATAAGTAATGTGCATGGGTGATGGGCACTTGAAGTAGCTGGATCTAAACTCTGTAACAGTCTTCTGGTAGCTTTCACGGGGGAACATAAACCTAAAAGGCATAAGAGGCATACTAAATAATGTTTTTTCAAACAGGGTTTTGGGCACTGTAAATAGCCCTATTTTTATCTGCTTGTCTATTTGAATTTTACTACTGTTTTGCTATATACTACTTTGCCTTTTTTTCAACCGCACCAGGTTAACTTATGACAGCATTACATTGACTGTGAAGATTTATTTACCAAACCTTATGGGCAGGCTGTCTTTTGGTGCTCTCCAGGTTGCCAACCTAAATACTTGTCATGCCTGCGCCGCTGGCACACGCATTGGCAACCATCATGGACTACTTGGTACTCGTTTATCCTCCTAATACTCCTTGAACAACTCCTTTTCACGCCTTGGTCTTTTATTTCCATTTGCTCAACTTTGGTTCTTTCAAATGGTATTCGACTAACTACATTTACCATAATGCACCTGGCTACAGTCCTCAATTCCTGGCTATTCTCATTCATCGTTATTGGGACCACAATCCCCAGAAGCCCTAGCGGCCAGTGCTGCTTCCACCTGCTCAGGACCAGAGAGGGAGGAGGCAGATTGTCTTCAGGTGTGCTGCCCCAGGTGCTGTCAATTAGCCTGCCTTAGAACAGGGCAGGGCTGTATATAAGCAGCTGCCTGCAGAAGCACAGGGTCTTGCATCTTGAGATCTCCCCGCTCGCCTTGACCCTCTACTTTGTATGCTGTTCCTTTTGCTGCATTATCCTGTTTTGAACCAGTGCCCTTTCCGGTTTCCCTGCCTTGCAGCCGATCACGCTCCGCTGCCTTCTACCTACCGCTCTTGTCCTCTGGGCTTCCTGCCTTGCAGCCTACTACAGTCCTCTGCAGCCCTCTACAGTCAGCGACCCTTCTCCTCTGGGCTTCCTGCCTTGCAGCCTACTACCGTCCTCTGCATCCCTCTACAGTCAGCGGCCCTGCTCCTCTGGGCTCACTCCTTGCTGCCCTGCTCCTCTGGGCTCCCTGCCTTGCAGCCTGCTCCACTCCGCTGCCTACAGCCCTTGTCCTCTGGGCCCCCTGCCTTGCAGCCTGCCTCACTCCGGCTGCCTACAGTCCTTGTCCTCAGGGCTACCTGCCCTGCAGCCTGCCTCACCCCGGCTGTCTACAGTCCTTGTCCTCTGGGCTCCTTGCCTTGCGGCTTGCTACAATCCTCTGCCTTACAGCCTGTTTTACACTTAGCTGCCTACAGCCCTGCTCTTCTGGGCTCCCTGCCGTGCAGCCCTATTCTTTTGGGCTCTCTGTCTGTCGCCTACTACTAATCTCTCTCTGTCCTGTTATTCTGGACTCCCTGCCTTGCAGCCTACTACAGACCTCCGCAGTCCACTACAGTTTGCCTGCACCTAGTGCCACTCTTGACTGCAGACCTGCTTCCTACTTTGCAGCCCTTCTGTTTTCCTGACTGCTGCTCCCTTGTTCTCTTCCTTGAGTCCTCTGTACTCCACCTTAGGTTTTCTACTTCAGTCTAACTGCCTTTCCTTCATTTCCTTCTGCTAGATTGCTCATTGACTTCCTTTTCGCTGGATATTTCTGTTCTTGTCTTCTCATGTGTCTTATGTAATCCCTTTGTACAGAGCATGCCTGTTGGTTTCTGGCAGGCAACCTCTGCCCCTTCCCTTGTCGCGTTTTCAGTGTTACAGACACCCACTGCTGTTGTTCTCAGCCATGAGCATACAGCGCGGGCCTCTGTTATAGCAATCTGTGCAGAAGGCTGGAGTTTCCTAAGGTTCGTGGAACACTCTTTCCCATTTCAGCATACACCCCAAGAGGGAATCCAGTTTGTTTGTACCTTTGTATCTTTTGCCCCTTTTGGCTCACAGGTACAGTTTCCTACTCTTCTTTCTTGTTGAACTTCCTGCTGTGTGTGCTTATCTGCCACCTTACTTCATCACAGCCACCCAAACCCTACCGGGGTGCCCTGTGCCACTCTTGACAATACTAAAGTATATTTCGAAGGGATTGTGTCCTCCGACGTATTCCACATCTATGACAGTAATCACTGCAGCACGTTACCAGGTAAGAAAGTAACTTGTTCTTCTTGAACATATTCCAGCTCACTGGGGGCTTTATCAGAGAAACTCCACTTGCCGGAGATTGTTGTTAGAGCTCCATCATTTTGGGCAAGTTATGTTGACGATCTTATAGGGGCATACAATTGAACTCCCCTTACCTGTGATTATGTTCTGCATCAGCTATGCAATTCGGAACATGGTTCAGCTGATCACTGTGAGCCAGTAGAGACTCCTGGGATGCTTGTGAATCCGGCTTCCTTCTCTCTAGCCGATCAACTAGTTGGCTGCAGTGTTCATAGACAGTAGTTTGTTCAGTAGTCCTTTTTGCAGGCAGGCACATAAGATTTTGCTAGAATCCAGCCTAAAATGTAGTACTGTGCCTGCGGATGCGCAGTTCTAAGTCATGTTTACGCATTTTGAATGTTGAGCACCAAAAATATCTATTTATTTTAGTTTCGCCCCCAAAATGCCAAAGCATCACATATTGGGCCCTCACCCTCTCCTGTACGTTGTTTTTTTTTTTTTTGGTTACTCAGGTTTTCACTCACCACACCCCCTTTTAAGCCCCCCCTTCCCTGCACTAAACTTTCAATATGTACATTAACAACATCCATATATTTTTAACAGTACACATTTAACCCTCCCATTTCCACCACAAACATTCACCCACCTCTTACATACATGTACACACATCAAAACAAACACTCTCCTTACTTTCACGACGTCCCCTGCCTGTCGGCCCCTGCGCACACTCGTGTGCATCGTAGGGAGCAGCTGACATTCCTAAAATGGCTGCACACTACATCGAAGGCAGCGCCGGCGGGAAGCAAGGTAAGTGAGGAGTGGGTTTGATGGGCTATGGGTAAATGGGGTTTAAAGGAACGATTTCGAAAGACCGAATTATTGATTTTTAATCAGTCTTTCTACATCGATATTTTTTATTGATCTATAAAAACTATATTTTGACTAAATACCAATGCGCCATATCTGCCACACTATTGCTTCCTGCAAAATAGTGACACTGAATACGAACATCGAAATGGTTCCAGAAATTCACAAAACTAGGTATATTGTCAGTTGAACATGTCATCATTTTATGAGCCAGTACATTTCAATTGGGTATACTGCCTACAACATTTTCCCCTTGCGCCACCTGTCTCATTAGACACCGCCCGCCCCTCTCCTCCCTGCTATTGGGTAAAGCTGTACCCCTCCTCTGCGCCCCGATGTTTCCCACCCCCCGCTGTATATCTGTTCTTTTAACTCTGAAAAGCGCTCTGTTACGCATCTGTACTGTTGTATACCTCTGTAAAACGCTCTGTTAAGTATCTGTATTGTTGTACAACCAAAATGGGATGAGTGAAAGGTTTTGAATAAAAGGGGTGCAGCCAAGCCATATGCAAATCAGAAAGGTACTGCCACCAATGGTGGTAGGCCAGACTGAACTGCTAGGGAAGGTCCCCTCTGCACGGAAACACAAGCAACCCCAGACATGTTTTGGCTTGTGGTCTTCATGCAATCTGCTCATAAAACCTGAGGTGAAAACATTAATCCATTCAACTGTGTATGCTAGCCACAGAGATACAAGCCTCCTTCTGATTCTTAACCCAACCCTCTGTCCATTGCAAACGACATGACATGGCATGTTGATGTTTCGTTTTGGATGTTATGAACAATAATACAGGCAACATTTTCAATACAAACCAAACAGTCTTTTGGCGCATGAAGCCAATTCATGTATTTTGAAGGGAACTGGGACTCAAAATAAGAGTGTTGGTAGACGGAATACTGTTTTATTCAATGTATGGCTCGAACAATTAAGATTCCCAACAAGCAAAATGATGAATCATCTTACATTTGATGATGTCAGATTCCACACGGAGGAAAACATTAACACTGGTCAGTACACTAGAGTATACATCCAGCAAGAGGCATGTAAACGTAAATTCAAATTAACTGACTGAGAACATTAACTGAAGCAAATATTGGTTGATACAAATCAGACTAGGGGGTTCAAACGTGTGCCAGGAAAATCATATGATCAGAATATAGGGTTACATCCCGAAGTGGAGTTTCAAGATTACTGATTACTAAGCACAAAAGTAAGATTTTAAACAGAAGATTCAAGTTAACCTGAACCAATATCATGCAAAGGAATATAACAGTTGGAAGGGCAGGTATATCATATGATGGCCAAACAGAAGAGGGTCTTAAAAATGTGGCCATGGATGGTCTGCATTATGCAACATTGAGAGGCAAACTTTCTAAACAATTGCCGAGTTAGTGATAAACTGGACAGATAGAAATACAATAACTCATTTAGTATGTTTTAAAAAAACAATATTTAACTTAAGATGAAGATGTGTAAGCATGTATAAGAAAATGGTGTCCAGTCCAATCTTTTTGAAATTATGTGTTTAAAGCTGTATGATGCGTTGTCCAATCCTTCTAAGGGAGGGCATGCCAATTTAGATTAGGTCACTGAGTCATTATTGGTCTTCGAGGTCCCATGATATCTTTGCAAATGGTTCTGGAGAAAAGAGTGCACAGAGTATGATGAGTCAACGGCATAGCTTCATAAAGAGGAGCCTGCCGTTGTTCACTCCATAGCCCAGAGAGAGCATCTCATCAGACTTGCACATACAATGGAAACTAATGTGAATGAAAACCTCTTCCGACCCACAAGACCATGCGGAAAAAGATTCTATAAACAGATTAAACTCTTTATGACTTTGATTTGGAAGTACTCAAGGTTTAAACACAAGATTGAGGGTCAACCTAGATTGATTAATTTTACCAAGTGCCAAATTATCCAGTGACAGATTATATTCCTTAAAGGACTAGTTCCAGTGCATAAAATGTGTTCATCAACCTAAATAGTTGAAAATATCCATGAAGCACCCTTAATGCCATCCTGCCGTTTGTCTTCATCATCACTGCCATTCCTGTGTTACTTCCATGCATCCATCCTATACTTTAGTTTGTGTCACAATCCTGAAAAACATCTCACTCACAAAAAACGTCTGGAAGCGGAGACACCAGAACAAATTTATAAACGCAGTAGGCACGACAGACAATATACTCTGGTGAGTAGTTTCCTCCATTTTAAAACTTTTTCCTGAAGGTATATAGTGGATGCTACCGGAAATTGTGATTATGCATTTGTCACATCACACGTTATAGAGATAGACACAGTCACGTTTGTGCATACTTTACTAAGAACGCTCTCTCTACCTATGTGGAGAATTGGGATTTGAACTGCAGTAGGTCAGCGAGTTGAACATGGAAGTGGGGATACTCCTACTGAGATGCCCTCTGCTATTCTGAATAGTGTGCTTTAGTTATGTGGAGCATATAGGCCATTAACCCAACATCACAGCAGCCAACAGCTCACATATTTGTTGCTGCTCTATCATACCTTATATTGTACACTTATCCAAAAAAAATAGAACACTGATAAAAAAAAGCAGCAGCCTTATTGGAGCAGCAATGCCCATTTTTAGTTTTGGTCATTATGTGTTGCGGAAGTGACACATACAAGCCTAAAATATTGCATTAAAACACAGATGGAAGTGAAATAGGCTGTTAGGAAATTATAATTGCAATTGGTCATGTATTACGTACTTAATACCCAGAGTTTTCTAAGCGCAGATCCGCAGAACAAACCTGTGCTGCTCTGCGTCTTCTTGCTTCCAAGGCGAGCACATTGCCCCCAGGTTATCCTCCTGAGTTGAGACACCAGTTGTGGGTATTATTTGGCTATTCAACCACCCACTAACTGCCCATGGACATGTTAGCATGTGCCCATTCCCACCCATTACCTGCTCCCCACTATGCATGGTATAGATTCTGCCAGTGTTCATTCTAGAATGTCTTCTGAGAGCTAAAGGATTAACCTCAGCTACAGATGTAACAAAAATGTTTTAACGAAGCGTGCCTTCAGCCACTTAATTTATAAGCAGTGTGTGCTTTTAATACATTGCCAAAGCCAACCATTTTGGCTTATGTGCAGATAAGAGTAATTTGCCAAGCACTGCTAACTTATGCCCGGGTATTCACACCATTGTCCAGTGGTCGTCATCTGAAGGCCAGCTATTATGGTTGTGGCAGTGCTTGCCAAAGCTTATTCTATGCCTACTAAAAGGCAAAACTGCTTGCCTTCAATGGGTTACCCTCTGCTTATCAAGATAATGGCAAAGGGCCTGGCAGTTCATACTGTGCACTTCCTCATGACCCCATCATTGAAGTTTGAAACCTAACTTCAAATGTGTGCCTGCAATTTTTCTTGCCATCCTTTTCTACAACCGCGATGCTGGAGAAGGATGCTGCATGAATAGGTTTGTGGACGACAACCTTCTTATGACAGCAGGTACTGAAAACACGCAGCACATTAAGAATCAGACAAAGAACAGATTTAATTTATAAAAAAAACAGATGGATTTTAATATTAAATGTTAACAAACAGCAGCTATATTTTCAATATTTTGAAGCTAAAAAATCATATTTTCAGATCAGAATAATGTGATGTGGTCCAAGAATGTTCATGTTGCCAGCCAGTGGAAAGACATGCTGGAGCCCTGCCTTGCTGTTGCTAGGTGAATGCGAGGGAGAAATCATTATGAATACGAATGGAAATAACAGCCATGTGGAAAACAACAGCTAGCTCTTCTGGCTGGAGGAGGGGACTATTAGTCCCCCGGTGGGCCAGAACTCCAAATTAAATCCCATGAAGGGGAAGCAGCTGCAAAACAGGAATAGCTGTCTGGATTGCCCCAGCGAGCGGGGAGCCTGCAAGGCACACAATATGCAAGGTGCCAAATCAGGATGGAACCAAGCGAGCGCGCGGCAACTACAGTATGCACGGTGAGGCGTTTCTGGGCCCTACCAGGACGCCATCTTCAGCTTGCGGCCCCCCCCTCCTCCGCCACTTCTTTCCCCAATCCTTTCTACGTCCAATTTAATCCTTGCAGTGAGTGGCAAATTGAAAGCTGCTTGTGACAGGGAAGTGCTGCTATTGCTGTAATAAGCCATAACTTGGTTGCTGGCTCATAAATACGATTCCCAGCATAGTACACTGTAGACCCGCCCCCCGCGCCCCCCTCCAGACACACACGCTGCTTTATACAGCCAGTAGCGTGGTAACGCGTTCCTCAGGAGCCTTGGTTCGTGCACTTCTGGAACTAGGCTTAGAAGGAGGCCCCCGCAGAGAGCAGCGGAAGGGGAATTCCTTAATCTCCGGTAGGGTAGGCTGAGTACTCGGTTTCCTCCCGCTCCCCAGCTTTAGTTTCTGGGGAATGATCAGCACTAAGCAGGTGAAATTTACTGGCATGCGTAGAATAGCCAAATTCCTTCCCCCAGAACCCGCGCTAGGGTAGGTTAGCCGCCAGGCTGCCAACTCGATAACCGTGGAGCTGTGGTAATCAAGCCCACCTCTGCGCACATAACACGATACAGTGGGCCGGGAAAACAAGCGTGTGCACATGTTACAGATATTAGGATGCCACATTATAGTTAAACTCAAGTAATTACAAATCATCCTTAAGTCACAGCTCCGAGCTGGCCCTAGCAGCTGGGCGCTCGCCTCTGCTGCAGCTCGAGATAAGATAAAGCAGAGTATAGAAAAAAAAAGAGAAGGCAAAAAAGGTTAATAACAAATGAAAAAGAGTAAGAAGGTTTCACAGCCAGCCAGACAATTAGTTTGATAAAAACACAGGACTCTATTGTCAGCCAAGGTTTCTATTCGTCTATAGTTGCCCGAGTCCAATAAATCGCACTAGGTTGATGGCCAATAAGCATGTTTAGAAAGCCTCTGAAAACTGCTGCTGGGACATTCAACAAGCGCTTTAAATACTTTTAGGCACCCAGTGCAGACATGTGAATGTGGAGTATGTAAATATGGTCGCATACATGTAAAGCAAACATGCAGGCTACAAACCGGGGGTCCAGGGGCTCGACGCAGTCCGCAATACACTCCAAGTTCTAAAAATGTATGCTGCTGTGTTTTAGAATAAAACATTTGTTATTTAATCAGAAAGAGACCATTCAACGTGTGGAGTGGGCTAAATGAACAAATCGTATTTTATACCCATGTCAGTTTATTTTTTAATCGCCTTTCCTATGCGCCTAATTTGTGTAAGCACTAGTGGTTTCAGCAAATGCAATAGCTGAAATCAACGCAAAGACCTCTTTGATTATCACAATTCACCCTTGACTACCCCATGTCTAATCAGTCTGCTAACATCTTCGTGAACTCTCAAAACGTGCTGGCAAAAGTAGCAGACACAGGGTACCCCAAGTCCCACCCGAAAGATTAGGGCTGTTTCCAACACCCTTATTAAGCTCAAGCAGAACAGCTGGCCAGTCGAGTCTAGCCTATAAAGCCTGAGTGCTGATGGGAAACATCAACATGCCATAAACATTTACAACCAAATGGCCTGCAGAAACATTTCAATCTGTCATAAAAAAAAATCCTACAAACCAAAAAAAGCCCAATGGAATTGTGCCAGAGAATCCATAATAGCCAACTGGGAATTTGTCTATGAAGATCTCTTGCCTTGTTAAGGGGGAAGACGATCTTAAAACAGAGTTTTTTTTGCTTCAAAGTTCAACAAACTCCACTTCGAGACACCCCACTTCTGCCCAACACATGTTCAGCTCCCCAAGATAAGCCCATAGACAAGCTTGGACATTATTTAGGATGTTAAGATGTGGAAATCTCCTAAAGATACCATAACATTGCACTTCCCCAAAGATTGTGCTGGGCAAGTGATCCCCAGTACTGTATCATGGATCCTAAGAAAGAGGGTGTCTGATGAAGATGACACCTCCGAGCTCAGACCTCTACCATATGAGCTAGACGAACGATCCCAAGTCATGCATCAGTGATCCTCAGAAAGAGGATGTCCGATGAAGAAGACACCCCTGAGCTCAGACTGCTATCACGTGAGCTGGTTGTACGATCCCAAGTCATGCCCCAGGGATGCGATAAGGGAAACACCCCTTGAGCTCAGACCGCTATCATGTGAGATGGCCGTGCAATCTCCAATCATGCACCATGTATCCTCAAGAAGATGTGTGATGAAGGAGAGTTTAGACCTTATAAATCCTTATATTTATCCTTATAAAAGGCCCCAACTCCACAGTGAGGGGATCGCAACAAACAAGACCTGAACACACCTCAGCTGGCCCAACTCTCAAACTGCTTTAACGCTCTACTGCAACAGTCAACCTGCAGCAACCTAAAACAGACCATCAGCTTCCACGCAATTCAGAGATACACCTGAAAGCAACATCACCCCAGCGTATCAGACATTTATTGAGACACCTGCCAAGAACTGCGAGACGAGTGCAAACCAGCTATACTAGGCAACACAGCAGCTTTTAAAATCCCCCAGGGGCACAGAGTCCCCATCTAAAAACGTGGACCCCTACAACCAGCACCTTGCACCAATATCCTGGTCCACCAGCCAGGCACCCTAGCTGAGCAACAGTCCGCATTGTTCACACAATCTCGGATGGGGAAATCCGACAAGTCACAGCGCAAATTGAACTTTGAAACTGGCACCTCGTCTAAAACACGCAGACACAACAGTGAACCAGAGTCCCTGTCACGGGCGTCTGGCCAAGAAGAGGGAGAGCCCCATTCGCTTGATATCATAGCACTGCTCCTGGAACTGAAATCTGAGCTGGAGCTGGAAGAAGGATACCCAGTAATGAATCCTCTGAAAGAACTTGCCTGATGAAGCAGACACCTCTGAGCTCAGGCCACTTCACTTGGAGATGTTAACTTTTACAGCATTTTTGGGCACAAAGGATTCACCTTGCTACAACAATCCAGTCCAGCTGCCAGTCACCCACACGTAGCTATGGTCATCACTAAGGGACAAATGCACTAGTGAAGTACACACAGGCAGTTCCATTTTGAAAAACACACATGTTGTGAACATGTACTCATTTGGAAACCACCACATTTTTCCCTGAATCCCTGGGAGCCAAGATATTATTTGAGTCCCATATCGAAATAGTTTGTCATCTGCTGTCCCTCTGTACCTTGCGTCCACAATAAGCTTGAATAATTTCTCGGGTTTAGAAGGTGTATCCCAGGTGTGGAAAACACTATCCCCTTGTCATTGTCAGTGAATTAGATGGTCATGTTAAGTTTGCTCATGATGTCCCACCCCTTTATGTTTAACGGGGTCTGTCGTGAATACAGTAAGGGTAGAACTAGGTCATGCTCTCCTGTAGAAAATGCAATATCATCTGTAAATGGAAACAATTCCGTCACCCCAGAAAATCCCTGAGCATTCATGGAGTCACCTGAAATCCTATACTTCCCCTTCCCAGATGCAAGATCTCATCGCCCCTGTGTCTACAAGAAAGGAGAATGTTTTGCCACCTATCGTCTCCCCTATGCCTGGTTCCTCCGCCGGGTAGGGTGTAATCGATAGGATGGAACACATCAGGTCTGTCTGTGGCCTGTTCCATTGAGGGTATAATGACATTCTATTTCCTGTGAATGGGTTGCTGCCTCCCCACCATGGTAACCCTGCACCCTAGTTTCCTAATGGGAGTTATTGCCATGGAGTCTGTGCATGTTAGTGTCCCGTTATTTGGCTGTGCCATGTTTGGTTGCTGTGTGTTATTTTGCGTTTGTGGTGCCTGGGACGTCTGCAGGTAATGCTGCACTGGCGCCTAAATTTGTGGTGTCTGTGTCATGGGCTGTTGTGTCTGCCGATATGCGTTTGGTGCGTGTCCTTGTTGTGTCTGTTGCTGGGCATAATACTCATTCTGTTCCCCTGGATATGATGGCTGGTATTGCATTCCCCCATTCTGTGGCATCTCCCCTCTGCTTCTACATACCCTAGTGATATGGCTTATCTGTCCACACACCCAGCACTGGGGTGGTTCTCTTATTGGCCTTGGATAACCTCCAGAGAATCCTTCTGGGCCCTGCTGCATTTGTTGCACATACCCACGATACCCTCCCAAAAATCCACCTTTGCTTTGTTGCATTTAATACCCATACCTGTGGTTCCCTCGGTAGCTCCCCTCTTCCTCGAAACCCATGCTGCGCATCCCCCACCCCATGAACCCTCCTCCCAGGGGCGGCGGCGGCACATACTGTGTCTGTGGTGTGCTTTGTTCTCTCGCGCTTGTTAACACTGCCCCTTCCATGGAGTATTTAGACAGTTCAATCTGCACTAACTTTGCCTTCTCCTGCTTTCTTCCTTCACGCTTTCTTGCATTATCCTGCAGTAATGTACTAATGTAAGTTGTATTTCTGACCTCGGTTTTGCCTTCATCCCCACTAACTTCTTTAGTTGCCTTTGCACTTGCTCTGGCAAACATTGACATAGTATATGATAAAATAATGCCGCTGTTTTGTCCCACGGTTCTCGCGTGTCAAGTCTCCATAACTCTTGAATAGCCTTAGTATATTGTAGGAGGGTCTTCATCTTCCCCTATTCCATAATTGCACTAATATCGGACGTGTCTGGGTACTGCACCCGTAGAGCTTGCCATATGGCTGCTCAGCAGTTATCAAACGGCGAACCATCATTCGCCGTGTTCTGGGATGTTACTCCTGGGTACCCCGCCCTTTTCCATACATCATCGGCCGCCTCTCTGAGGGTCGCCACTAATAAACCTTTAATGTCTCCCACTGCTAACCTCTGTCCTGCTGTCATACTTTCTATTTCGTATATCCATTTCCCTGCACCCATGGTCAACGAGGATAGCTACACCTCAGATTTTCCTTGTCAATATATTTCCATGGTATGTATTGAGATCGCCCCCCTCCATTTTCCAGTAAGGGGAACTGTGTCAACCCGATCTCCCCATACAATCTACCTGTGTCTATGGTGGCAGTGAATGCCCTTGCTTCCCCTCCTTTGTACTGGAAGGTTCCCAAGTCCCTGTGTATACAGAGTTACATTACCCCAGCTGCCCGATGTAACCCTGGACCGACAACGTCTCTCATCCTTAGCACCCCGCAATCCCCTGTGCCTCTGTCTGCCCATGTCAAACTTCGATCGGTGTGCTTCCCTATCGATCGACAAACAGGTCGCTCTGCTCCCTGGTCCTCACTCCTTACTAAGTCATCGTCAGACTATCTCCCAAGTTACTGTCAACATCATCCTGCAAGCTTAGCCTCTTCAGTATTGTGCCTCCCTGTGGTTCCCCGTCTAGGTCAATTAGATTCTCGCAGTCCTCCCTCATGGAGGCACCAGCATTGGGCTTGTCTCGCAGCGTAGCTGCCTCATCACTTTTCCGGCCGCGATCTCGCCCTACCTGCTTGTGCCTTCATTCATCATTGTTAAAACTTGCTAATTCCAATCTCAGTCTTATGTCTCTCACTGTATGTTTGTCATCCTGTTTGCATTTGTGCTCTACTACGAGCCACTATTTCTAACTTTCTCCTCTCCCTCTTTATCATAACCTGCTTTTCCTTCACTGTATCTCCTCAAGCTCTCTTCCTTCTCATCTCGCGATGCTCCCCACTCTTTCTCTTCTTCCTTTTGCTTTTCTCTTCACACTCTCGCGCTCTTCCTTTTCTGTTTTTCTTGCCTCTCCACCTCTTGCATTATCTCTGCCCACTCCTGTTTCACTGTTCTCTTTGCAAGCAGCTACTTCCTTACTCGCCCCTTCTGTTTCTCCCACTGTCTTCCCATCTAATTTCAGGAGTATTTGTCCTCATATTATCCAGCCCCTCCCTTGTGCTTGTCTGGGTCTCTCTTTGCACCCCTTTTCCACCTCCTGCACCCGCTGCTCCCCCTATTGCTTGTCCGACCCCTTTCTGCCCCTTCTCCTTGATGCATGGGGGAAGTGTGAACATTGGATTTGTGTACCCCTTCGCTGCTCTCAATTCTCGTATTGGGTAGAATCCCTGGGCTCCTGCTGCAGACCCTTCGTTCCCATGTTCAGGAGGAGGTGGGAAGCGGGGGCCGAGGGCTTTTCACCCAGGGGTCTCCTGTTACCTCAGCATCCATTCATGCCATGCAACTTCCCCTCCATCGTCCTGAAACATCTTCCAGAGCTCAAATATCTTAACCAGAAGAACACCTTCCGCTGTTTGAGCTAGCCTCCATTGCGAAGCTCTATTCACAGGGATACCCACATCCATGACCCGAGTTAAAACGCCCAATCCACAGGAAATCCAATATAAACATAACTTCTGTCATCCGTACCCTTAAGTCAATAGTCTAGGCTAACCACCTGAACCTTTTACCTCAAGATCGAATGTCCCCTAACCACAAACAAATGACATCTACCTCCGCTCCACTCTCCACTAAACTTCACAATACTCATCGCCACTTCCCACCCAACATTTCTTTACCACCCCCCTCAATTGCTGTGTGGCAGAGTATAATACTTATACTCCGATCCACCAACACTGCTCGGCCATCGGCTCTCCCAAAATTTGCCACACCGGCCTTCCGGCCTGGTCTGCTGGGCTCCTCACAGACAGGATATTTTCCAAGACTACTCCCGACGGCCTCTGCACGGGGGACTCGTGCTCTATGCCGAATAGGCATAATGAACCATCTCTCTGCTACCAATTGTATCGGTATACCAGAGTACCACGGTTCGTACTACACAATTACCGTTCAGAGCACCCAGGGCCCAACCAACCCTCCCCCGGTAAAATACAGAGGACTCAGCTAGAACTTTTCTTTATTTTCCAGAACAGACAGGGATCATACAGGAAATAATTCTCCAGCAACCACAGCCCCTGAGCCTGTGTCATAGGCTTTTGTTGGTGTGTGTCATCAGAAGTTGGGGCTCTTCCCCAAAAACCTAAGAGCTTACACTATTGGGTGGCTGGGGTGGTAGTGCCTATGGACCACACCCATAGAAGTTAGCTAACTGGCCCTTGCATGTCCGTGGCTTTGCCTGAGCCATCCCCAAAAACGACCTATTATTGTTGCAGGGTCGCAGGATTAGCATTGGCCCTTGCCCTTTGCCATCCACCCCTGGATTTGTGTTCCCGTATTGGCTAGAGCGGGTCTCCTCAGGCCTGGGCCCCAACTCTGTTCTCAACGCTCCATGTACCTTCTCAAGGTGATGAGAGACTATATGTCCCCATTGTTCCTACTGGTATGACCACTTTGCCTTAGAGAGTGCCTGCAGGTTGCAAAGTTGTAAAACACCACATGTATCAGTTCCTGTCTGCTTCGCTGGTAACTGCTCCTCTTCCCACTGCTGGTAAATGGCTTTTGTTCGGCTAGGCCAGATCACTTGGGCGAAAATTGCAAAACATAGCTTTTCTGTCTGCAATTAGTGAGGATTTATTATGCTTTTTTGCAAGTTGCTCCCTGTCCCCTGCAGTTAGGAATGTTCTGCTCATCTCTGACATTGGCTGCGAGCACCAGCCCTGGACAGTGTGCTGCAAAATCTGTTTTCCTTCGTCCCATATTCTGAGGCCTGTGGCTTCCTGTAATTCTTCTATAGGTATGCTATGATTTCTATAGGTCTATATTGTATTATTTTCCTTATGGGTTAGTGGCACTTGGTCCTTCCTGGTTCCTTATACCTCCCTGTACTTCCATATGGTTAGTTGCAATAAGCGGCTGCAAGCTTGTTCTGCATCTCTTGCTTTCTTGCGTTTCTGCGTTTTGCTAGTGAAAAGGAAAGGCTTCCGGTAGTATGTATCTGTCCTTCATCTACAGAACTGTGTAAGCATGTTCTTCGTGTGTGTCCATGAAACTACGTGCAGCGATCCCAGTTTGCTTCGGGGCTAAAGTTACTAATGACACCAGCACATTTGTCATTAGTCAACCAGGTCCAGCGTTGAGGCACCCGTTTCCACGTTCAGTGTTGAAGCGCCTGTATCCATGAAGACGTTAACTGGATAAGGTTTGAATGGTTGTCTGAGAGAATACCAGTTTGCATATGTAGACGTCACTGGCCCTCCTGGGGGCTGGCCAAACAGTGCTTGGTATCTTGCATTTCTGGCTCTTTGGGCTGTCATGCTATTAGGTGTCCAGAGGGGCATTCCAGGGACCCTCTCGTCACATGGATGGAGGATAGCAGACTGACAAGAATTGGGCCCTACAAGCTACACATAAGTTATACTGTGGAATATGCTTTTCAAGGGTCCAACTTTTGCTAAAACGCAATACGTTTGGACAGCTAAGCTACTAATGTCTTGTTGATGGTACATGTGCACACAAAGAAACTCAAATGTCTACATAACTTCCGAAGGTTCTAATGTTAATTATTCTCAGATACTGACTTACAGCAGGTCATGTCAAAGGTGGTACAACTGAAGCATATCCAAAAAGGAAGTATGGTGCACAGACTACTTCTAAGCAATTAGGTGGCGAGTTCTGCAACACAGAAGCGGGATTTTCATTTGTATAAGGATCTTATTTGCACATAACAGACAAATCATTTTGCAAATTAAACGGATTCATTTCTTTCAGCTGTATTCAGATTAGTTGTGAATGCCACTATCTCATAAAAGCACTAGAAACGCATTACAAGAAATCAGAAAATTTGTTTACACCTTAATTTGATGTTGACACACAAAATTACACAACTTAAATGAATCAACATCAAAGCATTCTTCAATTTTTATTTAATTTTACATTGACTCGTGCCAAAAAACTGCCACACAGACAGATTGCTTAATCTCGAAAGCATGCAATCCATCTCATGTAACCATTTCAATACACTCTTTAATATGTGTGCACACCTCGCATAGTGTTTTCTTTTTGCCCTTAAGATTTACACATACATGCTGTGTGTGCATGTGGTAGTAACAATAGTTAAGATTACATATATTTTTGATTGTCTCTTTTAATGCTATGGATTTCGTGTTGCCGATGTATTATTTATGTTCCTAACAAAAATATGTATTTGTAAAGAAAACATGAGATGTATTGATCAAGTTGTTATATAATCAAGTAATCATGATTTGTTTTTATATGTTTTGAAAGGTTTAATACTTTGAACCAACCAAAAAAAAAAAAGTTAAGATTACATGGCACAGCGTATCACCTCATTTTGACCTAATTCATGGAAGTTTACCAGATTTGGAAAGCAACAGCTCTGGCTACATCCAAACAGTCATGACACATTTGGTGAACATTCATGGACGTTGTCGTGAAATAATGAATGCAGAAACTTGTGTTTGTTGCCTTGGTTTTGCCATAATTCCCCAACCCCCTAAAAATAATTAAAAAATCAAATTAAAACAGCCTTCGGGATGCACATAACTACTTTGAATTTCAGCTCCCACTCCATGGACAAGGTCAGGCACCGTAAGACCACTACGGAGGTCATGGGCGCAGTATAAATATTTAATACATGGCCCTTATCTGGAACTTTTGCACACTGTAAATATTTTGAAAATGGAACCAGTCAAACACTACTAATTCTTTTTTAAAATTGAATAGAAATATCTATAATTCGGACCTGAGCAGTAGCAAAGCAATGTGTATGCATTCCGAATATGGATTCTGAATGGTTAAAAAACACTTAAGAAAATGACAAATATTTTCTATGTACATTTTACCTTACCAGATGGTTGGCCACATCCAAACATGTATACTATGGTGAAATGTGATTAGCGTTTTCGTGGTGAAAACATAGTTGTAGTAAAAGCCGTTTTTTCATTACATGTTTTTTTTATACCAAGCCCCTCCAAAAATTAAATGTCCGTAAGCATAAAATATGCAATTAACCACAATGGGCACCTACAGTATTCTTGCAATGTGTACACTCTGGATCTTCATTTGAAGAGGAATACCAGTGCAGGTAAAAATGAATAAAATAGTTAAAAAAACAAAACAAAAATGGTTACTTTAAAATGTCTGCATAAGGTAGTAAAAAGGGACCGAACGAGCGTCTAAGGCCAGGGACGGCTTGGCCCATCTGCCACTCGGCCCGTGGTCGGGCCGAAATCATGTATAGTCCATGGAGGCCGGTTTCTGCCCATGCCTGGTCCGGTTTGAATAAAAAAATATAAGCACCTGCAACAGCATAATTCATCAAAGCAAGGTAACACGTTACCTTGCTTTGATGATTGATTTGCATGCATGATGTGTGCCTCATAAATTATGATGCATGCATCATTCACATGCTGCTGCAGCATGCGGACAACTTTGCACTAGACCTGCAGATGAACTCAACTGGTCTGCTGTTAAATCTCAGTTACCAGTTTAATGGTATCCACTACAGATTCATTTATCATAATACTATAGCCCATATGACAGCTCATTGGGTTGAGTGCTCGCTGCTGCAATGCCACTTTTTCTTGGGTGTCCAGGACTATTTCTTGTCCCAGTCCAACCCTGTCTAAGGCTCGTGGTAAAAGTATGTGGTCATAGAATCTTGGAATGCCTGCAAAGGGGCACTTAGTCCACGAGTGCACTAGGCTTAACTGCCTCAGGCAGGCATCTTGGTAGAAGCATAGGATTTGGTGCAATGCGTCATGGTGAGCGGCTCAAAAGGCAGCAAGGTGAGTGAAGTGTAAGCAGCTCAAACGTGGGCAGAATGAAGCTCGCTGCTTTAAAAGAAGGGCATATACTTCTTGGACGTATTATTAAAATGCAAAGAAATAGGAAATTAAATGTCGGGAAAATGCCTTTGGAACATGAAGTTCCAAAGCAGACTCCACTGAAGAATTGGAAAACTGCTTGGAACTTTCCCTGGCTTGAGAAAAGCAGAAGTCATTTGTAGGACATTGTCACCCCTTAGGTTAAGATGGGAGTCCTGGGTACCAGCTGGAGAGAAGTTTCTGGTTTTTCCAACAGGCAACCTCCCTTTCCCAAGAAGGAGTTGAGTATAGGGTATACTAATCTCTTGGGGAAAACTATCTTCAACCATATGCAAGGGTTTGTAACCAATCAAATCACCAAAGCGATGGTCACATATTCCATGTATATTTGAATTCGAACATGTGATGGATATATTTTCAAGCCAATTTGCCACATGCAGATTATGGGCCTTGCCTCTTTTGCTGTTATACAAAGAAGAATTGATCTTCAGTATGTCAAGTGAGGTAGAGGAAGCGATGCAAAAAGTAAATGCAAAATGGCAGGATACATCCTTCTGTGTGATACACGGTTTTAGCCACACCCACCTCCTGTCATGTGAATCAAAGGGACTCCACTTTAATGTTCTTTCCTTTACCTGCCCATCACCTGTGAAGAGGCTTCCCATAAAGTGGATATGGCATAGCCATTTGTCATGTTTATTTAATACAAATCTGATGTATTTCACAGAATAATTTGCACTGTCCATGGCTTTTCATCCCCATAATGTAATATGCAGCAACATATTTCTCAGCAAATGTTTGACGTAAACAGTGTTCTTTAGTGCACACGTCAAACAATAACCAATAAAGTGCATTCTAAGAGTCTGCGAATAGATGACAAGTTGATGTGCCACACGTATTATGCAGATCGAGTTACATGTTTTGCAAAGGCATACACTGTTAAGTTCTTATTAAGTGAAAAGTACACTATTAGCATTGGTCTCTCCATGCAAGTCACTTTAAATGGTAAAAGAAGCTGGAATCTTGTAAATTTGGCCTGTGTTCAGTCAGAGCTCAGTTCTCAAAGCAGAAGGTCCAGAATTCAGCTTTTTGGTAAAACAGACCGAACATTAACCTGTAATTAATCCATTATCTTAGCTGAACAGCACCACTCTGGGGATTCGGAGAATATATCCTGGTTTTCTAAATACATGACATTCAGGACACTGAATTCCAAAACCCCAGTTTTCATGGAGTTTCACAGTTTATGAGGTAAACAGGTCAAAGGACTGTTCTTTTGATAGACAAAGCTGCCTTAAAGTATCAGATCCCACAAACCTTGAACTTCTTGACCTGAGACAGAGCAATAAATCACCATCTATTGTGTCTCATTTTCATGGCCTTTGGTCTCGGAATATTAATCTAGCACATTCTTTGAATGATGAACTACCATAAATATGTAATTCACAGCTTTGAAAACAAATTAAATGGGTTCATTTAGAAGGGCTCAAATAATGAGATCATATTATTGCCTATAACTTTGCTGCCCTTTGCTGGATTTAAAAAACAAAAATATATTTAAATTCAGCCAAGCACTCTGCCTCATTTACCTATAAATACAATATATTTAATAGGTGGGAGTCATTATTAAAGCTACATATTTTAATAACTCACATATTAAGAGCTTCTGGAGCATAAATGATGTCCTCAAATGCAGAATTTTCTAGCAAGTTAAGGATTTCAATCAGGCGACACACCCTGGCCTCAGCCTAGTATGCAGCGCATAACTGAAATGCTTATTTATGTATAGATTCAATATTTGAGAGATACACCACTCATATCGCACCCCCTTTTCAAATACCCTGGGTCATGATTGACCAGGAACCAGGCTGGTGCATTTAAAAATTCAAAAGAAATCATACACGTTTTAATAAATGGGGCAGCATTCGCCAATGTGATGATAATAACAATAGGAATGTAGGCAATGCACTTAATTCAACCCTTTAGTAACACAGATAGAAAACACCAGGGAATAGAAACACTTTTGGATTTTTCAGAAAGATAGCACTCAAATTAGGATTTCCCCCTACTATGTTCCCTCAACCCACAAATGATCACTTCTGAATGGCTATAAGGAAGCATCACGCAGTTAGGAATATGAATTTGTAAAAGGAATTCAAATCTAATTTTTCCTCCTCAAATGAGAGTGAAAAACGGATTTGAAACCCTTGCAATGCTAAAAATGACACTCGGAAATGGATGAATGAATTAATGAATGTGTGCAAACAATCACAAGCAATGTATAACCAAGAGCATACAGTTTGAAAATGAATGGCAGGTTTTAAAACATGTTGCAGCAAAGACACGTTGGAAAATTAGCAAACTTTTGCAATTCCCGCCTGAATTTACCAAAACGGTTTTTAATAAAAAACAGGTGAAATATTGCAATTTTTGTGTTGGGGTGTAGCTATAGATCGTAGGTACAATATGGACGTGAGATTAGGTCTCTAACTGGTAAATTGAGTGAGCTATGATAGATATAGTGAGGTTTGTTTTTAGGAAAATAGAGCAGAGAAAAACAGAAAAGCAGCTTTAAAATGGATTGCAAACTTGACTTAAACTAGATTTAAGGACAAAGGAAAAGAGAATGTCACCAGTGAATCTCCACAGTTACGCAGCCTTTGTAACCCTTCATGTAGTGTAACCAGTTTCCTTTATTCAAAATTAATTTATTTAATCAAAATCGCTAATGGCTTATGTTCTAGCAAAACAGAAATGAAGAGAAAATCTGCAATGTCAGTTTTATGGGGTGAGTTTTACAGTGTCCAGAAACAACTTATAGTTACTGGAACTAAAATCTAATTTTGCCACAAACATATGTTTACACAATTGCAACCTCTTAGCAAATCAGAAACACAGGTTACATATTTTGTGCATAACATTTCAGTTGAAACCTCCATTCCGTGAGGCTTGGTTTCGCTCCTCTACCAGTTTTTCGCACTTTTCAATGGGATTTATATCACTCAAAATTCTGCAACTTTGTACAGAGGTGGGGATTGTCATTAGGGATTTATGTACAACATTGTATGCTTGCAACATTAATACTTTCCTTGGAATCTGTCGTATTTTGTAACTTCTGTTCCCCATGCAGCAATGAGTTCTACCAAGTTTTAAAAGACAGCCCATAAAATTAGATTAGAAATTGCAAACTTTTTCCATTTTACTAATTCTTACTACCAAGATAAAAAGTCTTTAATGTTTCTTTATAAAATAGCATTTGTAACCAAAAGGCAGTTCCTACGTTGGGTCATTTTTTTTTCTTTAACTCAACTGCAACCAAATGTCATTTCCTTCAAGATAAGGGGGGTTTCCCATCTTAATTGAAGTTTTTATTGCCCCTTACACTTGACAGGTTAGTGTCTCAGGACTTCCATTGTTTGTGTCCCAGCAGAGACAAAAGTCTGTTCAACCCCATTTTTATCAGGGGGTTGTAAGTATCTGCTGAGAGTTTTTAATGATAGTCCCCTTCATGGCTGGCAACTGGAATGACTGGTTTTTCTGAGAGCTTGCAAGTCCATCCCATGGGTTTTAAACTCTTTAATTTCTTATTTTGGGTCTTGAATTAAACAAACCTGCAGCTGCCTCAGTTTGCCCACACAGTTTGCCTAGCTGTAGTCATTTCCTTGAAGCAGGAGTTTTATCTAAAGTATAGATACATTTCCACTTGACCTGGCTCAGAGAGTTAGAAGTCTCTTTGAACTGCGACAGATGGATACATTTGGAAAGTATAAACTCGTGTTCCCGTGCGAGTGAAAATGATGTTGCTTCTTGGTTTCTCTGAGAGCTGGTTAGACTGGTCCTGTCAGAGGGCGCTAGAGACCCGAACAAGATGGCCGCTCCTCTGTGAGCTCCCGCGCGGCCCTACAAAATCCTCATCAATCCTGACTATTCCGGTGGAACTTCACCCTAACACAGCATCTGACATTGCCACAAAAGAACCGGGAGGTGAAACATCCGAGAACCGGCGGATCTCGGAGCCCTGCGCAGCCTAAACCTGGCTCGGCACACTCCGGTGCCTCTGAGCGACGGCGAGAGCCTAGGGGCCCGCCGTCGCCCACTTGTCTCCCCCGGACCTGCGTGACAGGCCCCCGTGAGGGACACAAAGCATCATCAAGCCCTCGGGCAGGGAGGGCTGGGGCGGCACCAGCCGGCCCCCAAAATCGCGGACGCGCCTCGGCCCCGCCTTTGCCAACAACGGGAACTGGTCCCGGAGGGTGCGCCTGGCCACTAGCGGAGCGTATACACCAGCCTGCACTCCGGAGGCACCGCTGAACCCCAAGCCCTACAAAGAGGAATAAAGCAGGCGGGGCGGCCCGCTGTCCCCTCGCTGGAGCTCAGTGCAGTGCCATTCGCCGAGGCACCCCGGCGGCGAGGGGGCCGTTGCAATGCGGTGCCCACGCCGAATCTTCTAATGGTCTGACGTGGTCCTGCCCCATAACACCTCAACGACACGGCAGCACCCGGCGGCTGCAGGCACGCAACCTTGCTCGATCCGGGTGGGGTGGACAGAGGACCCACTGCGCTCCACAACTCCCTGGAGCCACAGAGCCATCCAGCAACCAAAGGCCCTCGACTGTGCAGGACACCGGAGAGAGAGAGGCATCTCAGCCACAGAGGGGCCGAGCAGAACCTCCAGGTACGGCGCATGCAGCGGGGCCAGAACGAGCCGAGCGCACACAGCAATGAGCTAGCAGCATAAACTTTCACTGTCCAAACACGGGATCCACTGGGCACCCAAGCCGAAGGGATAGAGCCGCCCTAGCAAATCCTCTGCATACTGCCCACCACATCCTTATAAAAGGCCCCAACTCCACAGCAAGGGGATCCCACCAAACAAGACCTGAACACACCTCAGCTGACCCACCTCTCATAAGCTGCTTTAACGCTCTCCTGCAACAGTCAACCTGCAGCAACCTAAAACAGATCATCAGCTTCCACGCAATTCAGAGATACACCGGAAAGCAACATCACCCCAGCGTATCAGACATTTATTGAGACACCTACCAAGAACTGCGAGACGAGTGCAAACCAGCTATACTAGGCAACACAGCAGCTTTTAAAATCCCCCAGGGGCGCAAAGTCCCCATCTAAAAACGTGGACCCCCTACAACCAGCACCTTGCACCAATATCCTGGTCCACCAGCCAGGCACCCTAGCTGAGCAACCGTCCGCATTGTTCACACAATCTCGCAATGGGGAAATCTGACAAGTCACAGCGCAAATTGAATTTTGAAACCGGCACCTCGTCTAAAACACGCAGACACAACAGTGAACCAGAGTCCCTGTCACGGGCGTCTGGCCAAGAAGAGGGCGAGCCCCATTCGCTTGATATCAGAGCACTGGTCCTGGAACTGAAATCTGGAATCAGCAACCTAGATAGTAAGCTAGACGACCTCTCGTCCAAAGTAGATCAGATACAACACCGGCTCGATAACCACAGCGAGCACCTGGATGAAGCAGTGCAACGTATATCCAATCTTGATGGTGGAATAACGACCCTAGGCACCAGGGTGTCGACCCTCGAAGCTCAAATGAAAACGAACAATGCGCGGAACGAAGACCTTAAAGGGCGCTCCAGGAGGAACAACATCAGGATAGTGGGGGTGAGGGAGAAGCAATTACAGGTCAAAATGGAAGATCACGTGGAAGAGATGTGCAAATCCCTCTTAGGTTCGGAGGCACTTTCGCACTTGTTCGTCGTAGAAAGAGCCCACAGAATACCAGCATGGAAACCTATCCCCGGAGTACCACCTCGACCAATAATTGCAAAATTACTTAACTATAAAGACAGAGACGCGATCTTTCGAATGGCTAGGGAGAAAGGCAAGCTACAGCACGATGGCGATACCATTCATTTCCATCCAGACTTCTCACCAACCGTTCAGGCGCAAAGAAGTTCCTTCACTAACATCAAACAAAGACTCCGATCCAAGCAGATCCCATACTCGATGCTGTTCCCCGCCCATCTGAGAGTGCAATACCAGGGAAAGATCCAGTTTTTCCAGACCCCTGAGGAAACAAACTCATCTCGATCGAGCAGGTTGCGGTCCACCCGAGAATAACCAAGCATGCGCATAAAGAGAAACGGCCCAGAGAACCCCACCATAGGCAAATGAAGTCAACAGAACGCAGCACAGAGCGAAAGAGTACTCCACCAGAACACAACTTAGGGGTTAAAATACCCCACGGCTGTGCGACTTCGGAAGATCCAAGCGCCCCTAGCACAGCAATGTTCAAGTTTACCAGTTACACGTTGCAAGAATGGGGTAAAATGACGAGCGAGTTGGGGGTTGCTCGTGAGAAATGGGAGGGGAATCCACACAAGTTAGGGGTTAACAAGTTACACCAAATTCGAGACTACCCACATGCGCCGCCTACAAGGAGAACACGCTTCACCCGGCATCTCCACGTCAATGCACACCGCCCCTGCCTTCCAGCAGCTAACCACCAAAAACCACTTGCACAAAGAATCAAAAAGATGGCACCTTCACCATAGCCACGTGTAATATTAAAGGGGGAAACCAGCCAGCCAAAGTGAGAAAAATGACAATACCTATGCCGACACAAAATCGACGTAGCCTTTGTCCAGGAAACCCATCTAAGTCCAACAGCCGAACACCCTTGGGCAAAAGACTGGGGTTGCCACCTCTACTTCGCATCATTTTCGTCGTACACCAGAGGAGTGGCCATCCTTATCAATAAAACAAACTTCAGACTGATCTCAGAAAAAAAGACACAGAGGGCAGATCACTCCTGATACATGGAACAATCGATGGAGAAGAAGTCACTCTGGTGAACTCATACGGGCCAAACACCGACAGTCCCAGCAACTTTGAATGGGTTATGACCCAACTAAACATAACCAGGTCGGTCCACGATCATATAGGGCCCGTCTCAAAGATCTCGAGAGCTCTCTCCCATTGGGTAATAACTCACAGGTCCTTGCGAAAATTAAGAAAGAACTGGAGTCCTTCAGAAATGCAGCTGAAAGAAGTGAAATTTCTGGACAGACACCGCAAAATCCGCCAGTACGGCGAGGGGCAACAACCCGGAGCTCTCCTTGCGAGACTCATAGCAGCCGACAGAAAACCCACATCGATTGAATCAGACTGGTCCTGTCATTCAAGAATTATGCCTGGTTTTGGTGAAGCAAAGTGAAATATCCTGGGCAGGACAGGGCCTTTTTACTCACAGTGTAAACAGATGGAATTAGCGTCAAAACAGCATTTCAAAAGGGTGAACATGTTTTATTTCCAAGTGGATTTTGACTTTTACAGCTAAGCAGTGCTGCCTGTTCACTTGATTTCATATATAGGTTTCAGAACACATTGGCATACTTTTTCAGTGTGTCCCCTTGTTCCATTTTGCCTGAAGTGTGCTAGGCAGGATGGTGCAACCATTTTTGCTGTTGCTGCCAAAACGCAGTTTAGAGGTCCTGGTGCGCACAGGAGCCAGCGCAGCCAGGATTCTGTTTCTTGCGCAAATACAGCTTGGTGATGTGGAGAATGCCGTTGAGTGGGTCAATATAGCCCACAAAGGCCGAATACATAGATGTGCTCCTGGTGTGCCGACAGCAAATGCAGGAGCGTGTCTGCCTGTTTTCCAGTCCCGGCCGACTGACTGCCGACCCCTCCCCATCCACTCATTGATTGGCCGGCAGCAGGTGAAGAGAGGGCGCATGGAATGCCCCTCCTCACCCCCATGAACATGACGCCCGAAGAGTCAAAAACGCAAAGTCATTCACTATTCAGCCAGTCCCTAGGAGGACAAGTGACTGACACGTATGCGGAAAGATATTCTCTCATACAGCCATTTAAACCGTATCCAGTGAATGTCTTTATGGATACAGGTGCCTCAACATTGGTCATGGACCCAAAGGCCTCGATGGATGACGTAGTCAACGTCATTTATGACACCACGACAAAGCCATGTTAGTCACGAAGCACACTCACAGCCATACAAAAAGCTACACAAACACACAAGTGAATACATGAAGAACATGCTTACACAGTTCTGTAGATAGAGGACAGATACATAAACATACTGTCAAAGGCTTTTATTATTTTTCTCAGTAGCCAAGTGCAGAAACGCTGAACGCAAGGCAACAAAGAGATGCAGAGCAAGCTTGCAGATGCTCATGGCAGCTAACCATATGGAACTACAGGATCACATAAGGAACCTGGAGGGACCTGTAACTAACCTAGGGAAATCATAGCATGGTATAGATATCTAGTAATCACAGTATAAGTAGAATGAGGATCACATAAGGCCACAAGACACAGGAGGAGACACGAGGGAATGAAGAAACAGGCTGCACAGGTCAGCAGGCCAGGGCTCGCAGCCAAGATCCAAAGAAAAGCAACACATTCCAGACCTAAAACGACAAGGGGCCATCTGCAGAAAAATTGAATAAATCCTCATGAATTGCAGACCAGAAGAGCTCAATTTTCTGGTCCTCAACCATGCGGCCGAGCTAGACAATGGTTATTTATTCAGCCCTGGTGGAAGCCAAACAGTTCTCAGCAACACAGACATGCAGTGACACATGAACTTCACAACACCACTGAGGGTACTCTCAAAGGCAAAAGTGGCACTGCTAACAGATACATTGGGAATACGGTCATTATCATCACCTTGAAGAGTTGAAGAGGTGTATGGAGCGCTGAGAACACAGCTGGGTCCCAGGCCTGGGGAGACCTGTTCCAGCCAATCAGGGGACAGAGATCCATGGGTGAATGGCAGAGGGCAAGGGCCAATGGTACTCCTGTGACCCAGCAACAATGTAACAGTTTCTTGGGAAAGGAGCAGGCCAGCCACCTGACATGAGAGGGCCAATTAACTAAGATCTATAGGTATAGGGCCAATCTATACGCTAGAACACTCTGATCACCCAACCAGAAAGTGGGATAGGAAGGGCTTGTGTTTTGACGTTACTTTGCAACAAAAAGGCCTGACACAGGTTTGGGAGCAGTGACTCTGGAGATTTGTGAATGTCCTGTATGATCCTGGTCGGTTTTTGTAATACACGACAGTTCTAACTTGCGCTTCGCTGAGTCCTCCTTTTGTTACTGGGGGAGGGTTGTTGGGCCCTGGGAGCTGAACGGGTAAGCTTGTAGTAACCCCCAGGGAGACACGCTCCTGTAAGTGATGCCGGCACAGTGTTCCTTTTTTTCGGACCCACCCCAGCCCCTCATTGAATGGCTGGGGCAGGACTGGAACACTTCCTGGTGGTGCTCTCAAGTAGCGGCAAATTCAAACAGCTATGTTAGCCCCTTTGTTGCCCACTAGCTCCATTTCCTGCCCCTGCCCTTTATCCCCTTCTACTGCCCCAGACCTGCGTTTCCCCTTTCCATGACCCCTCAGCCCCATCAAACCTCTTTTGGTGCCCCTTAACCCTTTTAGGCCCGAGGCCCATGTTGCCCCTTTCCTTGACCCCAGTTCCATTTAGCCTCTTTTGTTGCACCCCTTACAGTGCCCAGACCCGTTTCACCCCTTTTTTTGACCCCCTGTCCAATTTAGCTCTTTAGTTGCCCCTTAACAATTTTAGCTGCCCCAAACCAGGTTTACCCCTTTCCTTGACCCAATGTCCTACTTAGTCCAGTTTGTTGCCCCTTTATCCCTTTAGCTGCCCATACCCTTTTGACCCTTTCCTTACCCCCCTAGTCCCATTTAACCCCTTTAACTGCCCCAGACCCATGTTGACCCTTTCCTCGACTCCCAGTCCCATTTAGCTCCTTTTGCTGCCCCGTAACCTGTCCCAGACCCGTTTTTGCCCCCTTGCTTGATCCCCAATCCCATTTGGCCCCTTTTGTTACCCCTTAAACCTTTAAGCTGCCACAAACCGGGTTTTGCCCCTTCTCTTAATCCCCAGTCCAATTTAGCCCCTTGTGTTGCCCCTTGACCTTTTTTGCTGCCACAGTCCCATTTAGTACCTTCTGTTGCCCCTTAAGCTGCCCCCAAACCTGTTTTGCCTATTTTCATGACCCCCAGTCCCATTTAGCCCTTGTGTTACACCTTAACCCTTTTAGCTGCCCAGTTCCATTTAGTCCCTTTTGGTGCCCCTTAAGCTGCCCAGACCTATTTTACCCCTTTTCTTGATCCCCAGTCCCTTTAGCCTCTTTTGTTGATTATCACTCCTTTAGGCCCCTTTGTTGCCCCCAGTTCCGGTTAGCCAATTCTTGCCCCAGTCCCCTTTAGTTCCTATTGTTTCCGCAGCCCCCGTTTGTGCCCTCTTTAGCCCCTTTTCTTGCCGCAGTCAATTTTAGCATTTTCTTATTGTCAAATTAGCCCTTTTTAGGGAGTTGGAGGGAAGCTGCTTTATGTTGCATCTCCTACTATAGTGAGACTTTCTCCTGAGAATGAGGCCCTTGGAACAATAATACCACCATGCCAGGGGATCATGCCAAAAAGGCAGGTGATCACACGTACAGGCTGTGAAAAGAAGGACAACAATTAGTTGGTATATGTACGTCAATGCACAGTAGATACCCCAGGTTTTCGCTTCCCCAAAACAGCCGTCTCCTACCTGTACTCAGTGTGTGAGTGTAGTTAGACCTAGGCTGTAGAAAATATCATACCTACAACTGGAATTCGAGAGACCAGAGAGCCAACCGACGCCAATAGCCAACGAAGAGACAGTCATAGGAAGTCCAAGATGAACACTAACCCGAACGGCACAAGGGTACAGTCCCTATCAAATCCAGGGAATGCAATTGACCTACCCCCAAATGGCACGAAGACACTAACACAAGTAGGGCATTCCAGAAATAATCCAATGTCTAGGCGTAGATCCAGGAAACCAGGAAGGAAATGGGAGAGAAGCCACCCACAACAGTAGCAAAAACCAAATCCAAAGGGTACTCCAAGTAGCAGTGCAAGGAGCAGGCAAGATCAGTAACCAGGTAGACTGGGTTTTCCCATGGCAAACAAAACAGGCAAGGGTAGACCAAAAGTGAATCTGAAGGAGAAGCAAAATAATCTGTAACAGGACAAAACGAAACATAGAACAAGGCACCAAAAATGAGGATAACTCACTGTGAAGCCGTTTGGAAGCAGCAGAGTTGCTGCATGCTGGTTTAAATGTAGTAAGTCTTCCATGGCACCTTCAGCTAGCGTCTGAATATGCAGCCTGCTGCCGTCGCGTGACGCGACCCAGCACACAAAGTGAATCTGCGAAGTGCAGTCCGTTCTCGGGCAAAACAGAATTTCCATTGCCCGAGCTTCCATGTGAACCGCAACCCCCACGGATAGACGGGCTGTGGACATTGATGTTTCGGTACCCTGACAGCTGCCCATGATGATTCAATCAGTTCATGGATGCATGATAGCCTTGAGATGTGCCCAAAAGTTATTTTGAAGTATGGTAGCTTTTAAACCAGATACTCATACAGACTGGGCACCTGATAAAACCGGCCAGTAATATGGTAGCCCCGAGCTAACCAGAAGTGCTGAGAGTAACCCAAGTACACTGGACGTGGGAGGAAGCAATAGGAAGAGATAAAGAGGGAAATGGAGTGACATCAAGAGAGATTGCATGACCTGTGTTTTGTTAAGAGAATTACAGTTTTTTCTGTGTCAAGTATCAGGTGGTTGTTTGCCATTGATAGCAACATGTTATTGATGTATTTTGCAATGTTAAAGAGGAGGGGGAGTGGTTGGAAAGCTTTAAGACTTGTTGGGTCTCTTCTGCACAATTATAGCAGGAACAAATTGGTGATTTACAAAGGAGAGAGAGATGAAAGATACTAGATGAAAAGAGGAAAAGAGGAGGAGCAGGAGAGAAGCCTTGTGGTAGCCCAAAAAGAGAGAATTTAATATCCAATGATTAGAAAGGTTCCATGTTAACATATTGGGAACATTAATTTAGAAAAGACATGATCCAATAGAACGCCCCCAATTCCTAAATCGAATAATTAGTCATGTAGGATCTAGAGAACATCTGAATCGAGGTGGCACGACTCAAGAAAGTTCAGAGCTGAGGCCTTGTCCTGGGTCCTGCTGGTTTTGAGCACATCTCAGATAAACTCTAGGACACATTTGGTATTATGGCCTGGTCTGAAATCGACATGTTTCGTGTCCATTGTGATCTTCTGAGACCCATATGAGCTGGAAATAAGCTTCCTCGTCTACTACATGGCCAGGGATCTGCAATTCAGTGACTTGGAAGTTATTAGGGTTAGACTGAGCCATGCCTTTACCTTTTAGTAGAAGTTGATAATCGATGAGTGATCTAGCAGCATTGGGTGTTAGCAGAAACTCAAAGTTTTAAATGAAGACGACGGACATGGGTCTGCTAGGAGAACACATGCATTTCTTGACACAAGCGCAAAAACTGTTCAAGTGAGAGAAGAGCGAAAAAAGAACAATGTCTTTAGGAAAAGGGAGTGAAAATGGATATAGCCAAAGGGGGGGAAGGAAGAGATCTTCACTTTAATGTGCCCTTCCAAGATATAAGTGGGAAGTGAGTGAATTCCAAATGATGGATGTTGGTTGAGAGGATGAAATTTCAAAATCTTGTCATGGTTTTCAGACATTAAAGGAGTCTTTCTGAACAGAAGGGTGATTGGGTTGTACTGGTTCCTGAATGATAGCCTCTTCTGTCCTTTTGAACAAGGATTCCTTCTCCATATGTCTGGAAGTACTTTGTGAATCGACTAGAGCTTTTTTACATTCTTGCTTAATGAATAGTGCCATCAAAAATGTTATTGGCTCTAAAGATGGGCCATGATCAAACATATATATAAAAAATATTCATTAAGAAAGTTCCTATGTAAACTTTTGAGCAATTGAGGCTAAAAGTTACACGTTTAAAGCGCTAGGAGGCATCCATTTTGTGAAATGGATGAGCCTCCTGTACTTTTGTTAATCTCTGCCCTTGCGGCACTAATGAAGCAAAAGCCAGCCAGCTGTAATAAACGAAAGCTACCAGCAGGTGGCTTTTGCTTCATTATTGCCGGAGAGCAGAGATTAACACAAGCTGCTGCTGGTAAGTGCTTTAAATGTAATTCTCTTGTAGAGGAGGTCCCAGACATGGCCTGCACCCCATCCCCTTATTTTGAGGTACCAGGAGCGTACTCGCCAAGGTATGACACGTATGAGGAGCAAATGAACCAACAAAGAGCTGCACTGGGACTCTGCCCAGTGTACATCAGAAGATCCATACTTGTTGAAGCGCCCATAACCAGACAACCCTGGGCAGCACGGTATCCTATCAGACAGCCGTACAAGCCGCTGATACGAAACAGAGTACCTACAGACGGTCCATGAAGAGACCAAAAAAGAGCCCCAATGGAAGGCCAGTGGAAATGACAAAAGGGCCTGAACAGACTCGTGAATGAACAAAAGCGGCTACCGAAGACAAGCACGCCAGTGCGAGTAACTACGAAAATAAATGTAAAGAACACAGTAAAGAGACAATGTTAAAACGTGAGGAAACGTTGCTACGAGACAAGATGGAAGCAACCGACCAGTTAAACGTGTGTAAATAGGCTTGGAACGCAAGAGGCTAAAGAAAACGATATGGCTTGCAATGCTTAGTAGAAGATTAGAGCGGCAAGCGCCAACCATATATCTACTTCAATAAGGCACATTATACAAGTGCGTCCCCATTTTGTAAAAGCAGAAATGTACCCAGGTTGCCAGGGGCCTGACAGGCCGAGTTTCAGAACGAAGCCAGAGTCAAGAGAAGGTGCGGAATCTAAACTCAATAAAGAGCGGCACATGCCGGGGAAATCAAGGTCAACCAGAGAAAGGGAGGAAAGCATCAGCTCACAAGAATCAAACTTCTGAGCATACCAGCCTGTCCCGTGAAGGTCAAGATAAGGGAGGCCCAGGCAGGTGGTGGGGCCGAAGCAAAATTAAATACAATAAAAGCTGGAAACTGAAGCAGATTCATGGTGAACAGACACGTGACCAGCCAGGCGGAAAGAGGTACCACCGCCTGATGTCATCCAGGACCCGAGGATGCCATAACTTTTCCCGATAAGAGGCTACAGCTTCGAGGCCATACCCAGCCAACTAATTGACACATAGCCCTAAAATAATATTGATGGAAGGGAGGCAGGGTGAAACTTGGGACACCAGGCAAATGGGTGTCCATTCTGCATGCTACAAATTAAAATGGTGATTTATGTCTAGGGGATGTAACCTGCCCAATCACAATGGACCAAGTTATCTGGATTCCTATAGATAGTAGAACCAATAGGACATCGTACTAGTAGTGACGTCTATCACGTGTGATGTAGAGGGAGGGGGGTAGAGGCCAACCCGATAAGACTTATCCAATCCGCATGCCCTATTATCATATACAGATATAGCACCTATACTTAAGTTACCTTCCTAACCAATTATATTGCATGTCGAGTTTTTGTAGAATTAGACGTCAATGATGACAAATATTGCCTATAAGAATTGCTGTTCGATAGCAATTCGTGGAAGTCGGAGCGAGACAGGTGGTCCCAACTGCTTCCCTGTTTGATGTACTTGTCATTAAACTGACTTCCCTTTGCCAAACTACTGAGTCCTCGTTATTGAGTTGTGTTGGAGTAAGTGAATCCTGCACCCCATCCCTCACATGGTGCAGATATCTTGTCTTACAAGTACTAGAGGGTGAGCACTGACCGATGGGCCCGTTGGTGGATATCTCGCCCTCCTGTACACTCTTTAAAAAACACTGCAAAATAAATGCTGCGGTTTTCTTTCAAACTTAGAAAGAAAACCGCAGCATGTATAACGTTGTATTTATGCTTGCTGTGGCTTCAGCTTTGAGTCTCCTGGGCTCCCCCGACCTGGGGGACCCAGGAGACACAAATCTGAAGCCACAGCAAACCTAAATAAAACATTGTATTTAAATATGCTGCGGTTTTCTTGTAACGTTTCCCGGGCTCCTCCGAGACAGAGGAGCCTGAGAAACGTAGAAAGAAAACTGCAGCATTTACAAATACAACAACGTTGTATTTCTGACTGGGACGGCTTCAGCTTTGAGTCTCCTGGGCTCCCTTTGTTGGGGGAGCCCAGGAGACTCAAATCTGAAGCCACAGAAAACCTAAATACAACATTGTTGTATTTAAAAATGCTGCGGTTTCCTTTCTACGTTTCCTCGGAGCCCGAGAAACATAGAAAGAAAACCACAGCATTTACAAATACAACAAAGTTGTATTTTTGACTGCGGCAGCTTTCGCTTGGAGTCTCTTGGGCTCCCCCAGGTTGTTGTATTTATGATGTCCGTGGTTTTCCAACCACAGCAATCACAAATACAACATTGTATTTATAATTGCAGCGCCTTTGCTTTTTGCCTTTCATTTTATGTTTTCTGTGCTTGGGGAGCACCAAAAATGTAAAATGAAAGTGAAGGCAGCCACCTCAGCTCATGTACAGCTCTGTTGTGGCTGCGGTAAGCAAAAGCTCCCAGTAGGGGGCTTTTGCTGCGTGTTTAGTGCCGCCAGGGCAGAGCTCAACATGAGCTGAGGAGGCTGCCTGAAGTGGCTAAATGGATGCTCCCATGTAAACGCTTTCAGCCTAGTTTGCTCAAAAGTTTACATAGAAAATTTCTTTAAAATGATGTTTAATGCATGTTTTTGATTATTGCCCATCTTTTGGGACAAATATATTTTTGAGCGCACTATTCCTAAAATGTTTGAATGCGAATAATGAAGGTCCCCATGAATCCAAATATCTTTGTTGATTGAATAGGGTGTGATTCTTTAAGAAAATTGATCACTTCTTCATTAAAGTTGATTGCTTTCCTGTCTTATTTGCTGAGACAGGTGGCATTTTCACAGTCCTGGATAGATTTGTTAAGCCCATGAGCACAGAGTCAATGGCACCCTCAGATGATTGTGGCAACACGAAGCAGCCAAGGCGTGACTTGCTGTGTACGACTCCTTAGTCCTAAACAGGGGCTGGGTCTAAGGCTTCCAAATGAGGGATTATGGTTAAAGTCTTCATAAGGAAATAAACACTAACCACATACGATAATCTATGGATTCAAGCAAGAACATAGGATCAGATGCTAAATAAGTGCATAAAACACATCACCTGAGGAATACAAGGAAATGGGAAAATACCCATCACCACAAGTGGATGGAAAAGGACAACGCGTGCATGATCGCAAGCAGCAGAAAAGAACGTCACACAGTTCAATGCAGCACCGGCAATTAGAAGTCACTATAGCGAACATTCTGCAAACATACCAACGCCAGAATATAACCGAATGCAAAACTAAATGCAAGCACATGTCAGGGAATAGACGGCACCTGCCACCAAAGAATATCATCACCGAATTGTAAAGAACGGTAGAATAAGAAAAGTATCACAACACGATATTACACATTGTATTGAGGAAACATATGCTACGGCGCCCTTACAAAACGTACAGCTCTGACATTGCTTGGCAGCATACATTGTCATTTTTTGTCGGGTGCGATTGATAAATTGAAGCTGTCCTCTCCTAAGAAAAGGTTAAAAAAAAAAAAAAAACACGAGCGTCGGCAAGCCCTATCTTTTTTATTGAGTCCGTCTGAGGCTGTTTGTGAATTTTGTGCATGGCAATTGTGGGCCGGCTGGTCCTCAGCGGGCTGGCGGAGGCAGGAGCCTCGGTTTTGACCTTCTAACTTTCCCCCACTGCCCCCCCCCCCACCCCCACCCTTATCAATAACGGCCTGACCTCCCCGCTATCCCCTTCCCGCAGCGGATGCCTCTGGCAGCCTACGGCGCAGCCCAGGCCACTGAAGCAGCAGAGATCTCAAAGACCATCTGCCGAGGGGAAGGCCTGACATAACTGTTCGTCACAAAGCATTGCCTGCAGACTGGAGGACAATCAATCTGGGGCGGCCCTGCCAGCTCGCAGCCTTCAGAACTCATCACTCGGGGCCTTCTTTATGGCGGGGGGACAGGAGGCCGCGTGGGCCGCAGCCCTCGTCCCTCATTGCCCAGTCTGATCTCACCCTCGCCTGTGCACGCTGCATCTGAATGACGAAGCAGAGCCTCGGCAATGCAGGAGGTACTAAGCGCCACGCCACATGCCTGTATAATACGCGTACAGCCTGGCTGCTCCCCGGCCTTTTGGTTGCCCAATCATGCAGGTTGGTGATGTCAGGTGAGGTTCTGTATAATAACAAACGTAAACACAGTAGCAACCAATAAAGACATTCGACTGAATAATTCCTATTTTTGGAGATAATTAACACCCGACAGCACATGACGCGCACAATGTTTCAAGTGAGATGTACGTTTAATTATGATTTTAGTTTTAACTTGGTTCTGCAATGGAAATTGACAACATTTACTTGGGGGCGGGCAGACAGACGGCGGATGGTCAGTGGGGTGGGAGGGCGGAGCTATGTGTCGAATAATGTGGATGCTTTCTGCTTTGCATAAAAACAAAGTGCATGTTGGGAACATAAAAAAGACCACCGATTTATCAAACATGTCTGCGACAGTAATTAAAACATGCATTCCTTCTGAGCACGTAATGCACACTGGGTATGAAGCATTTCATCTGCCAGAATAGTCACCCTGGCAGTAAAATGTGTGCAAAGCACGAGCCACATGTACAGATCTGGAGAATGTATTAATTGCTCGAGTTTGAGCTGTGCTACTCAGCAAAGAGCCGACCTTTAGATGCTGCTTGTAAAGGCGTGCATATCTCGGCAGTCGGGGCAGAGATCTTCCGCAACTTCAGTAGAGGGGTTTGGAACTGGGGTCCCAACAGAACAGCGCTCAGGCAAGACCATTTTTGCCAGAGCACAGCTCCGTCTTGTTCCAGCCAAATTCTTTCCCTGACTTTGTTCTGAAACATAATCAGACTTTTCAGTTTTACCATACTGGTGAACTATCCAGCTTAGCCATATCTGCCAATGTCCACCAGTTCACACTGGCCTACCCCACACCGATATGATAAGTCATTAATAACGCACCTGTACACAAGTCTTTCACTGGATGAGCTACATATTTAGCTGTCCCACAACACCCTTCAGATCCGCCCATCACTGGCTGGCAGTCACATTTTAAGGGAGAGTGTATCTTGAACATATTGTGCTTGAATAAGCATATCTGCAGCCTGAGCCATCTTGATTCAATGGTGAGATACACGTCCTGAAGAAGACTGTTGCGTGGCATGTACTTTAAGACGGTGAAAAGGAAGCAGCAGGATCTTGCCAATTTCTCAAACCAACATGATCATCGAGCTTGTTATGGAGTGCATGGGAAAAATGCACTTCAGATGATACATGGTTACATGGTTCCGCAGTATACATAAAGGATGCAGTGTCAATGGGCCTATAAACCCCAATAGCGAATGTAATATCAACACCATAACAAGCCTAATTGCAAAACGGCAGGCCAACCCCTGGAATAAAGGCTTTTCTGCGAGACTAGGCCCATCCGTTTGCATAAGCACATGCACCAATTAAACCCATGGAGATTGTATCTGCCAACTACATTGATTTAGTAATCAATTGTACATCAGACACATTCGCAAATAGGTGTGCACTTGACGCAAACGCCAAACAAAGCCATCACATTGGCAAGCATGGCCTGCATTGCAGACTTCGATACAGAGTTTTCACCCACTATCACAGCGAGACAGGTGTGCATATGCACATTTTTACTTTTTAACATCCAGTTTTCCATTTCAACTGCCCGAGCAGGCGTTCAGAACAATTTAACAATCTAAGGAAGCACTACTATAGACAGAGCAGTCAGTCATCCCCAGTGGATTAAATGGGATGCTGAATCGAGCGGGGCTCTCAGGGGGTGTGTATTAAGAATGTGTGCACTTAGGCCACGCCCCCCAACGATAGCCCCCCCCCCCACGCCAATGGGGGCCGAGGGTGCTAGTGAAAGCAGGGGAGCTGGGGCACACTGGCATTATAAACTTCGTGGGCTGGGCACACCAAAGGTGTGACACCAGTGTGCCCCAGCTCTCGCAAGCAGCACTTTCATTTAAGGTGCCACGTGGTTAAAAACTACGGGCTCCTTGAATGAAATGGCTTCCTGCCGTGTGATGAGTCTGTACTCCTACACAGGAGGAGGGCTGAAGGACACAGGAGGAGGGCTGGAGGACCCAGTCTCTTCTTTTGTTTGAGTAAAGAGTCATCACGCATCATGAAGCCTCGTTTAAAAGGCTTCATGCTGCATGATGACTCTTTATTCCGAAACAAAAGGAGAGACTGGGCTGTCCTCCTGTTTCCGAGTTCAGAGGTAATCTGGCAGCCGTGTAGCCGAAGCCACGGTTACACTGGCTGGCTGCAGATGTCAGTACTTCTTAATTGCCGACACCTGCAGGCAGTCCTTGTAACAGTACAGCGCTTAGGCTACACGGCTGCCTGAAGTGTTGGTAATGCTGGAGCTAGTCGTAGTGGACACCGGCAGGGCCCCGCTTGGCCCCGGCTAGTCACAGCCCACTTAAAGCCTTGGCCATCCCTCAAATGATTGACAACAATCACAGACTTTGTTCAGCATGTTTGGGATATCAGTTTGAATCTTTGGGCAAACTCTGAGATTGATGACAGTAGAGGCACGATCAAGCAATTTCAACGTTAGGAAATTACAAAAACACAAATAAATTTAGTGCATACTGCAGAACAAAATCTTTTCATTGCTAAAACGACCTAACAAACTAAGGGACTGAAGTTAATGGTGAGAAGTACCCTGCCCTTAAACTAATGAGAGGTGGAGATCGCCAGAGTGATCAGCAGTGGTCCCTTAGTGCGGGAGCATGTGTGCCCCACCCTCTGAAATCCTGCCCCCCCCACCTAAGGCGAGCAGTGACCATGTTCTCTGTTCGTGGTGTTATTTGTGACACTCACTAAGGCAAATGTCTTCATATCACACGGCAAATACTCTCCTTTTGTCTCAAAGTTAGCAGTGATCTTGGTATGCATATTGGCATTGGTATGAACATGAGCACGAGCCACTTTTCAGGTGTTCCTGCCCGTCTTCTGCACAGCGACCTTCATAGTATGCAGAGCAGCTTGCAGCCCCTCCCATCAGAATGTAGAGCATAAAACTGCTAATTATGGGCCATTAGTCACTGAATGATGTTGTGCCTGCATTCTGATGGGGGGAGGGGGGGTGGTGTGGGTAGTTGCTGTGCACAAAAGCCTCTCTGCAGGAGTGCTTGTGACATCACAAATTAGCTTTCATAGGCAGCCCCACTTTTGTCTTTGGCCCCCTCTGTGCACCTCCTAAATATGATTCCCGGCGACGCCACTGGTGTCACGGTTGCATGTTATAAGAAAGAGTGCAAAAGTGAGAGAGAGAATAAAGTGACAGCAGCATGTGTGAGATCAAAAAGAGTTGGAGAACAAGTAAAGAATGAGAGCGAGAAGAAAGCGAGAGAGTAAGCAGAAGAGCACACGCGAAAGAGAACGCTACAAGACTGCACGCTGCTGCCGAAGGGGAGAGGGAAAAACAAAATAGTTGACCGTTTTCAATACCTTTCTGTCTCCACCTATCAAAGTGTCATCCCACCCAGGGGGTGCAGAGAACAGGACAATAGGGTTAAGATCACAAGAGCTAATAGAGGTAGGGGGATCAGATTTACAAACGGGACATGCCATAGACATAGAAGTAGGACTAAAGTAAACACAAATAAAACTGTAGTCTTACTTCTATGTTGCTGGCCGGCTGCGGGGAGTGGTAGTGCTCACAGGCATACTCCTCTCATTGGAGGAGAGCGCCGGGGAGGGTAAGTGGAAGGAAATGGGGGCATGAAAAGCATTTCACACCCCCATTCACGCAGGAAGAATCGCTGATAGCCTTCTTTACATTATTTTCTTACTTTTAATCAGATGCATTGAATTCACTTCATTCAATCTTGATCTTTGGAAAAATTGATTCTTGTATTGGCACCACTTTCTCTGATCCGCCAACGACACTCAGTATTTTCATCTATGTGATGTACAACTGTTTGCATGTTTTTCGTGATCTATTCAGAAGTCAATATATGTTTAATTCTGATTATATTGTTTTTAACTAGTAATTTAGTCTTAGTGAATCCAAAAAGATAGGAGCAAACTAGAAGTCTAATATATAAACAAAAATGAGAAGCGCCAATAGGCAGATCTACATAAAGCAGGCACTAAGCCGTTTTACCATTTGGTTTTTCTAGAGATTAGTTGAACTGACTTACCATTAAGGAACGGCCTCTTAGACCCCAGGCTCCCCCACATTAACTAACCAAAAAATGTATAACAATATCATTGGACACTTAGAAAAAAAGCCAGAGAACAAGAAATTAGTACTTGGACTACTCATATAGAGAGACAAATCGAATATCATTCAGAGCCAAACAAATATGAACAAATATAACATGGTAATAGCCACTAGCAATAACCCCTAGCATTACAAATTGGATGGGAAATGAACTATATTAAAAAGAATTGTTAGTTTCACAAATAACAACCAATTTTAAAAACGGAAAATTGCATTAGCTTGCAGTACAAAAACTTCCCAAAGCAAAATGGCGGCCACGTGATGATGTGATCACGCTCAAAGTGCGCGTCATCGCGTAACTCTAAATCATGGCCATTTTAGATGTCCTGTGGCAATCCTACAGCATGGATATCAGCTCCTACAGAGAAAGGCAACCTCATTTTAATAGGTAAGAACAAGATTATTTAAGATAACTAAACTGTTTAATCAGCAACTAGGAATAGTACCAATACTATAGATTGATCAAATTATTAAGAGACACATTATTTATATCGTAAGAGAAATTGTAGATATCACCTTAAAAGCCATAAGGAAAAAATGGAACGCAGCTACACAACAAAATGACAGATACCAAAGGCTAATACTAGTAAGTATGTTTGAGAATACTTTTGATTGTTCATCATTTTGGGCTCTAAAAACACACATTCAAAAATATAAAATTTGGATTGTCGTAGGTTCTCTCTAAAAAATCTACTCAAGGCACAAACAAACCTCCTGATGAACCGTCCAACCTAAAGATGGGGAAACATGTGTTGAGGAAATCCATATGCAGAGGAAATCTATATGCAAACAAGAGAGGAAATCTACATATAAATAAGAGGAATTCTAGATGATAATAAATCTGAGGAAATCTATATGCACACAAGAGAGGAAATTTACATGGAAATAGGAACTCATCTAGATAATTAACCAAAGAATAATTCGAGTTTGCTGCCAAATATAAAGGCAATACAAGAACTAAAAAGAATATTTTTCTGAAATTGAATGAATTAAATTCAATTTATATATTCGAAGAGAACAACTTAAAGGGGCGCCAATACAATAATTAATTTTTCCAAAGATCAAGATTGAATGAAGTGAATGATGAAAATAATGTAAAGAAGGCGAGTATCATCTATTGAAGTAGAGGAGCAAAAATTCTCCACCTAAAAAGAATGTCTAACAAAACATAAGAGCACTGGAGAAACAATACAATTATGCCTTATTATTATTGAATAAAACTCACATTCTGGTGCAACAAAACATGATCCTATTGCGTGTTCTTTACTAGTACCAAGGTTCTGTACAGCCTCAGGACCAATTGGATCCGACATTGCAGCCGAACTACAATTCTACATATTAACCTAATTACCAAATAGGACAATAAAGTGGGCTTGCCAATTGCTTTTAAGGGCTGATTTCATTTCTATGTTTACGCAGGAAAAGTCGCGCCGGGACCCGATTTTGGGATTTCGAAATCGGGTTCCGGCAAAAACCGGGATCGTAGCCACCCAACCATGCAAACCCGGGACGCGGTTTCTGAAATGGAAAAACTCCCAGGACCCCGGGATGGAGGATGATTTCCCTGGACTGTCCCGAGAAAACCAGGACGTTTGGTCACCCTAAATAGAGGGCCAGTAAATTAAACAGACTGGTAATAGCCCAATTAAAGAAAAGCGAGAAAAAGAGGAAGGGGAGTACTTTGGTTACAAACATCAAGGTAGAGAGGCCGCAAGCCAGCACATGCGGGACCTGACTCGAGTAGATACAAGAGCTGCTGCAACTTCCTGAGAGACTGATGAGGTTCTGCAGGTTACCACTGAGCCCATCTCCTCCAAAATACATCTGAAGAGACTGGAAGGATACACAGTGAGTGCAGAGCCTCAATGAGCTCAAGATTTGATGAGAGGGCTGAAGAAGCCATTGTGACTGCTGGAGTCTCACTCCTACCATGCATTCTAAGAGACCGACAAACACTTAAGGGTCTGGTAAAGCATAACACACCTTGAAGTAGAGAAGAGCATGATGAAAGCCTATGAGACAGGAACAAAACAGCCCCTAAAAGGGTAAATGAGACTGATATAAGCCCAAGAAACTGATGACTCAATAGCTCAGAGAGTGGGAGAAGCAACTGATGTAAGCAGATGTGACTCAAAGTCTGAGGAACCGCTTTACACATTTGAAAACTATGCAGAAATAATTACTGCCCTTTGGAAGACAGGGATGAGTAGTCACAAAGGTACCTACTCAGCCCCACATGTCTACTAAACCAGCAGTGATCCCAGTCATAATGGTGAAACAGGCACATTCCGACAGGTATTCCTCCTTTCCCATTTTGGGTACCACAAACTACAGGTAGGCCATACTCTTCAGGAAATGTGCAAGCTGGTACAGAAGTAACAATAGTAAATGGATACTAAAATAAAACAAAAAAACTGTCCAAACCAGGATTTATGAAAATCCAAACTTTAAATTAAAATGCACACAACTACTAAACATACTACTGTCCCACCCGTATAAAGGAAACAAAAGTCTTTGAAATAAAGGGACACATTGGGTTTATAGACAGGGGGCTCAGAAAAAGATTCACCTGCAAAACGTCAAATTAATTGGATATGTCTTTCAAAGAAAAGCAAAGGGTGCTTTAAAATGGCTAGGGTTCTTTAAGGTGGACTAAGGGTACAGGACCACTTCAAATACCTTTTGTTCTGGTCGGTCAGGGCTCAATAGAGTTAATCTGGGCTCATAGGTGCTTTCTGAGGTGCCGATTCAGCATCGAGTTGGTGAGCTGGGCAACTGTGTCCAAAAGCCATGCGCTCTTCAGCAAGCAGTTGGCACGAAGAAGCTTGGGACAGACAGGCGATGTTCAGAAAAATGTTGCTCACAAGCTGTTGGAGGTGGGATTCCGGGACCAGGGCTGTTCCTACAATTCTGGGTTGCTTAGAGGCCCTATCCAGGCTCTCCAGAGTCCTGTGTTCTTCACTTTCATGCCAGGAAGATTACTAGAGAGCAGCTGTAAGAACTGCTACTTGTAAGAAGCAGGATTGTGGCTCCAGTGTTCAGGCAACAGGTAAGGCATTGATCCACACAGCAGCTCTACCAAATATGCTCCTGTGAGGGTTGGGGACAAGAGCTTGCATCTTTCTTGGAAGTATCTGGTCTTCTTCTCTTTGGAGAACACTGTACCCGCAACCAGGTTCCAGGTGTATGCTTCAAGTTTCTAAAGATGAATCAAATAAGGCGAGCTCTGTCGCTCCCCCCATGAAAGGCAAAACGCTACAGCTGACCAGTCTACAGCAAGCTTGTTGTTAAGGGTCAAAATCTTGCTGGCGTGTCCTTTGCCTGCTGATGCCCTATCCAAAGCGCCTTATTTACAGGAAGTGGGGGGAGGGTGTGCAGGGGATGAATTTTGGGAACCTAGAAAGTCCAAGATAGTACGACCACTCTGTAGACTGAAGCTCTCCTCTGGGCTGGTCTAACTGCACCGAGTAAAGAACTTTGGAGCAAAGGATATTTATATCAAAGCCAAAAACACATGCAAGCAGAAAAGTGGAACATGCAAATAGATTGAAAACTGCGAATACATGAATGTAAAGCTGCACACTTGACTGTATTGATAGTCACACATACATAACCACTCTTGCTTAATGAAAGTCAGAGATTTTCTGATTTACCAGGTTACTCACCGTAGTGACCACCTTACTCCTAGTCAATAGTCCCCTTTCCTCCATACTTGTGGGGACATCTCTCCGTCCTGTGGTACGGGACCGGAGCACTTTGTAAAAAGCATCCAAATTTTTCCAAAAATGTGTCCTTCCTCTCTTTCCTGCACGGGGCCCGGCATGCGGCCGTAACCCCGCCCACCTTGGCTCCGCCCCGCGCATCGCCCCTCAGTCCTTTTCTTTGCCAGGTCAGAGACCCATTAACCAATACAGAGGAACCTTATTAGAGGTGACGGCGGGCAGGCGTATGGAGGAAAGGGGACTATGGACTAGGAGTAAGGTGGTCACTACGGTGAGTAACCTGGTAATATTCCTACGTCCCGTCCCCTTTCCTACATACTTGTGGGAGATTCCCAGGCACTCCTTACAGGAACTACGGATGGATGGAAATACATCTTACTGAAAAAGGTTCTTCAGTACAGCCTGACCAGGCAGTAATGCTTACAGAAAGCAGATGGGGAGGCCCAAGTAGCTGCCCTAGCGATGGACTCCCAGGGAACATACTTCTGAAAAGCAACCGCAGCTGCCTTGCCCCGCACCAGGTGTGCATGAATACCTTTAGGAGGTTTCAGCTTTTGGACAGTGAAAGACTCCGTGATACAGGCGGCAATCCACCTAGAAATAGTTGCCTTAGACGCCTGTTTGCCCCGAGGGTTGCCGAAAGTCACAAAAAGTTGAGAAGAACCTCTAAGCTCAGAAGTCCTATCCAGGTAGAACTTAAGAGCTCTTCGGACATCAAGACAGTGTAGAACCCTCTCCTCCTCAGAGGCGGGGTTCGGAAAAAAGACCGGTAGGGAGACCGATTGATTCAAATGGAATTCGGTCACCACCTTCGGCAGAAAAGCCGGATTAGTTCGAAGGACTACCTTGTCCTTGTGAAAGACCAAGAAAGGATGCTCCACCAACAATGCCTGGAGCTCACGACCCTCCTTGCCGATGTGACGGTAACCAAAAAGGACACTTTCGAAGACAAGTACTTGAGGTCCACAATAGCCATCGGCTCAAAGGGTTTATGGCACAGCGCCGTCAGGACCACATTCAGGTCCCATGGCGGGTGCGGATTACGAACTGGAGGGTAAAGGCGTGTTAAACCAGCAAAATGCTTCTTTACCACTGGGTTAGCCAGAGAGTACGAACACTGATCCGTAGAGAGATAAGCGGAGACCGCTGACAGGTAAGTCCTGCATGACAGAACATGAACCCCTGACTCTGCTAGGGAGGACACGAAGGACAACACAGCGTCACCCGTGGCCCCCCCTTGGATCCAATTTCTTCTCTAGACAACAATGACAGAACCTGAGCCATTTACTTTTGTACTGAGATCTGGTCGAAGGTTTTCTGGCTACCTGGATAATATGCATGTTATCCGCAGACAAATTCAGATGCTCTAAAGACCTGAACTCAGGCACCAAGCCGCCAAGCTGAGCGATTGTGGGGAGGGGTGCCACAGCTGCTGCTCCCCCTGGTGGAGAAGATCGGAGTTACCGGTAACCTGATCGGCGGATAAACCGACAGGTGTTGGAGTTCTGAGAACCAAAACCTGGCCAGCCACCACGGGACTATCAGTAGAAGAGAACAGTTCACCAAGTTCTTCAACTTCCAAATTGCCCGGTGAACTAGAGGCAGAGGCGGGAAGGTGTAAGCTCTCATGTTGTGCCATGGAATCTCTAGAGCATCCCCCAGAGAGGAGGCTCCCAGCCCCCCTCTGGAGGCATACAGAGGAAGCTTCTTGTTCGCTGCCGTCACGAAGAGGTCCACCTCCGGTGTGCCCCAACGCAAGAAAATCCACGAGAGGATCTCCGCCTTCAACTCCCACTCGTAGCTGACCACTGCCCGCTGGCTGAGGGCATCCGCTGTGACATTCAGCTGGCCCGGGATGTACACCGCAAGCAGCCAGACGTCATGAAGCATGGCCCACTCCTATATCTGGATGGACAGATCAACCAAAGGTGCCCACCCCGCAGGCAACAAAAATTTGTGCGGAAGGGATATCCGAGCATGTTGGTCATAAACTGACCGATAAGGATGCGCACAAGGCCGAGAAACTGAGGCCGATGGCGCAGTTGTAAGGGTAGCGTTCGAAATGGCCGCCGCGGTCGTGGCGAGAACGGGCGCCCTTTTGTCATCCCCTGAGGGGAACTGCAGCACGTGAGGAAGTGAGGCAGGGGTCCCCGTCGATGTATCAGGGGTCTTAACTTTAGCCTTAACATAAGGAACCTCGGCAGAGCTGGTACTATGAGGCCTGGAATGTTTCTGCGACATACCAACCGCCAAATTAGCCTTCTCAGGAAGGACCTCGGCGCTGCCGGTAAAAGAAGAATTTCCCTTCTTTGCCCCCTCAACAGATCTGGTGTAGCCACAAGAGCAGGAACAGTGAGAAACAACCTTCACCGATAAGGCCTTGCCAGACCCTCAGAAATGTTGGTAGCTTTAGCCTCTGTACGAGGGACCTTGGACCCAGGTCCGGTAACAGCCTTACTCGCGCGGGCCTCGAACATCCGTTCGGTAGCACCAAGCCGCACCAAGCCCTCGGGGCGCACCCCGTCATAAGAGCCAGTCGTCCAAATACGGATACTCATGGAAACCCTGAAGACGAAGATAGGCTGCAATCACCAACATCATCTTCGTGAAGGCACGGGGCGCGGAGCGGAGGCCAAAAGGAAGCACCCGAAACTGGAAGTGCTCCTCTCCCAAAGAGAAACGGAGGTACCTCCTGTGTGGAGCCCAAATCAGGATATGCATGTACGCTTCCTGAAGGTCCACCACGCTGAGCCAATCGCCCGCCAGCATTGAGGAGCGAATCTGGCCGGGCGTGATCATCTTGAATTTCTCTTGGGGTAAGGAAAGATTGAACTGGGAAAGGTCTAGGATGGTGCGCAGGCCAGCCTGGTTGGGTTTGGGCACCGTAAACAGCCGGGAGTAGAAGCCCTCCCCTCGCTCCCCAAGAGGAACAGGTTCCACAGCTCTGAGGAGCAGAAGTTTCCGAACCTCGGCCTTGAGGGAGGGTGAGCCTGACAGCTGAGAAGGAGGGTTGAGGGGTGGGGTAGGGGGTAAAGGTAAGCGGAAGCCTGCCCGAGCAACTGACAAGACCCATCTGTCTTCTGTGATGGTCTGCCACACCTCCCAATGAGACGCGATGCGTCCTCCCACCGGGGTCTCGTGCGAGCACGGAAAAACCTAATTTGGCAGGTTTATCGGTGGCGGTGCCACCTGAACCTGATGAGGAGGCTGAGGAGCGGGAGAAATACCGCGTACGCTGTTGTCTACGGCGGTTATTTCCCGCAGGAGTGTCCACTCTGCGCAATTTTTAGGGTCGAGGAAGCCCCTGAAACCAGAAGAAGGTCGACTCTGCGATAACTGTCTCTGAGGTTTGAAAGGAGCTTTTACCAGAACAGACAATGATTTAGCCGTCTGAGTGCTATCCTTGGTTCTGGTGAGCTCTACATCAGTAGAAGAATGAAAAAGCTCCTTACCATCGAATGGAAGGTCCAAAACCTTGTCTTGCACTTCCTTCGAAAACTTAGTGGCATGCAACCACGCTTGCCTCGAGGTATCAACCCCGAGCATCATGCCCCGAGCCGAAGTGTCTACGTGATGAGCCGCAGCCTCCAGGAGATCCTGGGCCAAGACCCTGGCATCGGAAAGGCCACCTCTGAAATCATCCAGCTTCTCGACCGGAATGTGCTCCTCAAACTCCGACAGACCTTTCCACATCCGCATGTTATCTCCCGCCAAAATCAATTCGGCATTGGCCTGCCTGAGCTGCAAGGCCGAATTGGCAAAGATCTTCCTCCCTAGGGAGTCCAGGAGCTTGTCCTCCTTTCCCAAGACCTGAGTAGCCGTCGCGGAAGAAGATGCTGCAGGTCTGGACTGCAACGTGGCCGCAGCCACCACTGTGGAGGAGGGAGGTGGACAAGACGACGAAGAGTGTAGCCTGTACCTCGTGTCAATCTTTTTATTGACAAAAAGTCCTGAGTGTGGCTTCTCCCAGACTCTTCGGACCTCGGCCAAAACATCCTTCTGCAGGAAAAGGCCGGTACGCTCCAAAGGAGACAGGGTGAACGCCCCAGAAAGCACGCCCTCCTGTGAAGCAGGTGCCTCGGGAACTGGAACATCTAAGAAATTCATCATGTCCAGTACCCGGTCATGAAAAGCTCTAACAGAGCAGGGAAGGTCCTTGTTGTCCTGCTCGCCTTGAGGGTCATTTGACAGGTCAGGATCCTGCTGAACCGTGTCAGGCACTGCCTTGTCCACTAGGGACAACGGTGGCAAAGGCGGAAGAGCAGGGGCAGGCACCACAGGCAAAGGAGGCGTCGGTGGAACCACCAGAGGAACGGGTGGAGCCGGAGGCGCTGGTGGACAAATTTCCTTAAAAAGCCCTTTGAAATACTCCCTCATGGGGTCGGTGCGCATAAGCGCTTGAAATTTATCGAAAAAAGCGTCCTCAGGAGATTGCTTCGGAACCTGAGGAGGCCTCTCATGAGGTGGACAATTCCAGGGACGTAACCGAGAAGGGTGCCACGCAGGACCCTCCGCCGACGTATCCACATAAATCAAAGGGGCCGCCCCTGCAGGCAACTAAACATTGTGTGGAAGAGGCATCCGGGCGTTCCAATCATAAACGGGCCGTTAAGGATACGCACAAGTGACCTTATGTTCACCCAAGGGACCGAACCCTACACCAGAGGCCGATGGCGTAGTTGTAGGGGTAGTACCCCAAAATGGCCGGCGTGGTCGTGGCGGGAACGGCCGCCATTTTGTCTTCATCTGAGGGGAACTGCAGCACGTGAGGAGGTGAGGCAGGGGTTCCTGTCGATGGATCAGAGGTCTTAATTTTAGTCTTAACATAAGGAACCTCGGCAGAGCCGGTACTATGAGGCCTGGAATGTTTCTGCGACATACCAACCGCGAACTGAGCCTTTCGAAGGAAGGACCTCGGCACTGCCGGTAAAAGAAGAACCTTGCTTCTTTGCCCCCTCAACAGATCTGGTATCAACACAAGAGCGGGAACGGTGAGAAACCGCTTTCACCGACAGGGCCCTGCCCGGCCCCTCAGAACTGCTGGTAGCCTTAGCCTCTGTACGAGGGACCTCGGGCTTAGGCCCGGTAACAGCCTTATCGGCACGGGCCTCGAACATCCGTTCAGTAAACACAAGACCAGCCAAGGCCTCGGGGCGCACCCCGGTCTTGTTTTTAAGGGAAGCCGAAAGAGAGGCCTCAGAGCAAGCTCCGGTACCCTGTGACTCAGCAGTACTGGGTCTACACACAGCCCCCACAGGAGGGGCCTCCGAAGTTACTCCGGTGTACACAGGCCCCTTACGGAGACCCTCGGAGAAAACTCCAGTAGAATTATTAGGCCCGACAGGCACCTCAGGGCGAACCCTGGTGACGGAGCGATCAACGCCCCTCCCGGCTCGAGAGGAACCCGGGAAGGTATCCCCCGGCCGGGGTGCTCTGAAAACTAAAGAACTTACCGGGCGTTTCTTCTTCTCGTCGATGAACGCCTGAAAATGAGATGGAGGAGTGCGACGGAACACCTCCTCCCACCGTTCCAACCGACGTTGAAGAGCCCGGACAGAAAGGGAGTCACTGTAAAAACAGGAGTCCCAGCGGTGTTCTGGACCCAAACACTCTAAACAAAGAGGACGGGGATCCGCCCTTGCGAAGCGACGATGACATGAAGAGCAGTCTGGAAAGTCTAATTTAAAAGACAGACAGACTAGAAGACGAACGCTAGCGAAAGCCAGAGAGGAAAACAGGGAAGAAAATCTTCCGAGGATGCAAGTGCGTCTGGCCCCGATCGAGCGGAGAAAAGGACAGAGGGGCGATGCGCGGGGCGGAGCCAAGGTGGGCGAGGTTACGGCCACGTGCCGTGCCCCGCGCAGGAAAGAGAGGAAGGACACATTTTTGGAAAAATGTGGATGCTTTTTACAAAGTGCTCCGGTCCCGTCCCACAGGACGGAGAGATGTCCCCGCAAGTATGGAGGAAAGGGGACGGGACCTAGGAGTAAAAGCTGTATTTTGAGAGCACAATATACATGTGGGTTTAGAACAGTACAAACAAACCTTCGAGAGCATTACTTTAAATTCAAACTTGCAGTAGCCAAATTAAATTGACCATTGTCTACATAAAATGACCTGCATATTGCCAATGCATTAACTATCTCACACTTGCATAGGGGGGTAAAATGTAATTTCTTGATACTGGAGAAAAATCTAGCTTTTAAAACACATTACATCATGTTGAAATGTTATCATGGAAGAACTGGCATTGAAGCAAATGTAGAATGGAAATGTTAAAGTGCTGAGCATCTTTTACAATATATCGATATCTAGTGTGACTAATCCAAGGAGTTAGGCACCTCTACCATCGGGGAATCCACCCCCTTTGGAACAAGAGAGGTGTGCTTGCAATGCTTAACAGCCTCTCGCGACATGATAAGGAGGATCCCTCTGGAGGCGTCTCCCACTTAGAGGACAAGGAAACCTCAGCGAGCAACTTAAGTCACCATCTTTTTCCCCAATTGCTGGCTAGGCTTCTGACCCCAACCTTCCTTTCATCCCCTACAGGGATAACAGCAGAACGATGTGAAAACCAGCTTCCTGACGTCCCATAAAGCGAGCAACCAGTCAGGAAGGAGTGTCCACATAGAGCGCCGATTTTAATTACATCACAGCACACATTGAGAGGGGCGAAATTTGGAGAGACAAAGGCAGATGCAGTGGCCCACATTAGGAGAGTGCAACATGGGCTGGCAGGCAAGAAACAGAAGGTGCCAGGTGTGGCAACCCGAGCGAGAACGGAGCATCTCAGCAGGCCCAAGCAGACCCTGAAGGAGGAACCACCCACAAGCTCCCACACTGAGCAAGTGGGAAGCTGGAGGAGATGCCCACTGCCATGTAGTCGGGTTGAGGTGATGTCTAAGCGGCTCTGCAACGAGACAAGAGGCAGTTGGCCTAAATATCCCTTCACAGGGAGCCCCGCTGATGATACAGTAACGCTGTGGTTTTTGAGGAAAAAGTGACGGGTGGCAACTTCAGAGAGAAGCACCAGTGGCGCAGAGGGGGCATAGAAACAGAAGCACCAAAGTGGGGAGAAAAAACAGACGTAGTCCCGGTGTGGTGAAGAAATCGTGATGCCCCAGAAAGGGGAGAGTAACCAAAAGAAGCCCCAGTGTACAGTACAGAGAAGCCCCAGAGTGCAGAGAGAAACCCTAAAGTGAGGAAAGAGCAGATAATCCCCACAGTAGGGTGAGAAACCCTGGTGTGGGGGAAAGTGCCAAGAAGCACCAGAGTGGGCAGAGTGTCATCAGGAAGCCCGGAGTGGGTAAAGGAGAGAAAGAGAAACCTGGTGTGGGTGAAAGAACCGAGGCACCCAGAGTGGGAAAGGAGCAAGAGCGAGCCCCAGAGCAGGAGAAGAGACTGCAAGAAACCCAGACGGAAGGAAGGAAGGGGTGGGGGGGTATGAAAGTCTCTCCAAAAGAGGACAACTCTGAGATGCACAAGTTCAAGTAGAAACAGAGAGACCCGGCTTGAACGCCGGCACAACACTAGAGCCGTACACGAACTATATGTTTTAGACTGTGCTCAGGGGCAAGGGCCTATGGCAAAAAGATACAAGGCAGGGGGTGGCGGGAGGGGTTGCAGAAGTCACCAGCCACCCCTTTCCGATGGATGGGTCTCAAAAGTATGTCTTGGTTGTTCTATATTTTCTTTTGAGTAGTAGGGAGAATAAGAGGTTACAAAAGTATTTTGGAATAGAGCAGTTCATTTAGGTTTGACCATCTTGACAGACTGACGATCACCCCTTGTTACCTTCCTTTATACAGAGTTGGGCTTAGTTATCACAGAGTTAGGGAAAGAATAGGATTTTTGAATCAAAAGAGGAAATTAACCTTTTGAAAATCATGCCTGCTTGTCCGTCTCCTGATTGTGAACTACCACAGTAGACTATTAGAATGAATGCTTGTGGGGACTGATTACGGTGAGATTCAGATTGGCAGGTCATTTCTTTTTTGTTGAATATTGATTTTGGATACATCTTGTATTTTAGTGATTTCCAGGGCAAGGTTGGAGACCACTTTAGTTGAAGTTACTAGATTATTTTGAATACATTTTGAGTTCTGAAAACTGCACTGTTCTTTCCCTTCCCAGAATTATGGTTTGGGACTGTATAAATAGGGATGCAAGGCCGATATGCCACAACAATGTGAATACAGTTTAAAAACACAAATATTGTTACTGCCCCATTCCTCTGTCTGCCTACATCGAAAGGTTTCCAATAATCAGTACCCGAATGTGAGGTGGTATTGTCATGGCAAGCCTGACTTTGAAGTTCCAGTTGACAGGAGACCTCCTAGGCAGTGTTTCGTTAGCTTGAGGAGGTGGCAACCTTTCTCAGGGAAACCAAAGAGTGCTTCCTGGGCTCTACGTAATATGGTTGTTGTGGGTACATCCAGCCCAGACTGCTTAATACCACTAGGTCCTGTCATTAATGAGTCACTACTCACCAAGCTGACCATACATTACATTAAATGTTGGTGGCTACTGAGATTACACATGTATACAGCCACAATGCCAAAACTAGACACGACTTAAGTTTAGATATGTATTTGCCACCATACTGCTGTGGTACACAATTATGTTATTTTGAACCAGAGGTGCATACAGTTAAACAGACACCTGTGTTCAGGAATGCACATGCAACCGTTGAACCTGACCTGCTGCCACTGCAGGCCAGCTAATGGGGATATCATGAGACCGTCTCAACCTTGAATGTATTATGTTTTTTGCCATGCAGCATTATGAAAATGGGGTCTGATTAGCAGATCTCACTTTCAGAAACAGAATTATCTGCATAATTTTATTAAGAATCAAAAAAGCTCAGTTGTACTGCCCATGCCGGGTGGCAGTCTGTCATAATAATGTCACAGCAAACACTTTAATCTTATATAGTAATCGTTCATGGTGTTCAGTGGTCCACTGCCCAAAACACAATTTATACTAAAGCATGGGAACAAATCCTCTCGACTCTTGATTGTTCAAACAGCAACGCCCTGTACTCCTCCCCCCGCCCCACCACACTTGCACTCCCTCAAAGGTGCAGAATTCAGGCACCTTCAACAGGTTGCTTGTTGGGCAACAAGAGGAAATTACAAGTTTCAATACTTTACAGCGGGCTGGCCCTCAGAAGTAAGCCCACTCTTTTTGATGATTTAGTGTGCTTGCATAAAACTCACCCATGCACAGATTCTAAACAGGAACTAAGGTGGCGGCCATGCTAGTTAATCCTGGAAGTGACCACTGCTTAAATTAAACCCAGATGTGTTAAAAAGAAGCCAAGATGAAACATACTTCCAAAAGCATTAGCAGAGATCAAAGGAAGTCACTAGATTAATTGCTGTGCTTCGAAAAAAACACATCAACATGCTCAACACTACATGTTCCCAGGAATAGTGCATGACACAAAACAGTAGAGGGGTTGGGTTAGAATAGTATTACCAAAAACCCCTTTATTTGCAAAGTGCAATCCAATAAAAACACAGCAAAGGAAATATGGCGGGAAGGTTTGATCTGATAGTTGTTTATGATGTGCTGTCATACTGATAGGATTCTCAGTTTCCGTGAAGTCTGAACTACTATTGACGCAGATTCCATGACTGCATGGCAGAGACGGACACTAGCCACGGCCCTAACATGTGTAATAAAAGTCTGAGAGCCTAAAGATGGTGCTTTAGGGCGGCTCCTTGTCAAATGCACTGCTGCGGCTCGGCTCTGCTACGGAACAGAGAGAAATTACCTGCGAGAGATACAGGGCAATGTAGGATTAGGTGTATGTCATCCAAGCTCACGCATCAGAAGGGAGACACAGAAAAGGGATATAGTGTGATAGCCGGTGCTTTAAGTGAGCCGGGGCTTGGACCCAGCATTCTTAAAAAAAGTGAGGCTGCCCCTGGGCCCTGCAGGGGCTCCCTGGGTCCCACCACCTACCACTTCACAGCGGGACATTGTCCCGCCACGGCCGCAGCTGCGACGGGAGATGAGCCCGCCGTCATCAAGTCAAGCAGGTGTGACTGAGAAGTGTAAGGCAGTCACAGCTTCGCTCAAACTATTTTGCGCGAAGCTCTGGCTGGCACTTACGTTAGTCACAGCTCAGGAAACGCATAGCGCCCCTACCATGAACACCCTTTTGTCTCCAATCCTAGTTGTGCCTTTTACAACGTAAGGCTGAGAGTAAGGATTCCGTTTCAGCCGTGCACTGTAACAGGCACAACAAGAGTGGAGACAAAAGGGTGCTAATGTCTCCAACATTAACTTCTGAAAGCCTTCACTTCAGGGGAAAGGTCATAACCTCCCAGCCATCACCTCTTTCCTTTTGTAAATGACCTGGTGCAGCAGGTCACATGCACACCAGGTTTGTGATGACATACTTGCTGCCTTTGTAAGTGCCAAGTCATCTGGAAACTGAACTCTCCATTGGTCATTAGGACACTGCTTACATTGCTCGCAATCTTGACACTGGTTGCATATTTACAAACTACCGTTTTTTTCACAAATGCAAGTATGACGTGTTTATCGTTGTGTGTATGCGTGCAATTCAGCCTTTGTCTTCTGCTTGCCTGAGAGGCATTTTCTAAACAAAGTACCCTCATTTTCGATTAAATGAAGCAGTGTGCAGCAACGCTGGGAAGATAATACATTACATGCATGCTAACAGTAAAACTAGCCCGCATATACATTTAGGAACAAGAATGTACATCCTGGCTGAGAGCAGAGCCCGTGAACTCGTGTGCTGTTTACTGGCATGAGGCTCAGGCAGCATGCATTGAAATAGGGCTGAAATATCATATTTGTTTTCTTATTTCACTGAACAAGGACAGTGGCATTAAACAAGAATAAAGGACACCGGGTGGAAGACCATGAACATGAAAAAAGTAAAACTGCACCCATTAACACATTGTGACCTAGGAAGACAGTACTTCTGGGTAATTACATATGTTGGGCCCCAAACGTAGCAAAGAAAATGAGTGATCCTAGAATCTGGGATTGCCAGTTCCCCCTTTAGTTTCAGTTGCCACTCATGGACACTGAAACATACTGCCTTGGCAGATATTAAAAGTGCATGGCAAAGCACTTGAAGTTCCCTTACCCCCTTTCATCTGCTTAAAGTGTCATGTAAGGGTAGTATTAGCAGTCCGTGATGATGGTACTGTATTCTAGCATAGGGACAGGACATGTGTTAACAGTAGTAGCCACAAGGAGATTATATGGGCTGTGGTGTAGATATCGGGCACAGATCAGCAGCCATAGGAACAAGGCACGTACCACAGTGTAGATGCAAACACAGATTAGACATCACAAGGAATGTGTATGTAGCAGAGCTTGTGCTTTGAGTTACTGTATGAGTGTAGAAGCCACAAGGAACGTTAATGTTGCTGGCATGGACAAGCCCCAATTAAATGATTTCCCCAGCACCACACATTTTGCTTGTACCAGAAGTGTTGCAGTATGCGCTTAGTTATGTATTACACTAAAATGTGTGAGTGAGTATAAACAGTTGTGTGGACATAGTGGTCCACAAAGTAGTTCCAAGTGGCAACTGGTAGACAAGAGTGAAGCTTGAGCAGTCTGTTGTCACTAGGAGCCCCCAAGGTGGAATAGATCACCTTTGCTGATAGTTATCCTTTTCTATTTTATGTTGTGTACGATACCGACCCCTCACCTACCCTCCTCTCCTCACAGCATACTTTTTGCACCTCTTACGCTGTCCCCATGGACCAACAGTGAAGATCATGGAGAAGGCCGGAAGGCATGCAACACCACATGCAACATTAAAAATGCCTGGATTCCTTGCTAACCTCCCAACCACCGCCCTCCTTTAGTTTCTAATCCTTCCTTCTAAGCACCCAAAAAAGTAAATCTAGCCTGCGCCCTGCCTCCTCCTTCACCACCCTAGCTGCCTCATGTGCGCTCTTTTCAAACACCAACACTAAAAGAAACAAACATACAGTAGCAGAGGCAGCTTTTGGTGCAGGGCGGTGGGGGACAAATAGGGCAACAGCAGAAGGCTGGTGGGCTCACTGACCAACAGGAGGGATCTGGGGGAGAGGTGGTGGGGGCGGCCACCCACCTCGCCATTGCAAACATACCCAATGCCCTGCCACTTCTGCCCTTGAAACCTCATCCCAGTCATGACCTTTCCTCGTGCCTCCCCGACCCCCAAATTGAAAAATTAAACTGGTGTCCTGACAGCCAACCAATATCTCTGACTTAGTCCTCATCCCTTACTTTCCACAGCTCAGGGCTCGTTGGGATAGCGATGGAAGCATGGACATGTCACAGGTCCATGGCCCCAGCGCTCAGCACAGTGCTGGCCTGTTTCCTTATCAGACCAGCGGTTCAAGCACATTTAGAGAGCAGTATTGTGCTTAGCAGCTGGGCTCTCAGAATTACAGGCCTGTTGGCTAGCATAGCACAGATTTTAAACAGCCCACTCACCCTACTTTTACTTCCCTCTGACCCGAGTAAACCGCGGGGAGGTAGAGAAATATTGTATTCCTCTGCCTTGACCCCACAGCTTTGAAAAAAAGATTTCGATTTTTCCACTTCTGTGAAATCACAGTGCAAGTATACAGCATTCAAAAACCGCAAACGTTACTATCAATGCCATGCACAACAGCAGCATTCGTACTGCATGCTATACTGCTAGTATAGCTGGTCCCGAAGGACAAGTGATGTTTGCTGCTATGGTGTAAAACCAGTATGGTTTTCGGTTTACTTCTATTGGGCTTTAGAAAGCACTGCATTCACCATAGTCAACTTGGCGCCATAGAATCAAGATCAGAATTGGGTCGAGGATAAACGCAAAGCTCTGGCTAAAATAGGTAATTTTCTTTTCCTAAGTCTGAACTGGTTGCTAGGAAGAAAGACAGTCCAACTCTTGGCTGTTTGAAGCGAGAACGCTCTACTGCCTAACTTCATCTTTCTGAATCCCGGAATAACTACTATGCAACGCTACTGTGGTCTTAAGGATCTCTTTAGGGCACACCATATGAGTTGATAAGATTGACGGCTTTGCATTGTAAATTGCTGTGTGCATCAAGGACATCGATTTAAAAACCAGACTGCCTCTCATTGATATCCAGCGCAGGGCAGGAATTTTATGTTTCATGTGCTCGAATTTTGAGGCATTTAGCAGTAGCCCAACTGCCACGTTTTGTTTCCGTGGGTCTTTCTCAGACAACCCAAGGTAAACGCCGTTTCCGAAATCTAGTCTCAATGATATCAGAGCATTAATTGCCAGGACTTTGAGGGAAGGTGAGTGGAGGGAGTAATGTTTTAATTGTTTCAAGTGGAGGAAGCAGGACTCCATGACCAGTGACATAGGAGCATCCAGTGTAAAATGTGTATCCACCAAGTTTCTCACAGATTCAGCAGGCGTTGTAATGTTACAAATTCATGAGGCTAAAATAAGGAGTTCCATGAGTCCTGTGTTGCTGCACAGCACCTTGATATTGTTGGGTTGAATTTTCAGTCTGTTACTATCCATGCAAGCCTTTTTACTGCCAAGTTCCTCGTTTAGAACTGATGACATTTCGAGTCTAGCTCCAGAGGGTGACAAACAGTTGTCTCTCATCTGCATGATCTAAGAAAACGAGTCCACTTAGTTGCATAAGATCTAGAAAGGAACGTATTCAGTGCTTCAAATGGGCAGGCACTTGCCAGTCCCGAGTACCTGCACTTCTTTTGTTCGAATAACAGTACCAGCACGCCTCAGCAGGAGGTCAATACGTTTAATTGAGGAGTGCCAGCACTGCTCAACAGAAAGCATTTACTCTGGGATAGTGAGTACCTCCCTACACATCTGTGATTCCATTTCGAGAAGCTGACGTATGTATAGATTGAATAAACGTGCTGACAATGATGACACCCCGGGAACCCCACAATAAAGGTACTTAGCTGATGAAGAAAAAATATTCCTTTTAGTAAATCTGATCCGTCAGCCAAAAATGAAGTGATGGCGCTAATGGTTGTGCCTTGTATTCCCACGATGTTCAAGTGGTTAAAAGGAATGTGATGGTTCACAGTGTGAAACGGCGCAGTCAAACCCAGCAATATCAGTTCTCGATCTCCCTGCTGTCTACATATCATCTCCTATGGATTTTAAAACGTTGTTGTTACTGCCTCAGCGTTTCCTCCAGGGCTGAACAAAAGCTGTGCTGGATCCAGCAACTTGTGTGATTCGTGATGGCTGCTGATTTTGTTGGCTACCACTTCAACCAATTGTTTCGCTGAACAGGGAGGCTGTGAAATTGGTTGGAAGTTACTTGGGTCTATGGGGTCCAAAGATCCTTTCTTCAGGAGGGGCATAGGATTGCAATTTTCCATAGAGCAGATAGCATTTCTGGAGCCAATGAGCAGATGTATAAGTAGCTAATTTCTATGTAAAATAGCAGTAAAATCTCTTCTGCTATTTTTGGAGAAACCAGATCAAATGAAGAATCAAAGCATTGTGCAGAATTAATTCATTTTAACAACGTCTTCCCGGGTTAGCTTTTCAATTTCTGTGAAGGCTGTCAAGTTTGAGTTTTAGCATGTATCAGGTTTCTCAATGATAAATCGTATTTCAAGTAGAAGCATTTAAGGCTGCACCAATAGTCACCGTTTTAGGCAAATAACTCTCAATATTCCTTCCACCATTTGTTGGGATGGTATGTTATCTGAAGTTAATAATTGTAGGATTATTTAATGTGTCCAGGATTTGAAACAGCCCCCTAGTTATTAATTCAGGAAGCAGCAAAGCTTCACTTTAATACAGATATTGCTATCCTATATGTTCACAACTGTCTAATTTGTCCTTTAGATCATAGATATTTCTCCAACGTCTTTCATAATTCTTAATATAAAATGCAATGAGTTGACTTAAGTAGAGAATCATGATCTGTGGGCTCTCTTTCCAGTTTTTTTCCTAAAACTTATCTGATAGGGTGCAAAGCCATCCAAAACACTTGTCACTTGCTCATTAAAAGATGTAGTGATGGCATTAGGATCCCTCAGTCAGTGCTTGAGACCTCTATTGAGGGAGAGATGGCGGTAACTGTTGACTTCTTAACCTTACAAGACCTAAAAGTGGTTCAGCACACAACTCACTTATTGCAATTCCATTTGGGTGTCTCTAGAAAGGTGAGCATAATTCTGTAATTGCCTGTCCAAGTAAAAGTAATAATGGCAAAGACTGCAACCCATGAGAGCATTGCAAAAACGTGGCCCAGGGAATGCCCCGGCTCGATTTGAAACATCTTTTGACTTTTGGTAGTCTTTTAAAGATGTCCACAGCCAATAAATATTATTGTCTTGTGGACCTGCAAACCAACAATTCAAATCTAGAATCACTGGACGAGAGTGAGACATACGTAACTCAGCTGCTAAATCAACTGGATGAGCTACAAATTATATTTAAGACACTTGGGGTCTATATCAGAGCAAGAAGGCGGTGTGAATACTGGCTACAGTTGTTAATGTAATAAGTGGTCATTCTATTGAGGCATTAGATGGAGCCGGTATTAATATGGTTTTCAGAAATGTTCTAAACATAATGTCTAAGGCTTCACCTATGCCGTTTGCCTGTGGATCAACACATTTTTTGGAGTCTATGGGAACTTAAACAGTGATTACTGGGACGTTTGCATCTTAAAATCATCTCTCTAATAAATAGTCAATCAAGATTATGCTCAACGTTTACATCATATATAGAATGGCGATTATTTCATGCTGATCTAGCATGTATTAGATCTGTGCTCCCATAGATTTCAAAAGTTGCTGCATACAAATTCTTAGAGCACACAAGTTCTTTTTTATTTTTAAAGTTGTCAGGTCATTCTTAATTTCGTTAACATTGGTTTAAAATGTTACTAACAAACAAGTTGACAATTTTGAGGGACTGCTGCATATGTAAAATAAATAGGTCTTTCTTGTGGTTCATAATGTAAATGAGGAACAGACTGGGCTAAGTGGTACACGGAGCTAATACTTCAGTAAGTGATATTTCTAAAATTGCTATCCTTGCCCTCTAAGGTGAGGGCAGGCTCTGCCTAAAGCACACACTTAACAATAGAGAAGTTCAAATCGATTACAATAGAGTACAAATAAAATATTGGTGAATGAGAAGTTTGCTTCAGTTTAAAACAGTTTGATTTTCTGAAAATGAATAGTAACGATACCTTAGTGGTACCCACGGCAGAGTACTTTTGCCCTTTGTCCCATAGTCTAATAATATCCTGATGCCCAATTTATCCTGTGAGACGTGGGGAGGAGGCAGCCCTACAGATAAGGGGTGTATCGGCCAGTTTGCTCCATCAAAATAGGGAAATACTCCCAAAAAATAAAACAATGGAGTAAAAATACCCCCAACCAAAAATGGAAAACAGATACGTACGACTGTGTGCTCCCTCCAGGCATATGTTTGGACCAGCAGTGCAACGTAGTATCACAGGAAGAAATTGCTATTATTACAGCCTGATCGGAAGACGTAAACCTGTCTCTCTGAATGTGTATGAATAACTAGGTGCAAAGAAATAATTATTACAAAAACATTTCTGTTTCCCAGTGAAAACAGTTTTACTTGTTTATAAAATACTCCCATGGGGAGCTCGACTTACATTTTTACTCCCTAAAAAATCACTTTACTCGCAATTTCTAAAAATTAGGGAGTAAAGTACTCCCACTTCAAAATCTTATCTGGAGCACTGGGATGAGGGCAGAGGCGTTACCATGAATTCTTTCCCAGTCTAAGCAACTCATTTGAATGTTGCTCTAACAGGTTACAGGGAGTAAGTGCAGGGCTCTCCATCACTGCAGACAGTCCAAATCTGTTTGGTGGATTTTTGGGCATATTCTCATGATCACAGACACTCGAAACTCTCAGTAGATTTTTTGAAATTCCCTGCAGTCTTTGAAAAGTCTGGACAGTTCCAGCAGATTTCCCATCTGTATGTATGGAATTTCTGATTTTGTAGAAATATAAAACAATATCTCTGCAGATTTTTAAGACGTTTTCCGTAGATTTGGACTGCTGCTACCTCGCACACCTACGTGGCCAAACATTAAACAGTCATGCCTTTCAGACTGCCTGCCACACCACTGGGAGCCCAGGACAAACACTGTTCAAATAACCAAGCATTAATAATCCATACTTTTGCGATTTTTAACCTGTATGGGGAGACCTTCACCCATCATTGAGGCAATTTTATGTTTGTTAGAAAACACCTACATTTGACGTTAAAAGTAATTGCTGGAGTTTATCCAGCACTATTTCACAGTGTGCTTTCCGGGTGACATCAATCAGCAAATCAGGGTGTCAAACAGGGCTTTAAGTGGGGTAGTGCTAGACGGGTTCAGCCCAGGCAGCCTCCAAATATTGCCCATGAGCCAGGGTTCTGCCAGGGCTCTCTGAACTGACCTCTATGGCCAAATGTATATAAAAATATGAGTGCCAATAATGCTCTTTGCCAGGAGATATCTTCAGTAATGTTTACATTCACAACATCAGTTAAAGAAATGTGAAATTAGTTTTAAACAGGAAAGGGACATTATAATCATAATTGGTTATTTATAAACTCGCTTACTACCAAAGAGGTTTCAAAGCACCGACCCGGGGCTCGAACCTGTTTTGCTCTCTGTCACAGACCAGAGTGTTGCCACTGAGCTATACTATCCATGCCAAGATATAAGATGTATAGGAGAATACATTGCTTGATTTTTACCAGACATTGTATTAAGAATGCCTTTAATTCGTATGTACCAATAATGGATTTCTTTCAGAAGAACTGTGGGATTGCATGGTGTACTGTCCCCTTTTGATTTGATTTTCTGTTTCATATTTGAATATATTTATTTCGGTCAAAATGGTTACACTCAGCCATATTTAAATACATATTTGAAACCAGAATTGTTGCCATTTCATTGTACACATGTAAACTTGATTGGCTCCATTGGGTCACTGTTATTTTTAAAAGCTTTATTAGCTACTTGGAATTTGAGACTGGGCACACCCCTTTTTAAGGCCCACCCCCACATATTGCATCATGAAACATTAGAGCCCCCCCACCCTCGATTTATTATCCCACTGAAAGTACAGGTGTCAAACAAAACTAAATAGGTACATACATATAGAGTTGCAGAACAGCTGTGTAAAAATGAACAGTAAAATAAATATTGCAGGCTAATGAATAGTGTGCCATTCATATACACACAAGCACAATATGGAAGGGGCGTACAACGGCACATGTGGGGCAATACAGCTCAATGTTCTGAGAGGTCTCAGATTGTTTCTTTAAAATATCTGACCACATTCCAACATGGAAGTTCACATAGGTGACTGAGGACAGACTTAATTAAGCAGTAGGTCCCCCGTAAGAGTGCTTTATAGAACAAGAACAGTCTTGGAATCCAGATAAAAGCCTGGATGGAAGTGAGGGTGATTCATGAGGTATCAGGGCCATTTCCGCTAAAGTCTGACTACAAATAGTTTATAGGTACTGGCACCCAGTCATTATCAGAGTTGCCAATAGCCTCTTTTTAAAATTGAAAAATGGTGCAGCTGCTGTTCCTCAGGTTAAAAAATATAGATGTTTACTGAGGAATTGGAGGAGGTAACTATTCATGGTTTCCATGGTGGCCATCTGCGGAGAGAGGTGGGCAGACGGCCTAGCCTATTTTGTGTGCTGGGTTGAGGTGGCAGAGGGCAGAGTGTTTGTTTGTTTGTTTGATAATGCGCTCCAAGTCCTTGGGGAGCTGGGCGCAACAATACAAGTAGACTCGAAACTTAGTTACAGTGCCTGACACAGGCTATTACAAAACAGAGGTAACTTACAACAAATGATACAAGTGATACAGTACATATAGGATCAAGATGTGTAAGCGTAGAAGAATACCGTCTTAACATATGTATAGCATGATCAGCTAGATAAGTGTCTGAGGTCCGAAGGGTAAGAGGTGTCAGAATGTCCCAAAGGGGGAATGTCCCAAAGGGGGCGACAGGTGGCAGAAAGTCTACAGGAAAGTACAGATGGAGGAGACGAGGTCTTGGGCAGAGGAAAAGAGGGAGCTTGGGATGCAGAGAGAGGGAAAGCAGCATTGTGGGGCCTCTCTAGCCCAGCATAGCACTCGGATTACGGACACATACCAAGAGGTAAGATCTGCGGTCCGAGTCCTTTGATTGGCTAACAGTGACTGTCACATCGCCTCCTGGGTACTTAAACAATTTAATAGACCACTATATTGAATGCCAAGAACAAATCGAGATGGACCAGGTTGACAGTACACCTCAATCAACAACAATGGTTCTTCCCACCTCACACTTGTGTGAAGTGAGTGAGGTATGTGGCCTGAACAGAGACAGGTTTAATGGAGGCCAGGCAATGGGTAGTTTACAGTGGATCCAAAGCAGGTTCTTTTAGGAAGAACATGATAAAGTCAAATTGCTTGTGTGGCCATCTAATTCCCAAAATGGGGTGATGTTTGCTGATCAGAAGACGTGGTTGCTAGCATCCACAAGAATTTGAAACAAGTAATACATGGAGCTTATCTAAAAGTTTCTCTTATGGTCGCAGGGGATATATTTTGCCTTAAGAGTGGATTTTGTGTATTTATACTTCTATATGTAGATATTTTGTCAAGTGCAAGATGTCACATTCACTTCAAAATACTGGGTTATTTCATCTTCAGTTTAAGAGCATGATCAGTGGAGTATTCCACGACTGGTGGGGCTAAGCTCCTAAGAGGTATGCTTCTAGCCCCGGGCTCTAAAAACTAGGCATACTTAAGCATAGGGGCAATGTATGGTCCTCCCCTTAGCCTCCACATGTGTTCAGCTCAGCTGGGAGAAAAAGGGCTGTGACCCCTTCTCCACTCCACTAGTCATCAAAGGCAGTGAAATCTGGTTGCAAATAAAGGGATTCCTAAATGCGGGTGAGCTTTTGTCTGTGGACACCAGAGAGCAGTGCCCCAGACCTGGCTGCTTGACAACTGTCTATGCCTGCTAGATGCCCTGCAGGGTTGGCTCTAGAATTGTAGCCGATTGTATGCACATGTTTTCTTGTCACATGCATACTGATGTTGCCAGCTTGTTTTTGGCAAATATCCTTTCACCGATGAAGTAGAAAGAATACACTCTTTTCGTTGGGCACATTGCATGTCTCAAGCATCAATAAGCATGACGACGGATGCTGTTCCCATTTGGGCACATAGGATTAAGCCACTCCGGACCAAACAGGTTTAAAACATGGTACTTTTGCTGTTGATACACATATCATTCTGTAGGGACTCCAGACCCCACTTTAAAACCAGCAGTGGTCTGTGTGAGAAATCTGAGGGCATCTTCACATCTACTCCCCTTGCTTCCTCTGCGCCTGCAGCCAGGGATAGGCCATCACTTTTGGATCCTGACCCTGGGGGTGGAGAAGCGAGGGAGGATCACATTGGTGGAGGGTCCTTGTGGCTGGGAGTGGGGTGCCCTTCGACGATACATGGTATCCCACTTTCCCTATTGACAACCATCCCTTGCACAACCTTCATGGGTTATTTTACGTCAGCTCCCCTTGTTTCCTCGCATAACACTTTAGAGTACTGGGACGAAGAAGAGGCGAGTAAGAGCAATGCAGACTATACTATTTTACCACTATGTTATTGGGACAAGGAAGATGCCTGCGAAGAGCTGTTAGGGTCAGGCATGTCCCTTTGTTTATGGTCAGGCAAGGCTAATTGGACATTCACACCTGCAGCCTGTCAAGGGGCTGCTGGTGTATAAAAAAGACCTACCCAGCAGGGCAGAGGTCGACAGGAGAAGCAGTAAAGAGGCTGGTGCAATCAACAGAGAACCTTATTGGAGCAGGATTACAAGACGCTGGGGACTGCATAGAGAGTCGGTCCATGGGAGCTGAGGCTCCATGGAGCAGACATAATGTGGTGAAGGGAGCAATGTGGGAAAGCTGTCCCTTTTCCTTATGCTCGAGATGCTTATTGCCCTGTGTTGAGAAGTCAGCACAGGATTGCATGAGGGGCAGGAGGTGGAATCCTGACCTCAAAAGCAGAAGGCTGGGTGATCTGCACTGCAGCAATAATTGTTAAAGCAACCAGTCAGTTTCTGATGAATGGGGAACCTGGTGCACGAGTGTGTGTACCCTATTATTAATGGCTACGTTGTATCTGAGTAGTCGCGCGTCTCAAATGAGCAGGTTTTTTTACAGTCTTTATCGTTACCCAACTGCCGGTAATACTTTGTATCCGAGTGGTCGCGTGTGTCAGGAAACACGTATTCGAAGGTCTCCGAACACTGGGCAGTGCATTTAAAGCAAAACAAACGAATATTTAACAGATAAAGTGAAAATGAACTACGAGCAAAACCCATAATTATTGAATACCAAACTGAATCAAAAATTTGTAAACAAACAGAATGAAGACATTTTTAAGCTAAAGAGGGAACAGGAGCTCAAATTCAAGTAAATCATTGTATGGTGAGCTCTGAAATTAATATAACTTTGCAGAATAAGCAAGTAAAACCAATGTATGCTGAATTCTGAAGTGAATGCAACTTTAAAGAATAAGCAAAACAAAAGATACTGAAGCTTGATTTACAATGGAACTTTAAAATTAAACAAAAGAAAGGAATATTGATACCAACATGTGTGAAAGGAACAAATTGCAGGAGCAGAAATAATTGAACTTTGAAAATTAAAATTAAGACAAAGATATTTTCTTTTGAACTGTATTGTACATATTGTGGAAGGGAACCCTTGAGATTTGAGAGATTTTCTGATGTGAGGACGTAGACTCAAGATTCCCTGATGTTTGAACTGTGTTGCTTGGAACTTAGGGAAAGGAACCCGAAATATTGGTTAAGACTATATCCTATTGAATCCATGTAACAGACATTTTGTGTAACTTTTTTACACTTGCGGAACTTGAGCTGAAAGGAAGCTTCGAGCTAAAAGCAGTTCAGAACTTAGTGTTGAACACCGTTCTATTTTGGTTGCTGACATCCCTACACTTTGTACAGATTTAGTTGTGAGGGCAAGTATAGGTTTTGGACACACAGTTTTTTAAGTTGAACTCTTTAACTCAGACTTTCCATAGTTTTATTTAGGTAAGGAAATCCCACCTTAGCATAGGGGAAGTTAGGCCTTTTTTCATCCTGACATTTAAGTTAATAAAGTGTTTTATTTTTTAATTCTGAATCTGTTGTCTGCGTCTTGCTTCATGTTGCCTTCACATCTGCTACATGTGATCACTTCTGTGATGTAGCACTGTTTCCAATGTCCTTATTGGGCATTGTGATGTGCCACTATGGTGGGCATTGCATTCTTTTACATTTCCGTTTTATGACACGATATACTAGTAAATGAATACAATGAAAATCAATTTTGATGCAATCTCATCTGTCTTCCACTAATTGCGCTGCTATAACTAATTAAAAACATGGATTAAATTGACTTCTGTGGTTTTAAAAGCCATTCGTACAGATTGTTTGCATCAAACTTCATTGATTCAGTAAGGGAGCAGTGGTTACACAACTGTAGCATGGTATTAAGTTAGACAAACTTCCTGTCTCCCAAAGCTCACAAGTGGAGGAGCAGGACAGGTAGTCTTTTTGGGTTTCAGGTGTTAGTATTCCAGCTCAAGAATCCTTCAGAGACAAGGTCACCTAAAAGGTACAACTACCTGCCGCCTTCCTTCATACAGACACTGTGTAGCCACTTCCCACTTGGGGACCATTCACTCAAGACACACTAGCATAGCACTAGACCAAAACAGGGCATACAACACCATTGAACGTAGATCAATTATACAGGGTCTGGCCTGCAAGAGAATACTTCAATCAACGTCATCTCCAGGCTCACGGTCACGTCCTGCACCTCATGTCTTTCTAGGTTTGCCTCGTACGCACATGTTTCTTCTGCTGCCTAAAACCCATTTAATCCGCAGGAAGGATCGACTGGAGGCATGAATACAAGGTCTGAGCAAATAGGGTGGGCACAAACAGCTGAGTTTACAGAACGTTTGTATCTTCCTAGTTCACACTGTTCATGGCAACCATAGTTTAAACTTTAAGAGCAGCCACCCCTTCACTGTGATAGCCTCCCAGTAACTCATCTGTCCGCTGACGCCAAATGGATAGCTTGCTTTTCTCACTTGCAAGTCACCAACGCAATTATTTTCGTATTGGTCATGCGTCAAAAAGACATGTGCCGTCCAACACCCACAATCATGTCGTCATCTTTCTTCCTAAAGTGCCTGCCATTCTGAACGCCCTGCGAACCTGCCCAATATTACGGGTTGGCTGCGCTCCCGCCTGGACCGCTTGTCTTATTTAAAAAGGACGGATCCGATTGCAGGCAGAGGCAGTACTGCCTGCAGCTAGCCTTTGCTCAGGTTTTTTTGGGTATTATTTTCATTTTCTTTGCCAAAGAGGCATGGCATAGCTCCAAGCTGTGCAGGACAGGCCTGTTCCATTAGTTTATGATACTGTGCTAGGCCATTAGAGGAAGAAAGCTCTTTGGGGACTGGCTGCTAAATGTCCGCTCTTACAGGACATAGCAAAGGGCCTGTGCCGCAGAGAAAGGAGATCTTGTTCTGCTCCATTTGACATTTTAATGGTTATTCAGGGGTATCTGCTGCCCGCCACAAAGACAAATATAGCATATTTTTTCCCCCAGCGAGATTATTTAAAAAAAAAATGCTTGCGCTTTCAAAATGGTTCTTGGATGGCACGAAGGACCAGGGATTAAGGGATGTTTTTGCATGACCCGGCTTCTGAACTCATTCCTTGCGAAAGAGCATGCCTTCCCCGCCCACAGGGGAGAATGTGTGAGAAACTACTCACGACAACTAGTGCCAACCTGAAAAGGAACAAAAAAGGCACTCAGTCAATACTGAACAGACTGTTTCAGTCTGCACAAAATACACTTCCCCAACAGAAACGAGCAAGTGCCAAAATCTGAGCTTGGCCTAACCAACTGAATGAGAGGAAAATGTGGCATGCCTCACAACCAGCTTTTTGTATTCCGCAAAACAGCTACTGTTTTGGACTCCTGTTAGATCAAATGGCTTGGGAGGTAATTACAGTGACAACGCATTCAACTCTACGAACCCATACAGCCCTTTAACTTGGCGTTGACGGTAAGTCTCTTTGTGCAACTGGGCATGCACCCATCTCGCCTAAAACGATTCGGCCAACTGCAGGAACAGTTAGGCAGTTGCCCCTTTATCATACTCTTCAGTATACCCTGACACCTCGCCCAAGGCTCATAGAAATCATTTTCTTTTTGGTGGCAGAAAGTGACTGTACACCATAACCGCTTTCAGGTAAAGTGTTCAATGCAGCATTTCACAAGCCACATGATTACTGAAATCGAGGACAGCGCCTACAAATCTGATCTGAAACCCAATTTGGTTTATGGGACACTGGACACCCCAGCTCATGAGGACATGCACTATCAAAACTTTCCAATTATGTGGAGTAGGTGACTGCAACCATTGGCTCTCCAGATGTTTTACTATGGAGCCTGTTGCAGACCTCTGGACCGCATTTTCTGGACCAGGTCTAAAAGAGACCACCCAGGAAACACTGCCTAGAGAAGACGGCAATGCAGGAAGAAGGCCGGTAGGCCACGGAGCCGAGCCAGAGGAGGCCTGTCTACAATCCGGTAAGCTGTCCGCAGGATATGGGGGTGGTGGGAAAGAAAAAGTGGGATAGTCGGGAGGGGAAAGGGGAGACAGAGTATTAACAAGGACGGTTCAGGTGGGCATGAGGAGACGAGGAAAAGACATGGCGCAGGAGATGGGACAGAGGCACTCCGCATCATGGATTTAGGCGGTGAACCAGACTCCTTTGATGGAGGCAAACTCCCACCCAGAGCAGGCCTCACCAAGGCAGTCTAAAAAAGGCAGTCGTTTTAAGAGCAGCCTCCCACAGGTGAGATATTGACGTATAACAACTCTAGCCAGTGGAGTCAATGGCAAGAGAGCACGGATCTCAAAGACCACAGGACCCGTGTCCTAGGAGGATTTGAAATCAGACACTTGCAGTGAACCTATCCCTTTTTTCTGTACACTTTAAAATCAACACAGTCCAGTGGTATTCAAAGTGATTCTACTGAAGAATAACCAATACTTTTGGGAACGTTGATTACCTTGCTATGCTTCTTTCTCCACACATGTGGACAGTTAGAGTGCACTACTGTAGATGATGTAAAAGGGAACCTACCTCCAACATCATGCGCCTTGTAGTTTTGCATGTTCTTGTAGTTACATTTACAAGAGAGCAGTGCATCCTTTCGGTTTTATGTACTTTACACACAGTCTCCCACGGACCACATCTGGCAAAGGTGACTAGGCTGATCACAGTTTTGCTATCCGTTCACCCTGGAACACTCCACTGGTGCACAGAGGTACGGACATTCAACCCCTGGCAACTCCAAGTGAAGCCCTGGTAGTAAGTAATCTGGACAAGATGCCCAGTACAGGGAAGACATCTCACACACTACATCAGCTCCAAGAGCAAATTGCGTGATCACTTTTCTGCACTTCAATCTACTCTATCAGCAGTGCTCATCCGGAGCACACACAGGGTCTTACTCCGCTTTGACTCCAATGGGGGGTAAAAAGAGGGGAAAACTGAAGACTACCATTAGCAGTACGTGCAAGTTTAAGGGGGCGAGGAGAGAGAGCACATGTCACCTTACCCCACAATACCACAATTCTATTTGCATGTGGCAGCAGTTTGCCCATGCCCACTCACCTAGAGTTATGCTGGTCTCGGACCGGGGCATCAGCTGGGCAAAGGGTCTGGTTGCTGGGTTCTCAACAAGGGGTCAGCAGCCTTTCCCCCTTTCTCCCGGAATTATGGGGAGGAATCTGGTTCCGGATAGGTGGTTCTGGATAGGTGGTCCTGCCTGATCTGGGTCAGCTACCTCTGGACCTGGTTCTGGAGCCTTGGAAGCTTGCAGGGTGAATTTTGAATGTTGAATATCGCTATGCCTCCTTGTCTACAACTTATATAGCCAGGATGACATCAGATTTCTTTTTAATATGGGCGCAAGTAATCTAGACATACCACTTGCCTAGGATAGGTCAGGCTATGAATGTTGCCACCTCCCCCCGAGCTGATTGGATTGAAGGAAGTGACCTCCCCTTAGGGGTATGCCTTTTATGACTCCTTTTGTCCCACAAGCCTAATTGTTCACAAAAGGGAGTTCTGGAATACGACTTTATATTTACAATAGTCACCATTATAAAAATCAGATATGCAGATCCTATATGTCATAAGGAACATACCGGTTCAAACGCCAATTCTGTGCGCTGCTGCTTTGCGCTTAGGCACAATTTTGCCGTTTTCAGGAGAAATAAAACACCTACAATTCGACAAATGGTTCCATATATGCATACCATCATTTGGCATATTTTCCTCAAGTTTCATGTCTGCACCCTTTATGATTCACACCGAAATACAATGTTTCTGACATTCCAGTTCACCACGGGCTACAAAGACACCTATTCTCATTCTGTGTGTTTAAAAATCCCATAGAAACTGTCAAAATATCACATTACTACTTGTTCAGGGTATTGACAGAAATGTGTTAAAGTAAAAAGTTCACTAAAGTCTATGGAGGGCATTTGTCACTGTATGTGCGGTCCTTCAAATCTCTAGAGACAACCTGCCCCCTGTGTGCCAATCTGAACAACAGGGTTACCATGGCGCCCTTTGATCCTGGGCAGTTGAAGCTGAGGAGGGGTGTCAAAGGAATTCACACCACTTTGTCACAGTGCTAGTTCCCCGGGGTCCATTGTCCCTTGGTGTAGAAATGCCGGCCAGTCTGACGAGGTCGGAAATTTCCACACTTTGGTCCTTTCATATCTGTGCAGGGGCTTCCTTTCCCATGGGGGCTGGTACCTTTGAAGTGCCTGCCTTGACAAATTGGTTCTGCAATTTTAAAACATTTTTTTCTTTTCCTTTCTTTGAACCCAAGTCTTTTTGTAAATAAATATAATATACATTTAAACCAAACCCCATCCCCACACATATAACACTGTTCCTGTGCGAGTAATGCCATTCTTTCACATTTAGTTTCAAAGTGTCATTTCACTGCTTTGCAAAAGCGGGTTTACAAGTGTGCCTCTTAGCTCATCTTCATTTCACAAAACGCAGTTTCTTGGGTATTCATTTTCTGAAAGGCTTTTACAGATCAGGTCAATTTCTGAGCGCAGAAATATGCGTGTGAATAGTTTTCTTGGTAATTTACTCACAGCAAGGGAAAGCATATTTTCTTTGAAGTTCGCGCATGTGTTAGTTTGTTGCAAAATGAACTCCAAGCCGGGCGGATTTGATGCAAATTCTCTGCTCCTCATGGAGTTGATTTGATGAAAACAATGCTGTTCTACAGGGCTAGTTTGATTTCATGGCATTCAAATACAATACACAGGCAGTGAGGTGATGAATGGAACAAATTATGTGCTGTTTAAAACGACAAGAGACACCAGTGCGATGTCATCCGAAATGCAGGTCATTTTTATGGTTCAGCCTTGAATTTTTCACTGACAGAAGAGAAATGCAGGGCCCTTCTGTCTAAGTTATTTTCTCCAAATTCACATGCAAAACAGCAAATGCAGCCATTCTTGGGGTGGCTGTATTTACATCTCGCCCCAAATGTGCTTAGCAAACAAAAGCACAGCCATTTTTTGGTAACTGCTGAAATGCAGTCTTGTGATGCAGGGGATTTCTGCTGGGGCTGGTAAATGTACCCCACAACAATCACCACCCCAATGCCTTTAAACTAAACCCATAAGGGTTCCAGCTTATTAATATCTTCTGTATGCTCATCTGATAGGTAAAGCCAAACGTGGACATCATAATATCATTAGGCTGATTAAATGGCGTGAAACTCGGGGTAGAGAAGAATGCAGGCTGACAGCTGTCCTCTATACTAGGAATCCAATGATCATGAGGTGCTTAGAGTAGATTGGTCCTGTTACGCTCACCTGGTATCCACAGGGACGCCACACAGCCGGGTTACTCGCTGGTATGCTTCTCAGCTTTGCCCTGATGTGGTCTGCAGGGAAGGTTCTGCCTGAAAATATAGGAGGACTGTGTACAAGACTGACCGACTGGGGTAAGTATCTTCCCTCCACCCCCGTATGATTTCAGTCCCTCTGGCGCCCTCTTCTCACCTTGTGGTAGAATTAGGCGTGCTCTCCGTCCTGCCTTCTTTGCAGGGGCGCGTTGTCTTTCATGGGCGAGTGTGGTCCAGGTACTTCACTGACGCCGGCCCGTTTGATATTGCTCAGGTAGGTCTTATTGCTGTTCTTTAGATTTGTTGCTATCCTGCATGCCTTTCTTTGTTTAAAATGTCTCTTTTTTCACCCTTAGGTATGCAGTGCTTCAGCGCGGCGAACTGGCTTGGTTGAGCCCCGCTGGTAAATGATGGCGCATTAAGAGCGCTATGATGCAGTAAGTAAGCGCCATTCGCAGCGCTGCAAAGTCTTGCCTTTGCTAACTTGTGTTTTCCTTACTTGTAGGTTGCGGTGTTCTTCAGCGCGAGTGGAATGTCCAGAGTGGTGCCAACCGAGAGGCGACCAGCCAGGTAAGCCTTTTGAGCAGTTCGTAATTTATAAATGTCTATACTGCTTTGTTTAATGTTGGCTCTATCTTCCTCTTTCAGGTTGTTCTGTCCGGGAGGCGTGCAGATTCGAGGAAGCTGTTCTCAGTAGCTGCAAGTGTTTAAAGAGGAAGACTGCAGGTAAGATGCTGCTGCTAATGATGTTCCTTTTATCTCCTTGCAGGTTCTGCTTCTCCGAGCTTCGAGGGAATAGCTGGACACGGCGAGTGTCACGTTACAAGCTGCAAAGTAACACGAAGCGTGTTGTCTTGCTCAGGTGAGGTTTAAATAGCCCCAACAAAATAGTCCAGGTAAAGTAGTCCCTAGTCTACCACACCCAAAACACTAGACCGCATAGCTTGGTTCTTAGGAACCAAGCTATGTGGATGCCTCCATGTTGGCTGACAATACAATAAAGTAGTTCCCAAACACATTGTTTTTCATGGTGTATGAGCCTGGCCCCATGAGGGCTTTTGAAGAGGATGCCAGGCTCTAGAGGTCCGAGTCCTGACTCCACCTGGCCAATGGGTTTGCCACAGGTGGTTTTGGGCGAGGGTTGTGACGGGTCCCCCCACTCCTCTCCATAATCCACATAGTGCATTACAAAGGCCATGCAGTTATGCTGGGTGCTAGCAGGCGACTTGTGGGCTGCTGGCTGTGCCACTCTGCTTCGCTAGGCCACAGAAAGAACAATCTATGTATGTTCCCCATGAATGTGCTGTCATACTCTACATCAGCTTCCTGCATCCGCAGTCGGCCTTCATATTCTGACCATAAGAGAATGGTATTACCACAACCTTAATCAAGATGTGGAGCAGTAATTTCCATGCCTTGTCCCTGTCTATAATGACAAAACCAAATGAAGAGATCACTTTATGCCACTGAAGCACCAGTCTGTTGCAACATGTTTAACAGAGGGTCGAGTCCCCTGGCACTGCAGCCCATCAAAAACATGCCATTTCTAAAATTGACTCCATAGTAATATCGAATGCTGCTATTTTAAAGACTCTGCAGCCTTAACTGCTTCCCACATGTTAACGTCACAAGAAAGAGCGGAAGCTAAAATCCCCAGAATTCATTTTGTGATTACTCGAGTCCCCAAAAGAGGTTCCCATGTCCTCTTTACAGTCACATAACATTACAGCCAGAAGCAGAAAACTAGGAAAGGTCCCAGTACTGGGCTTCCACTTCTCCATCAATTGCCACCGCGAGCTGTAATGCTGGTTGACTTCAACCACATAAAAAAACCTGAAATAAAACAAATTTAACAGTGGGGTGGTGTGCGAGCACAGTAGGTGAGAGACAGGCATTGGCAAGGCAAACTCCTATTTTACATATATCTATTTTCTTCAACATGTCCCTGCCCCACCTTCTAACTGCCAAATGCACTGGAGGAAAACCAGTTAACAAGCGAAGGGCCCTAAGCAAAGCAATGGCACCGTTACGCTTCTGGCAACCCAAAAGATGACTCATTACTAAACAGGTCGAAAAAGGGTGCTGGAGTACAGTTGCTTTATGTGACGAGGCCTGAGGCCAGTCTTAGTCAATGGGGAGGGAGCCAAAGCCACCTCAAAAACTCTAGGTGTCGGAATGAGGGCATTCCCCCCCCACCCCAAACCCACCTTACAGGCTGGTAGGGAGGTGGCAGGGACATCGAAGACTACCACTGGAGCACCTTAGACAGCAGCACTGCACCTTCTGTGGAGTGCAATGAACGTGGCAACACTGGCTGCTGGAGGACACAACCCGAAGGAACAATATGAAGGGATGCCGCGACCAGGACAACACTGGTCGCCTACGAAGGAGAAAAACGAGTCTCCAACCGACACAGTCAGCTGGAGCCTATTCACAGAGGAAACACAACCACTAATTCACCAGGAATTATTTTTTTTACAACAAATGAAGGCCTCATGAAGGCCAGTACACTCCCCCACCAGCCCACTAGGGTTATTTCAGCCAAAGCCTGGCCTGCAAGCAGGCATTAAGCTACTGCCCTGCTTGGACATTAGCAGGGTTCCTGCGAGACACACGGCCACATATTACAGAAAGGGGCCAAGGCTTACAAGTCCTCTGAACCCTTCCACTCCAACAGCCCTTCAGCCAGGTTAGGTACTGGATAAGGTAAGTGGCCATTCCTGGGAGGGGCTGGGGTATATAAGTAAATGTGTGTGAATGCACCAGTGGGGGTTAGTTGGGTGACGGCAGGAGGCAGTGGAGATGTCTAAAAGACCAGAGGAGGCGAGCGAGATCAGAGTGCAGAAGCTATTACAGCGAGGGGAGGGGGTCTTAGTGGAGGAGTGTGCGGAGTAGAGATACAGCAGGAGTAGAAGGGCGATAGTGATACCAGAGGTGGTAGTAGTAGTAGTGGGGGAGAAAGGTGGTAGCAACAGAGTAGAGGAATAGGAGTAGTGGTAAGAAAAGAGGAAGTAGCGGAGGATTAGCAGGAGCGAGGAGGTAGAGTGGGAGGTAGGAAGGACAAAGATATAAGAGCAGTAACGGGAGATAGGGACAGTAAGACGTGAAAGAGTCGAGAAGTGAGAGGAGAAGTCAGATCAAAGGGTGGAGGTGGAAAGGCAGGGTGAGATAGGTCGGACAGTAATACAGTGGAAGGAGACCATCTTTGGTGCAGCGATGGGTCAGGTAAGGCCGCGGGTGAGAGACAAGAGAGTGACCCCGGGTGAAAGGCACCATCCATAACTCCCTAGGATTACTAAGCGGTATAGGTCATAGAAAGATTAGAAGACCCCTAGGGAGTCAGGTAGCCACCATATTAGGGAAAACACCATAAGCACGAGGAAGAACAGACGGTAGAGGGTGTCCGGTCAAATGGTCGACAGACAAATGGTCGACAGGACAATTGGTCGAATTTTTTTAAATTTATATATATATATTTTTTAGGTTTTCGTTTAGGGAAAAAAGGGGTTTTTAGCAAAAAAACGGGGGCTGGGGATCCCCCCACCAAAAAAAAAAAAAGTGAAAAAACAAAAAAAAATTTGCCCAGTTGACCTGTCGACCTTTTGGTGTCGACCATTTATTTTCGACCAAATGCCCTAGAACTACGGTAGAGGTCACCTGGCGGTAGTACTAACATTCCTTATGGGTGCCTGGGCTAGGGAGGTAGGAAAGGCCGGGAAAGTCAAGAGAGACATGGACGGCCCTAGCGCCAATTCTCCAAGAACCTGCTTAACGCTGAGAACAAAGAATCGCTGGCCTGAACTGATTGTAAAGACCTCATGAAACTTGGACTTGTCATGCAAGCCAGCATGGTTATTTGTGGCGGCCACTATGTCGTATTTAGTAAAGATAGATGCTGGTTATAGGTTGGTCGGCCTTTACTCTTAGACAGAATGGAGATGGCTGCTCCAATACACTAGTGTTTAATTATTATTTAAACAAGAGATCAAAAGACAAAAATATGTCAAAAAGCCTATCAATCCCTAATTATAAGCCTACCTCTAGCAAGCAGATGCATTAAAAAGGTACAAATAGTATGGAACAAGTTACTTACCTGTAACTGTTGTTCTCCAGCATGGGTCTGGCATGGATTCACATGCTCATGAATATTCCCCGTCGTCAGGCTGGGAATCCTCGGTAAAGAAAAAACCAGTATCAGTTTCGTTTCTGATCTGTCTTTCGTAGTAATAACCAATCACTGGTCTCTGCGTCATACTGGCCACAGCCAATGACTGCCCTCTACCTAAGCACCGCCTCTGGCAGCCATCTTCAGATTTTGAAGCACGTGAAGTGGCAGTATGACCAAGTGAAGAGCCGCAGAGGGGTAGGCGGGAGGGTTTGCATGTGAATCCATGCCAGACCCATGCTGGAGAACAACAGTTACAGGTAAGTAACTTGTTCCTTCTCCAGCATGGGGTCTGGCATGGATTCACATGCTCATGAATAAAGAATACATAGCAGTACACACATGCACAACCACGGGAGGTGGCAAAGGCTCAACATTAAGCATTACATCAAACTCAACATTAAGCATCTTACCTCCTCACCAGGCTCACCTCAGGCGAACAGGTTGCGCAGCACTGCTTGGCCGACCCTGGACTCCTCCCTGGAATCCCGATCGACGCAGTAGAACTTCGTGAAGGTGTGCGTCGACCTCCACGTAGCAGCCCTGCATATGTCCAGCAGGGGCACACCAGAAAGGAACGCCGTGGTAGCTGCAATCGCTCTGGTGGAATGGGCTCTCGGACGGCCGGGCAGCGGTCGGTTTGCCAACCGATGACAGTACATGATACAGCCGGAGAGCCATCTGGAAATGGAAGCCTTCGAGAGAGCCTTCCCCTGATTGACAGGTCCAAAGTTCACAAAGAGTTGTGACGTCTTCCGAAAACACTTCGTGCGGTCCACGTAGAACTTCAGCGCTCTAGCCACATCCAGCGAGTGCAAAGTCCTCTCAGCCGGCGACGAAGGCGACGGGAAGAACACAGGCAACACCAAGGGTTCGTTGAGATGGAAGTCCGACGGTACCTTGGGCATGAAGGAGCTGTTGCTCTCCTTTGCAATCTGAAAGCTGCTGTGTTTCCAAGGACTGACCCAGAGAGGACCTGGTAAGGAGCCCTCTTCCCGAGCTACGAGGGACCATCGTGCACAGCTGATCTTTGCCAAAGTTCCCTGGTAGACAGACCTTCGACAGGCTGCCGACCCGAGATGGGGACTTCTGCGGAACTCCAAGGAGAAGCACTTGGACTGTTGTCCTCCACTGTCGACGACCGCCGTCGCCGACCGGAGCCACCGTGCTCCCGTTTGCCTAAGAACTTCCATTGATCATCGGACGCTCTCGTCTGCATCGTCACCTGCTTGTCTCCCGCTGGAGAAGGCCTGACTGTCAACGCGCCGAGGAGCATCCACCGGTGGGTTTCCTGCCACCTAAGGACCACAGAGATGACGACGACTCGACGCCCTTGCTGGGCCACAGTTCTTCATCATCTCTTTGCGGTCCAGAACTATCGTCACCAAGTTGCCCCGCACGCCTCTTCCTTGCAGGACGCCAACGCTCTGTCGTCGACTAGCACCGCTAGGGACAAAGCTGCCACTTCACTGCCGTAGTTCAACCTGTTCACTGTCGGACGTTCGACGACACGCGACTCCTGCCTTAAAGGGAGGGCATTCAAGAAGGGCCGTCGATTCCCCGACACCAAACGCCAAGTTCCCCGACACCTCTCAACGATTCGTGGCTCCCGCCTGAAAGGGAGTCACTCAAGAAGGATCGGTCGACGCATCGTCAGAGAACTCTTCTCCACCAGGTACATTGGGGGGGGCAAAACCTTAATAGGAAGAAGTGAGACTATTGAACATATGGACTGGGCTTGTGCTATATATCTTTATTTACAGGTTGCCCAGGTGGGGGGGGATCTCCACACAGAACTGTGCCTCGTGGTAGGGGTCAGTATTCTGCCTACTCTTCCAACCATCTTACGTTCCTGCCTATCTCTATTGCTGGTTTCCTCGTTATCAATCTGTGTGACATTTTAACCGTACAGTTGATGCACTTTAATATGATTCTATAACATTAGTGGTACCACTTTAGAATTGTATATATTTATCATTATTGACTTCCGAGGACAAAGTGCGTTATTGTGATCATGTACATACCCTTGAATATTAATTATATAAAGACTGTTTTCAGTAATACAGTGTGTGGACATTCCTTTGTGGGGGTTCGGGGACTACACTGTACTTAAGAACCAGCCTGCATCACCTCCTGAGAAGCTAGGCCTCGATTGCTCGACCACTTACCAATACTAGAGAATCTTGGCTGGGGTCCTCTGTGCCTCTCCTCTACCATATAGAGAGCGGAAGTACAGACACCCCCTTCCAGTCTTTACGCTCTCGAAGCTGGACTACTTTAACAGCCTCTATCTAAATCTGCCTGCCTCTACCCACCACCCTCTGCAACTCATCCAGAACAGGACTGGGAGTCTTGTCTTTGGCCCCAAGCCCAAGAACCGTATCTCTCCAGGACTGAAATCGCTACACTGGTTCCCACTGGCTGTGAGGATTAAGTTCAAAACCCTCTGCATTGTCCACAAGGCCTTCTGGGGCCTGGGGCCAAAATACCTTCAACTCTCTCTTCCTAAATATCTTCTTTCTCAAGGTCTTCGCTCATCCGCCTCCAACTCCCTCAAGGTCAGCCGCTTCTCCAAGCAACGAGTTGGGGGGGGGAGATCTCTCTCAGCAGCAGGGGCCTCCCTCTGGAACAGCCTTCCTGCCTCCCTGAAACTTGAGTAGAACCATCTCCGGTTACGGAAGCACCTCAAAACCTTCCTCTTTGCTTCTGCTTTCTCTCCTCCTCTCCTCCTCTCCCTTGCTAAATCACTGAAACTGCACTGAATCTGCAATTGGGCCACTCACCAATCTCGGTCCTTGACCCAGCCACTCTCCCCTGCACTGCCTCCCTGGCAGCCAATGCACTTCGGGACTGTCTGTATCCCTACAATCCCCCCTTCCCAGCACTTGTCTGCACTTATCTTGCACTTGCCACCGTCTCGCCATTATTATTTATCTTGTATTTTACTAACCCTGTACTGCACGTTCCCCTCTCCCTTTCCCCCTTGCACTTTTCCCTTCCCCTCTACCCATGCACTTGCTCAATCTGAATGACACCTGGCCTAGTAGGACCCTTGTATGTCTCCCCTTGTTCCCCCCTCCCTGCCTCGTCGCGCCTTGAAACACTTGTGTATAGGCGCATTACAAATGCCATATCATATATCAATGCAAACCCAGCCCACCTATGCCGGATGCAGCCTGGGCTTAAGGTGCAGCTGGTGTGCCAGCAGAGTCTATGGACCTGGCCCGTGTTGCCAGGGCTTCCAGTGGAAGTGGCAGCCCCTGTGTGGTAGGAGTCCCTGTGGTGCACCCCCTCTGCAGCCGGGAGCTCTGCTTAGGTCAACAACGACCAGGCGATGGCAGTATTTGCAACGCCCCTCTTGGCTGCTCTGAAGGAAGAAGTCCCAGTCTGTGGCAGGGAAGATTTGCACAGCACCCCCTCCTGGCAACGGGGCACTGAACTGTGAGTTGCAACCCCGTGCAACAACAGTGAGGGTAGCGCACCTCCTGGGAACGGGGCACTGCAATTAAATGGCAGGATTAACCAGGGACTTTTAGATTAAGTAATGAAGCAGCTGTGAAGCAGGGTGACCGCTCAGCATCCTTCGTGAGGGTTGAGCTCCAATGAATAACAGCATCCTCCTCCAACACCTCAGATTACATTCCTTGGTTTCTTTTGAATGGTCCCTCTTGCATCACATGCGTTGGTGGAAACCTTTACTTTAGGTGCAGCCTCGGATGATTCTGGATCTACCAAATCCTCCCACCCCCTTTTTTTTTAACAAAACAAAATGTGCCTAACTAAAAACCCTCATTCTAAGAGGGGCAAAGAGGAGGGGTGGGCGAACATAAAAGTCAAATCAAAGCCCAGGAGTGAAGTAGTCTGTCCTTCCTGGTGGAGTCAGGCGGCAAACCTAGATCACGCTGGTCGAAGCCCAATCCCTAAATCTCCTTGAGCAACGAGCTGAAGAGAAGATGCACAAGAAACGCCAAAGCTATTCTGCAACTCTGGAAAAAAAAGTTCTCCTTAGATTCAAATATACAAAGAATCTAGAGGTGGGTGGGCGCGAGCCGCGGGACAGCAACTAAATGCTATTTTTCCATGAACAAATATACGTCCACTGATTAAGGTGACAGGACACTGTAAGCAACTGCGTTAAGGGTCTGAACTCTGCAAACACAATGGCTCCTCCAGCCTTGCAAATTAACACAGGAATCTTGCAGAAGGCCAGCATTATAAACACGCCGTGGGAAGGTCAACAGAGTACTTATTTGCACAATAAATTATTCACCCCACGCAGCTCTACGCATTTTGAGGGGCTTGTGATTTTGTGGTCATTCCTTATCTTTAGCTAACTGGACATCTGGTACTGAGATGGAATGCGCGACTGTAGTTCAGAAAGAATTGCGTGCAAAGCCAGGCTACTCTTTTGAAAAGACATTAGGCTCAACGCTAACAAAATGGTAGTATCCTAAAGGACACCCCTGCACATAACAAGAGGCCAAAGTGCCACAACAAATGCAATCATCCAAAAATCAAAAATAGAGCGAGTTCTGATGGACCAATGTGTTGTAGAGATGAATGGGCACACACCAACTTGTCTTTCATTTCCTTCTAATGCCAAAGTAACTCAAGAGAAGCAGAACATTGCAAAAACAGGCCCCCCTACTGAAAGTAAACAAAATATCAGATCATCTTTAATGGATCACACAGCCCAGTAGAGTCCTGCAAAAATTCGATCCATGACAACCCTCTTCCTCAGAGAACAGTTACTGACGGCCTAGCCAGAGTTAGTGTTGCCTCAGGTTTAGTGCTCCCACCGCCATGAGCAAAGTTGTAGCACCTTCGGTGTGCTATACTCCAAGTCCGCGGCAACTCCAGGTCGCCATTCTCGGCGTGTGGGACTGGGGTCACTGCAGCAGTTACACCATTGCAGTCCTACCTGTTATGAAATTCGTCAGCTAGTTTGAGCCATCGCACATACACAAACACACAGCTTGGCTGGCCGGCATCCTTTAAGGAGAAGCTGAGCTCGCCCCAGTCCTTTGCCTTCCCATCCCACTTAAAATACTGCATAGGTCCAGGACAGGGTTCAGAATTGGTGGACTCTCAAAAAGGGGCCATGGGCTGAATGTTTGGGATAACGTAAAGAGGGCACCACGTGGCCCAAACAATACACAATGCGATCCTACAGACGTACATTTTGGGTCACTCTGCATGGTCTCATAATGCTAGTGTTTGCATTCCGTCTTCTGTAAATTCACTTCTCTAGGGTTTGTAAATTAATCTCTTTCACATTCAGTAGATTAACAATCAGTGAGTAATTCACCCTCATTAAGTAAACAAATCACTTTTTCTAAAGGGGAGAGGATCAAAGAGCACTAATTTAGTTTCCTGGCAATTTGCATAAAATCAAAGACGATTTTGTAAACATAAGAATGACCACAGCATTTTAGGTTTGAAATAGCTCCGCAATAGTGATTCAAATATGAAACCCTTCTGATCAAGGAATGGTAATTGGACCCTCTGCTCTTTTTAAATCTAGCACTCATCCGAAAAGTAAAATGTCATGGAAGGAACAAGTTACTTACCTGTAACTGTTGTTCTCCAGCATGGGTCTGGCATGGATTCACATGCTCATGAATATTCCCCGTCGTCAGGCTGGGAATCCTCGGTAAAGAAAAAACCAGTATCAGTTTCGTTTCTGATCTGTCTTTCGTAGTAATAACCAATCACTGGTCTCTGCGTCATACTGACCACAGCCAATGACTGCCCTCTACCTAAGCACCGCCTCTGGCAGCCATCTTCAGATTTGGAAGCACGTGAAGTGGCAGTATGACCAAGTGAAGAGCCGCAGAGGGGTAGGCGGGAGGGTTCGCATGTGAATCCATGCCAGACCCATGCTGGAGAACAACAGTTACAGGTAAGTAACTTGTTCCTTCTCCAGCATGGGGTCTGGCATGGATTCACATGCTCATGAATAAAGAATACATAGCAGTACACACATGCACAACCACGGGAGGTGGCAAAGGCTCAACATTAAGCATCACATCAACTCAACATTAAGCATCTTACCTCCTCACCAGGCTCACCTCAGGCGAACAGGTTGCGCAGCACTGCTTGGCCGACCCTGGATTCCTCCCTGGAATCCCGGTCGACGCAGTAGAATTTCGTGAAGGTGTGCGTCGACCTCCACGTAGCAGCCCTGCATATGTCCAGCAGGGGCACACCAGATAGGAACGCCGTGGTAGCTGCGATCGCTCTGGTGGAATGGGCTCTCGGACGGCCAGGCAGCGGTCGGTTTGCCAACCGGTGACAGCACATGATACAGCCGGAGAGCCATCTGGAGATGGAAGCCTTCGAGAGAGCCTTCCCCTGATTGACAGGTCCAAAGTTCACAAAGAGTTGTGACGTCTTCCGAAAACCCTTCGTGCGGTCCACGTAGAACTTCAGCGCTCTAGCTACATCCAGCGAGTGCAAAGTCCTCTCAGCCGGCGACGAAGGCGACGGGAAGAACACAGGTAACACCAAGGGTTCGTTGAGATGGAAGTCCGACGGTACCTTGGGCATGAAGGAGGGGTGCGTCCTGAGCACTACCCTCGTGTCGTGGAAAGTCAAGTACGGGGCCTTGCAGGAAAGGGCCTGGATCTCTCCCACTCGTCGTGCGGAGGTGATGGCCACAAGAAAAGCTGTTTTCCACGATAGAAACTTCAACGGGGCCGAGTGCAGAGGCTCGAACGGAGGTCCCATGAGCTTGGTCAGCACCACGTTGAGCTCCCACGCCGGGGCCGGAGCCTTCACCGGCGGGAACGATCTGAACAGTCCCTTCATGAACTCTTTCACCAGACGATGAGACCACAAGGACGTCCGCCCCGTGGTTCTGGTGTATCGGGAGATCGCAGCAAGATGAATCTTGATGGACGCGTGTGCCAGACCAGCTTTGGCCAGCGTCAGCAGGTACGGCAGTACTTGGGGAGCCGTAATCCGTAGAGGGTTAATCTTCTGTGCGTGGCACCAGACAGAGAACCTCTTCCATTTGTGTCCGTAGCATTTAAGAGTCGAGGACGCCCTGGCCTTTGCAAGAACCTCTCTGCAGTCGGCCGGTATGTCGTATCCCCCAAACTCTAGCGCTGCAGGAGCCAGGCCTGCAAGTTCAGCGACTTCGGGTCGTGGTGGAGGATGGCGCCTCCTTCCCTGGAGAGTAGATCCGCGTCCGCCGGCAGCTTGATCGGCGGGGACGCTGACAAGTCCAGAAGGTCCGGGAACCATATCTGCCTCGGCCACGCAGGTGCGACGAGGATCATCCTGCACCGTGACCTCTTGAGCTGGTTGACGAGCCGGATTAGCAGAGGCAAGGGAGGGAACGCGTAGAGGAACAGGCCCTCCCAGGGGAACGAGAAAGCATCGCCCATGCTCCTCGTCTGGGGAAACCTGCTGGCGAACCTCCGGCACTTGGTGTTCGTCGCCGTCGCGAACAGGTCGATCTGGGGTGTGCCCCACCGTCGGAAGAGGCGATCCACCAGATCCTGCCGTTGTTCCCACTCGTGGCACGAGCGCAGCTCCCTGCTGAGTGAGTCGGCGATGGTGTTTTTTATCCCTGCCAGATGAAACGGCACCAGAAAAATCCCTTGGGCGACGGCCCAATGCCACAGGTCCTGCGCCTCCTTGGACAGCGCTGGGGACCTGGTTCCGCCCTGTTTCCTGATGTAAAACATGGTGGTGGTGTTGTCGGTGAAGATCCTCACCACCTTGCCCTTGAGGGACGGAAGGAAGGACCTGAGGGCCCAAAACACTGCACGGAGCTCCAGGACGTTGATATGCAGGGACTTCTCCGTCGGGAGCCAGAGTCCCCTTGCGTGCAGATTTTCGGTGTGCGCTCCCCACCCTTCCAGGGAGGCATCCGTGGTCACAGTCTCCTGGTGGGCTGGGGTCTGGAAGTCCATGCCCGCCGTCAGATGCGCGCGGGTGCCCCACCACCGTATCGCTCGTCGGAAACTCTCGTCGAGCTTGATCCTTTCCTCGAAGCTGCCCGTCGTCTGGATCCAGCGCGCATCCAGGAATTCTTGCAACGGGCGCATCCGGAGCCTGCACATGGGAATGAGGTAGATGCAGGAAGACATCATCCCGAGGAGGGACTTGATGGACCTCACTTTGGCCGCGTCGGCCACCAACATCCGTTGCACCTTGCCCAAGATGGTCCTGGTCCTCTCCTCCGACGGGGAGGCCAGAAGGGACACTGTGTCGAGCCTCGCTCCCAGAAACAGTGCGACTTGCGCGGGCACCAGGTGGGATTTGGCGTAGTTCACGGAGAATCCCAGGTCCGTGAGGAGTTGGACGGTCCTTGCCGTGTGGACCACGGCGAGCTCCCTCGTCTTGGCGCGGATGAGCCAGTCGTCCAGGTAGGGGTAGACGTGAATCCCCTCGCGGCGCAGCTGCGCCGCCACCGGTGCGAGGCACTTGGTGAATACCCTGGGTGCCGACCGTAGTCCGAAGGGAAGGGCTTTGAACTGGTAATGACGCCCTTGGACCACGAATCTGAGGAATTTGCGGTGCCCCTTTAGGATGGGAATGTGGAAGTAGGCATCCTCCAAATCCAACGACGATAGGAAGTCTCCATCCTCCAGCTGACCCAGGACGTGCTGGAGGGTGACCATCCGGAACTTCTGCGCCTTGATGAACTTGTTCAGACGTCGCAGGTCTAGGATGGGGCGCCATCCTCCCGTCTTCTTCTTCACGAGGAAGTATCTCGAGTAGACTCCGGAGCCCCGAAGCCTCTTTGGGACGAGTTCGATGGCGCCCTTTCTGAGCATCGCCTTTACCTCCAGGAGAAGTTGAGGGACGTGAAGTTCTTTCCTGGCCACGGGGGGGACGCGCGGGCACCTTCTTTGAAACTCGAGCGCGTGGCCCCGGGCCAGGGCGTCCAGCACCCAACGGTCGGTGGAGATGGACTCCCACACGCTGACGAAGCCCGCCAGCCGGCCTCCCACCGGGGTGCTTCGGTGGGGGCCCGACCCCACGGCCGGTTCAATCCTGCTTGGACGCGGCCTTGCCGCCTTGACCTCCTTGGCGACGACGGCGGGGTCCGCTAGACTTGCCTCGTCCTCTGTAGGCCTCTTGCGACGACGAGCGGGCCGCTTGACGGTAGGAAGCGAAACCGCCGCCGGAACCTTTGGAGGCGCCCTTGCCTCCGCCGCTCCGAAAGGGCGTCCGTCGTTGCAGGACTCCGAGGGCCCGGGCCGTCTCAGTATCCGCCTTGATGGCCTGAAGGGAATCGTCCACTGTCTTCCCAAACAGGTTGTTCCCGTCGAAGGGCATGTCCAGGACTCTGGTCTGGACGTCCTGCCGGAAGTCCGTAGCTTTGAGCCATCCACGACGTCGAAGGCAAACGCCGTTGCCCAGCTGGCGGAACCCAGTGTCGGCGATGTCCGTCGCCACGGTGATGGCGTGGTCCGAGGCCACCTCACCTTCCTGCAGGATCTCAAGGGCCTCCGCCCTCTTGTCGTCCGGCAGAAAATCCAGCAGGGGAGCTATCTTGTACCAGAGCTCCCTGTCGTAGCGGGCCACGATAGCCAAGGCGTTGGCCGCTTTAATCGTCGTCGCTGCCGACGAGATGACTCTACGTCCCATAGTATCCAATTTCTTTCCCTCGCCGTCCGGCGGGGAAGTCGATGTGGAGGCCGCACCCCCCCCCCGCTTTCTTCCTGGCTGCCGCGGAGACGACGGAGTCCGGGGTAGGCTGCGCCCGGAGGCATAGGGGGGCCGTGTCCGGGACCCGGTACTTTTTCTCGTACCGGTCTCTTCTAGCTGGCGTCGTGGAAGGGTTCTTGAGGAGGGAAAGGCCCTCATCCCAAATGTCGTCCAACAGAGGCACTGCGAGGACCGTCTTCCTCTTGGCCTCGCGCCGCTGATAAAGGAAGCCTTCCTTTTTCTTCTCCTCAGGGCAGAGTTGGAAAAGCTCGGAAGCCCTGGAGATCATGGAGTGGAAAGATCCGATCTCGTCGGGCGGAGAGGCCCTGGTGGGAGGCGACGACGGAAAATCCTCGTCGTATGCCTCGTCGTCCGTACCCGTCGCTGCCGTGTCAGTCCCCGTATCATCCCCTCGGGTGGACGGGGAGGAGGGCTGGAAGGGGCGCGACGGTTGAAAAGGAGGTGGTGGATGGATCCTTCTTTTCTTGGTAGGGGGAACACCAGAAGGTCCCGGTTCTGGATCCCCCGACGGGAGAGGTTCCTCCGTCGGTAACGGTAGCCTCGTCCTTATCTCGGAGCATAAGGACTGTATGGCCAACAAAATGGCCGCCGAGTTGTCTTGCGGCGCTGGCAGAGGGGAATCCGACGGGCGAGCAGGGGCCCCGTCGGTATCCTCGACGATGTCGTCGTCGTCACTTGCGTCGGGGTCCATTCCGACGGGCTGGCCTTCTTCCACGCCTAGGCCATGGCTTAAGACCTCGATCAGCTCCTCCTCTGAGGTTGAGGCCGACTCTACAACGACGCCCTGCCCCCCCTTCTTCCCCACGGAGGGTTTCACGGGGGTCCTATCGATGGGCACAAAGGAAGACTCCCTCCGAGGAGGCAGGGAGATTCTGGGCCCTGAGGTCGCCACCACTGGTGCAGCCACCACAGGCTGAGCCAGGGCCGCCGCGACCGTTTCGATAGAGGGCTTGGTCGGATGGATCAAGGCCTTCACCACCTTAGGTGCGCTCACCGCCTTATCCTTGAGGGAGGGGGCACTGCCACGCTCCTCCTCTGCCTTAGAGCTCGACCGGGGCCTCTCCAGGAGCTTCGCCGGGTGCTCGGCCTTCCTCTTACCCGACCCAGAGCGTTGGCTCGTGGTTGATGGTGCCGGGGAGGGTGCGCCCTGCCTGGCGCCCGTAGAGCCCGACCGTTCGGCGCTCCCGGTGCCAGCGGACTCGCGGTGCTTGGCCTTATGTTGGGCCCCCGTCGCCGGGGCGCCCTCAAAGGTCTTAGAAGACCGCTCGGATTTCTTCTTCTTCTCGCCAGACGGGCGCTTACCCTCCAGCCAGTTGGCGAGACGTTGATGGCGGTCCTTCATGGTCCGTTCCGACATGTTGCCGCAAAACGCACAGTCCTTCTCCACGTGCGTCTTGTCCTCATGAAGGCAGTAAAGGCAGAAAGAGTGTTCGTCCTCCTTGAAGACGTTCTGCAGCTGGCATCCAGGGCAGACCCTGAACAGCTTTCCGGGCGTCGAGCTTCCCTTCTCCTGGGCCATCTCCGAGACCGGGCCTGAGAAGCTTCTGGAGTCCTCCGAAGTGTAGCTCGACGAATCTTCACCCTTGAGGGGCACAGATGAATCCGACACGGGTCCCCGTTGATCGGATGTAGGATCGGTGGAGCTTGAGGTTCTTTTGACCGAAAGAATCGAAGTTTTTTGTGAAAAGCGCGAAAAAATAGCACTAACGCTCGAGAGCAATAGCACGAGGATCCCAACACATGAACGTGCGGTAAAAATCTGAAGATGGCTGCCAGAGGCGGTGCTTAGGTAGAGGGCAGTCATTGGCTGTGGTCAGTATGACGCAGAGACCAGTGATTGGTTATTACTACGAAAGACAGATCAGAAACGAAACTGATACTGGTTTTTTCTTTACCGAGGATTCCCAGCCTGACGACGGGGAATATTCATGAGCATGTGAATCCATGCCAGACCCCATGCTGGAGAACAGAGTACTTTGCTTGTTCCCATCCCTTCATGTGGGAGCCAAAAAATAGCTCTGTGTTTTGGCCTAATTATTTGATGTTCCTTCGCTCTCTCCAAAAGGGCTTTGGCCCTCACTTCTTATTTTGTATGATCTTAACTTGTGCTTGCTTAATTCTAATATCCAACTGTACCTTCTAAAGGGTGTATCACGAAAGCGAGTGATTACTCAATCTTCTGCCCGTTATGTGATATTAGATATCGGTGCAAGCTTCTAGAATATTCAATCTACAGACGACTCCAGAGCATCATAAAAAACAAACATTTGGCACAAAGCATAAGAAGGGTTAAAGCCGCTCAAAGAAACATAATCGGCCCCATCAATCTAGGATGACCTAAAGATCAGCGGAAGCACATACAAGCCTCGTGCACTCGCCTTACTTCAAAGGTCTTAACTATTTGAAACAATGAGCAAGAGCATTACCATCAAAAGGATAAAAAACGCTGGCTTCACCGAAACAGCCCTATACTGAAGGACGTCCTCCATCGTCAACAGACCAGAGACCACCTTTTCAGCCACCCTTTTAATCTAACCTAGACAGTCTTCATCAAGACACTATTCTAGATTTACATTGCACCACCCAATAGTCTCATTAGAGACAAGCATCACATACAACAAATATGCGACGATCCAAATCGGCAAAGCTCTTCCAAACCTCACTAGGTGTTGCTCCCAAGTGGCCTCTTGGATGACCAAGAAAACATGGATATTCAGCCCAACCATGGCAGAATTCCTGCTCTGTTTCATCAAAGCAAAAGGACGTACAACAATCCCCCAGTCAGAAGAGATGGTTGACCTACCTGCAGACAGCCAACGTGGTAAGCCACATCGGAATCCTTACGCACTGCTTCCTCATGCTGGAGTCACAAAGGTAAGAGATAGGCAAGAAACACTTCTTTGTACGGAGGCACATCATGGATCTATCTACCATTCCAAAAGGAACACTTTCACTAATCTACCTGATTCGGTCAAGAGTTCAATACACAAACGGTGTCTACATGGGCCTTCCACAATTCAAACTCCTATCATTGCTTTTGCAAAGGAAGTGAACTCATCGGGGCAGCATTTAAATATCTGCACCAGCTGACATTTAGACATATTATTTGAGGTTCAGGAAACCAGTTTGTTCACCGTGAGGGCCTCATAAATCCACAATACATAAAGGCATCAAGGCACAATGCATTGCCTAACAGGCCTTACCCGACATTGGAGTGCAGTTAATTTAAAAGGAAATCCTACTTCACTAACCTAAAATTATCTGTTTAATGAATGGGAGTAGTGGGCCTGTCTCTATTGGAATCTTAGTGCCAGAAGATGCGTTTTATGAGGAATGGTCGCCTTTTATTTTCTTGTTTTCACCATGGCTTTTCTCCTGGTTTCTTGTTCATTCTATTCTTTTATTCTTCGTAATAAGCATTTCATGTCATAATGTACCATTTAATTACTTATTATACAGAACCTTGGTGAAGGCACTTCAGAAATCCATATAAATAGGATGAAAAGATACTATGATCAAGCAATGGCCCTCCTGATGGACTCCGATTATTAAATAGGCAATCCATTCAGAGTCCTGACCATGAGTAGTGTATCTTGATAGAAATATGCAAATCACAGGATCACCTTGAATTCTTAGACACGCTTAAGCACAGGCTTTCACAAGAACCTAGTGCATTTACAGTGAGCACAGTTACAGGGCTACCGAGCTCTAGGCATTGTGGACTCTGGGATCCATCAGATCAGACACCTGTATGGCTGGACTATACACTGTCTGCAGCAACCAGAAAGCACAGAAAGACTGTACCCTTCAAAATAATTCTTTCTTTACTCATTGACACCTTTTTAAGCATGTGCAATTTGTATGTGCTCTTTTGGTGGATAGGATTGCTACCAGTTTTTTTTCTTTTTTAAAATGGTCTAAACCTCTAGCCCACATCCTTACCCCCCCCCCCACATAAACATTTACATATAAACATACATGGAGATTTCGGCCAAAAGAGCACACATGTAAGCAGCGGTTTACAAATAAATGCGTTTGGTGAAAAGGTCCCTGGATGTAGAATGAGCAGTCAGCCGTCAAAAACCTTTGTGCTACAAATGGGCCCATTACAGCAGACTATGTGGGTGTCTTTATGTAGTTGAAATGCATACAAAACTGAAGAAAACTGAAAATAAAAATGTAATCAGAGTGCAGATTGGAAAGGCATATCACATTGCTGGCTTAGAGATAAATGCAGCATTTTCACTGAAACTGCCACCCATCAAAAGGTGGTACAGACCCACGTTTCAACATAAAAACGAACAGCAGATAATTAAAAATAAATGATATTAATGGCTGAAATAGACATCCTTGTACTTTCAGCTGTCATATTTAAAAACCAATGCTGTCTGAAAAGAAAGAAGAAATCCACCAATTCAAAAGCAAAATGAACCATAGCCTGTAAAATACACAGTATTTCAAAGAAGATAGGCTGATATTAGAAATGTCAATATGCAAGTTCATTCAGCCAAGGACAATCTGTAGGTCTCTGGGCAGAATTGACAAAAGGCTTCCGCCACTGCAAGCCTGTTGGCCTCTGGATCTGAAGAGGGAATTCTTTTGAAGCTCTTGCATCTCAGCTATTTGCAACTGCAATAAAGTGTGGCCTGCCCTTAATGGTGTTCAAGACAAACTTCCCGTGTTGCCAAATATTTTTTCTCTGAAGGCTCATTTCTTTGCAGGACAAATGGCCTAGCCCGTACATGACTGGAATGCAGGGAGGAGCTGTGTAAACAGGGGCTGCAATCTAGGGACAATGAACTCTGAAAAAATACAAGAAAATAGAAGTTTTCAGATCAAAATGGTGGTCAACCTCAGATAACAGGACAGGATGCCATGACATCACAGGGCCAGCCTGACTCATTATCTGCAGTGGGCGATCTCTGTGTAGCCGATGCATCCCTACTATTTACGACCTGCAGCCAACCAACTTCAAACAACGAAGAGGCTAATGGCTTAAACCCTGGCCTTAAAATTACAAAAAAAACAGTCCAGGAGGCTCTGGTCACATGCTGGCCAAGAATGGTAACTGGCCTGAAGAAAGAAGATCTAAGATTTGCATACATATCAAGATTTCCCATTAGTTTAAATGGACCATCATAGCTGATGCATTTTCTCAGCAACCACAAGTCGCACTGCATCCCTTTATGTGTAATTTTAAAGATAATTTCAAGGCGGTTTGTTGAAATAAAACGTATCCACAGGCGACTTAGGAAACTGAAAAGGCAAGCTAAAACGTGTTTCTGGATGCTCTGAAAATGTCTCGAATTTAACAAATGGTGTGCTGGTGGAGGGTAAAATTAGTTATTTGGAGAGTATATTGCATGTTCATAACTATTATGCCATTATAAAGAAACAGAGAAAAATTGCCACACACCCGTGAGACCTCATGTGGAACCGGCTGTCGTTTTATTAAATTTCCCCATGATCAGCTGTAGCAGAATATATATTGTGAGACGTCTGACATTTAGCCCTCCTAGAACCCCCCCCTTCAGATAAACAAGAGGATGGTAAGGATGCCAGATTCCGACCCTGGGGAGAACTAGCGAGGGAGGATAAACTGGGCAGAGGGGGATTGGAAATAGGGTACCTGAAACCGAAACATGGTATTCCCCCACCCTTTCCTGATACTGACCTACCTTCCCGTCCCTTAGCCTTTATGGGCTATTGCTAATCTCATTCCATCCTCCCTTGCAGTTTTCCCTTAAATATGGAGAAGAAACAACCAGGAGGAGCGCAGAGTTCCTATTATAAACACCACACTGGTACTGCGATGAACATGAGTGGTCTGCAGGCATGTAGCAATAAAGATCAGACCTATCCCACTAATAGGCTTAAGCAGGGTCAGGCAATTGAGTATACCTCGTTTCACCTGCAGACTGTTAATAGTCTAGGAAAGTATAAAAGGTGGAAATCAGAAGCACATCAAAGATGCAGTCTCAGAAGGGAAAAGAAACTGAGAACTTGCCGTGATGAGGAGCGAGACGCCGACAGAGATCCTGAGAGTCTTGCTGAGGTGACTTTGCAGAACTGGGAATCTTTGTGAGGGAAGGCTTACCGCAGGTGCTGCCAGGGAGCAGAGGCAGAGCCAAGCAGGAAGGCCGGCGTGTGCAGAGTGGAGCACCCGGTGAACAAGCGAGTTGGCTTTCCCGCTTGGGGAGAAGCCGCTGAACAGAGCTGCAGAAACCCGGTAAGTGTCAGTAGACACTAGCAACACCATAGCGCTCCAAGGGACCATGTAAATGGTAACGCTCCACAGAACAAATGCAAAGCAGCACTTATTAATACCGAACTAAATGAAAGATACTATTCAAGTCTGCACAACTTAAAACTATGTAGAGGAGCAGCTGACTGCCTCTGCAGGAAGTCCCGTCCCCATTCTTCCTATACGTTGGAAACTGCAAATCGTGACATGTACGGCACCAGTGATTGTGCCAATTCCACAGAGAGTCTTCAAGAAGGTATCCATTTAGAAGACCCTATATGACGTATCCCCGTAGAGATGACAATCTATTGGAGGAGACACCTGAAGAAATATGAAGATGAGAGAAAAGGAGGCTGGTGATGTCACAAGAAATGAGCGTGACGCACTGAGAAGAGGGGTCGAAGAAGATGCATAAACCTAATAGAATCTGATGACCAAGTCAAGAATCGAGTAAACTTTCATATGCAGAATAAAGATTACACATGTGACGAGCACTGCAGAAAATGCAAGCTATTTTATAACTGTACAGATGCAGCAACTCAATTAGACTAAGTAATCATAAAGGCTGGCTATACGTAGTGAATAGACTGCAGGCAGTGCCACCATTATATAGAATCTGGACATCAGTGTCACATATTTAGTAAGCTTAGCCCCATGAAGAAAGAAGGATCAGAAAGCTGTGTCGCAGTAAGAAAGCAGCTGATGAAGATCAAGGAAAGGACTGAAATAGCTGTCTGGCCTTGTGTCAAAGGATTGGAGCAGCCAAGAACCGGTTATCCATCCTTGAAGAACAGTGAACGTGAGACACTGAATCAATCCTTGTTAATGTGCAAGAAAGAACACCATGAGTGCCAGGTTTATTCATTCAAGACAAAATGCTGCAAAACATGCCAAAATATGGTCTCCTGTCACTTGAGTCCAGAGTGGAAATAGGAGTTGGGAGTACAGACCTGAAATGCGATAAGAGTGTGCCTATACTCCTTTTTATTCTCAGGAGCAATGATATTTTGCAAGGACAAGTTCAAAGACAATCTGAATGGCAGATGGCATGAGCGATGAGAGATGAAGGGCTAATTGGGTGGAGAAACACGGTCAAGTCCACCCACTGGCACCTTACGTGCTGCTAGTGAATCAAATGTTCCAGAAGGGTACAAGCGTGCCAAACAATAGTAGAGGGCCATATAACGAAGGGCCTAATAGTTTGATAGCCAATGGTGTACCATGTGTCTAGTAACTGATGAAGATGACTTGCACTAGGGGTGGGCATAAATTGTCCACCTGACTGTAGAAACCCAATCACAACCTGATCCCTTAAAGAAAGTATACTTAGATGTTCCCCTTAAGCCAATCACAACCTCCCGTACGTTTTCTTAGTTTGCCACTTGGTATGACGTCACATAGGACAAGTTTTTGCTATAAAAGAACTGATGCATTGAGATGATGCTGTGCGGCGTCTGTCGATGTCTGTTGTAACTCCTTGTTTTAGACAATTGAAAAAAAACAGTCGGGAGAGACTTTTTGCCAACTTCCTGAGTCGGGTTTATTATTTGGTTTGAGAGTTATTCTGCATCCCATCCAGAGTATGACGTGTTACTGATTTAAAGAACCCCCTAATGGTTCAACTGCATTTATTGAATATCAAACTAAATGAACTTCGCAATTCAAGTTGGCACAACTTAAAACTACATTTAATGAAAACCAAAGTGAATGAAAGGTGTTATCCTATCTCAGGGTGTTTGGGTCAATCAAAGCTGACATTGGTTAATATCTATGGTCCCAATGTGGACAATCCAGGCTTTTTTGAGGATCTTCTGGAAAAATGCTTGAAATACCGGGATACATGTGTCGTGTGGGCTGGGGATTTGAACGTTATTCTGGATCCGGGGTTGGATTCGACTGGGAGTAGGAAGAGGTCCACGAAAGCGGCGGATGCGGTGCTGAGGGCCATGGACGTCCTTATCCTGGGAGACATGTGCAGGGTTCTGCACCTGGGAATAATGGGGTTTTCCCACCATTCAACAGTATGTAATACGTCGACCGGGATAGACTACGTGTTGGGGTGTCCCTACGTAATGCAGCGTACAGTGGGCTGTGAAATGCTACCATGGACGTTGTCGGATCATTCCCCGGTCTTATGGTCAGTGGGTCTGGGGGAACTGATGTCTAGGCCCAGGGGAAGGTTTAAATCGGCAGCCCTGCAAGACATTGCATTCAAAAGTGATATACATAGTATGATTAAGAACTACTTCCAGGAAAACGCTGGGTCAGTCCAGAGCAAGGGGACGCTTTGGGAAGCGTTTAAAGTGGTGCTGAGAGGGGGGGGGGGGGTGTCTTTCTGCAGAGCATGGGGTATTGAAGACGATACGAAGAGAAATTGATGGGGTGGAGGCGGAGATTAAGCGATGGGAAGGGGAGGTAGAGAGGTTGGGATCTTCACAGTCGCTGCTGAAGTTAAAAGAGGGGCTGGATAGGTTCGGGTGTTGGTGGATAGGGAGGTGCAGTACTTTGCACGCCCCACGGAGGCCCAGGTGTACGGGGAGGAGGGGTGGCCGGGCAGATACCTAGCGGCTCTAGTTAGGGGTAAACAGGGATCTGGGGACATAACGGCAGTGAGATCTAGTAAGGGGGAGATCTTGGTGAACCCGCGCGAGATAGCTGGGGAGTTCCGTAAATTCTATGAATCTTTGTACACGGCGAGGGGTATGCCTCCAGGGCCTGCATTGAGGGATTATATTGAGGATGCGGCGCTCCCCAGGTTTGATATAGAGGCGGTAGAGTCACTTGCTAGGCCCATAACTGTGGAGGAAGTGCTTGGTGCAATGAAGGCCCTGCCCACTGCGAAGGCGCCGGGGACTGATGGGATAACGGCAGAGTTTTATAAAGAGTGGGGTCCGAAGGTGGTTGGCTATATGCTTGGGGTCTGTGAGGATGGGATGGAGATGGGGCTATTCCCCCAAACACTTTGCGAGGCGGTCATCACGTTAATCCCAAAGCCGGGCAAGGACCCGGTTGATTGTTAGTCTTATCGGCCGATTTCTCTGCTAAATCTAGATACGAAAGTCTTTACAAAGGTTTTGGCGGGCCGGCTTCTGCCGCATGTGTCGCAAATAGTGCACAGGGACCAGTCTGGATTTATTCCAGGGAGGTCGACATCGCTGAATCTTAGGCGGCTATTCGCAATTCTAGAGAAAATTGACCCAGGGACGCAAGCCATGGCTGCGATGTTAGATATGGAGAAAGCATTTGACTCTGTTGAGTGGGAGTACCTTTTCGAGGTGTTGATGTGGGTGGGAACCCCCCCCCCCCTTATTTTGTGAAAGCTGTGAGGTTGCTGTATTCGGAGTGTAGCACTCAGATAAGCGTCGGAGGGGTCTGGTCAGAGCTATTTTTGCTTGGGAGAGGGACGAGGCAAGGATGCCCGCTCTCCCCATTGCTTTTTGCAATAGCTGTAGAGGTTCTGGCGGGTAGGCTCTGAAGGTGGCATGGGCATAGAGGGCTTGGTATGGGTGGGCCGCGAGATTTGATCTCACTGTACGTGGATGATGCGATTATTTACATAAGAAATCCAGAGGCTAACCTGGGACCCTTGGCGCAGGAGGTGGCAAAGTTCGGCGACTTCTCTGGACTTCGGTTCAACCGAGCCAAGTCCTCTCTTTTTCCTTTCAATGAGGCAATGAAACCCCCGACCATCACGGGGGGGGGTTGGGTGGGTTCCGGACTGGATTACATATTTTGGGGTGGTGGTTGGCAGGCCCTATTGGATATGAATCATAGGGAGCATTTGAAGCTATTAAGGGTAAAGGTAGATCGGTGGTGTAAGCTTCCCCTCACCCTAATGAGCCGGGTGGCTATTATTAAAATGGTAGTTGTCCCTAAGCTTTTGTACATGTTTGCAAATATACCTGTTTGGCCAGGGAACAGTTACTTTAAGGAGGTTAGGTCCCAGTTGATTCGCTTGACATGGCATCCCAAAACCCCGCGGACATGCTGGGAAACTCTCGTGCAACCATGGGAACACAGTGGGATAGGGGCGCCGGATATAGAGGTGTATTTTTTAGCGGCCCAGCTGTCATTTGCAAGGTACTGGATGTGGGAGGGGCGGGGGCCACCACGTGTCCACATTGAGAAAGGTTCGGTATACCCGTACTCGCTACAGGTGCTCTTAATTTTGGGTAAAGTGGCTGATAAATGCAGATTTGACCCTGTGGCTTGTGCTGTGCATGCATGGAGACGGTTATGAAAAGGGTGGGAATAGAGCGTCCGTTTGACCCGGGCATTCGGTTGTGGAAGATTGAGGTACTGGCGCCCCCACATGAGAGAAGTCCATAGAAAGTAATTGGAGAGAGGAGGGGATTGAAACCTTTGGGGATTTGTATCCTGAGGAGAACTTCATGTCTCAGGAGGTGTTCTGGGGGGTGATGGGCAGGGGTCTTCAGCACACGCTGCAATATTACAGGTTGAGGGCAGCCGTTAAAGAATGGTCTCCGGTGTTCCCGGAGGTCTCTCATACCACACCCCTGCTGCAATACATTCGCACCTCCCAGGGATGCAGAGGCATGATATTGACAATATATAAAATGATACTGGCAGGTACTCACTATGAACCCCCTCCAAGTAAGGGTTACTGGGAGAGTGACAGCGGGGTCATACTCGATGCTACGCAATGGGGACGGATATGTGAAATCACGCATACGGGGGCGTTTAGTTCGAGGCTACAATTGATTCAACTTAAGACGCTTCACAGGGTATATGCATCACCAGCGAGGACGCATGAAATTGATGCAACCAGATCTGCTGCCTGCCCTAGGTGCAGGAAGGATCTGGCGACATGATCCATATGCTGTGGGAGTGTGCTGTTCTGGGCCCCTTCTGGGAAGGAGTGTTCAAGGCTGTGGCGGCCATGCTAGGGCAGAATGTTCCGCGGGCGATGTTGTGTGGAATGTTGGGGTGGTCCCCTGGTCTGCCTGTGAAATGTTGAACATTTTTGGCATCCTGTATGATCATTGCTAGGAGATGTATACTAATGAAATGGACACATTCCTCACCCCGGAGGTCAAAGTGTGGATGAAAGACTTGCTCTGGCTGAGCGATAAAGATAAAGACGTGCTGCCGTGTGCGGGATGCGGAATAGACCAAAGGACATATGGGGCCCGCTGACAGCATATCTGCTCACCAGGGATGTAGATGGGGACGATACACTACCGCATCCGGGTATTGGTGGGGCAGGGGGAAAGGAGGTCTTAGCGGAGTGTATTAAGTACCTCTTGGAGGTTTGCGTGATGTATAAGGCTGGGACTCTGCTATCGGGCTCCTGGTGCATTATTGTATTTGCTATATGGTCTCTGATGTTGATGTGAACCTGTTAATAAAGAGATGTTAATTTTTTTAAAAATTTTTTAAAGGTGTTATCCTGACAAAATACGACACAACATTACACTTACTGACTATTGGCGACAGGAAAGTCGTGGTTTGAATGAAACCAAGTGAATTCTGCAATTATGAAGAATTGAATAAAAGAAAGTTGCTTGATCAGATTATGAAATCTGAAAGACTACATAAACATACTGGGACAATCAAGTTCATCAAGTAACCCACTGCCAGAAAAACACCATAGGAATAATGTGTAAGACATATAAGGAAATTAAAGAGTTGTCTTGAATATTACTGAACAGCAGCCTTTGGGGAAACGTATGGTTGTGTGACCTGTGATGGATGGACTGTGTGGTCTGACAACTGCGCCTAGACCAGAAACCACTAAATATTGGAAAATCAGCAAATTAGTGTGTGTCCTTGGTGAAGCTAACCATTGGATGGGGAAACTGGACTGTGTATTCTCTTGTAAACTTGTGAACAGAGGAAACAAGTTAACTGCTCAGTATAAATCCTTGGGAAGGGACTCTGAGAACCAAAGAACTGGAAAGTGTTTAGCTTGGGGAAGGGAGTCCCAAGATTACAGTGTTGTATGAAATTGGTTACATTAGAACTTGGGGAAGAGAAACCCAAGACCCTCTTTTGATGCAAACTGTGATACCTGTAAATCTACAGAAGGTAACTTCAGAACATTATCAAACCTCCTTGAAACAAAGTTACATTGGAACTGTATCGAACGTGAACACTTACATTTGGTTGAGAGCATTTCCCCACTCCATTTTGTTGTAGTTGTGAGGACAAGCATAGGTTGTGACACAGACAGACTTTTGATTGCGACATGTGGACAAAGACTTTTCTTACATTTCTTTAAGCAGGGCAAATCCCACCATAGCGTAGGGTTAGTTAGGCGTTACACCATCCTTATCATTAACAAAGCTTTGTTCAGAATGATATCTCTGTTGTCTGTGCCATTTCTCTTGATACCATGCCTGTCTCACAATATACATTATGGCAGTTACTAGTAAATTACGATGTTTTGCCATAAAGCTACTTTCTGGCTAAATTAACATAAGAAAAAAGGGGAATTAAAATGGGAGTTACAATATTTCTGTTCTAAACTCCTGAACCAATCATTAGACAGGGGATGGGGTTGGAGAGAAACAGGAAGGAACAATCAAAGGTGTGAGATTTTTGCAGGGCAATGCCCATATTGAAATCTTGATGGTGTCATCACTTGTATATAGAGTGGATGCACTATGAGGGAAAGGGAGAGCTGCTCAAAATTACCAACAGGGAGAGCTGCTAAACATTACCAACAGAAAGAGTTGAAAAACGATTACCAATTGAGACAGCTCCCAAAATTACCAAAGGAGATTTGGTGAAGGTTCATCTGGGTGGAAATATTGCTGGGGAGACCAGAAAAGCAGAGGCTATGATACTTCACTGCAGTCAGAGAGAGAAGTGCTGTGTGATCCAATTGACTGAAGTGCTGGCTAGAATCCTGTTTTCCCCTACAAGCGAAGCTGCTCAGTCCCTGGGTGCCAAGACCAGAGTTTTCCAAAAATAAGTAGATTGCCCAACAGAAGGACAGTGGTGTCAGGTGTATTGACCCATGTTTGCGTCATTAAGCTGCAACATTTGGTGCTGTGGGCTTAGAAAATCCAAGATGGCCAAAAAGCCCACATGTGCGCCAGAATCCAGGAGAACCGCGCAGTTTGTGCACACACCAAAATGGTCACCTAACCTTCCACCCACCAGTGCGAGCGTGATGGGCCAGGGGTGCCATGAGTGGAATGTGTGCCAAAGGAAAAACAGCAGTGCCCGTTACCTTAAAAAGCCCTTTGAAATCACCTTGGTTTCTCTGAATGCAAGCTCAAAATGCCTAATTCAAACATTGCAGGATATTCAAAAATCTCACTGAACACCAGCAGACATTTGGCAGAATGAAGTTTGTGTGCATACAAAATCTGGAAAGAAAAAGAGCCCAAAACAATGTTCATAACAAAACTGGCTGAGCTGTGGAGGTCAGCAGCTTAAGTTAAACTGAACTGAAAACCACTAAAATCGAAATGTTTAAATTAAATGAGGGACCTACTTTTGAGTGTCACATAGTTTGTAACTGTTGAAATGTCATAGTTTTTGAACTTAGAATCAGCATGCTAGCTGCATGTGTAAAAATTGTCAGTTTGATTTGAATGTAGAAAACTGGGAACAAAAAGCGACATTTAGCTGAAACCTGGCTTAATGAAACTGGATTCTGCCTGACAACTACCCCCGACAGGAGTTGAAACTGGATCAACAGCTGTGTTCCCAGGCCTGGCTGCATTCTGCTGCCCCCACAAAAAGGAGGTGACACCTCTCTGATTGAATTACCTGGGGACTGCAGGAAACTGAACAATGGACTCAGGCAAATGTTATATTGAAGGGGCCGTAAAGTGGCTTCCTCTTGGGAGAAGTGGGAGGAGAAGTGCCTGTGAGAGCCAGCTGAGCTTGGGGGAAGTGGATAAACCAGTTCTTCCACCATGTGATGTGAGAAGCCACACCCCTTTTTGACCAGGGCATAAGTTGAAAAGATAGATAACTCCTAGTGCGGACTGGTCAAAATTATATAAGTAATATCATTATTCTTGAGATTTTTCTGTGCACGTTTTAAGAGGTGTTAGGACCCTGTGGTGTATGCTGGGGGTTACTAGCGGAAAATAGGGTCTTATTCCAAATGTCTGCATGTTAAAAATCTGACACTTCATCAATTAATGTCCATACTCCTTGTGCACATGTGTGTAATTTTTGGTAAATGTCCGATATTGGTAAACCAGTCAAAAAGCGCAAAATGTTGTCATTTTTGAATGCAAGCCCCCAGGAAGACCAGAGGCGGACAAGCATGGACCATAAGGAATATATAATGTGTACATGTAATGTCAACCACTTGTGTATCTGGGAAATATGTATTTGAATCAAATATAGATTTGTGGGTAAATTGACCAGGGGAGGATCCTCTGACCCATAAACAGACCTCATCACTCTGACTCACAACCCAATTCCCCCAATCATGGGAGAGGGGAGAATTGGGCCAATGACAAGTAGAGAGGGGCAGGCTCAGTTATGCCACGCACACACCCACTTCCAAAACACATAAAAAGAGTCTGCTGGGACAGGTAGAGACATTCAATCCATTTTCTGCGGGACGCTCTGCCGGGAGACTCCAGACTTCACATCCATCAATCTTCAGAGACCAGAAATTTACTTCAGAACTTAAAGCAAGGGCCTAAACCCACAAACTGAGAACTCTTCTCAGCAGGCCTCAGCATCCTTAAAATCATTTGCAAACTATTCCACAACCGGGCCAGCTGTCTGAATTCTTTTGCCAAGAACTTTTGCCAGTACCCAGAAAGCAGAGTTACATCCAGAATCCACTTGATCCAGACCGGATCCGGACCGGAAAGCAGAGCAGTATCCAGAGCTGACCCAGACCGCTGTGAGCAGAACCGGTGCCTGATTGACCCGCCGAGCACAGAGAACCGCCGCTGGACGTGTTGACCAGATCCGTGACGAGGCCCATTCATTTCAAAATTAGGAGTGAGTATCCGCCAGAACTGTGCAGAACCCAATCTCTTAGTTAAAATAATATAATCCAAACTATTTTAACCTAATTAGAATAGCCTCCTAGAATCGTGTCATTTTGTCATCTTTTAAACTTAAATCTGTCATTTTGTATTTCACTTTAAATCCGAAAATCTACCTTTATTAAATCGTCCATATCTCTTGAACCGTTTGTGCTAGGAACGAAATTTCATTTTAAAGCTGTGATTCTAGGCTTTCCAACGAACCTAGAACCGACTTCCGACCCTTCCCTATACTTTTTCCGCAATCGCGATTTACGCACTCGCGAAATTAACCGCGATTTGCGATTTTGGCTCAATTTCTCCACTTGTCAAAATAGCAGCTCCATTCTTTCCTTTGTTAAAAATCCATTTGCAACCTGGTAATAACTCATAGAGCATTGCTAAAGTGAGCCTGAACTCATACCAACAAGCATCTCTCACTCACCCTGAATCTCTAGAGGAAATTAAAATCAGTTAGCACATTTTTCCATCCATTGCCATCACATTTAAAAGCATTTTGGGCCTGTGTTTCAAACTTCTACCTGTTTCCTCTAAGCTTGCTGGGGGGGGGGGACTGAATTTCGTATTGTATTTGATTGCATTCCTGAGAACTGTGTGCTCCTCTTTCCATCTCCTTCCATTTTTTACATTGCATAGGGGGGGGGGAGGGGGGTGAATTGCCAGAGAAAAAGTGATTACCTTATCTTTTGCTAAAATCATATCAAGTATTTCTGTACTGTGTTTTATTCCTCATTGCTTTTCCCTTGAAACCATAAAATTATTTTTGCTACCTTATCCATCCTATACTAGCTCCTCATTGATTGTAAAGAACTGTGCTACTGTAGGATTACCTATTGCTGATTACTGCTCATATTCACAAGTGTATTATCCATTATCAATGTATTTATAGAAGTGTGATATATATATATTGTTTAATTTTCCAAATAAACCTTTTAAATTTGCAGAACAAATCTACTTCTTGGCTCAGTGGGGTCAGGGGGATTCTCAGAGAGGGGTGTTATACAAGGGTTCATCATCCAGATCATAACTTGCCATAAAAATATATAAATAAGGGTTTCCATCAGCATCCCAGACTAGGCATGGACTTAGCTGTAGTGTTGAATTGAATCCGCTTACAGTGGGGGGGGGAATCTACTTAATTGGCCCATTCCGTTTCATTGGTGGGTTCTTTTCCATTAGTGGGTGGGGGCAAAGTGTGTAGCTCCTTAGCCTATCTGACTGAATATACATTTAATTAATTCCCATTTAGCAAAACACCCAGGGTGATTTTTGTTAAGATTTGAAATTAATGAAGCTAGTTACCAGAGTACGCTGAAAGCTATTGCATGTAATGTAATTGTTAGATCTATTTGTCCTGCTGGCCTGACTTCTTTAAAGAAGAGGGGTGACCTTAACCATAAAATAGAAAAATCCCCTAACTGCCAACTTCCCCAACAGGCCTTTTTAAGTGGAAGGGAGGGGGATGAAAATACCAAATTGCTAAATCATCCCCATTTTACTGTCCAACTTCCCCACTACAGACCTTTAAGTGAGGGGGGGGGTCTGAAAAACAAAATTCTAAAACTGTCCCCACTCCCTAGACCTGGCCTTTGAATAGCAGGGTGCTGCATGTAATTGATGCTTGGGTTTTTGAGGCTGGGGGAAGAAGTGCTTGCAAAAGTGAGACCTTATGTATTCAACACATACTGCTAGCCTTTTTAGGTGCGCAGGAAAGTCAAAATTGCACATCACTGTATATGTAAATTGATTTTATTCACTGAACAGTGTTGATTATTCCTTGAATTGAAATCTGTATAAAGTATTGTGGTTTGAGTTTTCTCAACCATCTTATGTGATTTATGTAAACAAAAGTTTGATTTTGATGCTGAGCCACAGAGGTGGTGCCATGTGCAGTTTTAGTGTGATCTCTATCACCTGTCATTCAAATAAATATAAAATATATTTTTGTACATCGGCCTGGTTCTTGGCTCATTGGTGGCACAGGGGAGGGATCCAAGGAGCATGATAAGAATCTGAAATAGGGCTGAATAAAGAATCCATTAAACAGTCTGTTGTGTGACACCTTGATTGGGGAGGGAAGGCACTCCCTGCGCGGAGGGTGGCCTTTCAAACTGTTACACAGTGAAAACAGGCACATTGTAAGAGGAGGTACATTGGCGTGAGGACAGTATATACAGGTATGGAGGCAGGGGAGTAGGTCTACACATTCTGGGGTGCCTAGATGGTGTAAGTATTGCTCAACAGCAGGATATTTATCTTTTTGTGTAATTTAAGTACACACTCCTATAGCAAACAAACACCTTAATTTGGCCAAGTTTCGGCAAGCAAATTAATTTAATTCCCGTCTTTTGCATTGGTTTGGGGTGTTGCACGTTATAAAAATGGAACCAAATCAAAAGTACTGCTGAGCTCCCTAGCTGAAGACAGAAGCTTCCCAGACCACGCCAATGAAATGTGTTGGGATTTAGTGTAGCCAGATCGACAGCACGTCTTAGACACAAGAAGCTGCCGCAGCACAGAGCAATGCCTAGTCAAATACATCATGATCAAAATGCTATTAGGTTCTGCTCGGGATCCACTCTGCACAGCGACGGATGAACTAAATCATTTAGGTTTCCCAAGCGTGGTAATATGTTTTCACCCTTAATATAGCACGGATACCCATTAACTTGCCCTCCGATTATTTAATGCACCCTTTCATAGAATAGTTATCAGTCAAAATATTGGAATAAACGACGGTGCAATTCACGAGGCCAATCTAACCTGACATGTTTTATGGCGACTGGGTCCACCGATGGACAATGGACCTCTCAAGCCTAAAAAGTCATTACCAACCGTGCGCAAAGTTATGAATATCTAATCATCACAATAATGTTATTTATAATGTGCTTTCGGTGGATGCCTCAGGATGTGGGAAGATGAGTAACTATCCATAGCGGCCAAGTGAAAGAAGCACAGACGAAGGTACAATATAGGAGAGAGACACGCAACCACACAGACTGACCATTATAGAACTAAAACCTCCAATGAGATAATAGGATTCAGACAACATATCATATGCTGGCATATATAAAATGCGAGAAAAAAGGCATCAGCAAATTACAAACAAGTCTCTCTTGCCAACAGGGGGAAAAATACTTGTGTGTGCATGTGGAACCTGGTGTAAACCACTCTACTCATAAGTGCTATCGTGGGTGTCTTAATTCCGGGGAGATGGCTCTGAAAATGTGAATTTACAGGGTCCGAAATAGCAGATACCAAATTATGCAAGCTCAACCTTTAGCTGTCAAACTATTTCTCAAAGCATGGGCACACATGTTGCACACGTTGGGATAGAGGCACCAAGCGGCCTGTTCGCAGAGGAGCATTGCTATCAAAGTGGTCCCTTTTCAAAATGGTTGTGCTGCGTGTACAGGCAGTTGGCAAAGCAGTTATGCACAGTGAGGCATTTAGGCTCCTATCCCAGGAGTACTGCTGAGGTTGATTCAGGCTGTGTCTCTCACTGTGCCCCGCTACAAAAGCAGGACCACAGGGTGAGCAAGAGACAGCAGGCCATTACCCATCCATCCATCCATCCATCCCCGGATTATGCTATGTACTGTGTAGTGAGCAAAAGGAGACTGTCTGCGGTGAAAGCCGCCACCAAACAAGTGGGGCTAAAGGAAAAGTGGTAAACCAGGGAATACTCTATGCCAAGAGCAGGCAATTACTGGTCATTTTTAGCACAATCATACACGTTCTTCCAAGTCACAAAGGACAGGTCGTACCCCCTCCACTTGCAACATAAAGTCAGTCACAATGCAACCATAGTTCATTTTAAGAGGCATTTCATTGCATTACACATTGTTAGTTTGCATTAGCAAATCCAGCCAATTTGAGGAGCTCTGATTTTACAAATTGAAACCCAATGCCCCAAAAGTCTTCCCATTAATAATTCAAATTATTAACATTTGTCGTTTCTCTGGCAGTTCTCAAACAGAGAGAAGGAACACATGTGGAGTATGCAGGGACTAACATCATCACCCTATAAGACTCACAGGGAACACCTCTTCCCTTAGTGGGGCTCACCAACCATGCTGCGTCCCTGGAACTCACTTTTCCTTGGTTCTGCCACCCTGTTGCTCCAAGAGAGCCTAAATAATTCCCCAGTCCCCCTTGATCACTTTCACCAGTCCATCAATTTCTCAGAAGGAAGTGACAAGTCAGTCTGCCGCACTATAAACAAAGTGGAGATGCAGGTTTCAGAATATATAGAGTAAATATGAACATATACACAGGGTACGTGTTGCAACCAGTCCACCCGGTCCCCCCAAGTCACAGTGGGAGAGGGGAACTGGTTCACAGGGTTCCAGTACAGCATCTAGAGTGATTCACTGGGATATGCGAGTTCAATAACAAATGGCGATATTGCTGAGCTCTTAAGATGGGGTTGTCAACCCACTAAATAGTAAAGCCCATACACTCTTATGATCTCCACAAAAACTGAGAATATTTACATATAAAAACTTTCATTGTGGGTCATTGGCTTATTCGTTGGGGTGCTTGAAAAACATGATTGGCTTTAAACATCCAGATAGTTGTCAATTCCAGCAGTATGCCAAAATCATTACTTGCTCTAGCATTCACCTACGGGGCAGCAGGCTGTACTGGATGGTAACAGCCTGCACCACAAGTTAAATGCGGCTAAGAGACGTTATCATACAGTTTCGGCACGCTGCACCATAGCCTATTTTTACTAGCACCCAATGACAATGTTATCATGCTCTTAGATGTGCTCTATCATTTATGAAAACAATCACGTGGGCGACGTGCTTACAGGGAAAAAAAGAAGTACCCACTGTCTATATTTCACCACATTTTCACCTTATCACTGTACCAATTGTAGATAAGTATCACATGTCTCCAATCTATTCAAAATCAAACACATTTTATTCATATTCTTATACATCAACATAAAAACAATTAAACATGCTCATGTGTCCTTTTCTACAGACACATTTACACAAACGAAGTCTGCAACGACTTCATAGAAATATTTTACATAAAGTGGGGTTAGTACGTGATAATTCTTTTGCAAACTTGAAATGGCTATCTGGAAATTGCACAATAGAAACATGAGAACAGATTTGAATGATGTTGAATTCTACTGTGTCATTCGGTTCTCTTAGGGTCACGAAAATCTTTGTTTCAAGGAGTCCTTTATTATGGTCTCCGTTTGTCTAAAGCTTCATACTTCAAAACCAATGAGATTGTCTACATATGTTTCGGCCTTCAAAAGATAAATGAGACACTATCCCCATCATCTTTTCTTGATGTTATGGCCGTCTTCAGGACAGAAATATTTTTTAAATGGTTGCGAAAAATTCACAGGAACCCCTTGGGTGTCGTCTCCTAAACACTGTTTTTTCTAAACAGTCGGATTTGAACGTCTTTATTCTTGCAGATGTAATTTCTTATATGCGGGGAAGGGCTACTTGATATTACCCGTTCTTACAGGACTGTGTTATTCCTTATCTTCTGTGTTCAGCCTGCGCATTAGATACTTGCGCTTCCTTCAGATTGCCCTGCCCACCCCCCCTTCCACCCGCAGGTGTTTTTCCCATCGCGTGTTCAAATGTGACTGTCTAAGTACCTAAAACTGCATTGTGAAACCTAGGCCTTTTTTCCCACTATTTAGGATTCTCAAACTTAGATGTCTTCCATCCTGTCTTCAATTGTGCATTTGGTGATCTCTCAATCCTGAGTGCCGTCTTTTCTCATTGCTCAAGTTGCCTGCCTCTCCCTCTCCTGTCTGCCTGCTCTAGTTGTCCCTTCTAGTGTTTCCCCCTCTCTTTCCACCTCTCCCACCTACTCTATGGTGCTCTCTGTCTCTCCTATCTTTTCTAACTACTGCTTCTCTATTGACTATCCTGCTCCCCTCACCAAATCAGGTAGGAACAAGTTTAAAAATAACATCCTGGTCTCCAACCCAGGCCTCCCTATCGCTGACACCTACACCAGTGCCTCCTCCAAGGAAACTCTCACCGACATCCTCTTTGTTGTTCCTTCGCCAGACCTATGGATCCTTCATATGGTCTCTGTGCTCTCTCCTTTCTCTTCCTCTCCCATTGATGGTGGCACGACCTCCTGGCCTCCTTCCTTTCCTCCAAGGTCATTATTAATGTCTACACTAATGGGCCAGTGTTGGTCCAAGGCCCTCAGGCCAATCTTCACCTCTTTGATAGACGCTTCCCGTGCCTCATCAACTTCCTTTCTTCTCCTGCTGTCCCCCCCTCCCCTTTCCGTGACTACGTCGCCTCCCCCTTCTGCCTCCTCCTCGGCTACCTTGCCATCTCCTTCCCTCTCTGCCCCCTCTCGGGCTCCTTCTACACCTCCGAAGGGCGTACCTCTGATTTGTACCCCTCCCCGGAAGTCTTTCAAGGATGACAACCTTCTCCATATCGCCACTCTAAACTCTTGCTCCCTCTGTCAAACATTCCTCTGATATCTGCCGCCTTCTTGAAGAATGTGACCTCTATGTCCTCGGTCTCACTGAGACATGGTTCACGGGCCAGCTCTATCACTAGCTTTGACACACTCCTAACTGATGGCTACAAGATCCTCTCCGCACCCAGGTCCAACCGCTCTGGTGGGGGTGTAGCCCTGATCTTCCCCGAGTGGAAACCTGCCTCCGTCACATCTACGCAGGCCTACTCGTCTTTTGAATGCCTCGTCTGCAGGCTCTCTCTCTCTCCCCTAGCCATTCCCCTACTGTGGCTACTATCGGCCACCTTGTCAGATCTCCTCCTTCCTGTCTGAGTGGGCGGACCTCTCCTGCTCACTCCTGGCCTCAACCACTCACTTCCTCCTCCTTGGGGACTTCAACATCCACCTGGATGCCCCTTGTCCTTCCTCTCTACTTTTTCACGACCTCTGCGACTCTCTCTCTCTCTCTCACTATTCTCCCCTCTGGCCCGACTCACTCTGCAGGGCGCATTCTGGATGTTCTGATCTCCTCAGACCTTCCCCTCTCTTCCTCTCTCCAGCACTCTCTCCTGGAGTGATTACTGTCTCTTCTCCCACCTCACACTCCCTACCCCTCAGGCCGAACCACCTCCATCACTGCCACCCACCTTCTCGGTCATCCGACCCATGAAGCGCGGGTCAGCTGAGGCTTTCGCGGCCATCTTCTCACGCCCCCTCCACCTTTAGCTGACTCACACCCTGACACAGCCCTCTCCATGCTCCACTTTGCTGTATCTGATACTCTTGATATCCTTGCCCCTGTCAAGAGAATCCACCTGAAGCCCAAAGCCAAGTGCAACTCCTGGTATGACTCAGACCTCATCACACTAAAACTCAAGTGCAGGGTGGCCGAGAGGAAATGGTGTGCTTCATGTACATCCTCTGACAAACTGTTCTGCTGCCAACTCCAAAGGCAATACCGGCTCCCTGTCCTCACCAAGAAGAGAGCGCATATCCAAGCCCATGTCTCTGCGGCATCTAACAACTCGTCTGAACTCACTAAAATCTGCAAGGGACTGGCCAATCCTGCCGCAGTCTCTACCTCTCCTGTCTCTTCCCAGGCCCTCTGCACGGCACTGGCTTCTCACTTCAACTCTAAAACTCAGGACATCTTGTCCTCACTCTCCTCCTATTCCACCCCCCCCACTCCCTGCTCTTCCTTTGGCCCTCCTGCAGCCACCCCGCCTCCCTACTTCTCTGCCTTTCCCCAGTTCTCTGCTGATGAGGTTTCTAGACAAGTCTGATCTATGAAAGTCTTGTCGAAACAGGTTCACCCCTGTTCCTTCAAAATATCAAGGATCACATTGACCCACTGGCCCCTGCCCTGGCTGATTTCTGCAATCACTCCTTCACCACTGGAGTCTTCCCTTCGGCACTGGAGTCTTCCCATCCCCACTGGAGTCTTCCCACCTCCCCTGAAGCACTCCCTTCTGCACCCTCTTCTTGAGAAACCCACTGCCGACCCCGCTTGCCCGGCTAACGATTGCCCCATCTCCATCACTCCCTTCCTGGGCAAGCTCCTGGAGAAACTGGCCATCTCCCAGCTTAATCTCCACACTGAATCTGTTGGTTGTCTTCATGACCATCAGTCTGGCTTCAGAGCTGCCAGGAGCATGGAAACTGCTATCCTGGACATCCGTGAAGACCTGCTCTCCATTCTTGACTCTAACACCCCTTGCGTCATCTTGCTTGATCTCTCTTGTGCCTTTGACACTGTCAACCATGCCATTCTGCTCAACCATCTCCGTGATAACCTGGGTATCACTGGTCAGGCTCTGGCGTGGCTGACTTCCTTCCTCTCTGACAGACCCTACCAGGTCCAACTTGGGTCCTCCCTCTCTGCTATCTTTTTCTCTACCTGTGGTGTCCCCCAGGGGTCTAACCTCTCTCCCTGGCTTTTCAACCAATACCTGGCACTCCTTGCCCACTGCATTTCCACTCTCTCCCCCAACTTTCAGTGCTGTGCGGACACTCAGCTAATTTTCACGCTACCCTCGGCCTCCTCCCCTCCTTCCCTCATCTCCGACTGTCTGCCTGCTATCCAGGAGTGGTGTGCCGCCAATGACATCTGCTTTAATGCCAGTAAGAGTGAGATTCTCCTCATCGGCACACCCGCTCCCTCCTTCCCTCTAGCTCTCTGGCCAGCATCTCTTGGCCCTCTTCCTGCTCCCACCTGCAAGGCAAAAAACCTTGGGGTAATCTTCGACTCCACACTCTCCTTATCTCCTCACATCTCGGACATCTCTAAGAAGTGACACTATCAGCTGCACCTCCTCAGAGGTATTCTTCCTTTCCTCACCTTCTCCCAGAAGCTCACTGTCTCCAGAGCTCTGGTCCTCTCTAGGCTGGACTATTGTAACAGCCTCTTTCTAAATCTGCCTGCTTCTACTCTTCGCCCTCTGCAACTTATCCAAAATAGGACTGCAAGACTTTTCCTTGGCCTCAAGCCCAGGGATCGTATCTTTCTAGGACGGAAATCTCTTCACTGGCTCCCAGTGGTTGCGAGGATTAAGTTCAAAACCCTCTGCATCATTCACAAGGCCTTCTGGGGCCTGGGGCCTAAATACCTTCAACTCTCTTCCTAAAGATCTTCCTTCTCGAGCTCTTCACTCATCGGCCTCCAACTCCCTCAGGGTCAGTCGCTTCTCCAAGCAATGAACTGGTGGTAGATCTCTTTCTTCAGCTGATGCCTCCTTCTGGAACAGCCTCCCTGAAACTTGAGAACCATTTCCGGAAGCACCTCAAAACCTCTCCCTTTAATTCTGCTTTTTCTCCTCCTCTCCTCTGCTGACCTCCTGGCTGTAACCTGAAATGCACTGGCTACCTGGACACCCTCTGATCTCAGGCCCAGGTCCTTCTCCCGCCATCGCCACACACCTGTACTGCCCACCTGGTAACTCCTGCACTTGGGGACTGTTTCTGTATCCCTACAGTCCCCCTACCATCCCTTGACACCGGACGCCCGCACTTACCCTTGCATTTGCCACTTGCTGGCCATTTACTTAATTATTGTTATCTTTCCCATGTACAGCACTGTCCCTGCCCTCTTCCCACGCACTTGCTCAATATGAATGACACCTGGTCTAGTAGGATCGTTGTCCGTCCACCCTTTGTTCCCCCCCCTTGCCTCGTCGTGCCTCCAAACACTTGTGAATAGACGCGTTATAAATGCCATATCATATCATAACTGGACCTATTTTCTGCACTCTGAGTTTGAGTAAATGTGAGTGCAGAGGGAGTGACCGTGCTTTGAGTATAATCAACACCACTGGCAGCAAAAGACAAGAATAACAGAAAAGAAATTACATCTGCAAGAATACAGAAGCTCAAATCCGACTGTTTAGAAAAAACAGTGTTTGGGAGACAACGACACCAAGGGGTTCCTGTGAATTTTTCGCAACTATTTAAGAACTATTTCTGTTCTGAAGATGGCCATAACATCAAGAAAAGACGCTAGGCATAGCATCTAATTTATCTTTTGAAGGCCGAAACATATGTAGACAATCCCATTGGTTTTGAAATAGGACGCTTTAGACAAACGGATACCAAAATAAAGGACTCCTTGAAACAAAGATTTTCAGGACCCCAAGAACAGAATGACACAGTAGAATTCAACATCATTCAAATCTGTTCTCATGTTTCTATTGTGCAATTTCTAGATAGCCATTTCAAGTTTGCAAAAGAATTGTGTCACGTACTAGCCCCACTTTATGTAAAATATTTCTATAAAGTCGTTGCAGTCTTGCTTTGTGTAAATTTGTCTGTAGAAAAGGACACAAGAATTTTTAATTGTTTTTATGTTGATGTAAAGAATATGAATACAATGCGTTTGATTTCAAATAGATTGGAGACAACATGTGATACTCCTCTACAATTGGTGTAGTGATATGGTGAAAAGGTGATGCCCTCACAAAACAAATCAGATCAGATTTAGAGAGGGGTAATTGCTCCCACTCTTTCATTTTTCACATATATTCTTCCCAATGTGAGATTGATCACCCAAAAACAAAAATAGGGAAGAACCCATACATTATTACCACTGTCTATAACGCAACTCAAAATAAGAGTCACTTTCCATTTCTAGGGCAAACTTGTGGCAGCAGAAAGGCAAGGTGGGATGGAAGGCTGGGACAGGAGTGTCAGGCAGAAGAAAAGGCAAATAAGGGCTTTTCTTCATTTTACATGAACAAAATAGGTGAGAGGGGAGTGGGCTGGACGCACAGGAATCTAACAGTTTGTTTGCATCCGTCACACAGAGCACCTAGGAACAAGAAGGGAGCCAAGACCACATTTCTATTTTTCTGTTTTTATTTTTGGGCTATGTACAAGTAGGGCCAACTGAAATATCAAAGTGGTGGAATGTTTCACAAGAAAGAATAACATTGGTCAGATTGAACTTCTCCTAAGAAAATGTCTCTCCAACGGATGTGGGTAGTCGGGCCTTCTGGCCTTGAGACCAATGCCCGAGTTTTCACAGTTCGCCGTAAATTTCCTCAGCTGCACTCCCCTCCCCCAAATATTCCCTCCTCGGTGCTGCAGGTTTGTAGGGTTCCTAAAGCCTCTTCTTTTAACTAATTTTGTTGCTGGCTTTTTGAGGTCCCATATCCCTCGACTATATCCGATGCCGAGCCTGGTGGATGGCCGGGCAGCTTGTCAAAGCTGGCTGGAAAAGCTAGAAAAGGATTTTTCATTGGGCAGAGTACCCTTGATTCCTCTCTTTTGCCTTTCTGAAGGGACAACAACCTCCTGGTCTGGGTCCTGTTCCGCCTCCTACCCACTGCTCCGGCCTCCAGCCTGCAAGAACATCCCAGATCGTTATTATTGGCCTTCCTGATTCTCTTCCTTGCTCTGTTTTTTTTTTGCTTTCCTTAAACCTCCTCTCTATCACTCTTTTCCTCGGATGTGACTGGTTCTGTGTCGCTCTTGACCTCTGATTTCTGAACCTCCTGTTTCTTGGGTCCTACCTCCTACCGCTTAGCTAGTCCCTTCTGGCTTCACTGTCTGCTCTGACCTCATCAACCTTGAAGTTACCACCTCCTCTTACAGTTCTTTTACCCTGTTGGGCCACCGTCTCTCTAGACATTACCACCTCTTTCTCCACTACCACCATCTGCAGTGCACTCCCCTTCGGATGGTGCAATCTCCTCCTTAGTCTTTTAAAACACCATCTCCTGATGTTCACTCTTCTGTTTGGGTATGAGCACCTCTTGCAAACCTAGACAATCTTCTACTGCTGTTACCGCTTTCAACCGCTGACCAGAACACCTCCTGATGTATTCACCCTTTCCAAACTCTCACTACCTCCTTTTGGCTCTCCAATGCCACCAATTCATCAGCTGCATCTGTCTCTCTAGGCACCTCTTCCATCAATCTTCAGTCTGTGCGAAACGAGAGACTCAAGCTCCAAACACCCCACATTCTGTAACTATGGCCAGCTGTATTATACTTTGGTTCCTCCTCCTACTGGGTGGGTCTTACTTTGAGGGTATGCACATGTGATGATCGATTGGGTCAGGGCTGGAATTGTTTAGTTGCTTTGAGGACTGCGGGGGCTTCTCTGGATTTGACAAATCCTATATGCACCTTGTCTCCCATCCTGAAATGCTGACATGTAAAGTAGAAGCTTTATTGTCAACTGTGTGTGAGCGACGACATGGAACGGTCTTCCTGGTAAAAGATGTTGCCGTCAGGAACACAGGAGTTGACACACTGGTTCCTAGTCAGTTTCTCGGAGTTTGGTATAACCGGGCGAGAAACATTGTATTCGTGGAAGTATGATGTTCGCAGATTGCCAGCTATAAATCGTTTAATGATCCAGGCGAATTACAACCAGAAGCATTGTATATGCTATCTTTGCAGCTCACCCATCGGTTTTATTTAAAAGGGGAAGCACTCACTTTCAGTATTGGGAGGTTTGCACCGCTGGTCAATGGCCAGTTCTTGCTGGGTCTGCGATTCGGCATCAGAGATCTCCCTGGATCTCAGACCCGTCCTGCCTCAGCTCTGACAAGGCTTTACCGAGCCTCCAGTTTCGCTGAGAAAAGTTGGGTGCTCGGTGATCTAATCTGGTCTGGTCTGTGCTCCTTTCGCTAGCCGTCATTCGCATGTTTCTAGGCTCCATTTGCTCAGTCTGTTTTCTTCTTCTGGCCTGATAGGGACACCACATGAATCAGTGGGCCATGACTATCACTGGAGTGCGGCCATCACTGTTAAATGCAGGCTTTCTGCATGCTCGCCCCCCTCCCCCTATTGGGTTCCAAATATGCATCTTCCACTTTCACAGAAAGAAAAAAAAAAGTCAGTGCTAAACTCAAAAATTATGCTCAAACTTGCATTCACTACTTTCCTTTGAAATGGGTTTATTTTTTTTGTCGTACTGCAACACAAATACCCCCTAATGTTTGTGCCCCTTCCTTTATGTTTTATCACCGATTATATTTATAAAGATGTTACATGCTTGTCAAACTTCTTAATCACAAATAAACGCTTCTGCTGGTTGTGCTGACGGTAGTTAAGAAAAAAAACTGTGGGTTCATGGGTGCCAACTTTTGATGTTCACTACAGGGGCAGAAATACCACCACCACCTCCACCTCCACCTCCACCCTAACTATAAGTGACAATCCCAACCCATTCCTGCCCAAACGCATTTTAGAGCACTTGTTTTTTTTTATAAAGGAATTGCGAAAAGTTATACAATTAACAACCAGTTTTTAATATATAACATCTTAGCAACGGTTTCACAACCTGCTGAGCTACTCCAGTGGCATTCTACTGTAGATCGGGTCTATGGATCCCTTAATGTACCAAAAACCACTGCATTACCAACAGTATTTTGGATGTACCACTGCCATGGGATGGATTGAAAGTGGAATTGGTGTACAGTATGGAGTTTGGAAAGAAGCAGAATGAAAGAAATTGCACAATGTTTTCAGTATTATTTTGAACATTTCCTTTGAGCCGAGTTCAACTGCCATCTCCGCCCACTTGGACCTCCGCCCCTTTCTTCAAACTCTGCCTCCACCCAGGCCCTTGTGGATCCCCCTTTACATTTTTTCCATTTTCACCACTGGAGGTTTGGGTCTGGTTAGGATGAGCTTCAGGTTTGCTGCATGGGGTAGAGAAGTTTCACTTTAGCCTGCAGTGTTTCATAATGGTTTCTATCAGCGCATATGTATCTAACATTAGTTATCCCCTTGATGGACCAATGTAGTGGGGAGGGATTTAACCGCTTCCTTATGGTGAGTCAATGCAACAGCCTCCTGCCATGTGCAGGGGTCTATGGCAAAGTGACAAGGGTATCCTCCACAAACCTCCCCCATGCGGACTATCCAGTGGCTTGGGGTGGCAAGTAACTTTGTGTACACATTTTTATATAAGTAACAGCACATTTCAGACGACAACCAGTGATTGTGAGGTAAATGTTGCATGTTTTTAATTTGGGACAAGATGGGGAAGCTTGAAAATGTCTGCGCGGATGCAGTTCTAACACAATGTATGGGCGCCTTAAGATGAGCTACCCTGAGGCAGAGGCAATGAGGCAAAGAGCTTGAGTGAAATCTGTAACGTACCTGATGAAGGAACAGTGCATACATCTCTCCAAGGGAGCTGCAGACACACAAAACACCTGCATTCCATTCAGGATAAATGTAAATATGCCATCATACATAATCTTCTACAAAGGAATGTGCGTCACACACCTAAAGCGATTTTATCAGAAGTTTGACCCCAATTACTCTAATCGAATGTGTAATGCAATGTTTTAGAAAGTCTAAAGTAATGCAAGCTATTTCAGTCTTTCAATGTGTGACTTTTTGTCATTTAATTAGTCCATTAGTGCTGCATGCCAGATCCCCCCAGCATTTCAGCACTAGAATATGTGTTGTTACCACTCAACTCATTGGTACCCATTTTATCGACAGCAGAGTGAAAAATGTCTGAGTCAGCCCAGATGGGATTAGTACATTCAATTGCCGGCTGCTCATGCGCCTGCACATTTCACTGAGCTATCTCACTGCTTTTAAAGGCATAGAGTAGAGGAGGTCCCAAGCACGACTCACACTCCAGCCATCCATTTTGAAGTACCAGGAATGTTCATGCCGAAATATGTGATGTATGATGAGCAAATAAACCAGCAGACAGCCGCATTTGGGCTCTGTCCAGTACCTATCAGAAGAACAGCACACGATGAAGTACCGACACCTAAGAAAACTTGGACAGTAAGGTACCCATTGAGAAAACCGTAACGACAAATGAAACAGAATGAAGATTGTCAGAATGCAATCCCCGAAGAAGCTAAAAAGACACTAAAGGAAGACGAATGGTGACGTCACAAGAACCCGGACTGACTCACATATAGGAGATACGACGATCTGTGAATGATGAAAAGAGATGAAACACCATGGATAAGTGACATCATGAGCCTAAAGTGAAATAGTCGATGTCAAAGATATTACAAGTTATGCCACATGCGCGATGAAGATATTCAGTTAGTTTAAACCTGTACATATGCATGGAACTGCAAGAAGCAAAGAATCGTGAGGCTTGCTTATGCTTAGTAGTAAAATAGATTGTGGCAAGCACCATCTATACATATCTACCTCAAAAGGAACACTTTATTATTCTTCCACTATGCACAAGAGCAGAATCAACCAAAGGTTACTAAAGGTCTCAAGAGGAGATCTCCGCAGTGAACAAATCGAGAATTAAAGACAGAGAAACTCAGACGAAGGCAAATCGTGCCAAGAAGCCAAGGTCGTATCGGCTGAAATTGACCCACAGTGGATACGATTTATGAAAGAAGAACAGAGTATCCTGTTCAGAAAGGTCAAGATAAGCCACAGAAGGCAGATGGCTGGCAAATTTAAATCAAATACACAAATTGGATGAAGAATAAGACGATTTCACGGTGTCGGAATCACGTGACCAACCAAGCGAGAAGGGATGAAACTTTCACACCTACGCATGGATTTGTGCCATGCACATATGTCTGAACTTTTCCAGACCAAGAAGAGGTCTCGAGGCCAACCACAAATAAATAATTGGCAAATGACCACTGAAGTGATGATGGATTGTATCAATAATTGGAGGGAAGCTGGGGGTGCAGACAAACTCCCTGCACCTGGCCGGCTATTCTGCATGCTGCTAGGCAAGCGGCAAAGTATGAGTGGTGTTGTTGCCAACCCAATCATAGTGGACCAAGCAATCTCGGGTCCTATAGTTGGCAGAACCAATGACACATCGTACTTTTAGTGACGTTTACAGTAGCCATTTTGAAGGAAGGACTCCGAAGCCCCACCTGACAGTGTTTATCCAATCCCCACTCCCCGTTACCATATACAGATATAGCACCTATATTAAAGTTACCTTCCTAGAACCAATAGAATTGCATGCCAGATTTTAAGCGTTACACGTCAGTGATGACGAGTTTTTAATATAAATGGTGTGTTTTTCCTGAAATTAATTGGAGTTAAAGCGAGAAGGAAGATCGAGCGATTGCCGATATTCATGAACTCCCCGTTTTTTGTACTTGTCATTAAATGGACTCCCTTTGCCAAACCATTGTGTTGCCATTATTGATTTGATGCAAGAGTATTAATCTGCATTCCCATCCATCTCCAGGGTGCTGCTGCTCATCTTAAAGTGCTGTTGGGACACCCCCAGTTCTATGGGCCGGTTTGGGTACCAGTACACAATATATTAACAAGTAATCATTCGAACCAAATAAGAGCTTAACTAATTCTACCAATCTTTTCTAACAGGACAACCGAGAGGAAACACTGCTGGAGTCTGCCAAATTGTCCAGACATTAAGTGATGTAGTGAGCACTCTACAGATAAATATAATTGTATGGCACGCGGGTACAAGACTTGATGCTTCACATGATCCGTTCAAATGCATACACGTTTATCATTAAAAAAAAACTTGAAGGAACAGCAGCCATTTCAAATCATTTAGTTGGGGAGATTTAACCCAAAACCACTTCGTTTTCTATCCTCATTAAAATGAAGCAAAATGGTACACTGAGCATGTGAAGATATATTTTGTCACGGTGGTCGGGCGCTTAAATCGATTATTATTTTAACATGCACGAGCATTGGAATATCACCTGGACACACCCGTTACCGTGTATTTGACAATTTGAGTGGGTGAATTCACTGCACTACAATGGAAAAGAGGCAAAGCAGGAAACAAGAGCCGAAGCAAACTTCAAAACAACCTGCATAATCGTCTACACACCTGATACTCAAGTACTGGAACGAGAAGAACTGAGCTAAATTCGATATTGCTGGGCTCAGGAAACAGGGCATGGTAAGAAGCGTGCTGCCCTTTGAAGGATGACCTGCATTTGAATTCACTGACAGGACAAGGGTTGGCAGGGGCCCAGCTTTGGAAGTGATGCCAGCCACAATATGACAGATGGGTAAAAACGCAAGCACATCTAGGAGGCGCATGCCCACACAATAGTAACCCCCCCTAAACACAAATCCCTGTGCTCGGAGCAAACACCGTGTGACTCAGCTTAACAGATACTCAAACTTTTTTTTCCGCCCTGTAACCAGGGGCAATTATTCGGCATTGCCGCTGCCTCGCACTGCCCATTGTGCGAGGTATTTGCACAAGTTATTTGGCCGGTGTTCAGTGCTGATTTGTAACTGGGGGAACCAGGCTCGCAGGGCTGATCAGGCCTAACCCGCGCCAGCCTCCACGGCAATTATCCGAGGGCCAGAGCACAACCCTGGGAGCGACCACCAGCTGAGCGGCCTCTGCTGCCGCCGCCGCTGTTTACTCCAGGAGACAATGGCGTGTTTGAGACCACCAGTGAGGCGCTCGAGTGACGAACAAGCGGCGGCAGGCAGGCCACCGAGACATGTTGACGTTCAAACACAATACCGCAGGCCTCAGAACAAACAGTTTAGGACAATGTTAACGTACCTTCTCGTTTTCTCGCTTTACCTGACCAATTGCTACGTGTTATCAGAGCCCAGCATGCGAGCGTAGGCCATGCTTGGGTGCTTCTCAGACCAGCAGTAGTAAAGATACAGTCCCAGTGTAAACTTGCACCACAAGCAGTGCAGCTCCTCTGCTGCCCTGTCTTAAATCATGGGATTTCATATTAGAATGGCGGTCAGTCAGAAGCAAAGAGCATTGAAGCCGGCTTACTGGAAAAAGCCATATTTCTAGTCGGAGATTCCCGCCAACATGTCAAACAGATCGCATAATCTCCCTGTCGAAATTACATCGGGCACCTTGTTATATTGTCCTGCTATACTACTTACACCCAATCACTGTCGAATTAAAATATAAGTAACCACCCATACGTTGGCAAGATAATTGGCATGGTGAGGGATTGGACGCCCCTGGTACTGTCGGGACCAGAAACTTCACAGGAGCATTACCAGGTCATAAATAGGTAGATTAAAATCTGCTGCAGTAGGGTGTCAAGAAGTCCCGGTTTTGCCAGACGGTCCCGGAATAGGGCCCTCTGTCCCACCGTCCCTAGAGTTTTCAAATTAAAAAAACCCTGTACCGTTTTTGGATAAAGTGAGGGTGACAACAATTCTAACTGTAATTATTTTCCCAACACTTTAAGAATTTTGAATTTAGAGGATAGGCTCGAACCCCCCCAACCTTCCAGGAAAGAGCCACAACACTTACTGACTGTGCCACAGAGGCTGGCTTGGACATGATTGTCCAGCAAGCCATGTAATATCAATTAGAACAAAAGCCTGTTTTTAATGAACATGCCAAGATTCACAGACAAACTGCCCAATGTAGATCTTACATCATTTATAGAAAGGAGAAATGCTGGAAATAGTGTTAGGTGGTGGTTGTGGGGGCGTGTTGGGGGAGGGGCGGTAATGGGTGGGCTGTGATGGGGGTGGGGATTATTCCTTTTATGTTGTTGGCCGTCCCGGTTTTTCGTTTTGGAAATCTGGTGACCCTATGCTGCAGACAATTTTTAAATTCCTCTAACCGTCTGGTAACCAGGATATACCTGCACACTTGGAAATACTCATCTCAGAAGCCACCCAAGCGCAACCAGGAGGGTATAGAATCCAAACAAAATGTCCCATTGCAAATACCAAAATTCAAGAGTGGCCAAGCACACAGCTTATGCTATTTGAAAGGATGTTAAACTACTTTCCACCAATTTCACACTGCTCTAACCCTAACATTCATCTTAAAAAGACTCCTCTCCAACATCTTTGCCATCAACGGATACTGAGAAACTGCCCAACATGCTCCACACACAAACACATACCTGATAAACCTGTTCCTATGCAAGCCACTTCACTCATCCATACACACCTTTGCCATTAGACTACCCAACCACCACCACGCTATCCTCCCTTGGATAATGCAAGGTTTTATAAAAAAAATCCCATTTTGGTTCCACGTGTGCGTTATTTGAAAAGCAGTTGAATATCCTAGAGGGTTTTGCAAGTGCTATGTAGCCCCTGTGTTTTTCCCTGGCCTGGTTGAGCACAGTATTATAAATACTCCGGGCCAGGAACAGACTCACCAACACCACCCACCCATCCACCCACCCACCCACCCACCCATCCATCCACCCATCCATCCATCCAAGACCAGCTGCTCTGGTGGGGCACTGAGCAACCTGCAAATAAAAAAGTTATCAATTCATTCAGGAGTTGGGCTACACCTTGAGTTCTTTGATGACTGACAAGAAACATGAGTGAACTTTTATAGGGATCCCCACGAGGACCCCTCTCTTTATGAGCATACCTTATTCCTCATCTATTACACTTTAACACTAGGATTCCCCAGGCGTGAGCTCCATCTAAGCAGGGACCACCTATGTCGGCTCACCATCCCCAAGGGTGAGCTTGCCGCAACCAATCCCCTTCCATATTGCTGAAGACCACACTAACTTCAGTGCTGAAGACATCCATGACAAGATAACATTTTTCCAGTAGGAGTGTGTGGTGATCTTCTAAAGGGTCGTGTCTGCACCTAGCAGAACGTAGAATTAGCAGAGCAAACCATTGGGGTGCCACAAATAAGCCTACCTGTCTCCGCATCTTCCTTTCCCCTATGGCTTCACCACATTTTGGCAATGAGGATGTAGGCACCCTGCACTTAAAAGATAGTTTGACCCAAGGAACTTGTAACCTTATACAACATCGATCATGGACACAGGTACTGTTTGAGTTGGGGTTAGGGAGGGAAAGGGGATATGACAGCCGCTATATATCTGAACACTGATCAAACATGTTTAATTAAACCTGTGAAGCTTTAATAAAATGTTTTTTTTTTAAAAAGATGATGTAGGCACACCACGGTGGCCGACCAGACATGCTGCTGGGCTGCCTTCACGCTTGGAGACAACTGAAGCACACAGTGTCTTCTCAAGTGCATCTCACTCAGCAGGGCTGCAGGTGTTTTGGTAGAAGGCAACTGAACTGCCCGGCGGCCTTGAGTCCCTGAGTATGAGCCGAAGAGACCTGCGCAGCAAGACTGAGCTCCAGAGTGCCAGCAATCAATATTGAAGAGGAGGACCCTACGCTACCGAGGTTGCGTGTGAAGTGGCTCGAGCGTGTCATAGCTCGCCACCTACAGGACCAGCACTACCACTTCATCCCCACCTGCAGGCCTAACAAGGTACTGCATCAGTGCGGGTGACTGGAACTTTAAGGAACTGATTTGCAGCATCATGCAAAGCACCCAGGCCAGGGCACCCCCCGTGCTTCCTTGAAACACCAAGTGAGCCACCCATTTTCAGGGAGTTATGGTTGGATTCGTTTAACGTTCACTTGAGGGCAGCTGAGGGAGCCAACTACAGCAATGACCAAAAGGAAGCAGCCTTGTTCAATTGCTTAGGGACAAAGGGGCTGTGCATATTTAGGCATTTACATGGCAATGAAGTCGTTCTGCAGGCAGGCGGGGAAGGCAAAAATGTGGCCAGTGCATACGAGACACCTCTTAAGCTCACAAAACGGTTTGGAAAGCAGCTTAATGTTGTGCTGGAGTATTACCACTTTTACTCAAGAATGCAGAGTGCAGAGGAGTCCATGGGCAATTATGTCACTGCCCTGAGGCCACTCACTGCCACGTGCCATTTCACCGGGACCTTAGAGGAGTACCTAAGAGACCTCATTATGATGGGGACATGTAATGCCAAAATAAGGGAACGGCTGTGGATTGACAAGGACCCACACTTGGAGAAGACATTGAAACTGGCAAGGGCTATTGAGGAATCTGCCAAGAACATCCAGGCAATGAATGACCTTTAAGGATGGAGCACCGATCAGCGGTGGAGGGACATCTATACAAGCAGTATTTCCCACTAGCAAAAATGATGGCGGCAGGCAGAATACACCCAGATCAGATGGACAAGTAGGAGCGAGTGCCAGAATGAGCAGAAGAAACAAGGAACTGCAACCTTTGAAGTTGGGGCAGTAAGACCACAGGGGCCATAGTGTCTCCTGCAGCAGCAACGGAATGCAGGCACAGCAGTGTGATGGGACACTTTGCCAGGCAATGCAGAATAAATAAAAGGCAGTGTTCACCTAGTGAAGAAATCTGAACGCAGAGAGCCCGGTATGGAAGAGAGAGTGATACTCCATGTGCAAGGAGAGGAAAAGAAATGGTCATGGAGCACGATAAAGATAAATGGCGCAGATAATGGAGCACGATAAAGGTAAATGGCGCAGAAATTGAAATGGTGGTGGATTCGGGGGTTACCTTATACAATGGTGGCTCCAGAACTTTACGAGGAGTCAGTGGAAACACTTTTGCCTTCCAACATAAACCCAAGAGCCTATAAGCAAACTCTCATCTAAGTTCTGGCATACAAATGGCCCGATATCAAATTCAGAGGCAGGTACACCAGGGGGCAAGCTGTATGTTGCACCCAAGGTAGCAAGTATGCTGGGGTGGGTCAAAAAAGCTTTGTTGTACATTCAAATCTGCCCTGCAAGGAGCGTTCCCATTCTGTGTCTGGTTGTGGAAAGGCCTATGTCAGCTGACAGTTAAGGCAATGTACCCTTGTGTGTTCTGGCGACAAGTTGGGGAAATTGAAAGGCTTTGTGCACAAGATAGTATTGAAGAGAGGGGCAAAGCCAATTGCATAGTGGTGGCGCGTGAGGGACTCAAAGCGGCGTTAGCAAGGTTGACAGAAGATGGTGTGATAGTGGGTATTGAAGCTTTTGAATGATTGTCGCCGGTAGTTTCAGCAAGGAAGCAAGATTACGGCCTAAGGATGCGTGTAGACCTCTGTGACCTCAACGCCAACATCTGGGTAAACAGGCATGCCCCCCAAAAATCAATGAACCATTAACCACGATGGGGAAGGCAGCATGGTTTTCAACTTTTGACTTGTCTTTGGCCTATCACCAGATAGAGCTACATGAATTGTCATGCCATTAAACATACTTTGTTACCCTTACACCTTTTGGTGCATATATGTTCCACCAAATGCCTTTTCGGATTTGCATCTGCAGCAGCCGTTTTCAACGTCTGATGCAAGAACATTTTGACGGTTTGATGGGGGTAAACAGTTTAAGATGACATTTTGGTGTGGAGAGGAACGAAAAAGAGCACAATCAACGAGTGCATGCAGTTTTGAGTGTGTTGCCTGAGAAGAGATTAACCGTGAAAATGTCTAAATGTCAAATAAAGGTGAGCAGTGTCACCTAGCTAGGTCATACCATCGACGAGACGGGCATCAGACCCAACGGAGGATTGGTGTATGTACTTAAGGAAACGCCTGTTCTTGTATCCAAGGAACAAGTGTGTTTGTTTTTGAGGATGGGCAAGTTATTTAAAAATTAATTTCCAACTATGCCGCGAAAACAGTTCATATGAGGGGGTTTGTTAAAGAAACATGTGGCCTTTGATTAGACTAGTGATTGTAAGGCAGAGTTCGACATGGTAAGGAAATGTGTAGATGAGGCACCTTCAATGGCAATGTTTGACGTGAAGGCTAGAACAGTGCTTACTGTGGATTTTAGCAAGGTCGGTTTGGGTGCTTTTTTGGCACAATGGTGAGTACAAGCCCATCGTTTTTGCTTCCAGTGTGTTGTGTGGTCCAGAAACAAGGTACTCTGTGAATGAGAGGGAGGCGTTAGCTGTGGTTTGGGCATCAAAACATTTCAGGGCACTTATGGAGTTTGCCTTATGTGGTCAGAACAGACTATGCACTCTTGGTGCATGTTTTAACTACCAGGGTTCTGGGTTCAGCATCACCAAGGATAGCTCAAGGGATGGTGGCACTTCAGGAGTACATTTTGATAGTGGAGTATGTTACTTGTCAGCAGAATTCCGTGGTGGATTTCCTTCCTCATTTGCCAGTGCAGGAAAAGAGTGATGTTGGTTCAGTAGATTCAGTTGGTGAGAGTCAAGTGCAGGTGGGCATGCATAATCCCAGCTATTGACAGGAAGGCATGGTGGGAAGACGTCAGAACGATCCAGATCCAGAGTTGTAATGGTTTAGGAAGGGCCTTAAGAAGGGTTGATCAGCGATCAATGATGCGGAAGTGAGCAAAAAGTATGCTTTGGTAGCCAACGAGCTTGCAGATGGACCTTTGGGCATAGCACGGGTCGACAGACTAACCCCCCCCCCTGCCGGTGTGCGTGGAGAACCTGGTAGCCTTAGCTCATGATGGGAATATTGGAAGGATGTTGACTAAAAGGAGATTGATGGAGTCTCATTGGTGGCCCGGGATGGATGGATGGATGGATGGAGATGTTGAACGGGCGATGAGGGTTTGCATTCTGTGCGTAGTGCGTGACAAAAGTCAGATGATTAGTGCGCACATGTGCACTTTCTACCAGTTCCTGACAACGTGTGGAGTAAGGTAGCTTTGGATATTATGGGACCTTTCGAAGTTTTGGGAGGCGAGACAAGTACATCCTTGTGTTCACTGATTATACCTTAAGGTGGATAGTTTGCCCAGGTAGAAACTGACTACGCAGAAAGTGGTGGCATTTTTCAAGAAAGTGTTTGACAGGGAAGGGGTGCCAGATAGCTTACACACTGATAATGGAGTCCAATTTGATTCTAGGCAGATGAGACTTTTTGAGGGAAAGGGGCCCTGTGCATCATAGGACAGCGCTGTGTAACCCCAGCACAAATGGTTTGGTAGAGCGTGCTAACACGTTGCTGAAGGAGGTGGTGCAATTGTCTTTGGCAATTGGATTGGATTGGAGGGTGGTCTTGGTAGAGGCAGTGAAGGCACATATGGACACTCCCAGCAGTCTGACTGGGTATTCTCCTTTTGAGCTTATGAGGGATAGATTGCCTGGTGGTATGCTCTGACCCGTTCGTCTGGTTGGAAGGGGCCTTAGGGGGATTCAGTCATATGTAGATTTGTTGCACGTTGTGAAATTGGCAAGGGAGAGGCAACAGGTTATGGTTTATAAGATCAACAGAGGTCATGGTGAGTGTGCCATTGATGTAGGGGATGTGGTGAGGGTCAGACAGAAGTCCTTGGTTTGTGAGGAAAGGATTACCTGTGTTTCTACCTCAGAGGATGGTCATTAAGGTGGGTCAGAGTTATGTTGGGTTATCTGATGGTACTGGTTGAAGTAAACGGAGGATTGCTGTGCAGGATGTGTCGGGTGCGTGGTGGACAAATGTTTTCCTGATCACAGGGGGTGATGGTGTCATGGATTTTCAGGCACCGGCCATGGTGGTTCCCACAGTGTGTTTGTGGGATGTCTTGACCCACGTTTGCTCTGCCATGCGGCCTCCATGTGTTCTGATGGTGCCAGAAATATCAAAATGGCTGCAAAACCCCTGTGCATGCCAAAACCTATGTAAATCGCGCTTTGCAACACAAAAAGATGACTGCCCAATATGCCATGCATGTCAGTGGTGGAACAGAGATCTCACTCCTGAAATATGTCACTGGGCTGCCCAACAAGTAAAAATGGAGCACAGAGGGAATAGCAGTGCTTGCTGAAAGAAATCCAAAATCTTGCTTTTAAATCTTTTTTCTTGGTTGCTGAAACTGCAGAATGTCGGTACAAAACACCCTCAAACATCCAATATTCTTGATGGGTGCTACAATTCACTTAGTTCAAGAAATCATTGTGATATTACAATATTCTGAAAAGCTGAATTTGTCAAAGAAACGTCCACAGCAAAAGTTGTCTGCCTGTGTAATCTGTCAAAATCTGGGCGCAGTACATTCGGTCGCCTGAATGACAGCTGTCCGAAGCCTACATGAGAAACTGTAAACTGGTACAAACTACAATCAAATGGTTGAAAACTAAGTGGCCTGTTACTGAGAGTAACCTATGTTGTAACTGTTTAATCCCATGGTTTAGAATCTGAAATAAGTGTTCTAGCTGCTTGTTTGAAATAACAAGTTGTTTTAAGCAAAGGAAAAATGCAACAGAATAACTTTTGAATTTAAGCCTGACTAAAAGCAACCAAACCAGTATAACAGCTTCACCCACAGAGGCAAAGCCTCTCCCTTCTGCTTCCCTCCACCAGGAAACTACACTTAAGTGATGATTATAGGGTGGGAGGAGAATTTGGTCTGCAGGGGGAAGGAGACAATGGACATCCTCCAGCTACAGGAACTGCCAAGTGTGAAGGGCCGTAAAATGGCCTGGACCCAGGAGAAACTGGGAGGAAACTGCTTCTGAACTGCAAGGAGATAGAAGGAGGTGGAGTAGTCAAACAACCATTTGTTGCTTAACAAGGACCAAAGACACTTTTTAAAAAGTTTGATAACTTGCTGTGTAAAATTTTCAAAAAACACAAAAATAACAGCATTGTTAATGTCAATATTGGCCGCACATTTTAAAAGGCACCGGAACTCTGACATGTTCTAGGAAGAAAGAGCGGAAAATGTGACATTACACAAATTGTGTTTTTGATAGAAGCATGAAACTTCATACACTTATGCCCATGCCCAATGCACACATTTGTAGAAATTTGCTCTGAAATTGGACATTGTGTTCCGGATGAAAAGGGCAAAATACTGCTAAAAGCAGACACAAGATCTTAGAGCGACAGGGTTTGGGGGAGTATCTGCTACACAAAATATGCAGTCTGTATATATGATTGCTAGAGGTTGCACACATGGAAATATGTATTATACCAAAAGTAGATTTTGTGTTCATGAGGCTAGGGGTGGACTCTAGGCCTCATAAACCCACATCATCATGGTGACACCCTGTTCTTCTCCTCCTATCAAGGAAGAGAGGAGACCCTGACCAATCCCTGTCCAAGGGGCACACTTAGGATAAACCAGCACACACACCCCTTTCTCATAAGCATAAAAAGAGACAGCTCAGCACTAAAAAAAAGACACACAAATTCACCCACTACCCGATTGCTGGCTAAGCACCCTGCAGCACAACCATCCATCTTACTTGCTCCAGACTCCAGAAACTTGGCAAAGAAGAAAGGCCCATTCCATTAGCTGAACCATTCTCCGATAGGCCTTAAAATTCCAGAACCAGAATCCCATAACCTAAGGGGAACATCAAACAAACAGTCGGGCTGTGCTGTACTGCTTGCCTGATAAAAGAATGATCATCAGAGCCACTGCTGATTCGATCCAGTCCCGTGCCGTGCTGTGAACAGACCCAGTCCAATCCGGTGTGCCCAGCAGTCTGTCCTGACCAGAATCCCTGACCAGAATCCTGACAATTCCGTGTAAAAACATATCTAGTGAGTATCTATAGATAGAACTGTGTCACTAGCATATGTATTGTCCATAGCCAATCCCTATCTTAAATCAATCCTATCTTGTTTTCAGAACCTGCATTTTTAGGAGTACTTTTGAATTGTCTGGACTCTCTATCCTATCCCTCCTATTTTCAAACTGTGCTAGTATTGTTAAAACTATCTTTGCGCTGATATTTTTCATCTGAAGTAGGCGAGCTCCACTGCAGGCAGTCACCCTGATCCTGTGGCTGTCTTCCTTGTGGTATTCGTTAATTCATAGTCATCCTCTAGTGTAAGAAATCCTTTTTGTCATTTTTAAAACACATTCCCGTTTTCCCATTCTTGCACCAATCTCGAAAAAACGACCTCCACTAAAACGCCCATAACTTCCTCAATGTCTGTGCTAGAAACAATATTTCAACTTCTGCTTGTAGCTGACATCCACAGCTTTAAGTCGCATCTAAAACCGCATCCCAAATCCATACGGTTCTTCTGTAATCACGATTACCGCATGCAGAAACGTTTGCCACAAATTTTCGTTTAGGGAATTTCTGACACGTGTAAAACAGCTTTTAATTGCTTCCGACCTCAGTTTTAAGATTTCACATTGCTTCTTAGTATTAAATCATTGCTAGCGTTTGTCTGTAGCCATCTAAAGTGGCTCCCATAAGAATTTAAACAATTTCAGCAATTTAGCCCATATTTCACGTTTTTGCACATCCCATTCTCAGATAACTTTTAAAACCATTTTGACAGCTTGCCAATCAATTCTGTTTTTCTCTTGTGTTGCTGGGGGGAAATTGGGATTGATATTTTGTTTGAATTCTGCAATTCCTGAATACCTGCCCTCTCTCCTCCTATCTCTTTACATTGTCTATTGGGGGGGTTGAGGAGTGTGCAGGGAGAAATAGTAACCACACTGCTATCTTTTCTGAACACACACACAAAAGTATTATTTCTGTGCTGAATTGTGTTGCTCACTATTGCTGTTTGTGATTAAAGAGATTGCTTAGCGTTACATCACCCCATTGGTGATTATTGTATACCCATTAAACATAGTGTGATTAATTTGTAACTACATAAATAAATATTTTAACTTTGCAAATCAGCCTGATTCCTGGTTCAGTGTGACCGGGGGGGATCCAAGTGGTACATCGTTCAGAATAAAAGAACTTTTTGACACAAATAAATAAGGATTTCAGTTGTGCATTACACGCTAGGCGTTGACTTCGGTGAAGTGCAGGATTGAAATCACTTAGATGTTGGTTTAACGACTAGTGCCAAAGTGGATGAGGGTTCTGATACACGTGATGTTAGCGTGGATTCCAAAACGTTTGTGGCGGGTTCACTTCCTAATGGGCCAATTTCGGTTGGGGTGATGCGCTGTAAGGAAGGCATGGTATCAAGAATAGACAGACAAGTGATCACAGTTCAAGGGTGTTTATTAAACTGTATAGGTAGGGTAGAAAAACCCCTAATCTAAACCTAAATCTAAGATGGAAGCAAGCAACGACCATCACATCAAAATAAGGTAGTCCTAGTGGTGTTTTGTCATATAAAAAGGCCGATACTAAGAAAAACGTATTGCCAATCCTTACGCTAAACACAAAAGAGTGTGGGATAGGGCTCATTAGAAATAAAGAAGTGTTCACAAACAATATGTCAAGATGCGGTGGTCATGGACTCCCTTCCTCACATTTTTGAGCATTGGACAAGGCGGTACCTTGGAGCAGAGCAAACACTCGAGCTTTCTCAGCATGAGACAACAGTTCCATTTTCAGCTATCAGGATCTTTGATGGCCAAATTTCTTGCTCTATAAAAAGCCTCTTGCCTTACCAGGCCCGATGCATTCAAAATAAGAAATGTTCCTTTCTGCTTGCCCGGTGGGTGATGCTTTTTCACCTTGGATCCCACTTTGTGGTATTCACAAATCTTAATGTCTTTTCAAACAGTTCAAGGTGGACAACCCTCTGCCGGGTTCACTCTTGTCAACACACTGTTCTTTGGGACATTAGACTTTGCCCCTTACCATTCAGCATCCCTCTTTCACGTTCACTCTTGCTAATCTCACAGTACCTTCTACTTGCTTACAATGTGGGATTCACTTCTCTTATTCACAATCATCTTCCTGTCAAAGACTGTGGACTGTACAGAAGATTTTACTAAAACCCCATTATGACCACTTTGACCCTCTTCTCGCCTTCCCCAAGGCCTTTTGGTAATAGTAGTTTCAACAATCGGGTAATCGCCCAGAGTTTCTCAACTGAGCACCCACGTGGTGTCTAGCTCATCTGCAGCTGACTTTCCCCTTTCACATAAACAGTTCTTTGTACATTCTGCAATCAACCTTTGCTACTTTTGTTCAACAGTTTGGTTGCTCCATCAGTCATCCCCTCGACTCACCGACTGTGATGAACCGCTTGGCTTTCTTCGTATAGGGAGTCAAGGCCGGTACCACGGTAGCGGGTGTCTCCCTCGGTCCTGCTCATCAGCATAGGCACACTCTGTGTACCGTTGACATCTGCTGCAAAACACTTGGGCTATTGTTCGTGGTCTTACAATTCCTTCCATGGAGGTCTCACGGGCCTTGGTTGTAAAGGGCAAGATTGCGTCTCTCCTTGTCACCTCGCGGTATGCTCTGTCTTTCTCCTCCTTTGGAACTGCCGTGCCTGGATATCTGTCATGTTGTGCTGTCTACATTGCTTGTATGGTGCTTTCGTGCTCCACCTTTTATCCCTGTGGGGAAAGAAAAGGGCAGTCAGGTGTGTATGATTCTAGTCAATTGCCTCACTTTGCCTGACCCTTGTGTTGGGACACGTCAGGTAAACGGCTCTGGTGTTTGTCCATCATCTTTCATGATGTGTGAAAGAGTTAGAGTTGGAAAGGGAGGGGGGAGGTAGAGTGTTTGAATATCCTACTAGGCAGGATGGGGAAAAAGTGTCATAAGAAGGGGGATACCGCATCTCACCTGTCAGTGTCCCGCTTCCACTCATCGAGGACCCCCACATCCATGTGATCCTTCCTCACTGGTCCACTCCCAGGAATTGGAACCAATAGTGATGGCCGTGTCCTGGCCACATGGACGACAGATCCCCAGAGACTAGTCAGGGAGACACCGTCCGGTTTCTCACAGCACCCTGCGAGTGTGGGCTCAGGCTCTGGGGGCATGTGTACAAGCGCAGGTGATGTTGGTCTGATTAGTGGGGCGGCGCGAGCAGCACGTGTTTCTAGCAGGATCAGGCGTATGCCTAAAAAGTTTGATGATTATATTTGTGAGTGAGTGGTTTAGTTGTTTCGGGCTGGGGTTGTGGGTGTTTTGTCTGCTCACTGTTTTCAAATATTTATCTTTCAAATCTTTATTTCCTTACTTTCCCTTTCCTGCCTTTCTTTTTTTCTTGCTCTCTGTGTTCCTCAGTCATTTTTTCTGCCTCTTGTGCGTTTGTGCTGGGGGCATAGGGGGGCAAAAGTGTGTGGTGATCTTCTAAAGGAGCGTGCCTGCATCTAGCAGAACATAGAATGTGCTTTATTACAATTGGGTCAGTGCGGACCATTCCCGTGAGCTTAAGTAAACCAGGGGGTGCCACGATTAAGCCTACCCGTCTCTGCGTCTTCCTTTACCCTATGCAATCACCACAGAGTGGCTATTCAAAATATTGGACAAGCAAATGTTAAGGGTAAAGAAGCAAAATAATGCTTATTGGTTCCTTGTGTGATCATGTGCTCTATACATTTTTGACCTGCTGCTTTTGTAACATGAGGGAGATCTGGTGCTTGCAGCAGGAGATCCAGGAGGAGTATCCGCAAAGCCATCTCGTAAGCAACGATATACCAGATGCGTATAGGTCACTTTAATCTTAGCAAGCTTAATTAAGAAAGTTTTACAGGCAGGCCCTGGATAAACACCTACAGGGACTTTGGAAATTACTACAGCTAATAAGGGTTTCTCTGACTTAAACAGTGCACAGGTTGGAAGAAAGCAAGGTGGAGTTCTTGCAGGAATCGTGCACATTCAGTGCACTTTTCTTCCCAGGCAACGTAAAGTCTGTATCCCATCCCAAAACACCCTGGGCCTCATTACGAGTTTGGAGGTTGCCATGGTGCTAATAGCACCATGGCTGCCTCCAAAATCGGGTCCGGGGTCTGTGAATGAGAAATTACTGGGTCATTCCAACCTTGGAGGACCCAGTAATTTCTCATTTACAATACCATTCCCCATTCCCATTTAAGCTGCCATAGGGCTCAAATGGGGATGGAGCTAATAACGGGCCCGTTAATAACGGGCCCGTTATTAGCTCCTTGGCCCCCTCGCAAGACCCGGAAAGGACGTCTGGTTTTACCAGACGTCTGTTCCGGGTCCCGCAAGGGAACCTCGTAATAGGGCGGAATGGGTTTACCGGCACCACCGGTGCCGGTAAACCCATTCCACAAGGGTCGTAATGAGGCCCCCCTAACTTAGAACAGGTGGTCTTTCATAAGGATGGACATCTTAAAGACGCAAAACTACTCAATCAGGATTTGGACTCCTAGATACCCTATTTTTTACAACCGAAAAAAATGGCCCACCATAAATGTTTACAAAACTACACTTTATAAGTCCAGTAATATTCTAAGTAATCACAAAAAGTATTCTTCGGGGAAAGTTCTTGGAATACACACGCACAGTCAGGTCTGGCCATCTCTGCCCTCTCCTCTGCTTTTCCCTCTTTTTCCAAGACCGGACCATCAGTCTTGCCCTCTTGGTCGTCTGGTCTTCAGACTCTTCACTGGTGCTTTTTTATTCTCAAGCTTTTGCAGCATTGCCTCTGGGCCTTCCCGTCGTTGAGGTTCCAACACTACTTCTTAACGGGTCCCTCATAGATCTTCTTGGGTTGCAAGATTCTCAGGCTTCCTGAACACCCTCCTGGGAAACTGCTCTGGTTACTCAGTTGGTCCCACCTGAACGTTGGGTTCAATTTCTTGTTTCAAAGCACGTCCCACCTAGCCCTTTGGTTCAGTTCTTGTTACTCAACCTGTCCTGCCTGGATTGTTGGTTCAAGGGTTTTTCTTTCCCTCTCATTAGAATCTTTGTCATGGAAACAATATTCGTAAAGTCCTCCTTCCTGCTATCTTGGGGTTGCTGGTGGAAGATCTTTAGGCTGTGGACCTTTCAATTTCTTCTGGGCACTGGAGCGCCTTTTTGGAAACCGTCATTCTCTCTAGGGACTACAGGCAGGCACGGCTCCAGCTCAGGGTCTTGCCATCTTCTCTCAGACAGCTGCAACCTTGTTCCATGCGGTTCTTCTCAAACTCCCTCCCTTCCAGTATTACCTCTTGTAACAAGGGAGCAAGTATAGGCACAGCTGTCTCCTCTAAGATCCTTTCCTCAAATTAGGTTACCCAGTTTCTTATCTTACAGCAGGGGCTTGGTCGCAAGTTTACCTTCCCATTAGTTATTCCTCATTTGAGATTGAATCGTTGTTCCCGACTGGTTATTCCCCAAGTGTTTCTTAATTCTCCCTAATAAGCAATGAATCTTGCTTTCGTTGGATTGGTTAATTATTACCTTGAAACAATGTCTAATTTTTTGATAAAGCATTAATTGGCATTGAGCTCACAAAGAATTGCTATTATATCTTTCTTGTGGCCAGCTGCGGTGTAAGTGAAGAAATGGTAATTTTATAACTCCTTTGTCAGTGAGTCCCAGCTGATTATCAATGGATAGTCAAGGTGGACATGTACTCCAGGTGACATAGGTTTATTTTTGTCCACATCTGAAGATGCATAGTCGCTTTTGATGTGCCAGAGTAGGCCCGCAGAGACAGACAGTGCTGCCTAGGAAGACAGACCTTTTACAAACTAACTAGCTAAAATGGGGGCAGAAAGCACCACGTATTTAGAGGACCTTTGGACCACCAGGTCAAGCATTCCAATGTAAGTGAGAGGGGCCCTTCACTACAGGGATGTCTCTGGATGGTGATTCCAAGACTTTTCTGAACAGGGACATCCAACAAGACGTGCCATGAGTTGGAGCCTGGCAGTGGCAGCATTTGCTTATGATTCAACTACTGTTAAGCATGGATGCAGGGAGTATGATCTGTAGCATCCATAGAGACACGACCATTCTTCCAGAAGAGAGGGGGTCATGCTGGTTACTTTGCCTTTCTTCTGCTTGGCATACAAATGAGACGAATGCCCACGTTTATAGCAGCGGCTACAGCACAAACCAAATTTCTAGCCATCCTTTTAGGGCACGTTTGGAAAACCCAGAGTAGGTGGTCAGGGGAGATAGCTATTCCACAGTCCATTATTCAAAATTTGAATATTGAGCAATGTCATGATCAGAATTTTATTAAGTGCACACTGCAGCTTTTGTCACTCCACCTTTTTTTGGCTGCTTAACTGTTTTTGTAAATTCTGATTTCCTTCCTCGTTGTATCATGCCCACTGCAACCCCTTGAATTCCCATCCTCATAATGTCCTTAGTGCGCTGTTATTCACTGCACATGCCTCCTTGCCCCATTAAATGCTTTCCACCAACTTCCACAACATTGGGGCATACAAACCCATCTGGGGAAGATGGATGCATCAATACAGAGCGATGCGGCTCCAGACTAATGACTCCCGCTGTGGTCTTTGTAGTCATGATTTTTCACTGCATATTGTGTTTTTAGTCTGAAATTCTGGCAAGTAATTCTCCCTTTCGGTAACAACTCACACAGGGGGTGGGAATTAGACCACTGACAGAACATCTCCTTATCACTCCATATTCCCAAATGGAAAAAAAGGGTGGGGGGGGAAAGGAAGGCAAGTAATTATGTGTAGCTGTTCAACTGGGTCGGTTAGGCTTGTCTGGGTTTTTCTCCGCCATTGGTTATTTCTCCCCACATCTCTCGGACTATCACCTATTTAGAGACCATGTCCGATCCCTGCTATTCTCGACACCACACTGTGGCGGTCTGTTATTACGTGTGGCGGCACTGCCCCGGAATCAAGGAGGCCCCACCACCCCCCCGCTCAGTCAGTCAAATCAGGCGGCCCACCATTCAATTACCCGCTCCCTCCCACCACCCGAGCCCTATTCAAACAGCACGGCAGCTAAGATGGAGCCGCACAAAAGCAGCAGCTGCCTGGCACACTTACTCAAAATTGAAGGTATTGTTGCAGATTTCAGTATGTCTGTCATGGGATATAAAAGAGAATAAAGAGTAATGGAAGGAAAAAAATGCATTCTGGTCTAAAGCATGAACTCCAGCCTGCCTTGAAGAAAGACATTAGGGGTGTGCAGCGAGATCAAAAGACACACTCTCCACTGATGAAATACGTAAAAATGTCAGATCAAACGCAATTTTTACTCAAAATGTGTGGAAACAGCCATACCCACTAATGGATTTAGAATGGTCGAAGAATAAGCAACTTGTCTACAAATTACCAGAACAAGATTGAATCAAAAATCACTCCGGCATTTAGTGCGATTTACTATTGCCAACCTCTCAAACATACTCGCACCGCACTGCGCCTGCGTGTACGTCGATAGCACTCGCAACCATTCTTAAAGATACTCCAACACAAAATCAGTAAGCCAACCGCGTGGGCAGTTTAAGGGTAGGTGTGCACTGATTATGCAAGAGGCGGGTCCACGCTACTGTCGGCTAGAAGGTGCTGCGGGTCTTCTTTAGTCCTCGTCAAAATTACAGAGCTTGGCAACCGTATCCATTTTTTTTGCCAATGTCGTCTTCTTGGCACGAATGATTGCTATGAAAATAAACGGATCCCTAAACCTCCTAAAATAGAAAGCGTCAAGATCAATTTGCAAAACAGAATGGGACTGCATAGAATAGAAGTTTGTAGCTGTGATTAATGCATTAATGGGCAACTGTAATCAGTGTATGAGACATGTAAAGCATGGCACTTAAAACATTTAAAAAGTCAAGCTGGATATATGGCTACATTTCACACCCTCCAGTGAAATTTTAGATTTTTTTACAATTTGCCATTCACACCACATCTATAAAAATGTCCAGTACAACTATGCTCACCATACATATTAGGACCTCAAGCAGTTGCGGGCTGGCGTGCAGTCTGGAAATTTCCCAGTGGGCCTCTGTACCATGTGTCTCATTTCTAAGAGCACTGTACTTTTTTTTTTTTATTACTACATGCAAAACACCATTAAGGTGCGGTGTAATCCAGGGCCTCTTTTGGTTCCGAATCCACTTCGGACTTCAAGACTGACATGCTGTCCTAACTCATGTGATTTGCACATGCTGCCATGTGGTTGGCTCGTAGTGGGGACTACAGTGAGGCATGGTACGGTGACTCCCAAACTTGGTGGTCTGCCCCAGCAGTGCATATCTGCCGCTTTCAGGCATTCAATATCAACTGGGGTTTCCTCACATGTGCTTCCTCAGGCTGTGGCTGCATCTGCAGCACCCCTTGTGCCTCACGTTTCTCCCAGGAAGGAGTGCCCACGGATTTCTTTGACATGGAGGCCTCGTTAGCACAAGTGGCACTGTTCCAGTACAGGTATGGTGCCCACCAGTAGTTTACAAAAAGAAATTCAGTTCCTTAAAGGTGCCAAACACACCTGGGTATCCTATTTAGTAGTTAAGTAATACTATGATCCTCAAAAAATACAAATTTTATTAGTCATACGAAGTAAATTAAAAAAGAATCATCATAAAAAATTATCATATCACATAAAACAATCCACCTTAAAACAACACAAGTGAATCAACCTAAGTGGGTTCTATTCATAAATTCCATCTTGGTTCAAACCCGTGTAGTCTAATCACACTGAGATCCCTTAGCCTTAGATGTTAATGGCTATTGCATATTTTGAATTTGCCAGTAGACTATAAATTCAATTTGTAGACAATTTGTAATAGCACCATGGCTGCCTCCAAACCCGTGTCTGGGTCCGTGTAGTCGGAATGGGGGCTTACCGGGTCATTCCGACCTTGGAGGACCCGGTAAATCCCCATTCTGAAAACCATTCCCCTTTCCCCTTTCCCATTCGAGCCCCTAAAGGGCTCAATGGGAATGGGGAAGGAGCTAATAACTGGCCCGCAAATAGAGGGCCCGTTATTAGCTTCATGGTTTCTTAGCGGGACCCGCTAAGGGACCTCGGAATGCGGCAGTAGGGGGTTAACCGCACCGGCATTCTTACCGGTGCCGTTAACCCCCTACTGCCATACTTGTAATGAGGCCCAAAGTGTTTTGACTGTACCTGTTGTGGGGTTAAAAAGAGTAGGTTATGTGTATTATCTGAACTAACTAGTGTTTTCCATTTGGGTAAAAAAATATATATATACTAAAAGAAAAGCATTTGGGCCACGGAGAGAGGTGGCTTGATTACCATTAATTCTCCTATTCTTAATAAATACATATTCTTTCTGTACACAGGCCTGGTCCCTGGCTTATCTGTGGTACAGGGGGAGGAATCTACGTGGCTCTAGACTAGTCGTAAACAGGGCTCGAGTGAATCACACCATATGAATATTAATGTGGCACTTTGGATGAGGAGGGAAAGGGTTCGCTATATCGATGGTTGCTGTATAAATATCCCTAACTAGTCGGTCCACTATTCCGTCAAAGCTTGCATCAAAATATATCCATCCTCGATCCCTCAGGTCTGCCATTTCGACAGATGCATACAGAAGTGCCCGGCTACTTTCGGCTTGCTCACTCAGTCTGTCTCGTAGCCCACCCCTCCCCGCCCCCGCGCACTCCACCCACAGGTATTAGGGATGCACAGACACGTTGTGTTTCCTTTTGAACCTTTCTGGCATGCCCTGGCTATCCCACACTACACAGTATAAGGTGTTTTTTGCGTGGTTGATTCTTAGGGATAGCGCTCATGTGGCCATAATAGCGGGTTTCGCAAAAACTCCCAAGTCATGTTCACAGCATACACTCAATGCATGTCCATCCCACACTGTACCTTGCCATGTGCCACAGGCTCACACTTGGTTATGGAATCGTCTCACATGTCTGACATCCAGGCTCCCAACATAGATAAGGAGTGCAGCATAGACCATGATCCTTAAAAAGGCATGGGTCAAGGTGTCAGATTGACTGATTGACCAACAGCAGATGCAGCGTGCTCTTATAAGAGCCGGCACTATGGTTGATCGAAGACAAAAGGGTAGGAATTGTAATGTTAGAGTAGGTTCACCTGTAACTAAAGGCACATTTACTCGGTCGGAAGCAGCAGCTTGGCTTTTCATATTCTATTGAAAGTTTGCCCTTTCCTCAATGGCGAAACAGCACGTTAACCTCTTTACAAATGTTTGCAGACACGCGCATGTAAAACGACATGAATGTAGAGTGCTGACTTTTAAATGAATGCAAAAGCAATCAGTACAATTTCAATGCGCTCTACGTCTGTACTGCAATGCATTATGAGATGTATGCATTACTTAGCAACAAACATGACACGCAGCTCTTTATTCGGCGCGAATGAATAATGAGCTAGACAGGCAGTGCCACACTGCTTAAATCCACTGGGTTGAGAGGAAAGGCAAGTATTTGTTCTCTCGGGATCTGCAGCAGATCAGCTGCATGTAGGCTTCTTCACATACCTCAGAGGAATCAAAGAAAAGGTGCCCAACTACAGCCCTCGCGGACCACGATCAAGCCAGGTTTTCAGGATAAATGCAGACTAGTTTATGAATATGATTTCCATTTAGGTTAGTTCAATGTGCATTTGTCTCATGAATATTCACACTGGATGACTTGAAAAGCTGAATTGCTTTTCTTTCCAAAGATTAGAGATGGACATCCATGCAATGAAGACACTAACATAAGCCACTGCTTGGGGATGGTGGGAAGTGGGACACCACAGGATTTCAAAAGTTACATCAAACTTGAACGTAGGTAGGGCATTGAAGTATAGGGTTAAGTGGTATGCTGCCTCAGGTTGCAAAATTGAAGCCTCAGGGAGCTGTGCGGTCCTACTTCTGGGAGGGTGAGATTGAACCCTCATAAGAAACAAACATCAGCTGTGATAGGGAAACGTGGATTGGGGGGATTAAGAGGCAAAGAAAAAGAAGAAGGGTTGGAGAGTAGATAATGTCAGCGAACAGGATAAAGAAATGTGGGGATTACCATAATTGGGACATTTAGGGGCATGCCTTGTGAGAAAACAGAATCTCTGAAAAATGTTAGGGGTTGTTTGGGGGCTACTTTGAAGATACAGAGGAAAGTGTTGTGAAAGTTCTCTGCCTAGGAATACTGGTAGATGGTAGGGTCACCAAGGGGGCTGGGGGCCAACAGAAACCACATGCCACTGGGCCTCTGTGCAGCGTGGGGATGATCCCATGGCTACCCCCATCATGCCACATAAAAGAGCCAGGAACCCATCACATTGCCACCTTAGAAGCTCCAGTCTCTTTGGGGGACTGCTTTGTTATGGGAAGTTATAGCCACAGGTCTAGGAGGATAGCTCAGGGGCAACGTGCTTGCCTTAGAAGCAAGTCCACACGGAGCACATCAGGTTCGATCCCCGGGTCCGCGCTTAGAAACCTCTGGGTATTAAGCGCGTTATAAATAACCTATCATCATGTCATATCTGGGTGACGTCATCGTGCCCAAACCCCAAATAAGACAGACAACGCAGTTACTAACATGTTTAAAAACAAGCACTGTATAAGACTAGAACACCATGCTCGAATCCTTGCTCCAATAATGTAAGTGAAGTAGAGGGAGGGAAGCATTAAAGAGTGTGAAAGTGCTACACAACGCATGCACACCAATACTCGCCAAGAAATGTAAAGGTGCAGAACCAGCCTGGTTGTGCCTCAAGCAAAGCAGAGTCAGAAGGAGAGCGCTCTTCCCTGCTCAAAAGCCAACCCAACGGCCAATCCAAAATAGCAGCCGGCCCTATGGCCTGTGAGTTTTGCATCTCGACGTTCAATCATTTGCACTACACCTGGTTGGAACGTGGGCCACTTGCAGATCTACAGGGTGAAAGGCCTGAAGTGACTGTGTGGAGAACTGCAAAGCAGTGAAATATTCATAAGTAGGTCCTGTAAAGCCATCCAATCATGAGCCGCATGAAAATCTTGATGTGTGCAAGAATGTGCTTTCAGTCCGTAGACTAGTAAGGGGCTGGTGAAGCAGAACCTGGGGTAAGCCCAGGTGACGGTCTGCGTAATCCCTACTTCAGACCCAGAGAGGCCTAAGGGTAAACACTGGTAGCCAATCTAGTAAGGGGAGGGTAGCTTACACTCTTCTCGATAGAACAATGTGCAGAAAACAAGCTCCCTTATGAGGGTGCCTAGGAAAAGGGAAAAAACACTTCCTCAACATGAAAGACTTAGCCAGCGAAAAAGGTGTTTAGCAGTGAAAGACTTGCAAGAAGCAAAGTGCACAGGTGTGTTCTGGCCCAAGGCACGTCCAGCAACTGGTGTCAAGTTCCTAGTAAGAAAAAAGAATGCACTCGCAATCACACGGCCTGAACAGGCTAGGCTCGATCACGAGATCAATTCTGTCATCAAGCAATGTGCTCCATATGCTGTACCTATATAAATATAGGAGCAAATAAGAAAAGTCATTACATCACGGAATGACACTTCTTACTTTGCATGGAGCTCACAATCAGCCCCGAGTATGCCCCGACAACTTTGGTGCACAACACAGGCCTCTAGTATTTTGAGTTTAGTGAGTTTAGGGATGCTTGCAAGGCCTGCTATTCGGGGGTGCTTGCCGGATTTGGAGGCATTCTCCTCCTCGCTTCTTAATAGTGTGCTCAAAAAAGGTTGCACTGTGTTTCAGTCTGTTTGATGTGTGAGGGGTATTGCCACATTTCAAATAGATAGCATTAACATCCCTCCTCTTTACCCATCTTCCAATCTATCTCGGGGTCATGAACATAAAAGATACAAGACAGCTTAACCTTCTTCAAGACAATTGATATAATGATGTAACATCATAATTCTGTGCTGGTTAATGTTAATTTCTAAAAGCCAGAGTATGCTGGGGTGAGCGGTTTCAGAAAGATAACGCCATATCCGGCGAGATCAGTCCGCCAGAAGAAAGGGAACGATAGACTGGGAATCGATCAGTGGTGGCAAAGTAGTCAGATTTGCAATGTCTTTATGGCAGTTCACGGCTGGTGCTAGACGGAATATGAACATTATCAGACATGGGGCAGATACCATGCTAGATGCTGCTGGAGTGGTTTACTCTCTTTGACGTTGACTCAATTCCCCCATTGCAGAATGATGCCCAGGTAAACAATGGTCGACCGGGCAAAGGAATGGAGAAAAAATGCAAACTAAAATGGTGGCCAACGTGGCAGTACCTTTACACATGTAAAATGCCACTGAGCAGGCCCAGGTCCTGCTTCTGGTAAGGCATGAATAGATCTTAAGAAAAAGAGTCCATCTTTCCAAAATGGAAAATCTGGTAGTAGTCGATGAGCTGACAATGGTAGTTGAACGCCTGCTGCCCCTGTGGCCTCAAAGCCTGTGCTGCTACGCCCGTGGATCACCAGTTAGTGGTGGAGCAGCCACACAATCCACATGTGTGCTCTGTCAAGGAGCAGCCTTTGTGCCCGTAAATAAATCGTTGCCTCATCTTGCTTTTTTGTCTTTACTAAGTAGGACGGGTGCCAGTTCTTTTTTTTTCTGGAAATTAGACATGTTCTAAATTTTTTTGTTTGAGTTTCAAATATTCCATTTGAATATTTTAACCCCCACCACCAATTTTACAGGCATTTGTTCTCTGAAGTGCTGCTTTGTACCAATCAGAATATGCCTGATTTTCCTTTTTTAGATCCTAATGTGTGCTTCAAATTGGCTAACCTGTCTACATGAAGGGAACATTCTTTGAGGAATTTGTCAATAAATCATCCTATTCTAATAAATATTTAAATGTTCGACTGTTCTGTTTTGCATGGATAAAATGCACTGGTGTCTCTTTAGAGGCTATTGGCACCTCTATGGTCTGTTTCTGTTCCCATGATTCATCATAGTTTTCCGTTTTGTTTACCCGATGTTAACTAACTCATATCCCACAGTCTGACACGGACTCATCATTCATCTCATTTATGCGCCTTATGCCCAGTGAGGCCAACCTTACTGGCAAAGAGCGCTATATAAGATGACTTTACATTACACATGTAAGGACTCCACTTTTAAGTGGCCAAGGGGGGAATTTATATTTGTCATTTATGTAGCACCCATACACTTAAACAAGCGTTTCAAAGCGCTCCAACACAGGGAGGTTGACGGCTACAAGGATTAACATTCTTACTAAGCATTGGTACATTCAGAATAGACAAGTACAAAGTGTTTACAGGTACAACATAATACAGGAGGAATACAATACTACTACAACATATGACAGGAATATTGCATGTGCCTGATGGTTGTTACAAAATGTAAGAGCTAAACATGAAGGAGGAGTGAGGGTTAGGGGAGGTGTGGGTTAAGACACATAAGAACACAAAATAAGTGCACAAGATAAAAGGAAGAGGGAGAGAACAATACACAACCAGGCACAGAGAATGGCCACCAGAAAACACCTAGATTCGATTTTTAGGCAGGCACACTAAAAAGCACATGGGTCAACAGTGGCTACAGATCAGAGTCTCAGTGATGCGTGGAGAAATGTGTTGGCTAGTCACAGGGATGACTGCAGCTGACCCATGAATCCTGGCTCGGCGAGGGTTGTCTCCAACAACCCCAAGACCAAGTGTATAGCAAGGAAGAACAAGTTACTTCTTACCTTGTAACGTTCTTTCGACGGGATGTTCCTCCGACGTATTCCTCATCTTAGATATCTCCTTCCAGCTCTGCTGGCCTTGGAAAAATTTTCTCTAGAGGGCGCTGCGCGTCGACGTCCTCCGAGTCGATGTCCTTCGACAGCCGCCGTATCGACGTCATCCTGCCTATAAAGGCCGCGCGCAGCGTCCGTTGCTCAGTTCCGTTTTGTAGCCCACAATAATACTTTCTGGACTAACTAATCACCCTGAAGGAGCGTAAGCTGCAACAACAAGGGAAGTAGAACTGCGGGAATGGATGGGAGGGTCGATGAGGAATACGTCGGAGGAACATCCCGTCGGAAGAACGTTGCAAGGTAAGAAGTAACTTGTTCTTCGAAGGGATTGTGTCCTCCGACGTATTCCTCATCTTAGATAGGCTCCCATAGCAGTATTCTATTATCGGAGGAGGGAGTACTGACTTCACGCTGTCTTCTGTTGATGAATAGAATGCAGTACAGCCCTTCCAAACCTAGTCTCTTGACTGGAGGAGGAATCCAGATTGTAAAAACGTGTAAAGGTATGGACAGACGACCATGTAGCGGCCGCACATCTGTCTTTAACCGGCACGCCTCTTTTGAGGGCCGATGAAGCTGCAATACCTCTGGTCGAGTGAGCCCTAAGGTTTTGAGGGGGCTCCTTCCCTGCCAGTTTATAACATTCCAGAATGGCTAGAATGATCCATCTGGAAATGGTCTGCTTAGTTATTGGTAACCCCAGCTTGTGACCTGCGTAACCTACAAACAGCTGGTCTGCCTGTCTTATCCTGGCTAGTCTACTAATGTAAAAACTTAAAGCCCTCCTAGGGTCTAGCCTGTGTAACCTCTCTTCCTCTTTCCCCGGGTGAGGAGGAGGATAGAAAGATGGTAGGGTAATCTTCTGAGTGATATGGAATTCAGAAACCACCTTTGGGAGGAAATTAGGCTTCACTTGCAAGACAACTTTGTCTTTGTGAAATATAGTATGAGGGGGTTTACAAGAAAGAGCTTGTAATTCGCTCACCCTTCTAGCAGATGTAAGTGCTATTAATAGAACAGTTTTAAGGGTAAGGAATCTTAATGAACAAGAATGGAGAGGTTCGAAAGGTGTACCCATCAGGAAAGTTAGTACTAAGTTTAAATCCCATAGGGGAACTTGGAATGGTCTTGGGGGGTAAACATTGGTTAACCCCTTTAGAAACTGTATTACCAAGGGTAATTTGAAATAGGATGGTTCTTCCGCAGTACGCTTAAAGATGGATAGCGCTGCGAGATAGCCCTTAATGGTGCCAACTTGAAGGCCTGAATTTGCCAAATATAGTAGGAAGGACAAAACCATTGGTGTACCACATGAAAAAGGGTTGATATTCTGTTCTCTACACCAGCTGCAAAATCTGTTCCAACGGCAGCGGTATAAAGACTTTGTTGCTGGCCTCCTTGCCGAAAGCAACACCTCCATAACATCATCAGGGAGGTCCCAATCCTTGTATCTCAGCCTTTCAGAAGCCAAGCGTGAAGGTTGAGGGTTTTGATGTCTGGATGGAGAACCTGACCTCCCTTCTGTGAGAGTAGGTTCTCTCTGAGTGGAAGTCGAATTGGAGGGCAGATGGACAAGTCTAGAAGGTCCGGGTACCACGTTCTCCTGGCCCAATCCGGGGCAATTAGGATCATGGTTCGCCGGAATCTTCTCAACTTCCTGATCATTTGAGGAATGACAGGGACCGGTGGGAACGCGTACAGAAGCGGAAACTCCCAGTCCACTATGAACGCGTCTCCCAGAGCTCCTCTCGGGGGAAATTCCCTTGAGCAGAACAGGTCGCATTTCCTGTTTAGGCTGGTGGCGAACAGATCTACCTGAGGGGTTCCCCAAAGGGCAAAGATCTCTTGAAGGACTTCCTGAGCTAGCTCCCACTCGTGGGAGACTGTGTTCTGCCTGCTCAGAGCGTCCGCTGTCAAGTTCTTCTCTCTGGCTAGGTGAACTGCCGATAGAGAGATTCCTTCTTGGATTGCCCAAAACCAGAGCTGCATCGCCTCTCTGCACAGGGGTAGTGATCCTACGCCTCCTCTTTTGTTGAGGTAATGCATGGCCACCGTGTTGTCCGTCATTATCAGGACGTTCTTCCCTTGTACAGCTGGCAGGAACGCCTTCAGCGCAAGTCTGATGGCTCGCAGCTCTAACAGGTTGATGTGTAGTCTGGACTCCGATGGAGACCAACGACCGCTGATGGTCAAGTCGTTGGCGTGGGCTCCCCACTCCGTGAGTGAGGCATCCGTGACTACTGTTATCTCCGGCCAGGGTTGCCAAAACTGTTCTCCTTTCAGAATGTTCTCCTGACAGGCCCACCACTGAAGGTCTCGAGCCACCCTGCCGGGAACCGGAAGAAGATCTGTCATTCTCCCTGAGAATTGTGACCACTGAGTCCTCAGTGCCCACTGGAGGGATCTCATTCTCAGGCGAGCCTCTGGCACTAGGAAAATGCAGGATGCCATGAGGCCTAGCAACCTCAAAAAGTCGAAGGCTGGGAGACGTTGGGCATGCTGGAACTTGGTAACCATCTGTAGAATATCTTGAGCCCTCACCTCTGGTGGCGAGGCTTTTCCCAGGGAAGTATCCAGGATCGCAACTATGAACTGGAGTCTCTGCGATGGTATCATTTGTGACTTCTTTAAATTGAGGGAGAAACCCAGTCTGTGAAGGAAGTGGCACACGTGATTTAGCTGGATCTGAGCTTGTTCCGGAGAAACAGCCCTGATCAACCAATCGTCCAGGTAGGGGTAGACGTGAATCCCTTCCCTCCTTAGACTTGCAGCCACTACCGACATTAACTTGGTGAAGACCCTCGGGGCGGAGGTCAGCCCAAATGGCAGCACTCGAAATTGATAGTGAGAGTTGCCAATTGCGAACCTCAGGTATTTCCTGTGTTTGAGATGGATAGGCACATGGAAATAAGCGTCCTGAAGGTCCAGAGATACCAACCAGTCCTGGAACTGAAGGGCCTGGAGGATCTGAGAAAGAGTGACCATCTTGAATTTGTCTTTTCTGAGGAATTTGTTCAATTCTCGCAAGTCCAAGATGGGTCTCATTCCTCCATCTTTCTTTGGAATGAGAAAATAAGGGGAGTACCAGCCCTTGTTTCTCTCCGCTACAGGCACCAGTTCTATGGCACCTTTCTCTAGCAGGTCCCAAATTTCCTGCAAGAGGAGCGGATCTGGAGCTTTCTGATAGCTGATCCCCGGTGGATGACTCTGAGGTATACGTAGGAAAGGCAGGCAGTAACCTTGAGCAACTGTTTCCAATGCCCAAGCATCTGACGTGATAGCCTGCCATACCGTCAGATGTTGAGTCAACCTGCCTCCTACAGGTGTCCTGTGAGGGAAGTCCTCAGAGTGGTTTTGGGGCGGCTGATGCAGATGCCGATGGTAAAGAGGCACCTGCTGTTGCTGCGGCTTTTGAATATCTACCCAGTCCACCTCGGGTAGTTCTTCTTTGACCCCTTTGAGCCGGTCGTCCTCTACCTCTTCCGAATGCGGAGTAGAAGCGAAAGGACTTGCCCCTCGAAGAGGTTCCTGTGGGACGAAAAGGAGTCTGACGGATTGCAGCTCCTAGGGATTTTGCTGCTGCTTTTGAAGTTTATAGTTTCTCTAAACTGTCATCCGCCTTTTTCCCGAACAAAGAAGAGCCATCGAATGGCATGTTCAAGAGCCTGGCTTGCACATCTGGGGCAAAACCCGACTTTCTCAACCAAGCGAATCTCCTGGTTGATGTACTTGCCGCCATTGCTCTGCTGATACTGTCAGCCGAATCAATGCCCGTCTGGAGGGATTCGCACATAGCGTCTTTACCGTCCTGTATAATATTCAGGAACGCATCCCTTTCTTCTCCCTCCGGGATGCAGTCAGCCGCTGTAGAAGCACACTCCCAAAGTGTATGGCTGAACCTAGCAAGGGTGCAAGTAGCATTAACAGATTTTAACGCCATGCTACATGCTGAAAAGACTTTCTTTGCCATAGCATCATATTTTTTATCGTCCCTGTCCTGTGGGACGGTAGGATAAGCCGTCTTGACATCGGTAGAGGATGCTGCCTGTACCACCAGACTTTCTGGGGATGGGTGTTTAGACAAAACTCTGGGTCTGTAGAAGATACCCTGTACTTTGTAGACAGTTTTTTATTTACTGCTGGTACTACATCTGGGGTTTCCCAGTTTGTCATGATCTTTCTCTGAAGAGCTTTATGAAAAGGCACCACAGGATCCTCCTGTGGGCCTTTGTCAAGAATATCCGTGAGGTCATCTTGTTGGAAAGATTGTGAAGGTGCAGACCACCCCATGAACTCTGTAATCCATTAAGGCTCTGTAGGGGGTTTCAGCATGCTCCCCCGGGTCTGGTTTAGCAAACTCCACCTCAGGGGAAGTGTCTAACCCACTTGCTTCATGTAAAGAATCATGAAGATCCTTTAATCTGCACTCTTCAGAGGAAAATTCCTCTCTAACTGGGGTTACAGGTCCCTGTAACTCAAATGTGTCTTCCTGTTCAGACAAATCACCCTCTTCTAAAATTGAGGATACAGTTCTCAATTGTTCTGAACTCATAAAGGGAGTAAATCCCATTTCCAAGGCAGAGGGTGCCGAACTTGTCATTATTGGCTTCGAAAACGTCGATGTCGTCGACGCCGAAGGCTTCGAGCGTGGCGTCGAAAACAGAGGCGGAGGCCTCGAAGACCTCGACAGAATTGGAATTCTACTCGACAATATCGAAGCCATCGACGTCGAGGGCCTGGGGATAGTCACTGGATGTGTGGTAACCGTGACTTTTCTTGGCGTCGACGCCGGTATCGAAGCCGGCGTCGAGTCGACAGACCCGTGTGTCGAAGGTGCCCTCGACAACGGCGTCGAAGACATCGACCTCGACGGAACCTTCGTCAACGGCGTCGACGGAACCTTCGAGGAAGGTTTGGAGGTCATAGTCCTGCTCGAGGGTTCGAGACGCGCTCGAGAGGTTTCTTTCGCCAGGTACTGCGACTCGCGGCGTTTTTGACCTTCGGGTCTTTCGACCAGAGCATCGCTCTCGGCAGTCTTCGAGGGGGTCGAGGCCGCTTTCTCGAAGACGCTCATCATATTCTTTCGGAATTCCTCCCATTCAGCCCGGGAACTATGTTTCGTGGGGCAAGGGATTCTTTTTGGCGAAACAGAGGAAGAGGAAGACAGAGAAGGGGATCTTCGACGTCTCCTCTTCGAATGCTTCGATCTCGAGGAGTGATGAGACCCACTCCGAGACCTGGAGCGCGAATGGTGACGAGGAGACGAATGTCTCGACTTCGTCGACGAAGATGAAGCTTTAAAAGTCTTACCTTTCTCCAGCTTCCCCCTACACTGCTTCAGGGCCTTAGCTGTCATGGACATACAGTCCTCGCACTCCGAACAATGGTGTTCAGCTCCCAAACACCACAGACAAATTCTGTGAGGATCGGTCAACGACATCTTTTTCCCACAATCTCGACATTTCTTGAAGCCGGATCGAGGAGTTGTCGGTTCCGACGAGGAAGCCATCGAGTACCGATCGAATAACTCGAGGTAAATAGGATTAATCTGACTAAGAACTGAGCAACGGTATTCCGAGGCACTGAGTAAGCGCGGAAAAACGGAACTGAGCAACGGACGCTGAGCGCGGCCTTTATAGGCAGGATGACGTCAACGTCGATACGGCGGCTGTCGAAGGACATCGACTCGGAGGACGTCGACGCGCTGCGCCCTCTAGAGAAAAATTTTCCGAGGCCAGCAGAGCTGGAAGGAGATATCTAAGATGAGGAATACGTCGGAGGACACAATCCCTTCGAAATACTGGGTGGGGAGAGAGCAAGGAGGGGGGTCCAACCAGACCGTCCAGGTCCAGCTAGGCTCAAAGAGGGGCCTTTGTTTGGGGGCCGGCTCCCACCTCCTGGTGGACATCATCAGCTAATGTTGTGTCACAGCAGCCAATGGGGAAGCGAGGAATGTCGGCGTCGGGAGGTCCAAATTGCCCACAGCCAGGGCAGGGCAGCCCTGATGGAAAGTGCACTGACCCCAGTGCTTTGCAGTTCAACAAAGAGAAAAAGCCCCCAAAAGCATCTCGAGGCAGCAAAGATCAAGACGTGATGGGCACAGTTGGTAGAGAAGGGTGATGGAAATTGCCGGCCCATTTCGCACGTATCACGTGCTCCGTGGCAAAAAACAAAAATATGCAGCTTTACATTTTTTTTTACCAATCAAGGCAGATGGAGTACTGCTGCATTGCTTTCTGGCACTCCCCAAAGGTATACCTTGTGGCAGATGGTCAGGCGAGGTGACTGCAGTGTGGGGAGCAGGTCGTGTCATGGGCACATTGAAGGAAGAAAGAGGGACGAAGCACGAGGGAAAAAGGTGATAAACGTTCAGAAAACTCAGCGAATTGGCCTTTAGAAGGAAAAATCAAACATCTTTACTCTCATCACCAGACGCAACACATTTCTTAATTTTAATGACCAACTGTTAAAAGTGAGGGCACATTTTATAATATTGGACTCCATTTAAATATGTTGCCAATTTACAGTATCAATAATCAGACGCAGACCTTTACCGATAACATTCTTTTTTGTTCCTGACCTAATACATGATATGATATTCATGCCCGACTACAGCCTCTCCGTCTGGTCCTGCTACATTGTAAAAATCTGTTCTCTGCGTCACTTCAAAGAGCAATACCTATGGTAAAGCCTCCTCCTGACAACCACGTTGGAATTTTTCATGCGACTCCTTGACTCTTAGTTGGCACCAGACATGTTCTGGGGAAAGTAGTCTGCAAGCTGGCAGTGCTCCCTCATAATGTGACAAGCCTGAGTCACTGTGCCAAAACATGGGACGGATTTATTGTCTTGCAAGATTATCTACAGAACTACATGTTGACCCAACCAAAATAATCCTATAACCACCTGACCTGCACACCAGTACTTTACCTTTAAAGTTTATGACACCTTATGATCTAAACCGAAACCTACATAAGAACCTCAAGTACACTAGTCAACTGTCCAGTGTCTGGGAGTAGGTCTCCCTCCATTATCTAGTTCCTTCAAGAAACTCCGAAAGTCTGTCATCTAAGCAGATGTCCATGCTCTGCTAATCACTGGACTCTGATCCTTCAGGAAGCTCCTCCCCGAATTTCCATCAGAATCACCATTTTCCACCTAACACCTGGCTGTACTGTTCTATCAGTACCTGCTCAAACCGTCTGTTCATATTCCTCATAGGCATGGTATCAAGAATAGACAGACAAGTGATCACAGTTCAAGGGTGTTTATTAAACTGTATAGGTAGGGTAGAAAAAACCCTAATCTAAACTTAAATCTAAGATGGAAGCAAGCAACGACCATCAAATCAAAATAAGGCAGTCCTAGTGGTGTTTTGTCATATAAAAAGGCCGATACTAAGAAAAACGTATTGCTTCGCACAGAACTCCTGCCTCGTAACTTCAGTGTTTTTGTCAAATGACGTACTTAGTACTGGAAATGAATTTAACCGGGAACGCAAACCACACACAAAAATAATCATAAGTCCACTTCTATTGGCTGAAAATAAAGTAAACATTTGAGAGCCTATTCTAAACATTGTCAGTAGAAATTAACATCACCACACCGAAATCTCACGATCGAGAAGAACAAGAACATGGGAGAGCATAAATCTGCATCTACACCCCTAACCATGGATCATCCTGGAGATTCACTGCCTCATGACCAAATATGCGATTCCACCTATGGCAATAACTCAAACACTGATCCCCCTCTCACGCCAATCCTCCTTCAAAGCCATCCTCAGTGCTCAATTCACAGACCTTCTTATAGATCTCTCCTCCTACTGGACCACCCTCCTCTCTCTCGGTCCTCCAGTGAACCAAACTGTCCTCTACCTTTCAAGCAATGCTGCCAACCCCATCACCACACAATCTCCTCCTGTCTGATCATGACTTTGCCCATGATTTCTTTTCTAAAATCTACAACACCCTCTGTCGCTCATTCTGCATCATGCTCTGCTTCCACCTTCAGGCCCTTACACATTCCTTCCTCGCCTCCTTCACCCCAACCTCAGGAGGGACGAATGCCCTCTCCCCACTTTAGCTAACAAATCATGTGGTCCTATTTGGCATGGTCACATAAATCACTTGCCTGGATTGCTCCCTACCTTTCCAACTGAGCTTTTTACCTATCATGGGACTCGAGCACCTCTAGCTCCCGGTAGAGGTGCCCAGAATACTCTGTCCTTGAACCTCTAGTCTCCGTCCTTCTGCATCCTGTTAACTTGGAAAACCCGTCTCATCCTCGGCTTTCTCTTAGCTCTGAATTGCACATGTTCTCATTGCACGCCTTTCCCCCCTGGCCACTCCTACCACATCGCAAATGGTCTTTCAGCTGTCCAGCAAAGGATGGCACTCCAGTGCCTCATGCTTAACTCAGCAAAGAAATGATCAACTCCTGTTAATGTTCCACTTTTCCTTCCCCCTATACATCTATTTCCCCATACCATCTCACATCATCCACTAAGGCTTGCAACCTCGGGGTTAACTTTCACAAGGGACATAACCACACATTCATCAACTCCCCTGTGACTGCCACCAGACTCCACTTTCTAAACAAAATGAAAATTCAGGTTTCTCACTTGCTGCTTCAACTAAACACTAAACTACACCCTTGTGCGCAGTTGGCTTGATTATTGCTATGGCAATCTTTACCAATGTGTCTCCCTTAATAGAATTCTTAGTTTTGGAGCTTATACCCTTTATAACCCTGTTCACTCTACCTCTACTCACTGCATCTATGCTGGAGCGGACTCGCATGCATCACTGATCCCAATTCAAATTCCTCCTGATCTTTAAGTCTATCCATACGGTAGTTCCCTCCATCAGTCCAACTCCATTACCCATTACCCATTTGCGCACTTGTCCCTATCGCCCCGCCCCACCTCTCCATTTTCAGCGCTTCCACTTCACTGTGTCTCACATCCTATGCTTCTCAGTAATGTTTACCGCTAGAACTCACTCCCTTCTTCCGCTGAAAGTATAACTTCTATGCCAGCTTTCAAACATTACTTAAAAGCCCACTTCTCCCTCAAGGGTCCCCTGCCAACACCCTTCGCCTTGTCCCACCACCCGAAACTTCCACGCTAATATATGTGCATATAGTATATTTCACCTTCATGATATTATGCTGTTAAGTATTGACCGATAAATACTTTTATTGTTGAGTCTGTCCGTGACCAAGATCTTGTACTGATTTTGGTGCCAGAGGTGGAAGCGCACGTTTGCAAACAGTGAATCTGTGGCGAGCTGTTAGGTAGCACATTGGTGAACAGTCGCTCACTCTTTGTCCTTCATGCAAACTGCTGCCCACATACAGGGCATGGATGGACCGGATAGTGTAACACTGCACAGTCTGTATAGAACCTGTATAAAATATAATACACAGGTTTTAAGATGCGTAGAGCAAATCCAGCCATTTGGGATGTATGCACATTTCTTTTTCACTAATCCAATTGAAGGAAATAGTATTACAAATAAAATATCTTTATGCAATTATCTCCTCATTCGCATTGGCAGACAGGACACATTCTTTCATTAGAACCTAGTAATTAGTTACAAAACGCTTCACGTGGATTTAATTACCTATCAGTCTACAGCTTCATTAATTACTTTGATCTCATTGAATCAGTAAAATATTTTCTGCCTGAAGCAACTGCCCGTCACATGTTTGCAGGGCTTCTGGGTTTTACACTGAATACATAGCAGCCAGGTAAATTATTCAACAGCTTTAATGATTTTTTTCCCCCCCTTTTAAATCAGACACACTTCAATCGACATAACGGGGAAGGGGCGGGACTATCTAGGCCGCTCGGAATGATAATGACTGCACAGCAAAAGCTAGACACCAGAAAGAGCAGGAGGCCACTGCACTATGAACTATACAATTAAGGACCCCACTACACAGCCCTGCCTGCACCGTGACTGTTAAAAATCCCCAGCCAAACGTGGAGGGCAGTGAATAGTAAAAGAAAAATGTAATTCCTAAGAGAAGTGCAACAAAATGCGGGGCCAGGACAAAGACAAGTTTCTCGATTTTGAAACATTCCAAACAGCCTTCTAGATGCACAATTCAAACATCACCGAGAAGGTTACTGAGGGTTAGAGAAGGTACTTTTAGAATGGAAAATAGAGGATTACATCGGAGTGCTGTATAAACAGATCTACGAATAGGCAAGAGCTGTAAGATGAGTGAGAGGACAATTGTCACCCTAATTAATGCGAACATTATAAGCTACTCACTGTAGTGACTAACGTACTCATGGCCACAGTCCCTAGTTCCCTTTCCTCAATACTCTATGGATGTCCCTTGCTAGGGACGGGAGACGGAACCTTTTTCACCAGAAAAAAACCTCCGCCCACCATCGCCACTCCTCAGTCCCCATTGACGAGTCAACAAAACGTTGACAATATTACCATTGCCTAATGACACCAGTTTTATTAGGGGGGAGGATGGTGTGACATATGGAGGAACAGGGACTATGGACTAGGAGTACATTAGTCACTACGGTGAGTAACTTATAATTACTCCTACATCCTGTACCCTTTCCTCCAAACTGTATGGGCGATTACAACTGAATGTAGCCCCAGGGTGGAGAGGTAACCCTCCTTAAGAAAACAAGTTCTTTAACATTGCCTGCCTGAATATCGTGCATGACATGGAGCCAGCATCCAAACAGTAATGCTTGCCGAAGGCCGAAAGAGAGGCCCACGTGGCCGTCCTGCTGATGACCTGCCACGGGACGTATCTGTGGAACACGATTGCCGTGGCCTTGGCTCCTATGGCGTGGACATGCATATTTGCCGGAAGCGGTTTGTGCTGCCACTCATAGGCCTCCTTAATGGCCAAAATCATCGACATTTCTATGGAGGCCTTAGAAGCCCGATATCCTGGCTTTGACCCATCGAAGGTGACAAAGAGAGCCTCAGATTTGCTGAAGCTCTTCGTTCTGTCCATGTAGAATTTTAGAGTGCGCCCAGCATCTAGACAGTGCAGGACCCTCTGAGCATCATCCTTAGGGTGCGCAAAAAAAGTGGGTAAAACCATCTCCTCATTTAGGTGGAACAAAGAGTCAATCTTAGTGTTAAGCTCACCTGGTCTCTGTGGAGGCGTTGGGGCATGGTTGCAGCCCTCCCAGGAGTTAGATCACCCCCGTCCGGTCTTTCCCTCTGCGGATAAGTTGTTAGCGGCGGTAATTGTTGACACTGCTCCTGCGTGGATATGAGAAAACGTGAGTGCACTGATCAGTGATTATTGTGCCACTCAAACCCTTCTAACCAAGGTGCGATTTCTGTGGGCATGTACCGGGCCATAGGTCTCACCTGTTAATTATTGATGGTAAGCTCTCCGCCCTGCTACTTCTGGCAGGGGCACTTGTCGATGGGATCTAGTTCCTTCACTGATCCTTGGTAAGTAATAGTCCAGCCCAGCTGCTTTTCCTCTCGTCTCTTTCCCTTTCCTCTTTGCCTATTCTCGTTTTCTGTCGTAGTATTATTGCTCTCTCAATATTGCTGTTAATTCCTGACAAACATTTTCTCTCCTGTTTTCTTCCCAATAGATGGAAATGCAGTTCAAAAGCAGCTGTGGGGGTGCGGAACGCGGCCAGGAAGAAGATGGTTGAAACCATAATGTCCAACAACAGGGGAGTGATGGTTTAAGGCAAAGCGCGAGGTTCGGTGGTAGCGCAACCTTAAACTGATTGTCTTTTAAGTGTCTAACCTTGCCTTTACTTTTTACTTGCAGGTGCTGCCGTTGCTGGCTAAGCGCGTCGTGTTGCGCTGCCAAGATGAAGATTTCAGTGTCCCAGAAGATTTGAAGATGAGCTGCGGTGCCAGGATGAAGATGTCAGCATTCCGGAAGCTTTGGAGAAGAATGTCAGGATCAACGATGACGCGCACAGGTGAGAGCAGGTTCCCCAGCTGGTAAGTATGAAAGCTGGAAGCAGGATTTCCAAAGGTAAGCTTAAACCCAGGCAGCGGTGAGTGTTACGCTGCATGGAAGTGCAGAATAACACGAAGCGTCTGCCTCAGGGATCGGAGCAGCTTATATAGCTGTGATCGTGGGCACGCCCACTAGGCCTGGCTTGCCTGCCACACCCTGCCACTCCCAGAGAGTCAGCACATGCAAGGCAACCCAATAGCAGCAGCAGCCCCAGCCTAGAGTACACGTGGGGCTGCTTTAATGATGAAAGTTCCCATGTTAAATGCACCTTGCACCCAAATGAGGTGTTATGCCCCAAAATAAAAGCATTCTTGTCCCAAATAAATGTTTCTGGTTATTGTATTCATGAGCCTGGCACCAAAGGTGCCAGGACTGTGTCCATCCGGGGCCCCTGTGCATGTGGCCCTTGAATGTTTGCGTTCATGGCCAGATGACCATGACACTTAGGCCAGAATGTGGTATGTGTTCTAAGGACCACCTTGTCATGGTGAAAAGTAGTGTAAGGCTCAGAAGCCACATGAGCTTGGATCTTGCTGACCCAGCGTGCAGACATAAGACCCACCAAGAGGGCCATCTTAATGGTGACCAGCCTGATGTCCGCGGACACCATTGGCTCAAAGGGTTTATGCGCCAAGGCACCAAACAGTATGCTGAGGTCCCACATGGGGTGTGGCTTCTTGTTAGGCGGGTAGAGTCTGGTAAGGCCCGCCAAATGTGTTTTAACCACCCGGTTGGTGGACGAAAAAACGTCCTCCTCAGAGTTCCGGTAGGCTCCAATGGCTGCCAGATAGGTACGGCAGGTGTCTATTTGCACCCCTGCGTAGGTAAGGTGTGCAGAGAAGGATAGCACATCATCCAACATGCAAGTAAGAGGATCAACCTCCTTAGACTCAGCCCAGTGGCAGAACCTAGACCACTTGCTTGTGTATGGGCTCCTAGTAGCATCGCTGCTAGCAACCTGAATGATGTCTAGGTTAGCCTGCGAAAGATGCATATGCTTCAATGTGATCTGTTCAGGAACCACGCTGCAAGGGCTAGCCTCTGCCGGGTGGGGTGGATGACCAAGCCCCCTTGCTGCAACAGTAGATGAGCTGGGCCCAATGGAAGGTGAATCGGAGGCTGATCGGACAGGCTGAGCAGCTCCGAGAACCAAGGTCTCGCGGGCCACCACGGAATGATACTGAGGTGGCAGGACTCCCTTATCTTGCAGATCACTGTGGACCAGGGGAGTGGGAGGAAATGCATATGCGTTGATGCTGTTCCATTGTAACTGTAAAGCGTTGCCCAGGGAGCAGAGGCCCTGTCCCTGCCAGGAAGCAACCTGGGGGCACTTCATGTTGTACCAGGTGGCGAAGAGATCCACCTGGGGATGCCCCCATCTGCTGAAGATCCCCTGAAGGACCTGATCGTTCAATTGCCATTCGTAATTGTCTGCACCCAACCTGCTGAGCCTGTCCGCCTCCAACTTGGACTCCCCTGTGAGGCGAATTGTCCTCAAGTGAATGTTGTTCTCCAGAGCCAACTCCCAAATGCTGACTGCCAGGCTGCATAGGGGAGGCGACCTGGTGCCACCCTGCTTGATCATGTAATACATGCTGGTGAAGTAGTCCGTTTGAATGAGGGTCATTTTGCCACTGATAAGCGGCAGGAAGGCTTTGAGAGCCAGCCAGATAGCCTTCAGCGCCAGCCAATTGATGTGAGCCTCCTGTTCCTGAAGAGACCAAACTCCATGGACACTGCTGCTGTCCAGAGTAGCCCCCACCAGCCCTCCAAGAAAGAATCGGTGGTGATGGTAACCTGAGGTGCTGATTGCCTGAAGGGTCTGCCTATCCTCAGGTTGCAGTCTGTGCTCCACCAGAGAAGGTCCTGGCGGAGAAAAGGATTAATGCCGACAAGTTCCGCCTGGGAATCCTGCTCCTTACTCCATGAGGCTGCGAAGTGCAGCTGTAATCTTCTCATTTTGAGCCTTGTGTATGGTACAGTCAGGCGACATGCTGCCATAATACCCAAGAGGTGCTGGTACCACCATGCTGAGGTCACAGCTCTGCAGAGAAAATAACCCGTGGACCCTCTTGATGGCCGTGATCTGATCCTCTAAGGGAAACACTCTCTCAGAGCTGGTATCCCAGATGAGGCCCAGGAACGTTAAGACTCTGCGTCAGCTCCAGTGGTGACTTCTTGAGATTGACAGAGAATTCCAATTCGTGTATCGTGTTTATGAGTGCGCAGGTGGTGTGCTGGACCGCCTCCGAGGATCTCGCCCTGACGAGCCAGTCATTTAGGTATGGATAGCCCCTTGCCCCTGGGCCCTGAGAAGGGCTGCCACTGCACTCAAGCTTGGTAAAGACCCGGGGGCGGATTTGAGGCCAAAGGATAGAACCTTGTATTGGCAGTGGAAGCCCATGATCCTGAACCTCAGGAAGGAGCAATGAGGTTGCCAAATCGGGACATGTAGGTATGCGTCCTTCAGATACACGGGGGAGCACATTCAGTCTCCCTTGGACAATGTCTACGCAATAAGCGCTGGGCTAACCATCTTGATCATTTGAAGAGGGAAGGAGAGGTTCGGGCTGGAAAGATCCACCACAACACTCAGGCCAGCCTGGTTCTTGTGTATGGCAAAAATCCTGGAGTAGAAGCCCATAACCCGCTAGGAGGCTGGGACTTCTTTCACTACGTGGCGCTCTACTAGTGATCGCATTTCCGCAAGCAGAGTTGTAGTCCAAATCTGTGGGAGTGGAGGGGATGAGAGAAGATCTGGTAGGCAGTAGCCCGTGGACACTACTGACAAGATCCAGGGCACCAATAGTGTGCGTGAAGGGCCAGCCTGTCCCCCGCCAGAGACACATGGACCCGGAGGGGAACGTCATGCCTTTTTCCCTCTGAGGCTGAGGAGGGGGACTGAAAGAAGCCCTTATTCCCCCACCTTGTGCTGCTTGCGCCAGTGCTGACTTGCCGATCGATCCGGCTGCCTGGACCTACGTTCCTGGAAGCCCCTGAACCCACCGAAGGCCCGCCCCTTGTCAGAACGCTGGTGCATCTGGCCATACGTCTTGGGCATGGACTTCATGAGGATAGATGAGGATTTCGCAGTCTGGGAACTGTTCTTCTCAAGTTCCTCATCGGTGGTGGAATTAAAGAGGTTGCTACCTTTGTATGGAAGGTCCAATATGCGCTCCTAGTTGTCCGGGTTGAATTTGGTAGCCCAGAGCCAGGCCGCCCTTCTCATTTCCATGGCGATGCAGATGGCACGGCCCGAGGTGTCTATATGCGCCAATGTGGACTCCATGATGTCTTGAGCCACTATCTTTGCTTCTGCCAGCCCCGCCTTGAAGCATGCCTGACTGAGCCGGAAGTTCCAAAAGGAAGTCTGCTATTTCCCCACCAAAGCCTTTGGTCAACGGCTGCGAGCATGGCATCCGCATTAGACCGACGAAGGTGCAACGAGGCGTTGGAATAGACCTTTTTTCCATATGCCTCCAAGATCTTCTCCTCCTTGCCTAGCAGAGCAGAGGACCGGGGGGGGCTAGGATGACTGCGGATTTGAGTAGATAGAGGCCACAGCCGAGGGTGTGCCAACAGCTAGAGTCTATCCCCCTCCAATTGCCTGTACTTGGCGTTGAGGTGCCAGTTGGTGAGCTGCGCCGAGTGGGGTTTAAGCCATCCCTTTTCGGCCAAGGCGACTTTCTGCATTGGAATCCTCCTTCTAGCCACGGGGCGTAAAGTAAGGACCTTGGCCAGGACCCCCGCCTCTGGTGTTCAACCTCGGGTTGTGGAAGCCCCAAGTATTCGGCCAGACCTGCAAGACGTTCATAGAATGTCTTGGCAAAGACTCTTCATCGGTATCCACCAGGGTGTCCTGCGGGTCCAGGATGGGTGTAGGAGTACTTGACGCCGCAGGTTGAGGTGTGGAGACCGGAGGCTGGTATGGAACCGCCTTGGGCGCAGGAGGCAGACAAGCAGGAACAGTGGGGGCCGGCGTGGGCAGCTGAGGCTCCGTGGGGGCCTGAGATGCTGGAGCCATAGGAGGAATGACTATGGGTGCAGGAGGCAGGACCTGAGGTAACATGTCCCTGATCACATCCCGAAGGATGGATCCCATCTGAGGGGATCTCTTAAGCATGAGGAATTTCTCAAAAAACCTGTCCTCACAGGCCAGAGGCGCAGGAGTAGAGCCCTGGGGTTGCTGAGGTCTGGGCGTACTCTGCCGAGCTGCCTGCGGGGTGTATCTGCCCTGTAGCGCTGAAGGATATGCTGTAGGCCACGTACCTGGTGAAGACTAGTCACACCTCAAAACTCGTTCTCTAACTTGCTCCCCAAAAGGGGACAGTATCGGACGAGCAGCCATCTTCTCTGATGCAGCGGCCATTTTGTCAGGCTGCATGCCACGTGCCTGCGCCGTGGTGCTTGCCACGCTAGGCCCTGCCTCCTCGAGGACTCTTGGCTGTGAAGCTTGAGGCCTACCCTACACCTCAGGATGGAGCCTGGTAGGCATTGTGCCCTTGGCTGCGTCGCCAGTAGTGCTGCCTAAAAGCGTCCCCTCAGACATTTGTCCGGTAGTAGGGCATTGCCCCTAAGGGTGGACACCCGGTAACAGAACGGTGCAGTCTTTCAGGGACGTCACTGGCAGGATCTAGCGACCCCTCTGCCTGGCAGCTGACAGCTGAAGCAGCCTCGGTACAGGTGCTGGTGTTAGAAACTGGACGGTCCCTCCCACTCGGACGTTTCCTCGGGAAGGAGTCACCCTTGCGGGGTGTGGATGGAAAAAGAGGCCCTACCTTGGGCCTTGACTTGTACTTAATGAAGTCCTTCAAGTCCTCTGAAGGCGATCGTTGAAAGAGCTCCCGCCTGTATAAATACCATATCAGATCACTGAGCTAACCTGTTCTTCAGAGCACGCGGTGTAAGCGCGTCACATGTAGTACAACCCTCCCAGCCGTGATCAGGGCCAAAGCAGCGGAGGCAAAGAAAGTGGGGTCGGACGTAGGGAAGAGCCCATCGCAGGCTGGACACCTGCTGAAGCCCAAAGACGTCGAAATGTGCTGGGGAGGAGAGTGGCGCCAGAGGACGAGTACCTGATTAAAGACAAAAGACTAAAGAAAGTATCCGGGTAAGAGTGCATGGAATTACAAGGCCGAAGCTAAACCCAGTAGTGCTGGTGAAAGGCGTCCGTTCCCGTCGACGCAGAAAAGAGGACTGAGGAGTGGTGCTGGTGGGTGGAGTCCGGGGAGTGAATGCTCCCGGAGCCGCGCCCATGTGCGCCTTTAAATTTAAAGGGGTAGAAGATTTTTTTCTGGTGAAAAAGGTTCCTTCTCCCGTCCATAGCGAGGGACGCCCATACAGTATGGAGGAAAGGAGGCAGGACGTAGGAGTATATGCCCTACAGACCTGATAGGTACACCCAACCAAGCAAGCATTGGCAAAGCCAACAGTTGCATCTTTTGTACAGGTAGTGGCTATGCATTTGCTAGGCACTAGTCACAAGCCCAGATTCCCACTTGATTTGCAAGCTGTTGAACGATGGATGAAAGGGGCAGCAAGGAGCCTGCTTGTACATAAGGAAAGCTTGCATCACCACTGCTGGAGTGTAACGTACCTGTTTCTGGATCTGAGGAAAGGTTGTAGAGCTGTTATCTTTGTTGCGACTTTCTGTGGGCGTGAAGGAAGATTGCCCCACTGCAGCTCATGCTGTCTCTGCTCTATGTGCTGGAGTTCACATCTTGCACTGGTACCCTTACTTATTTTTGCCTTTGGAGTATGTGAGTGGTCAATTGGGATTTGTTTGCGAACAGTTTAAGAAATCACTTGGAAGGATGAGAGAAAGTATGAGGGACAGTCTTCATTGCAGGGAAAGGTAGTAGGCACCCCAGAAATATGTCAGCTGTGTCACACCCTCATTGACCTGGCTTTTAGAGGTATCTTTCAACAGAAGGGAAACATGACAAACAAGGGTTGGTAGAAGGACTAGTACTCTCCCATTCAAAGGCCGGCTGCCCGAGTCTCCTTTCTCCTAAATGCTTTTGACTCCATGTCAGACTTTATTCCCGGTCTCTCTGTATCTTGAAGAGTAGACAAGAGCATCAGATTATGTGGTTTTGTCTTCTTCCTCCAATCTCCCTCTTCTATTTGATGGTGTTATTAGCCTAAAAGTATTTTCCAGCATCCCGTTCAATGAATGAAAATACTTTGCTAAGATGGCCACCATGGTTTTAGAAGGTGGGTCTCCGTATCATGGCGGCCAAACAAGCGAATTGAATGGAAGCTGATGCAGTGGCTGGTGCTGCCGCAGCAACAATCAGGTAAGTGGGCAGGGGAGATGGTTTGGGAAGAGTTGAGAAAAAACAAGAAAAACAGGAGTTGTGGGGGTGCAGTGGTGGGGGGAGAGATGGCGCTGTGGGCGGGCTGAGATCAACAGTTTCAGCCTGCGATCCACGGAACCGGATTGGCTGCTCCCCGCCCCGGGTGCTAATATCCATTATATAACCTCAGTCACTTTCTTACTATTTGGCCATTAATCACTCTGTTGCCTCATCTCTTCTTTGCCTCGTCCCATTTCTCCCTCTCTGATTGCCAAATGTATCCACCCCTTAAAGCCCTGGAATCCATGTCTAACTGTGGCTTTGAGACTCGTGACTGAGAACCAGCCCTTGCCCTGAGGGCCTCTCTTACAGATCTGAATCTAGTTAGCTTCCACTGCACTACTGAGGGATTACCACCAAACGTTGAGCCCTAAAAGAGATATGCAAACTATTTGACTTCAAGTATCTAGCTTGGTTGAAGAAGGCTGACTCCTGGATCATTTATATTCATGAATGAACGTGATCATCCATGTCAATGAGTGCATAATCAGCCAACAGTGGCAGCGGCCTTTGGCCCTTCTGCATGCCTCTCCCACCACTGTTGTGCAGTAAGGCAAAGATAATTAGTGAGTGGATACATTGTGGGGTATACAAAGAACTGACTCTTTAAATAAACACATACACTGTTACTAGTATTCATACAATTTTCCACCAGTTTGCAGCCAACCATATTCTTTCTGGTAACATCCTGTACTATGTAGTGCTCCTTTTGCTTAATAAGTGCAAATACTAAAGCTACCTTTATCTTGGGCCTCAGGCAGGTGGTCCATTGTGTATGGGATCAATTATCCTACCTGAAATGCTACCTTTTAAGAATTATTCTATGCCAATTTAAAACCATCAAGCTATGGCAAACTATAACCCTGTCCCCCAAATGTATTATAACCCTCAATCATCTCGCTTAATGGCACTTCACATTTGGGGGATCTTGTACACTCTGCAGGTTTCAGGAAACTGTGTTCCAACGTTCCAGGAGACTATCGAAACAGCGCATTAACTTTGCTGGCAATGTTTCTTCAGTTATCAACATGTTATTCCAATGCAAAGAACAAGTTACTTTCTTACCTGGTAACGTTCTTTCGATGGGATGGTCCGACGACGTTTTCTATATATATGACAGGTAATGTCCACAGCTTTGCTGCTTCATAAAATCTTTGGCGTCTTCGTCGATGACGTCGATCCGCCGTCCCCAAGGACCTCCTCCGACGGCCGACGTCACCCAATGTGATAAGTAGGACGCACGACGCCCATAGCCTCAGTTATAGTTTTTTCCCAGAACGTGTGCCACCAGTTTTCTGCCAGTCAGACACATAAGGCCTTGCGGAACGCAAGCTGCAATCGCAAAAGAAATTCTGCAGCGGGGAAGGCAGGGAGGGAGCGATATGGAATACGTCGTCGGACCACCCCATCGAAAGAACGTTACCAGGTAAGAAATTAACTTGTTCTTCGAGGGGATTGGGTCCTCCAACGTATTCCATATCTGCGACAGACTCACAAAGCAGTACCAAGCAAGGAGGTGGGAAAGAATTTAGAATACAAATTTAGCATGCCCAATCAAATTGCGGAATAGAGAGCTGCCTTGCCAAAGGCCAGATCTTGCCCCCTCATGGAATCGAGGGAATAGTGACGTACAAAAGTATGTACTGAAGCCCAGGTGGCTGCATCACAGATGTGACGAATAGGAACTCCCCTCTGCAGGGCAGTAGACGCAGCCACTCCTCTGGTAGAATGGGCCCGCAAGTCTGTTTCGTCACAGCTTGTCCCAAACGCTTTCCAGCGTAACCAATGAAAAGTTGATCGTCCACTCTGACCCGGGACATGCGCGAGATATAAAAGCTCAACGCTCTCCTAGGATCAAGCCTATGAAGCCTCTCCTCTTCCTTACCAGGATGTGGAGGAGGATAGAACTCCGGAAGAACAACCTTCTGGCTCAAATGAAATTCCGAAACCACCTTCGGAAGAAAAGAAGGACGAACTCTAAGAACAACCCTGTCCTTGTGAAATACAGTGAAGGATGGCTTAACTGAAAGTGCCTGTAACTCACTCACTCTGCGAGCGGAAGTAACCGCAACTAAAGTTTTCAGAGTTAACAGCCTCAAAGGGCAAGAATGTAAAGGCTCAAACGGAGCACCCATAAGAAACTTAACAAGTTTCAAATCCAAACCTGGCACCAAAAAAGGTGACGGAGGGAACACATTAATGAGCCCTTTCAAAAACTGCGAAATTAAAGGAATCTTAAAATAGGAACACTCTTCAGACGAGCGCTTAAATATGGACAGCGCCGCCAGGTAACCTTTAATGGTCCCCACTTGCAAGCCCCTGTGGGCCAAAGAAAGCGAAAAAGACAAAACCATGGGAATGTCGCATTCAAAAGGATCCACATTCTGAACTCTGCACCAGTCGCAGAACTTCTTCCAACGGCAACGGTACAGAGACTTAGTTGCTGGCCGCCTGGCCGAGAGCAACACCTCCATCACATCTTCAGGGAGGTCCCAATCCTTATACCTCAACCTTTCAGAAGCCAAGCGTGAAGATTGAGGGATCTGACCTCTGGATGGAGAACCTTACCCCCCCCCTGAGAGCAGATCGTCTCGGTAGGGAAGACGACGTGGAGGGCAGATGGACAAGTCTAGAAGGTCCGGGTACCACGTCCTCCGGGCCCACGCTGGAGCAATGAGGATCATCCGGGAACCGAACTTCCGTAACCTCCGCAACACTTGTGGGATGGCGGGGACTGGAGGAAACGTGTACAGCAGTGGGAATGACCACTCCACCACAAACGCGTCTCCTAAGGCTCCTTTTGGAGGAAATTCCTGCAAGCAAAACCTTTCGCACGTCCGGTTGACACTGGAGGCGAAGAGATCCACTTGAGGGGTCCCCCAAAGGGTGAAGATCTCCAGGAGAATCTCCTGAGCCAGCTCCCACTCTTGAGAGAACGTGTTCTGCCTGCTCAGAGCGTCCGCCGTCTCATTGTCGTCTCCGGCCAGATGAACTGCCGAGATCGAAACTTCCTGCTGGATGGCCCAGAACTAGAGCTGCACCCCCCCCCCCTTTTTGTTGAGGTAGTGCATGGCCACCGTGTTGTCCGTCAGAATCAGGACACTCTTCCCGCGCATAGTCGGCAGAAAAGCCTTCAGGGCTAGCCTGACGGCCCTCAGCTCCAACAGATTGATATGGAGTCTGGACTCCGACGGAGACCAACGACCGCTGACTGTCAGCTCGTTGGCATGAGCTCCCCATCCCGTGAGGGATGCGTCCGTCACGATCGTCACCTCTGGCCAGGGCAGCCAAAATGGGGCACCCTTCATCAGATTGCCCTCGACGACCCACCACAGAAGGTCCCGGGCTACCGAGGGCGGCACCTGAACAGGGTCCGACAGCCTGCCGGAGGACTGAGACCACTGGAGCTTGAGTGCCCACTGCAAAGATCTCATCCGCAGACGAGCCTCTGGCACCAGAAGAATGCAGGATGCCATGAGGCCGAGCAGTCTCAAGAACTCGGACGCTGGGAGAGTCTGGGCAAACTGAAACTTGTGCACCATCTGCTGAATGTGAAGAGCCCTCACCTGAGGAGGAAAACACTGCCCCAGGGACGTGTCGAGCACTTCTCCGATGTACTGGAGCTGCTGCGTTGGTGTCAAATGGGACTTCTTTAAATTGAGGGAGAAGCCCAGCCTGTGAAGGGAGTAGCAGGTGACGGAAAGATGATCCAGGACTTGCTCGGGAGAGCTCCCCCTGATCAACCAATCATCCAGGTAGGGGTAGACATGAATCCCCCCTTTCCTGAGATGCACTGCCACCACCACCATGAGCTTGGTGAAAAACCTCGGGGCGGAGGTCAATCCGAACGGCAGGACCCTAAACTGAAAGTGCGAGTCGCCAACCGCGAACCTCAGGTACTTCTTGTGCTTGGGATGGATCGGCACCTGGAAGTAAGCATCCTTGAGGTCGAGAGACACCAACCAGTCCTGAAGTTGAAGGGCCTGTAGGACTTGAGAAAGAGTCACCATCTTGAACTTGTCCTTTCTGAGGAGTTTGTTCAAACCGCGCAAGTCCATGATGGGTCTCAATCCCCTGTCTTTCTTTGAAATCAAAAAATAAGGGGAATACCATCCCTTGTTCCTCTCCGCTAAAGGCACCAGTTCTATGGCGCCTTTCTCCAGCAGGGCTTGAATTTCCTGCGCAAGGAGCGGATCCGGACTCTTCAAAGAGAGGTTCCCTGGTGGATTGTCGTGAGGCCTCTGCCGAAAAGGAAGACAGTAGCCGTGGGTCATGATCTCCAGAACCCACACATCCGAAGTAATGGCTTGCCACTCTACAAGATGCTGCGCCAGCCTTCCCCCAACCGGCGAACCATGGGACCTGGCCTCATGACTGAGTGGTAGCGGCTGCGGCGTTGCCTGAGGGCAAAGAGGCAACTGCCCGTGCTTCGGTACTCGAAGTCCTTGGCACCTCGAGTACCTTTGTTTCCACCTCTGGCACTCTTACGATGGCCTCTTTGACTGCTAGCTCCTCTCGCTTTACTGAAGGACGAGTAATAACGAAAGGAACCTCCCCTCCATTGCTGTCCCCTAGGACGAAAAGGCAGAGGTTAGCGAACTGCAGCGCCCAACGACTTTGCTGCAGCTTTGGAGGTCTGCAACCTCTCAAGGCTCTCGTCAGCCTTGCTGCCAAAAAGGTGTTCACCATCAAAGGGCATGTTGAGGAGCCGGGACTGCACATCAGGAGCGAACCCAGACTTCCTCAACCACGCAAACCTGCGCATTATGGTGCTCGCCGCCATGGACCAGCTGACACAATCCGCCAAGTCCAAACCCGACTGAACGGCCTCACACATGGCATCCTTGCCATCCTAAACCATAGCAAGGAAACCATCCCGTTCGTCCCCTTTGGGAATATGATCAGCCGCTTATGCAACACAGTTCCACAGAGTGTGTGAAACAAGATAAGGCACATATGGAGTTGGCCGCCTGAAGCGCCATACCCCCGAAGAAAACACTTTCTTCGCCCAGCCGTCAAAACGTTTGTCGTCCCTATCCGGAGGGATGGTAGATACGACGCCTGCTTTGCCGGGGCTGTAGCTACCTGACCTGCACCACCAAACTCTCCGGGGTGGGGTGCCTAGACAAGTAGCAGGGGTCGCTACTGGCTGGACGGTATTTTCGCGACAAAGACTTGCCTACTGCCGGGAGTCTCTCCGGAGCAGTCCAAGCCGCCGCCACCCTTCTCTGCAAAGCCACATGAAAAGGCAAAACCGGGTCAGTGGGTGGACCGAGATCAAGGATGTCCGTGAGATCATCCTGAACAAACTCCCCTGGGGGAGCCGGCCAACCCAAGTACTCGGTAACCCGAGACATAAGGCGCCGATATGACGAATCGGCATGAGTGCCAGGCTCCGGCCGACAAAACTCCACCTCCAGAGAGGTGTCCAGTCCACTGGCATCATGCAGTGACTGCCTCAGGTCATCAAACTGACTATGGCCCGAGTTAAGTTCATCCGGAACCAGACCGCCATCAGAGCCTTCATGACCCTCTGAAATGTACTCCAGGCGGAGAGAGGAAGACCTCTGCAGACCAAAGCAGTGCCAGACCTTAGCCATAGCCTTTTTAGGGGCCAACCCCATGCCACGGGGCCCCTCCGACATCACCGTCTTGAAAGACGTCGAGGGCTCCGAGCGAGTCGGCGCCCGCGTCGACAGAAAAGGCATCGACGTCGAGCGAATCGGCGTCGACGTCAGCTGCAACGCCTCCAGCATCGGCGGCGTCGACACAGTCCTTGAAGCCGGAGCTCCGAGCGTGTCTTTCGACAGCCCGAGCGCCGACGACCCCCTCGAAGATGGAACCTTGAGCGTAATCGTCGACTACCTCGGCGCCACAGGCGTTGACGTCTTCTTTGAAGACGGCACAGGATCACGCCGTCTCGAGCGCGTCGAGGACCGGGACCTGGAACGGGCATGGCGAGAATGGCTACCCTTGTCCGAGCGGGACCTCTCCCACGAGCCGTGCCGACCACCCGAGCCCGAAGGAGTACGGGCGGTGTCTCTCGACCGGTGCCGACCGACCCCACTCGGAGGCGCAGATGGACCGGTGCCCTGCAATTCCAGAATCGCTAGCATCTGCTTCCCGAAGGAAGCCCATTCCTCCAGTGTCGCTTGCATGGAGGGATAAGCGACCCGCCGACGGGCGGAGTCCTCGGAAGAGGACGGGGAAGGTGACCTATGCTGGCGCTTCCTGGAATGCCTAGAAGAGGCGGAGGAGTGGCTAGACCGACTCCTGGAAGGAGACCCACCGTACTTCCGATGACGACGCGGAGAGTCACCCCTCGAGTCATCGGTCGAAAGCCCTGCAGACCTCGACTTCCGGGGCTTAGCCACCCGACCTACTGACAGTTTCTTCTTGCGTTCTCGCAAGGCCTTCGCAGTGAGCGACTGGCAGTCGACACAGTCGTCCGTATCGTGGGCCTCCCCGAGGCACCAGAGGCAGGCGTCGTGCGAGTCCGTGACCGACATCTTGGACCCACAGTCCCCGCAGTTCTTGAAGCCCGGACGCGGGGTCGAAGATGAGAAAGACATTGCTACAAAGAAACCGAACAGGTTCAACGAACCGAGAAAGAAAACAGTAACTCCAACGAGTCGAGGCGTACCGAGATTCACGAAGCGAACACGTTCGCGGAAAAAACGGAACTGAGGCTATGGGCGTCATGCGTCCTACTTATCACATCGGGTGACGTCGGCCATCGGAGGAGGTCCTCGGGGACGGCGCATCGACGTAGGACGCAGACGCCAAAGATTTTCCGAAGCAGCACAGCTGTGGACATTACCTGTCATGGATATGGAATGCGTCGGAGGACCCAAACCCCTCAAACATATTTTATGATATCAAGTTCATGGGTTAAGTTCAATTTTCTTAGGACAGGTAGATACAGCAAGTTAATTATCCTGCATGTCCGGCAGTATTTTAAATATTTACCCAGACCTGTACAGATACCAGAAACAGTGATGTGAGCTAAACAACCAAGACTGCCTGAGCAAGATAGACTGGAAAAGGGACAACTTGACATCTCTGTAAACTGTCTTACACCTTAACGATTTCAGATAACACAGTAACTGAGCCCGTGCTAAAGGTACCCGCTTTTAATCATTCTTTGGCATCGACGTGCAGCTTTTCGTTATGCATGGTGAGATTACATTTACCATTCAGCAAACAAATATGTTTTTGTGTGCCAAGGAAATGGGCTAGTAAGCTTTGACAAAATTATTTATATTCAGGTTTTATTTTATTGTATGCAGGTAAATATTGACCACCCAATTAGGGAAAGAATGGGGGTTTGGCTTCATGTGCAGATAACCAAAAGTCAAAACAAACAGTTGCAGGATGCTAAGTAATTGCAACCCAGCAAGGGACACTGCCGAGGTACTTGGCATCACACTTTAAAGTGACACTGATCCACTCCTCGCTAAGCTGGCCTACGAGTAACTAGTGCCTTTTTGGAAAATATTTGTACACTTGACCTGTGCCCTGCTCATTCCACTGTCTAACTTTTTTTCGGTATTCTATCTGCCCTTACTCGCTTCTCTTTCTCTACAGAAATACAGATTTTTCACGTAATAGGCAACAGCTTCTAAAAGCAGCAGACTGTTAACCCTGCTCATCCCAAAAATAACCCGAGTCTACACTGATGAAAACGAACAGGCTGAATCCTGTAAAGGATGTACATTCCAGGGATATCGAAAACCCATTCACCTGTTCTAGTGTGGACTGGGCGACAGCTCCCAGAGGGAATGTTTGGCTCTTTGGGCACAGGGTTGACCTCCAGACCAGGGGCAGACAGGCTTCATCAGAGCATTTTGGCGTACTAAAGTGTGGCTACATGATGTGCTGGTGTAAACCAAACAGAATGGAGACAAAGGTAATTTTGGGTTGGCAAAGGTGTAAATGCCCATAAGATGGTCATGGGCATAGAATCGGAGAGTACAAAACCAAATTCCTTCCAGTGGGCTATTTTCCCTCTACCTGCACTCTCATGCCAAAGTGTTGCCACACCCAAGGGACATTAAATGCAATCAATGACGCAAAACAGAAAAAAACGGGTACATGCTCGTATCCTTTGCTTTTGATTTAATTGCCTAACATTACTAATAGTGTTCTGCTGCCCTGGATGTTTAGCTCGGAATACTGCACCTGTATCTCAACCCACAGTGCAGTAAATTCACCGACGTTTGCACAACACTTTATTTTAGCTTTGTTATCCCCATTGTTTTTTTTAAACTTGATGTACGGTGCTCTAATGCATTTCCTCCTCGTTCATCTTCTTCATCACAGACCTTACTCTATGAGGTGAACCCTCACCAGGAGAAAAAAAAAACAGTACAATGCACAGGCAGATATAGAAGGTCCTGTAGCACAAAAAAGATATAGGTCAAGGACTCGGACGAGGAAGACCTGTATGCGGAGTAATTAAGACTACCGAGTAAGTAATCGGGCCATTTCTATACCACCCATATCAAGCCATTAAAGTGTAATTAAATATACATCAAGAGTAGTACTTCGATCAAATAAGCGTGGGCCATAAAACAGCATGCTCCATTTTGAAAGAAAGACTTTAGACAATGCGTGCATGTCACACATTAGCCTGACCCAGTTTGCAAAAGTCTACCCTGTCAGCAGATGGCAGTAAGAGGACTTGACTATTTCTGCGTTGACCACTGAAGATTCTTAAAGCGTTCTTTCCATGACACAAACACATTCTTTCCATTGGTAGAAATATTAAGAAGAGGAGAAATCACATACGTTAAACGCCTTGCACGCCAATCAATATTTGCATCATGGCAAACCGGGCTTCATTTTTCACAACCCCAATAAGGTTCAGATCAGATTTTTCTTTTGTTATGCTGCACATGGAAGCAAGGGAGCACACTTGCAGAAATGTGCAGGGGTAAAAATCAAGATGGCCGCAGCAGCCACAGCTAGGGCTGCCACAATGAACTCCCATCATGCTTAAATCCGCCTCCAGCTCGTTCCCAGAGGCTAGACTCAACACCTGACCACAAATAAACCTACATGGGCTGGCCTGGGCTGGCCTTTGGCCCCACCAGTGATCATGGTCTGGCTGGTCCCGTACATCCATTTTAAACAAAGAAAAAGGAGAAACACGTGTATGTCATATTTTCCGGGTTGGTTATTAAAAATGTGCATTGACGCAGAATTGAATATATTCACCAACTGCCTACACTCCTTTTCAGTTCTATTAATCACTTTATCACGAAGAATTTTCATCTTCCAGCATAGTTCATGTGCAGAGAGACTAAATTGCTTGCAATTTTGGACATGCCATAGGTCGGTTATTCAGGTCGATCTCTTCTAGGTCACATGAAGAACTGGGGACGGCATCCGCCGAGTTTGAATTGTTCGGGAAAGGCTCCTGGCATTCTGGAGGTCGGAGAAGCAAGGAGGAAGTGCCGCTCTTTGATATACTGGATAATCTGGGTGTTTCATTTACCAATTATGCTGACAACACCCAGATCCTTATCCCCATCCAAGGAGACTACGAGAAAGATGCAACTCTTATAAACAGAATGTATCAAATCATTCAAACCTGGATGGCCACACATGGACTATGTCTCAATGACGAAAAGACTGAACTCCTTTTCATTGGGTCCACCACTAGACTAAACAAACACCCTCACCTTTACAAATCCATAACTATTGACAACATTAAGATTAAAGTTGCCAAAGAAGTGAAAACTTTAGGTTTCTACTTAGACTCCGCCCTAAACCTCAACAAGCAAATATATATGTCACAGTTTCTGCAACCAGTTACACATGCAAACTAATTTATGCATGTTACCCATTTCTGACCACCAAAAGCTGTACCACGATTGCACAGGCACTAATTCTATCCAAATTGGATTACTGTAATGCACTCTACCTAGGCACCAGCAAATACAATACCAACAAACTCCAAACCCTCCAAAACAATGCCTTGAGAACTGCCCTAAGCATTCTCAAAGGTCAGCACATTTCTGACCATAGACAATCTACTAAAAGGCTATCCATTAAAGACAGAGTCCAGTTCAAAACTCTACATCTGACATACAAATGCATAAACAACAAAGCACCTATATACCTTACAGAGAGATTCATTAAACATACTTCTGAACGTCCTCTTAGAAAGGCACATTCTAATAGCATCAGAATCCCTAACTTTAAACTTAAAAGACGGGAGGTTCTAGCTTTCCAGTATTGGCAGCTAAACTGTGGAATTCAATACCGGATTCCCTAAGAGCGTCACCCTCCCCTCACTTATTCAAAGCCAGCGTCAAACAATGGTTGCACACCTGTGATGCACGACGCCCGCATCCATGATCTATATAATGTATATTACTGCACCTACTCTGTATATTCACACTATTGTAAAACTGTAAATAATCCCTGTACTCCCTTTTCACATGTATATTATTCATCTTGTATATTGTTTTTATCCTGCATCGTTTACTTTTCTGTACTGTAACCAGATTCTTGCAAACGCCCAGATGCCTGACGGCCCGGTGCGCTCTATAAATAAACAATACAAGAGAACCGTGCAACGAGCAGGGAGACTCGGCATACCTGCGAACATCCTCGGCAGAACCCAGAAGTCCTGCGACTGGCTGCAAACGCCCTGGAGAGCAGTGTTCCCTCTAAGCTGTGCGCATGTGCGCTTGCCCAGCTTCCTTCTGGGTGCCGCTCAGAAGATTTTTAGCAGCGCACACAGACAATTCTTAGATATTCAAAAATATGTAATAAAGCACAAGCCACAGCAATTCATTGAAATGAGCTTTCTCTTAAAATAAGCAACTAGTCTTGATATTCTGCTAATTTGCATTACGCTACTATGCAAGGGTGACAATAAACACCTAAAATACCTAACAGCAAAATACACACATAAGAGGTTAAAAACTAATATGAAAAACTGGATCCATTAACATAAGATTCTAACCAAGATATGCCTGCACACATTAACCATAATGTTCCCTCCCCACCTATGACTCCTAAGCTTGATTCTACCACGCTTTGACCTTATGACTCTAACTTCTGCCCCAGAGCACATTAAGATAGTACCGGACAACCTTGACTCCGCCTCTCTTGGCTCTGCGAAAGGTTAGCAGATGTGTACCTACATCCACTTGATATGATATGGTTTTATGTTTGTTGTAATATGAATGATATGAATAACAGGAATAACGTTCAAGTGCCAGAATTTCTGTTACTCATTGTGTCTTACCAAAAGCACGATACAATCTAACTACCAGCTAAAATATTGGATACTGACTGTAAATAAGCAGGCCACCTGGATGTGTAACCTTATCCCATACTTCCTCTTCTTTGTACATATGTGACGCAAGTGCTTTGAAGCCGCACCCTTGCTAGTGAACACATTATAAAACTCAAATATGAATTTGCCCTATAAGGATTTTTAGAAGACAAATGTGACGCTCAGCGGCTCCTACTTTAGCATTAATAACATTACCCTATAAGTAGAGAGCTACATTGCAATATAATTTACTTTGCCAACAAGGGATAATTGGTATGAACTATGCCTGGGATTACCCGTCCACATTATCAGGGCAGGAGAATGATTTTACACAATCTGCCTCGTTTCCAAGTGTTCAGAGTTCCTTTGGGCATAGACCATCATACATTATATGGTAACTCGCTGCTATGCAAAAAACTGTTTCACTCAGCACTGTGTAATCCTACACAATGATATAAGTGTGGGGTATTTTGCAAACAATCTTTTATGCGCTGCAAAAGAATTGCGTACATGCAGAGTCATGGCATTCTTAAAATGCACATAATATGTTGAGGCATTAAATATGCCTTGCTTGCAAAGTATTGTGGCTCTGCAAATATCCCAGTGAGTGCTTACTACTACAATCCCTCACGTTTTACAGTGCTCTATCAACTAGTATTGTAGGCAACCACAGGGCCCGGGGAAGGGTAAGAGTGGAAGAACACAGGTCATCACTTCTTGCGGGTAATGATCAAAGCAGCAAATTAAAAAAACCAAGTCAGAAGTTTCGGCAGTACACTGAAGGAAATGTGTTGCTCGTTTGCTAAAGGATAGGAAATTCTAGTACCCGTCTAGACAACAGCACCTTCTTTTTATTTCTATGCTCAAATGCTGAGGTCTTTTAAATATAACCATGCACTCTGTATCGTCTCTAGCATCTCTCTGCATCTTATTTAACTCATAACAAAGAATTACAGAACAGGGATCCACATTTACAGACGAAGGGACTCAATCTGTTCTATCTCTCAAGATTTGATGCCATTAACTTAAAAGGCATATATATGTGATATTCTTATATATTTATGTCGCCTGTCATTTCATTTTCTATGTTGGGGTTACAAGCAAGGCTCTAATCAGATTTTGCTCCCTACCTGGAGCCAAATGATTTTTCAGGGAGTAAAAAAGTTATTAGCTTTGCCAATAGGAATACTTTCTGATTATTAAAATATGTTCTTCCCCTTAAAATTCCTGTTGAGTTCAGGCATTAATATTAGAAGAGTTCCTTCCTATGCCACTGCTCTACTGGTCACCAATTCGACAAAATATCAGTGGAGCTTTGTGGGTTGATGAAACAAAATGTTCATGGTTTCTCATTTTTGGTGGGCACATTTTCATATTTAGGGAGTAAAAATGGATGGTCTATATGTCTCTTAGCTGTAAGGCTGGTGTTATCAATACCAAAAGGACAACGTAATGTGGATAGTAAGCAGAGGCACAGGAATATTTGATCATCATATTCTGAGGTGCAGCTATTCTGATGCAATTATCATCCTTACACAAATTATTAGATGCATGTTCTCCTGGCCCTTGAATTACTTCATTAAAGTGACACTTGAACTCCTGTCTGAATTTCTTGGCAGCCACATCAGTTTATGACGACATATACTTGTGTTTTGTAGTACACATGAGTGATTTTCCAGTGGCATAAAACATTTGCAAGGTACTGTGGCAGATGTTGAAGTCTTGGACTGGTTGAGTTTTCTGTTTAATCACATATAGCATATTCTATTTCAGCCTTTGTGTTTGTAAAAAGTGTAGTAAGATTGTAAGATCTGTCAAGAATTGAAGTGGCTGGGAAGAGGAAATTACTTTCCAAACTCTCTTCTGTGACGGTAGTTCACTACATATGCACGCTCACAAAGTGGCTTACCTCATTAGTCAGTTGCGCACATGGAAAATAATGTGCGCACAGCAGCAAACCAGTTCCGCACATAGAGCAAAATAATTAGAGGGAACATTGCTGGAGAGCCCAGATCCCTCGTGGCCCATGAAGAAAGGTACACAGGTGGCAAAAAAGGCATTGCGGGAACTAAGAAGGTTGTATGCTATACATCGTGCAAAGGGGATTGCCAATAAAGGGTCTGGGACCCGTATTACAGCAAAGAGACTACCTCATATTGTTGGCCACCCGATAGTACTTGGCAGAAAAACCAAGTCTACCCAGGAGGTCATTAAAGAAGAAATGGGAGTCTGGGACCCGCACCCATATAAATAAGATAATCACTGCTCTTCATAGTCACGGTACCTGGCAACGTAGTGGACCACGTGGGCTGCGAGACAGAAATACAAGAAAGCCCAACGGGAAGAGAGTCATTCCCCCTGCTGTTTGTGAACATTGTCATAAAGGCCAAGTCATTCTCTTGGCACCAAGGTTTTAATTTGGAGCGTTGCCTTATTTGTGCACTGTGGCATTTTCAATCTGGAACTTTGTGTGGTGCTTTTGAAAAGAACTGCAACCTGGAGAAGGGAGCAATTCCCTCAGCAAATAATCCCTCCAGACTACTGGCATAGTAGTCCACGCTAGAAGACGAAAATGTGGCAATTCTTCTGCAGTAAGAAGACTCGCCAACCATTTAGTTTAGTTAGTAGTGCTAGGGAAGGAAATAGGTTTTGACCCAGGACAGTGGACTTTTGATTACGGACATTCTGACACATCCGTACTGTTGAGTTGAGGCTGGGAAACCCCCCATTAGTAATCAGGTTTTTCCTTTATTGTCTCACAAATAAAAGTCTTTAGCAACTATCATGCCACCTGTGTATCATTCTCTCCCTTCCACACTCTTAGAGCGGCCATGATGGGGCTGCCCGATTCCAAAATGGCAGGGCCCCCAAATGAAGTATTAGCCCTTCAGTTGCATGGCCAAACCAAATAACACCCACATAGGATGGGAGAGAGGGCCTCATGGTGACCATCAAATTCTAGGCTACAAATGTTCGTAACTCAAGCATTTAAAATAGATCCCTAATTGCGCAAATCCCAAAGCTCAAACAAGTTTAAGAAGCATTAGCAATGCCGAACATTTTGGGCTTTTGTGTAGGCATAGGAAAGGCATTTGCCAGGCACTGTCGGAGTGGTATTAACGGGTCATCAATGGTAGATGGTAGCAGCTGCAAAATGGTGCAAGTACTTGGGCATATAACAGCAGTGCTTGGAAAATGCCTAATACACAAGACAAAACTCATTTGTAACAGGGCTTCAGTGAAGGACACAGACAGTGCTTATAAATCGAGCGACTGAATGAAGACCTGGGGAAGACATTTCTATTACACCAGTAGCGCATCTACAGCTCCAATTAGGTCATTAACTTTCAGAAGACTTGAAAAAACACTGGCAGGCACTTTGAGCATAAAAACCATGTTAAGGCTTGATAAAGCTTGCTCAGAGATCCCAGGAGGATGTGTTTTGGGCAGAGAGGGGCAGGAACAGTCAATGGGTGGATAAATAATGTAAGGGTGCAGAAGTCAGGCTAGGACACAATGGTGGCATGGTTTTGGATAAAGACATTCAATAAGAAAGCGGGGAGAAAAGGTCCATCTATCCTTAAATCTAAGAGGGGTTTCCCAACTTCAAAGGAAACCAGTGAAATTGTCAGGAAGTCCAAAACTAAAAGGTCTGTCACTGTTGTGGCCCAAAACATAGTTTTTTCCCTAACACTAATTATCTAAGATAACTGTGCAAGGATGGTGTATTCTCAAAGTAAAACAGTGTTCTTGGTGTTTTCAATCAACAGAAAAGTTCCCAATTTCGCTGGTGATAAAGGGATGCAAAATAAGGTTCCAAAATACAGCATTCCAATGCCAGGGTTGTGCTCCTGTCGCCTAGACGTCTTGTTATCTTAAGTTACTAGACACTCCACAACAAACTGCCTCTTGATTTCACTGCTCTTCGATCTCAACAGCTTGGCACACTGTGCTACCAAGTGTAGGATTGCTTTCATCAGTTCCATAGCCCCTGACCATCCTGTTCCCAGTCTCTGATATGGCTGTGAGCCCAGGCTCACAAAAGTGGATGGGGTCATACTCCTGCTAAGCTAAAGTGTTCGCATGGATTGTCTCTCGCTTTTCTCTCACAGGGTCCCAGAACCTTCATGGCTTTAAACTTTGGTTTCTCATATGGGTGCAGGTCCCAGACTCGCACTGCTGTGTTGTATCCACTTGGTTCACTCACCTTCCAAATATATAACTGTCATACACTTTAGGGTCAGAGAGCCTCTTTTTCGGTTTCTGAGCTCACCCCGTTAAAACCCCCAGTCCTCTCACAACTCCTGGCAACCTGCGTACCTGTTTGTTTCCTTCTCTGCGGTACCAGCGGTTCCCGGGTCGCTGCATCCTTTTTGGAGGCTCTGGTAGTGTTTGGGCATCCAGTGGGGTCAACAGTGGTTCTGCAGACAGAAACCTTCCTCGAGCTGCGCGTTCTGACTCTTCCGCACTTCACAGGGTCCTGCGGCTCATGCCAGCTGCTTCGGTTCATGGCTCCAACTATTCCTCTTCAGGGGACGTCTCCCTCCCTATCACCCCTACGGTTGGGGAAGTTATCAGGGGATTTGTGTTGCCAATATCAGTCTCAGTGCTATGGACCTTTTTATGGAGGACGGGTTATGTTGCATGAGGTGGGGTTGGAGGCACTGGCCGCCTTTACCGCAAATGTTTGCCGATGGCTAGTGAGATAAAACTGTTACCCTCAAATGTCTGTGAGCTGAACAACTTTGTGAAAAGGAAGAGTGTGTACACTTATCTTCGTGGCCATACCATTTATATATCTCTATTACAGGAGACACACCCGACACCTGAAAGGCAAACCACTCTCACCAGAAAATCAGGGGGTGGGGAGGGTCTCATAGGCTCCACATACTCTGTATATGCCCACGGAGCGCTGACATAGATAGCTCCTACAGTACCCTTTAGGGTGACGCAGTCTCAGACAGATAATGAGGGCAGGATAGTACTTTCACAAGGGCTCTTGGAGAACGTGGGCTCTTGGAGAACGTGGACACTTGTATAATAAATACATATGCACCCAACCACAACACAGCGGCTTTCTTTCAGACACTTTACCCTTGACTTGGTCCCTACAGGAATGGTTCAGTCATATGGGGTGGTGACTTTCATTTCATCCTGAATCCCTGTATTGATAGACCAGACTCCAAAGTCCAGAACCTCCACCCCCGCCTTCTTCTGAATGCCCTGAACAAGGCATATGATGCAGGTTTTCTCCCGCTAAGCCTGAGAGAGTCAACAATAATACCTCTGCTGAAACCTAAAAAGCCCCCACAAGAATGTGGCTCTTACGGACCCCTGTCCATGCCCAACCAGGATAGCAAAATTAAGATGGCAACACTGGCAAATAGGCTAAAGAAAGTGATACACATATTGGTACACCCCGATCACACGGGTTATGTGCCTGGTAGAAATATGTCCTGGAATCTAAGACGTTTACACCATATCATGCACAGCACGGCTGGGAGACACTGTGTGCTATTGTTGCTCTTGATGCAATAAAGGCATTTGACTCCATTAAGTGTGATTGTGTGCATGCTACGCTACGCAGATTAGGCTTTGGCCCTTATTATATACGATGGGTGGAGATAATATATAGGGAGCCGGTGGCGAGAGTCAAAACCGGTAGGCATTTCTCTGAGCCTTGGGTGCTGGAGAAGGTCACTAGACAGGGCTGCCCGTTGTCCCCGCTGTTGTACATTCTGGCGATGGAGCTGGTGGCAACATACCTGCGATCGGTGTATATTGCGGTGGGTATACCGGTCATGGGCACTCATCACCTGATCTCCCTATATGCTGACAACACGCATATATTTGTGCAAAATCCGGATGATAACTTGGAATTGATAATCAAGGTCCTCGCTAGGTTTGCTCAGATTACGGGTATCACAGTTAGCATGGAAAAGTCCTCTCTGTTCCCATTGACTGGTCTGGCTAAGACTCAACCCAACAACCTGCCAGTGCTGGCTCTAAAGTGGAATGTGATCACATTCCGGTACTTGGGTGGGGGGGTTGACATTTTTCATGATCCAGTTCGGGAACTGGACAAAAAAACACAGGGGCCCTAGTAGGGATTAAGAATTCCATGGCTTTCTGGAACAAATTAACCCTTTCAGTGATGGGCAGAGCTGTACTGCTAAAAATGATCGCCCTCCCTAGGCACCTACACTATTTTGCAAACATCCCATAACCTATACCAAAGGCTTTCTTTAAAACTTTGGATTCCTTGTGTAGGGAATTCCTGTGGCACAACGGCAGATGTTGAATTGCATTAGCCTCACTGCAAAGACTGTATGAGGAGGGAGGCATTAAGGTCCCACACTTTGAGCTGTATTATATCGCAGGGCAGCTACAATTCGTGGTAGGTTGGTTGACAGACAAACCTACCCCAAACACCAAACTTCTGCAACCGGCGATGCCAGGCATCTTTCTGAAAGAATTGCTGTGTAGTAAAGGAACATACAAACTGCTACACATACCTGGTGACACTGGGCATACAACTGTGGGACACAGCTCTAGCATTAATAAAACTGAAGGATCCGTTTTCAGTGCAGATCCCTCTGGCTTCTCTGGCCCCAGAGGTGCTGCAGATGCACGGGAGTACTCAAACACACTGGGAACCTAAGGGCATTGCCACGATAGGGGACCTGCTAAGAGATGCCGCTTTCACACCATTTCTAGAATTAGCCAACACCACAGGGCTACATTATGGCCAATTCATGTTATATGGTACCATTAAAAACTTGATTGTGCACAGATGGCCAACGCAGATAGAAACAGCAGATGCACTCCCCTTAATTGATACAATGTATGACTTAGCAGAAGGCTCGCACACAATTTCTCGGCTGTACGGATTCCTTCCAGAGAGCAGATCCTCCTACGATGCAATCATTAGGTCCGGCAGGAGGAAGACCTGGGGACTCCGTTCCTGGAAACGCACTGGGCACAGGTATGACAGTACCATAAGAAAGTGTCCTGGAATGCACAACTGCAATTGATACAACTGTACGTCAGCCATAGAGCGTGTTTGACCCCTCAGGATATTCAACTTCCCCGGGCCTGCTAAGCAATGCCCTAAATGTGAAGCCACATGTTTTGGTCCTGTCCTAGGTTGGTAGGTTCATACGTATAAGGAAACAAAGTGAGAACCATGAGAAAATGTAGGTAGTTGAGTCTCATATCCCAGGTTCTGGTGGGACTGGCCCACCCACCAAGCAACATAGAGAAGAACTTGGCGGAGGAGCCCAGAGAACAATATATACAGACAACAGATAGTCGAGCCTGAAGCCATATTCTAAATTCCATTGGCAATGGCAAGAGCACAAAAAGATGCCTAAGGAGAAACAGAGATGGATAGGCTCAATGAGAATCTGCGTCCAAACGAGCTTGTTGGATTCCAAGGGTTTACTAGGTGTAAGCACCATAAATTATAAGTTACTCACCGTAGTGATACTCTTGGTCCTTCCTCCATACTGCATGGGCGTCCCTTCCAAGGGATGGGAGACGGAACCTTTTTCACCAGAAAAAAACCTTCCCCTTTAGAGGCGCGCAGGGGTGCAGCCCAGGGAGCATGCGCAGCCCTGACCCCCGCCTTCTGGCGCCACACCTCAGTCCCCATTGACGCATCGACAATAGATTTAACATTGCCTAATGACACCAGCATTATTAGGGGGAGGTTGGTGGGACGTATGGAGGAAAGGAGACTAAGAGTACATTTGAGTAACTTATAATTACTCTTATGTCCCGTCCCCTTTCCTCCATACTGCATGGGCGATTACAAATCAATGTAGCCTCAGGGTGGCGAGGAGACCCTCCTTAAGCAAATAGGTTCCTGACCGCCTGTCCGAAAGCCACATCAGATCTACAGCCGGCATCCAAACAGCAATGCTTGCAGAAAGCCGAGGGAGTGGCCGCCCTGCTTATGACTTGCCAAGGGACATTGCACTGGAATGCGATGGCCGTTGCCTTGGCCCTGACTGCGTGGTCATGCATATTCGCCTGGAGTGGCTTGTGCTGGCCCTCATGCACTTCTTTGATGGCCGAGACCATCCAGCAGGATATGGAAGCCTTGAAGGCCTGATAGCCTGGTCTTGAGCCTCTGAAATTGACAAACAGGGCGTCCAATTTGCGGAAGCCCTTGGTCCTGTCCAAGTAAAATTTCAGGGCACGCCTGACATCCAGGCAGTGCAGCACTATCTGTGCTTTGGGAAAAAACATAGGGAGGACCATTTCCTCTTTCAAGTGGAAAGCAGACAGCACCATGGGCAGAAATGCTCGGTGTGTCCGCAGGACTACTTGGTCCTTGTGAAAGTTAGTATATGGTTCTGCGGCGACCAGCGCCTAGATTTCGCTGACTCAAGGAGCTGAGGTGAGGCCGACTACTAAGGCCGTCTTGATGGTGACCAGCTTGATGTCCGCAGACACCATTGACTCGAACGGTTTGTGCGGCAGGACGCACAAGACTATGTTATGGTACCACACAGGGTGCGGCCTCTTGACGGGCGGGTAGAGACTTGCAAGTCTCGTCAGATGTTTCTTGATGATAGGATTGGAGGAGGAGAAGAAGATGCCTTCCTCCAAGTTCCTGTAAACTCCGATGGCGGGGAGGTATGTACGGGAGGTGTCAACCTGCATACCAGAGTGGGCGAGGTGCGCCGAGAAAGAGAGCATGTCGTACAAAGTGCACGCCGGGGGATTGATTTCTTTGAAGTCTGCCCAGTGGCACAATCTGGTCCATTTGCTTTTGTACTTGGCCCTGGTAGCCTTGCTCCTAGTGCCCTGTATGATCTCCAGATTAGCCTGGGAGAGGCTGAGGTGTGGCACGGGGTGGATGACTCTGCCCCACTGCTGTGCCAGAAGCTGTGCTGGGCCCGCGGGATGTGAATTGGGGGCATCTCCGAAAGGCTGAGCAGTTCCTAAAAGCATGGTCTGGCCGGCCACCATGGAGCTATTAGAATGAGGAGTTGGCAAGACTCCTTGATTTTGTAAATTACTCTGAATCGGCGGCGTGCGCGGAAAGGCGTAGGCCTTCATGCCGTTCCACTGGAGGTGAAATGCGTCACCCAGGGAGCTGGGGCCCTGTCCCTGCCAGGAGGCGAACTGAGGGCAATTCTTGTTGTGCCAGGTGGCAAAGAGATCCACCTGGGGATGAACCCACCTGTTGAAGATCTCCTGAATAATGAGGTAATTTAGCAGCCACTTGTAATTGTCCTCACCCAGCCTGCTGAACCTGTCCTCTTCCAGGTTGGATTCCCCCGGGAGGTGGACTGCCTTGAGGTAGATGTCATTTTCCAGGGCTCACTCCCACATGCCGATTGCCAGTCTGCACAGAGGAGTTCTGGTACCTCCCTGCTTGTTGACATAGTACATGGTGGTCGAATTGCCCGTCTGGATGAGGACAACCTTGCCCCTGAGAATTGGTAGGAATGCCCTGAGCGCTAGCCAGATGTGTTCAGCTCTAGCCAATTGATGTGGTATTCCTGCTCCTGTCGAATCCAGGTGCCGTGCACCAAGAGATCGTCCAAGGTGGCTGCCCAGCCCTAGAGCGAGAAATCCGTGGTGACGGTGGACTGCGCAGTGGGCAGACGGAAGGGCTTGCCCGTCCGTAGGTTGCAGTCTCTGGACCACCAAGTTAGGTCCGGGTGGAGAGAGGGAGGAGTGTTGAATATCTCGGATTGAGAGTCCCTCTCCTGGCTCCATGAGGCCGCAAAGTGCAGCTGAATCCTCCTCATCCTTAGTCTTGTGTGGGGGACGGCTAATATGACCACTGCCAATAGACCCAGTAGATGTTGATCCCACCATGCCGAGTTCACTTCTCTGCTGAGGAAGTGGGTGCTGGCCCTCTTGATGGCCGAGATTTTGTCCTCCGATGGAAATACCTTCACGAAGCACATGTCCCAGATGAGGCCCAAGAATGTCAGAGTCTGCGTAGGCAGTAGCTGGGACTTCCTGAGATTGAACGAGATGCCCAGATCGTGCAGTGTGTTCATAAGGGCAAGGGAAGAGTGGTGAACCGCTTCCGGAAAAGTAGCCCTGACGAGCCAGTCATCGAGGTATGGATAGATGGGGACGCCATGCGCTCTGAGGGGGGCTGCCACCGCATTCATGAGCCTGGTAACGAACCTGGGGGCCGAGTTGAGGCCAAAAGGAAGGACCTTGTATTGAAAATGGCAGCCCATGATCCTGAACCATAGGAAAGGACGATGGTGCTGCCAAATCAGGACGTGTAGGTACGTGTAATTCAGATCCAGGGAGCACATCCAGTCTCCCGTGTCAAATGGCTCTGCTATAAAAGCTGGCGTAACCATCTTCAATTCTTGCAGGGGTAAGGAGAGGTTGAGGGTGGAAAGGTCCAGCACAACTCTCAGGTAGATCTAATATGATTTCTGTACGTCCGAGTTGAATTTTGTTGCCCGGAGCCAGGCTGTCCTTCTCATGTCTGTGACAATACAGATGGCACGGCCAGAGGTATCAATATGGGCCGCGGTGGATTCCATGAGGTCATGCGCCACCAGCTTGGCCTCGGCTAGCCCCGCCTTAAAGCATGATTGGCTCTGAGTGAGGAGTTCCGGGGGGAAGCCTGCAATTTTCTACTATAATCTTTGGTTGGCGGCAGCCAGCATGGCATCGGCGTTAGCCTGACGAAGTTGCAAGGACGTGTTGGAATTAAGCTTCTTGCCATACGCCTCCAAGATCTTATCCTCCTTGCCTAGCAGCGCCGCAGAGGAGGAGGCGGCGGCGGATGAGGACGACTGAGGCTTGGAGTATAGTGATGCCGCAGTGATCACCGAGGAGTGTGCCTGAGGATGGGCCGAGAGCAAGAGTATTCCCCTCCATCTGCCTGTACGTGGCATCCATGTGTCGATTGACCGGCTGGGCCGAGTGGGGTTTAAGCCAGCCCTTCTTGGCCAGAGAGATTACATCGGTTTGCAGTGGAATCCCCGTTTTGGCAGAAGGGCGTCGCGTGAGGACGTCCGCCAGAACCCCCTCTGCCGGGTGCTCGACCTCGAGTTGGGTTAGGCCCAGATACTCCACCAGCCCAGCAAGACGTTCGTGGAAGGCCCTGGCTGAGGATGGCGTGTCAGGATCCTCCTCCTCATTCATATCCTCTGGATCAGGGGGATTCTGTGGATGAGGAGGAGGAGTTGACGCCAGAGGCTGGGGTACAGGGACCACGGCCGGAGTCGGCTAGGGAGCCGGAGGAGGCGGCTGCGGCGGGGCCAGGGGAGCCGACGGAGGCGCTTGTGGTTTCGCTAGCATAGCGGGAAGGACTTCCCTGATTCTGTCTTTGAGGATAACCCCCATCCGAGGTGACTTCATGAGGCTGAGGAACCTCTCGAAGAAACCCTCTACACTGGCCGAGGAGGTGGCAGGGGGCGCTGAGGGTGTAGTGGGGCGCTGCTTACCCTGCCTGTATGGAAGCAGAGGAAAGCTGCCCTGCGCAAAAGAGGGGTAGGCTGCAGGCCACGTACCTGGTTGAGGCCAGTCCCACCTTGACACTCGTTCTTCGCTGAATTCCTGGAATGGCGTCGGACGAGTGCCTCTGTCTGGCGCAGCGACCATCTTGTTGAGCTGCCTGCCACGTGCCGGCGATGTGTTGCTCGGCCCGCTGGGCCCAGCCTCCTCCAAGACTCTTGCATGTGGATCACAAGGCCTACCCTGCTCCTCGGACCGAGGCCCGGTAGGTGCGACACCCTCGACCCGGGGGTCAGTAGAGCTGCGTTTAGGCGCCCCCTCCGATATATTACCAGTACTAGGGCGCAGCCTCTCTGCCATGGTGCCGGTACAAGGGTGAAGACCCGGTAAAAGAACCTTTCCAGTCCCTGAACACTGTCACCGGGAGGATCCCTCGGCCTGAAGGCCAGTAGCTGCAGAAGCCTCGGTGCACGTGCTGGTTCAAGGACCTGAACGGTCGCAACCGTGCGGGAAAGTCCTTGGGAATGAGTCTCCTTTGCGACGTGCGATGGAAAATACAGGCACTACCTTGGGCCTGGCTCGATGTTTCACAAAGTTCTTGAGGTCTTCGGAGGCGACTTCTGGAAGATCTCCCTCCACGTGGCCAGATTGTTATTCAGCGCTTTCGATGACATCGAGCCACACGCTGTACAAGCTTGCCAACTGTGGTCTGGGCCAAGGCAATGTAGGCAGATGACGTATGGGTCAGAAGTTGGGAAGAGCCCGTTGCAGGATGGACACCTGCTGAACCCTGTGGAAGTCAACATGCATGGAATTACATGGCCGAAGCCAAGCCCCAGGAATGCTGGTGATTTCGGCCCGTTCCCGTCGACACGGAAAAGGGGACTGAGGTGTGGCGCCAGAGGGCGGAGTCATGGCAGTGCATGTTCCCTGAGCCACACCCATGGACGCCTCTAAATTTAAAGAGGAAGGTTTTTTTCTAGTGAAAAAAGGTTCCGTCTCACGTCCCTTGGAAGGGACGCCCATGCAGTATGGAGGAAACGAGATGGAATATAAGAGTAAGACTCACTGGGAGCCAGAGCGAGTTGGAAGTCCCACAAAGACCAGAGCCTGGGGTGAGCTATTGAGCAACTTGAGCAACTGAACTGGGAATAGACCCCAAGTACAACACTCTGCCTTTGGATTTGGGAGGGGGCAGAACATTCAACCGTGCAGACAGGGAAATAATCCTTGGTTTGCCACATAACTGCGGAGGGCCAGCTACCTGGATGAAAGCGTCCCGCATCCTGGGGCCTCAAGAACTGCGAGTGATTTAACAGGGACATCAGTGCCACCACACCCTGACCATAAACCTTGAAAGACTAGGGTATGTTGCGTTTATACCTCAGACCTACTGCAGATTAGGCCTTTTTGTTTGGATATTCCCGGACCTTTTCTTTTTCATAAACCTCACCAGAGAGATATACTTATCTTGATTTTGTTACAGACCCTAGGTCCAATGCCTGCGTTTTGACTAGCATAAGAACTTTGTTTTGCTGGACCCATTTGTGTCTCCCAACTTCTGTTGACCCCCTCCGACTGTGGCAGGACCCAACCATGAAAAATGAAAAAAATGGAGTCAATGTTATGTAACAGAACTTGTAGAGCGTGAACTAAGGCCCAAGGGCATCTAGGCGCTAAAGCTGCAAAACAGGAGTAAGGGGGGATCCAGGGGAGATGTATAAGGTTACTCACCGTAGTGACCACCTTACTCCTAGTCCATAGTCCGCTTTCCTCCATACTTATGGGGACATTTCTCAGTCCTGTGGGATGGGACTGGAACATGTTGTAAAAAGCATCACATTTTCAAAAAAGTGTCCTTCTCTTTTTACGCGGGGTACCGCACGCGGCCATAACCCCGCCCCCTCCTCTGTCCGTCCAGCGCATCGCCCATCAGTCTTTTTCTATCGCCAGGTCAGAGGGTTTAGGGGAACCTTATTAGAGGGGACGGCGGGCGGGTGTATGGAGGAAAGGGGACTTTGGACTAGGAGTAATGTGGTCACTACGGTGAGTAACCTTATAATACTCCTACGTCCCGTCCCCTTTCCTCCATACTTATGGGAGATTCCCAAGCACTCCTCACAGGAATTACGGGTGGATGGAAAACTCAAAATGAGCATCAGACCTGTAGCTCAGATCCAAGCAGTAGTGTTTATAAAAGGCCGCTAGGGAGGCCCAGGTAGCCACTTTCGCGATGGTCTCCGAGGGGACATACTTCTGAAAGGAAACAGCAGCTGCCTTGCCCCATACCGGGTGTGTGTGTACCCCTTTTGGAGGTTGAAGACCTTGAATAGCGTAAGACTCCATAATAAAGGCAGCGATCCATCTGGACATCGTCGCTTTGGAAGCCGTTTTACCCTGCAGGTTACCGAAGGTCACCAGGAGCTGAGAAGAACTCCCAATTTCAGATGTTCTATCCAGATAAAACTTAAAAGCTCTTCTCACGTACAGGCAATGCAAAACCCTCTCAGCCTATGAGGCTGGATCTGGAAAAAAGACAGGCAACAAGATTGACTGATTCAGATGAAAATCAGAGACCACTTTTGGAAGGAAAGAAGGATTTGTCCTCAGGACAACCTTATCCTTATGAAAAACCAGGAAGGGATGCTCCACCGACAGGGCCTGGAGCTCACTCACACGTCTTGCTGAAGTCACAGCGACCAAGAAGGACACTTTCCTCGAAAGGTGCTTAAGGTCTACAGTAGCCATTGGCTCAAAAGTCTTTTGGCACTAGGCCGTAAGGACTACGTTCAGATCCCACGTCGGATGCGGTTTGCGAACAAGAGGGTAAAGATGCAGGCGACCCGCAAAGTGCCTTTTAGCCACTGGATTTGACAGAGAAAAAGAGCACTGGTCCGTGGATAGGTATGCGGCAACCGCCGAAAGATCAGTCCTGCATGACAAGACATGAATGCCCGATTCTGCTAGATGAGAAACCAAGGACAGAACTGCATCGATCATAGCCCCTCTGGGGTCCAGCTGTCTGGCTAAGCACCAGTCGCAGAACCAAATCCATTTGCTTATGTATTGGGATCCATTTGCTTCTGTATTGGAATCTCGTCGAGGGCTTCCTGGCCGCCTGAATAATGCGCATGTTATCAGAGGACAAGTTGAGGTGTTCTAACGATCTGAACTCGGGCACCATGCCGCCAAGCTGAACGATTGTGGGGAGGGGTGCCACAGCTGCCGATCTCTCTGGCGAAGCAGGTCGGGAACCAACAGAAGCCTGATTGGTGCATACAACGACAGATGCTGAAGCTCTGAAAACCAAAATCTGGCTTGCCACCACGGTGCTATGAGCAGGAGAGAACAGCTCATCGTGCCCCCCAGCTTGCAAAACGCCCAATGAATCAGATGCAGAGGCAGGAAAGCATAGGCACTCATGTTGTGCCAGGGAAATTCGAGGGCAGCCCCCAGAGAGGAGGCTCCCAGCACGTTCCTGGAGGCATACAGGGGAAGTTTCCTGTTTGACACCGTTGCGAATAGGTCTACTTTTGGAGGGCCCCAACACTGGAAGATTTGCAAGAGGACCTCCGAATTCAGCTCCCACTCGTAGCTGACCATTGTACGCCGGCTTAGGGCATCCACAGTCACATTCAGCTGACCCCGGATGTGCACTACCACCAGCCAGATGCCATGCTGAACCGCCCATTCCTTGGTACCCCCTTGCTTGTTGATATAAAACATGGACACCAAATTGTCTGCGCGGATCCGGACTACTTTGTTGACAATGACAGGCTGGAACGCTTTGAGCACCAGAAAGATCGCAAGGAGCTCCAAGTGATTTATATGAAGGAGTTTGTCCTGCGGTAACCAGAGATCAGACACCTGAAGAAGGTCTAACGTCGCACCCCACCCCAGAACGGAAGTGTCTGTTGTGATTGTCAGTAGCGGGCCGGGGTCCTGAAAGGCCGCGCCCACTGACAGATTGCTGAGAGACGACCACCACACAAGGTCTGCTCTCATGAAAGATGGAACAGGTATCATTTTGGAGTCTCGGTCCACTGCTTGGCGCCAAGAACTCTGAAGAGCCATCTGTGTTCGTCTCATCTTGAGACGAGCAAGAGAAAGAGCCAGCACACACAAGTCCATGAGGCCCAGAAGCCTCTGGAACCACCAGGCCGACATACTCTCTGACTGCGCAAACACCCGACACGTGGCAAACAGATCTGCCATTCTGTCCCCGGTCAGATATACTCTCAGTCGATCGTGTTCCATCGAAAACCCATTAAAATCAGGTCCCCGAGAGACCGTCATGGAGGATTTCCACCAGTTCACCGACAGCCCAAGATGGAACAGGAGCTGGAGGAGAGACTGAAGGTTGATCAAGGCCGATTGAGGACAAGGACTGCGCAGCAGCCAATCGTCCAAATACGGATACACATGGATACCCTGAAGCCGAAGAGGAGCTGCGATAACCGACATCTTCGTAAAGACACGCAGTGCCGAGCTGAGGCCAATCGGGAGCACTCTAAACTGGAAATGCTCCTCCCCACAGAAAAACGTAGGTATTTCCGATGCGGACTCCAAATCAGAATATGCATACAAGCATCCTGAAGGTCCACCACGCTGAGCCAATCGCCCTTCTGTAAAGAGGACTATCCGACAGGGCGTTATCATCTTGAATTTCTCTTGGGGTATAGAGAGATTGAACTGGGAAAGGTCTAGGATGGTGCGCAGGCCAGCCTGGTTGGGTTTGGGCACCGTAAACTGCTGGAAGTAGAAACCCTCCCCTCGCTCCCCTAGGGGAACGGGTTCCACCGCTCTGAGATGTAGCAATTTCTGAATCTGGGCTCTGAGGAAGGGCGACCCCGACTGCTGGAAGGGAGGAAAGAAGGGTGGGGAAGGGGCAAGCGGAAGCCCGCTCGAGCGACTGACAAGACCCACCGGTCCTCGGTGATAGCCTGCCACGCCTCCCAGTGAGACGATGCATCCTCCCATGGGTTCTCGTGCAAGCGCAGAGAAACTTAATTTGGTTGGTTTATCGGTGATGGCACCACCAGAACCTGAAGAGGAGGCCGAGGAACGGGAGAAAAACTGATCCCGTTGTTGCTGTCGGTGGGAATTTCCTGATGGACTTCGACCCTACGGGTCTTCCGATCCAGAAATCCCCTAAAACCAGAGGAAGGTCGAGGCTGCGAAGATGTTCTCTGAGCCCTGCAAGGCGGTTTTACCAGGACAGACAAAGACTTGGCGGTCTGGGTACTGTTCTTAGTCTTAGTTCAACATCTGTCGTTGAATGAAAAAGCTCCTTGCCATCAAAAGGCAGGTCCAGAACTTTATCCTGCACCTCTTTTAGAGAACTTGGTAGCGTGCAGCCAAGCCTGGCGAGAGGTGTCCACGCCAAGTATAAGGCCCCGGGACGAGGTGTCGACATGATGCACCGCGGCCTCCAGCATATCCTGCGCCAGGACCCTGGTATCTGATAATCCCGCTTTAAAATCCTCTAGTTTATTAGCGGTAATGAATTCCTCAAACTCTGACAGACCTTTCCACATTTTCATATTCGCCCCCGCTAGTACCAGTTCCGCGTTAGCTTGACTTAACTGCAAGGCTGAATTAGCGAAAATATTCCTCCCCAAAGAGTGAAGAAGCTGGTCCTCTTTGGCCAGAACCTCCGTTGCCGCTATAGAAGACGATGAAGCGGGTCTGGATTGTAATGTAGCAGCAGCCGCCACCCTGGAGGAAGGGGGCGGACACAACGCTAAGGCCACTTCTTCCGAAGAATGGAGCCTATAACAAGCGTCAATCTTTTTGTTAAGAAACAGTCCAGAGTGTGGTTTTTCCCAGACTTTACGGACCTCTGCTAAAACGTCCTTCTCCAAGAACAAGCAGGTACACTCCAAAGGAGACAAGGTGAACACCCCCGAAAACACCCCTTCCTATGGAGCGGGTGCTTTGGGTACTGGAATATCCAAAAGATACATCATATCCAGCACCCGGTTGTGAAAGGCTCTAACCGAGCAGGGCTGCTCCTCGCTGTCCTGATCCCCCTGTGTGTCGTCCGACACATCCGGATCAATCTGCGCCTGCATCAGGCCCTGCTGAAGTTTTGCCACTGGAGACAGTGGAGGCATGGGAGGGAGAGCCGGGGGAGGCCCAGTCGGCAAAGGAGGCGCTGGCAGAATCACCGGTGTCACAACTGGGACGGACGGAGCAGGAGGGCATATCTCCCGAAACGAACCTCGAAAATACTCCTTCATGGGGTCAGAGAGCATTAGCTTTTGAAATTTACTGAAAAAAGCGCCCTTCGCCAACGTTTTAGGCGCGACCAGAGGAGGCCTCTCATGAGCAGAGTAATTCCAGGGGCGTAATGGAGAGGGTTGCCAAGAGGGCCCTTATCCACTGGTGTCAACAAATATCAACGGCGCAGATGCTGCAGGAAGCGGGACTTTGTGCGGTAGTGGCATCCGAGCGTTTCAGTCATATACTGGACAAAAAGGATGTGTACAAGGAAAACGCTGTTCAACTGAAAAGCCGCTCCCCCCACCCAATGCCGATGGCATAGTTGTAAGGGAGGTATCCAAAATGGCCGCCGTAGTCTTGGCGGGAATGGCCGCCATTTTGTCAGCACCTGAGGAGAACTACGACACATGTGGAAGTGAGGCAGTGGTCTCCACAGGCGAGTCAGGGGTCTTCATTTTAGCCTTGACACAAGGAACCTTGGCAGAACCGGTACTGTGTGGCCTAGGATGTTTCTGAGACATGCTATCAGCCAGAATAGTCTTTAACGTAAGGACCTCGGCAACTCTGGTAACAGAGGAATTCTGGTCAGAGACCTCACTCCGTGCCCCCTCAACAGAACTGCCGTCACCGCTTGAGTGGGAGCGATGAGGAGTATACCTCACCGACAAGGCCTTAACAGGCCTCTCAGAACTGTCGGTCACCTTAGCGCCCAAACGAGGGACCTAGGACCCAAGTCCGGCAAAAGCCCCCTCACGAAGGGCCTCAAACTTTAGTTCGGTACAGAAAACCTCAACAGAGGCCTCAGGGCGAACCCGGCATCTTAACGGGAAGCTCCAGGCAAGGAGACCTCGAAGCAAGCTCCGGTACCCGCTGCCTCGGAATAACTGGGCCCACAAACAGCCCCCACAGGAGGGGCCTCAGATTGTAATGCGTTGTCAATAGGCCCCTTATGGAGGCCCGCGGAGAAAACTCTGAAACACTTTTTAGTCCTAAAAGGCAAGCTCAGGGCAAGCCCAAGTAACACAGCTTTTGACGATCCTCCCGGACCGGGAAGACCCCGGGAAGGAGTCACCCGGCCGGGGTGCTCTAAAAAGTAAAGAATTTACCAGACGTTTCTTCTTATCGTTGATTAAAGCCTGAAAGTGCGAAGGGGGAGTGCGCTGAAACACCTCCTCCCACCGCTCTAAACGACATTGAAGCGCCCGGATCGAAAGGGAGTCGCAGTAAAAGCCGGACCCAAACACTCTAAACAAAGAGGAAGGGGATCCGCCCTACCGAAGCGTCGATTACAAGATGAACAATTAGGAAAATCTAACTGTAACGGCACAGACTGAGTATCACACGACCGCTAAACCGGAGCAGAAGAGAAGGACACTGGAAGGAAAAAATCTTCCAAAGATGCAAGTGCATCCAGTCCCAATCGAGCGGAGAAAAGGACTGATGGGCGATGCGCTGGGCGGAGCTAAGGAGGGCGGGGTTACGGCCGCGTGCAGTATCCCGCGTAAAAAGAGGACGACACATTTTTGAAAATTGTGATGCTTTTTACAAAGTGCTCCGGTACCGTCCCACAGGACGCAGGAATGTCCCCATAAGTATGGAGGAAAGGGGACGGTACATAAGAGTACAAGAGTACACCGGTGCCTAGTTGAAAAGATGAATTTTTTGTACTTTCCGTCATGGAAGATATTCTTCTGTTACACGAAGTGAGAGTAGAGGCAAGGCGCGGCCCTCGTGCAGGCACGATGGTACGTAGGCACTTTGAGAAGACCCAGAGCAGATGACCGAAGAGCTCTGGTAGGACTGTATCTTTCAATCTTCCTTCTTGGGTAGATTGCCCCACCCCATGAAGAGCCCGGTGGGTAACACAGTCTCAAACTTAATTCTGGCGGCAACTGGCAACCAGTGAAGCTGTTGTGGTAATCCAGTACTGAGGGCTTTTAGAGCAAGCCTGGCTGCCGCATTCTGCAGTGCTTGCAGCCTCTGCAGCTGGTGCTTGGGTTTCCCCAAGTAGATTCCATTACAATAGTTAAACGAACCCATTATTGCTGAGGTGACCATCTGTGTATGGTTAGTAGGTGTTAACAGTGGAAGAATATTTTTCAACACTCTCAGATTGCCAAATCTGGCACTACAGACTGCTGTAATCTGGGCTTCTGTAGACCCATTGAGGAGAAGTTTCACACCTAGGCTTTTACGGAGGCGCTGGGCACTGGACAGGGTCCAAGGGAGTCTGGCCAGAACTGAGAACCACAGGTGCTCGCGCCATTCCGAGAGCCGACTATCAATACCTCAGTTTTCTCCCCATTTATCTTAAGCCAGTTAACGTCATCCACTTGCCAATGGCAGAGAGACAATTTCTGAGCTTAGCAGGGGGATTGGAGGATGTATAGTCAAGTAAAAGAGAACGCCAAACTTCGCAATGAGATCAGCCAGTGGGCGCAAATAGAGATTGAACAAGAGAGGGGATAGTGTAGATCCAGTGTAGATCCCCGAGGGACCCCGTATGGGATAGCTTGAGGGGCGGAATGGCAGGATTAGAATGAGACTGATTGTGTATGACCTGTGAGAAAGGACCTAAACCATGCCAAGGTGGGCTATTCACCCCAGCCTTTTCCAGGTGGGACATCAGAACACTGATCAATATTATCAAACGCTGCAGATAGATGAAGGAAAATCAACACCCCGAATTCTCTACAGTCCCGGAGAATAGCTAAATCATCCAGGAGGGAAACCATCACAGATTCTGCGCCCATAGAGGGGCGAAAGGCCGACTGAAAATGGTGAAGACAGTTGTTAGACTCCAGGAAGTGAGAAAACGCAGGTGTGATCACAGACTCCATTAACTTCATCACAACCAGGAGTAAAGATATAGGGCGATAGTTTTCAGCCACTCTAGGGTTGAAATGAAGTTTCTTGAGAAGTGGAGAGACTAAGGCATGCTTCAACTGAGCTGGAATCTGCCAGAGGAAGGAAAAAAAAAAGTACTGTAAGGTTGCAGAGAAGAACAAGTTACTTACCATATCTGGTAATGTTCTTTCGATGGGATGTTCCTCTGACGTATTCCACATCTATGACAGGTAATGTCCACAGCTGTGCTGCTTCTGAAATTGTTTTCGGCAGAGGACGTCCTGCGTCGATGGCGTCAATCCATTGTCCGTCGAGGGTTGACGTCACCGAATGCTATATATAGGACGCACGGCGCCCGTAGCCTCAGTTATAGTTTTTCCCCAGAACGTGTGGCATCAATCTCCTGCCATTATGACTGCAGAAAGCTTTGCGGAAACTTAAGCTGCAATCACACAAGAAATTCAGTAGAGGGGCAGGCTTGGAGGGCGATGTGTAATACGTCGAAGGAACATCCCATCAACAGAACGTTCCCAGATATGGTAAGTAACTTGTTCGAGGGGATTGTGTTCTCCGATGTATTCCACATCTATGACAGACTCCCAAAGCAGTACCAACTTATGGAGGTGGGAAGGAATTTACAATTTTAGATTTTTAGAATGCCCAATCAAATGGCTGAACAGAGGACTGCCTTACCAAAGGTCAAATCCTACCCATGGATGGAGTCCAAGGAATAGTGTTTCACAAAAGTATGGACAGAGGCCCATGTGGCTGCTTCACAAATATTGCGAATAGGAACGCCCCTCTGTAGAGCAGTGGAGGCAAGCACACCCCTAGTAGAGTGAGCCCGTAAGCCAGGGGTGCACAACTGATTTTGACAGAGGGCCGAAAGTACCTTACATGAAGGCTATAGTGGGCCGAAAAGTAAATGTGGGCGGGGCGGTAGGCGGGGCGTGGCAGGAGGCTTTTTAAACCCCCAATTTCTACTAAACACATGGAAAAAGAATGTTTTTGAGGGGTAACGATTTTTATTTGCATTTCAAACTTACATTTTGTACTACACATTTTCCATTGTTATAATTTATTTCTATTTAGTTATTGTATCTCGCATGTTTAGTTAACTTATATATATTTTATTGACCCTAGATTGGACATGCCGTTATTTTGGACTGCTACAGTTTGCTATTTGGGTTGCCCAAGAGGAGTATGGCCTTCATTGAGTCAGGTTTCCTCAAAAAGCCAAAGATGAACATCTCCCAACTGTGCCTGTTTTAGCTTTATTATTGGGTTCACTCTTGGAGTGAAACGCTATGCCCCATGTCCCTCACCCCCAACCAAACACTATGCCCCTTGGCCCCCTCACCCCCAACCAAACACTATGCCCCATGTCCCTCACCCCCAACCAAACACTATGCCCCATGTCCCTCACCCCCAACCAAACACTATGCCCCATGGCCCTCTCACATCCAACCAAACATTATGCCCCATGGCCCCCTCATCCCCAACCAAACACTATGCCCCATGGCCCCCTCACCCCCAACCAAACACTATGCCCCATGTCCCTCACCCCCAACCAAACACTATGCCCCATGGCCCCCTCACATCCAACCAAACACTATGCCCCATGGCCCCCTCACATCCAACCAAACACTATGCCCCATGGCCCCCTCACATCCAACCAAACATTATGCCCCATGGCCCCCTCACATCCAACCAAACATTATGCCCCATGGCCCCCTCACATCCAACCAAACATTATGCCCCATGGCCCCCTCACATCCAACCAAACACTATGCCCCATGGCACCCTCACCCCCAACCAAACACTATGCCCCATGTCCCTCACCCCCAACCAAACACTATGCCCCATGGCCCCCTCACATCCAACCAAACATTATGCCCCATGGCCCCCTCACATCCAACCAAACATTATGCCCCATGGCCCCCTCACATCCAACCAAACATTATGCCCCATGACCCCCTCACATCCAACCAAACACTATGCCCCATGGCACCCTCACCCCCAACCAAACACTAAGCCCCATGTCCCTCACCCCCAACCAAACACTATGCCCCATGGCCCCCTCACATCCAACCAAACATTATGCCCCATGCCCCCCTCACATCCAACCAAACATTATGCCCCATGGCCCCCTCACCCCCAACCAAACATTATGCCCCATGGCCCCCTCACATCCAACCAAACATTATGCCCCATGGCCCCCTCACATCCAACCAAACATTATGCCCCATGGCCCCCTCACCCCCAACCAAACACCATGCCCCATGTCCCTCACCCCCAACCAAACACTATGCCCCATGGCCCCCTCACATCCAACCAAACATTATGCCCCATGGCCCCCTCACATCCAACCACACATTATGCCCCATGGCCCCCTCACCCCCAACCAAACATTATGCCCCATGGCCCCCTCACATCCAACCAAACATTATGCCCCATGGCCCCCTCACATCCAACCAAACATTATGCCCCATGGCCCCCTCACCCCCAACCAAACACTATGCCCCATGTCCCTCACCCCGAACCAAACACTATGCCCCATGGCCCCCTCACATCCAACCAAACACTATACCCATGGCCCCCTCACCCCCAACCAAACACTATGCCCCATGTCCCTCACCCCCAACCAAACACTATGCCCCATGGCCCCCTCACATCCAACCAAACACTATGCCCCATGGCCCCCTCACCCCCAACCAAACACTATGCCCCATGTCCCTCACCCCCAACCAAACACTATGCCCCATGTCCCTCACCCCCAACCAAACACTATGCCCCATGGCCCCCTCACATCCAACCAAACACTATGCCCCATGGCCCCCTCACCCCCAACCAAACACTATGTCCCTCACCCCCAACCAAACACTATGCCCCATGTCCCTCACCCCCAAGCAAACACTATGCCCCATGGCCCCCTCACACCCAAGCAAACACTATGCCCCATGGCCCCCTCACCCCCAAGCAAACACTATGCCCCAGGGCCCCCTTTCCCCCAACCAAACACTATGGCAGTTGGAAAAAACATCTTTTTGGAGGTGTACCATTTTATTTGTATTTAAAACTTACATATTGTACTATACATTTCCCCAAATCATACAGGATGAAACAGTGAACCAGACATAGTTGATCAGTGAGAAACATTGCAGCGTTTCTCAGCTGTCAGTTTCTGGATCTCGGGCTCCAGTGAGGTTGTTCCTACTCTCAGGATAGCATGGAGATGTTGGTCAGTTAGTCTTGTCCTTAGGCTGGATTTATGTAGTTTCATTTGTGAAAAAACTTGCTCACAAATGTAAGTACCGCCAAACATAGAAACCATCTTTAATGCTTCCCGTGAAAGATTGGGGAATTGCGCAGTGTCCAGAGACTGATAGAAGACTAATAAAGGCATCTCTCTGTGCTTATTTTTGAGGGCACTACAGCACTGAAGTTCAATCAATTCCAGTTGCAGTTCAGGTTGCACACTGTCAACATCAGCTGAGAAAGGGTCTGCAAAAAGTTTAAAAGAGGCTCCCTGGGATTTGAATTGTAAGAAACGATTCTCAAAAACATTTTGAAGTTCCTTCAGGACCTTCACATGCCGATACCACCCTCCATACTTGTCATGGGGGAAAACCTCTGCATATGCGGGGTAGTGTGCCAGCATCCCTTTCTCCAGTTGGGCTGTCAGAAGCCTTAACTTTATTTCAAAGGCACAAACTGCCTCAAACAGATCCGATATGAGATTTTGGCTTCCTTGCAACTGTAAATTTAAATCATTGAAATGGCCTGTCAGGTCAGTCAGAAAAGCAAAGTCGCCTACCCAGTCAATATCTAGCATGACAGAAGTGTCCATTCCCTTTTCATCAAGGAATGCTTTTATTTAGTGCCATAAAGCAAAGAATCGCTTCAGCACATTGCCACGACTAAGCCATCGAACATCGGTGTGATATAGGACATCACCATAATCCGCCTTTACCTCTTCTAGAAACGCCTGAAACAATCAGTGATTTAAAGAGCGTGCACGGACAAAATTAACCGTTTTCACAACAAAGTCCATCACTTGAGTGAATTTCAAATGTTTTGCACATAATGCCTCCTGGTGGATTATGCAGTGATAATTTTTTAAATGGACAGCCTTCTCGCCTAAGTGCCTTTTCAAGCAGCCAATAAACCCATTTTGCTCCCCAACCATGGCTGGCGCCCCATCAGTCGTCACGCCTACCAACGCATCCCATGGCAAATTTAAATCATCAATGACTTTTTGAAAGGCATTAAAAATGTCAGCACCAGTAGTCCTGCCATGCAAGGATACCAGGGAAGCCAGTTCCTGAAATACTTTGCATTGATTATCGACCCCCCGAATGAAAATTAAGAGTTGGGCTGTGTCACTTGCATCTGTGCTCTCATCAAGGGCAGCTGAAAAGAACTTGACATCCTTACACTGCATTTTCAGTTGGCTGTAACAATTGTCAGCCATATCTACAATACGCCGCTGGATACTCATACGTGAAAGGGGACCATTTGTAAAAACATCTTTTTTTTCTTTACACACTGCCTCGCAAATCTCCATCAGGCAGTCTTTAACGAAATCCCCATCTGTGAAAGGACGTGCTGACCTTGCAATAAGCCGAGCAACCTTATAACTCGCAAAGGTGGCACATTCAGATTCTTTTTTTTCTGGGCAAAAACACCCTGTTGCTTAGCCAGCTGTGTTTTTTAGCTCCCCCAGCTTTCTTAATTCTCGCTTCCCCCTGCAAATCCTTATATTGTGAATGTTTTGATTCACAATGGCGGCGGATATTATATTCCTTGGGGACTGCTATGCGTTCGAGACAAATGAGACACGAGTACACATCAGGTTTGGACTGGATGAAAAAAAACTTCAGTCCACTCATCCTTAAATTGACGGTGCTCCTGGTCAATCTTTCTTTTTTGTACTGCACTAAACATTGGCAGGGACATCTTTGGATAAAGATACGAAATCCACTGTTATGCTCCCACTACGACGGTCCAAGTCTAGAGTATGTACAAATTATATACTTTTTGGAGAATCCTAGAAGCGACAAAAGAACAAGATCAGATAAAGAACATAGCCTTGCCAGCATACCTTTTCATGCACTTATTGATGGATACTTTGAGGAATAGTGGGCTGCATAGCATATCAACCTGCTATGTTTGAGATTAAGGTGGAAATTGAGGACATACTTTTTTTAAAAAAATAACATTTCAAAGCACAAGCTGTTGCCAAATTATGAGCTTTTGAAAGGAATTATCACAGGATGACCAATTACTTTAGTGAACATACAAAGAAAGTGATCTCAGTTTCTTCCTGGGCAGGGCAAAACTGGCAGGAGCGCCAGAGAAATAGTTTCTGCTTGTGCTTCTATCCCCCTGAAAAATGCTTGATGGGGTCTCAAACGCTTGATCGAGGTTTAGTTGCAAAATTACAGGAGCAGACATCATCCAGGACCTTACTAGAAAAGGCTGCAGCCGATTTTGAAAGCTTCAGGAATGTACAAATAACCACACCCACTGCTGACCCTTGACATTCTGGCCCAACATCTCTAATGATATGCTATGATAGTTTATTTCTGGTAGAGCCGGAGAATTACACAAGGTGAGGGAGAGGGGAGGAGAAAGGAGGGAGAGGAACAAAACAAGCTTTTATCGTACTAGGCCTGACGACATTTCAGATAGTGCTGGAGAGGGAGAGGGGATATTAAGTGGGGGTGGGGGGCAAACATTTGTTACGATCATACCATGTCCAGGGACAATTCTGGACCTAGGAGTATGATCTTTAGGGGACTGCAGCGAATGCCAAAGAGCATCACTAAATGGGAACAGAGCTACATGGTGATGCCGATTTGGGTTTGGCCCGGGATTTACACACTGGGTGCAGTTGCTATACATCAGGCCAGTGGCCAGGGTTTGCACTGGCAAACACATTTCACTTGCCTGTGTGATCCTACAGGGCACCAGGCAAGGCTGCCAGTTGTCTCTGATGTTATTCACCCTGGCCCACCTCACCCCCCAACTCAGCACACACACAAACATGCACCCATACAGACCCGAACCCCCCAACCCCCCCAACTCCAAACCCCCACCCCCCAAATCAGCACACACACACAAGCACCCAACCAGACCCGAACCCCCACCCCCCAACTCAGCACACTCTCAAACATGCACCCATACAGACCCGAACCCCCCACCTCCCCAACTCCAAACCCCACCCCCCAAATCAGCACGCACACACAAGCACCCAACCAGACCCGAACCCCCACCCCCCAACTCAGCACACTCTCAAACATGCAAACATACAGACTCAAACCCCCACCCCCCAACTCAGCACACACACAAACATGCACCCATACAGACCCGACCCCCCACCCCAAATCAGCACACACACAGACCCGAACCCCCCACCCCCAACTCAGCGCACACACAAACATGCACCCATACAGACCTGAACCCCCCACCCCCCCCAACTCCAAACCCCCACCCCCCAAATCAGCACACACACAAACATGAACCCATACAGACCTGACCCCCCACCCCAAATCAGCACACACACAGACCCGAACCTCCACCCCACAACTCAGCACACACACACAAACATGCACCCATACAGACCCGAACCCCCCACGCCCCCCAACTCCAAACCCCCACACCCCAAATCAGCACACACACACAAGCACCCAACCAGACCCGAATCCCCACCCCCCAACTCAGCACACTCTCAAACATGCAAACATACAGACCCAAACCCCCACCCCCAACTCAGCACACACAAACATGCACCCATACAGATCCGAACCCCCCACCCCCCCAACTCCAAACGCCCACCCCCCAAATAGGAACACACACACAAGCACCCAACCAGACCCGAACCCCCACCCCCCAACTCAGCACACTCTCAAACATGCAAACATACAGGCCCAAACCCCCACCCCCCACACACATCCAACACCCCCCCCACCCCCGCATCTCAACATACACACAAAATACATTCAAAGCCAAACATCCGACACACATCCAAAACCCCCCCACCCCCACATCTCAACATACACACAAAATACATTCAGATCCAAACATCCGACACACATCCAACACCCCCCCACCCCAACATACACACAAAAAACATTAAAATCCAAACATCCGACACACATCCAACTCCCCCCCACCCCCGCATCTCAACATACACACAAAAAATATTACAATCCAAACATTCATACAGATCCGACACACATCCGACACCCCCGCATCTCAAAATACACACAAAATACACTCAAATCCAAACATCCGACACACATCCAACACCCCCCCACCCCAACATACACACAAACATTAAAATCCAAACATCTGACACACATCCAACACCCCCCCATCCCCGCATCTCAACATACACACAAAATACATTCAAATCCAAACATCCGACACACATCCGACACCCCCCCACCCCCGCATCTCAACATACACACAAAAACATTAAAATCCAAACATCCGACACACATCCGACACACATCCGACCCCCCTCACAACATACACACACAAACAAACAAAGCAAAACAGACCTGACACACAAACACAAACAGACCACTTACCGGAGACGTGCTGGAAGGCAGGCAGGTAAGCGGCAGGTAAGCTGGAACGCTGGACTCGTACTACGGCTGGCGTGGTCCAAGGCTGAAATGCCTTCCGGCATCAAGCCTTATGGACCACGCCAGCCGTAGTGCTGGTCCTCCATTGGTGCAGCACACACGCATTACGTGGTTCGTAGGAGCGACGTGGTGCGTGTGTGTGCTGAGCCAATGAGGGCCAGTGTTTTGTCCGGCCCGGGAAGACAACAAAGACTTTCCTAATGGAGGGCGGCCGCGGGCCGCCCTCCATTAGGAAAGTCTTTGTGCCTCGCGGGCCGGACAAAAGAGCATGGCGGGCCGCAACTGGCCCGCTGGCCGTATGTTGTGCACCCATGCCGTAAGCCTACTGGAGGGCCTTTTCCCCCCAAACGGCAACACTCGGAGATCGTCAAAATGATACATCTAAACAAGGTCTGTTTGTAAACAGCCTGGCCCAAGCGCCTTCCAGCATAACCAACAAAGAGCTGATTGTCCACTCTGACCCGGGACATCCGTGAGAGACAAACTAAAAGCTCTTCTAGGATCCAACCTATGGAGCCTCTCCTCTTCCTTACCAGGATCTGGAGGAGGATAAAACGCCAGAAGAATCACCTTCTGGCTCAAATGGAATTCTGACACAACCTTCAGAAGAAAAGAAGACTGCACCCGCAGGACAACCCTGTCCTTAAGGAAAACAGTAAAGGGTGGCTTGGCGGAAAGTGCCTGCAGCTCACTCACTGCGTGCGGAAGTAACCACAACTAAAAACACAGTTTTAAACGACAACAGTCGTAACAGACAAGAATGCAAGGGCTCCTACAGAGCTCCCATGAGGAACTTTAAAACCAAATTCAAATCCCATCCCGGCACCTGGAAAGGCGACAGTGTAAACACATTAGTTAGCCCTTTTAGAAACTGAAATCAAAGGGATCTTAAAATAAGAGCATTTCTCAGACGAGCGCTTAAATATGGACAGCGCCGCCAGGTAACCCTTAATGGTACCCACTTGCAGGCCCTTGTGAGCTAAAGAAAGCAAAAAAGACAAAACCAAAAGGAATGTAACATTGGAAAGGATCCACATGCTGTACCCTGCACCAGTCACAGAACTTTCTCCAACGGCAAAGGTACAGGGATTTCGTTGCAGGCCTTCTGGCCGAAAGCAACACCTCCATCGTGTCTTTGGGGAGGTCCCAATCCTTATACATCAACCTTTCAGATACCAAGCATGAAGGCTGAGAGACTTGACCTCTGGATGGAGAACCCGACCCCCCTCCCGTGAGAGCAGATTATCTCGGTAGGGAGGATGGCGTGGAGGGCAGATGGACATGTCTAGAAGGTCTGGGTACCACGCTCACCTGGCCCACGCCAGAGCAATGAGGATCATTTGGGAACCGAACCTCTGCAACACTTGCGGAATGACGGGGACTGGAGGAAACGCGTCCAGCAGTGGGAAGGACCACTCCACTACGAACGCATCCCCCAAGGCTCCTCTTGGAGGAAATTCCCGCGAGCAGAATCTTTCGCACTTCCGGTTGACACTGGTAGCGGAGAGATCCACTTGTGGGGTTTCACAAAGGGCAAAGATCTCCTAAAGAACTTTCTGAGCCAGCTCCCACTCGTGAGAGACTGTGCTCTGCCTGATCAGAGCGTCCGCCACCGTGTTTTCGTCTCCGGCCAGATGAACTGCCGAGATCGAAACTTCCTGCTGGATGGCCCAGAACCAGAGCTGCATCGCCTCCCTGCACAACGGGAGTGCCCCTGACCCCCCGCACCCTTTTTGTTGAGTTAGTGCATATTGTCCATCATAATCAGGACAGTCTTCACCTGCACAGATGGCAGAAAAGCCTCCAGGGCTAGCCTGACAGCCCTCAGTTCTAACAGATTGATGTGGAGTCTGGACTCCGATGGAGACCAACGTCCACTGGCTGTCAACTCATTGGCATGAGCCCCCCAACCTATGAGCGATACGTCCGTCACGATCGTCACCTTATGCCATGGTTGCCAAAAGGTTGCTCCCTTCATCAGATTGCCTTCGTCGGCCCACCATAGAAGATCCTGGGTGACAGAGGTCGAAATCTGAACGGGATCGGACATCCTGCCAGAGAACTGCGACCACTGCTCTTGAGAGCCCACTGCAGGGATCTCATCCGCAGCCTGGCCTCTGGCATCAGGAAAATGCAGGATGCCATGATGCTGAGCAACTTCAAGAATTCGAACGCCGGGAGACTATGGGCACGTTGAAACTTATCCACCATCTGCAGAATTTGTTGAGCCCTCACCTGGGGAGGCGAACACTGCCCAAGGGATGTGTCGAGCACTGCTACGATGTATTGGAGCCGCTAGGTAGGTGCCAAATGTGACTTCTTTAAATTGAGGGAGAATCCCAGCTTCTGAAGGGAGTGGCAGCTGATGGAGAGATGATCCAGGGCTTGCTCTGGAGAGTGCGCCCTGATCAACCAATCGTCCAGGTAGGGGTAGACTTGAATCCCCCCCCCCTTTCCTGAGATACGCTGCCAACACCACCATCAGCTTGGTGAAGACCCTCGGGCGGAGGTCAATCTGAATGGCAGGACCCGAAACTGAAAGTACAACTCACCAACCGCGAACCTCAGGTACTTCCTGTGCTTGGGATGAATTGGCACATGAAAGTAAGCATCCTTGAGGTCTAGAGACACCAACCAATCCGGAAGTTGAAGGGCCTGGAGGACTTGAGAAAGAGTTACCACCTTGAACTTGTCCTTCCTGAGGAGCTTGTTCAACCAACGCAAGTCCATGATGGGTCTCAATCCCCAGTCTTTTTCAGGATCAAAAAATAAGGGGAATATACCTTGTTCCTCTCCGCTACAGGCAACCAATTCTATGGTGACATTCGCCAGCAGGGATAGGATTTCCTGCGGGAGGAGAAGATCCGGACGCTTCAATGAGCTTCCCCGGTGGATTATCGTGAGGCCTCTGCCGGAAGGGAAGACAATAGCCATGAGCTATGATCTCCAGAACCCACAAATCTGAAGTAATGGCCCGTCATTCTCCAAGATGCTGCACAAGTCTGCCCCCAACTGGCAAACCATGGGACATGGCCTCATGACTGAGCAGACGCAGCAGTTACTGAGTGCAAAGAGGCAACTGCTCCAGTGGCTTTGGCACCCCCAGTACCTTGCTTTCCACCCTTGGTACTCCTACAGTGGCCCCTTTGACTGGCAGCTCCTCTCGATCTACCAAAGGAAGAGTAGTACCAAAAGGAACCTCCCCTCCATTGCTGTTCCCTAGGACGAAAAGGCAGAGGTTGACGAACTGCAGCGCTCAAAGACTTTGGTGCAGCTTTGGAGGTCTGCAACCTCTCAAGGCTCTTGTCAGCCTTGCAGCCAAACAGATGAACACCATCAAAGGGCATGTTCAGAAGACAGGATTACACATCGGGAGCAAATCCCGACTTCCGCAACCACGCAAACCTGCGTATCACGGTGCTCGCAGCCATGGACTGGCTGACACAGTCTGCCGTGTCCAAACCCGACTGAACGGACTCGCACATGGCATCATTGCCGCCTTGCACGAGGGCTAGAAAACCATCCCGTTCCTCCCCTTCGGGAATATGCTCAGATGCCAAAGACGCATGGTTCCACAGAGTGTGTGTAAATCTTGCTAAGGCACAAGTGGAGTTGGCCACCTTCAATGCCATACCCCCAGCCGAAAAAACACCTTCCTCGCCCAACCATTAAAGCGCTTATCATCCCTATCAGGAGGGATGGTAGGGTACGCAGCCTGCTTCGAGGAGGCCATAGCCACCTGCACCACCAAACTCTCCAGAGTAGGGTGCATCGATAAGTAGCAGGGGTCACTACTGGATGGGCGGTATTTTTTTGGAAGCGACGTATTAACTGCCGGTAGACTCTCCGGAGCAGTCCAAGCCGCCGCCACCCTCCTTTGCAAAGCCACGTGAAATGGCAATACTGGGTCAGTTGGTGGACCTTGATCCAGGGTGTCTGTCAAATCATCCTGAGTAAAATCAACAGGTGGAGCAGACCACCCCAAGTATTCTGTCACCCTTGACATGAGACGCTGATAGGAGGAATCCGCATGCGCCAAAGGCTCAGGTCGGCCAAACTCCACCTCCGGAGAGGTGTCGAGGCCACTAGCGGCATGCAATGACCGACGGAGTTCCTCCATCTGACTATGCCCAGACAAAAGATCATCAGGAGGCACAACCATCTCCTCATCAGACAGTTCCTCAACCTCTGTAATATCCTGCAAAGGTTGGAAAAACTCCAATCTAGGAGGAGGAACAGAATAGGGCTCAAAAACAGGCCTCACAGACTTACTGAGAGCCTTCCTTGGAGGTTCCACAATCCTCTGGGGCACCTCTGGCAAATACTCCACAAACGGCATTGTGGGCACCGAGGGAATCGACGTTGACCGAGGCGCCGACAACTTCTTCGAGGGCAGAGCCCCGAGAGTATCCCTCAATGGACACGGCCCCGATGGCGTCAACACCTTCTTCGAATGCTTCACAGGTTCCGACAGTCTTGATGGCGTTGAGGACCGGGACCTGGATCTGACACGGCTATGGCGATCTCCCTTGTCCTAACGGGACCTCGACGGCTCCCGATGATCGCGCCGACTGCCCGAGCCGGAAGGCGTGCGAGTGGTGGACTGAGCCCGTTCCTTGTGGGCTTCTTTCGAAGGCGTGGGCGGAACTATGCCTTGAGACTCAAAAATCGCTAACATCTGCCAGCGGAATGAATCCCATTCGGCCAGTGACGAAGACTTGGTGGGACAAGTCAACCGTCTGGCGGAGTCCTCCTCTGACACAGACGGGAAGGCGACCAGTGACGGTGCTTCCTAGAATGCCTCGACGAGGCAGAGGAATGGCGGGAACCACTCCTAGACCGAGACCCCCCTGGATTTCGCCGACGCGTAGACTTGCCCCTCGAGTCAACGGTCGAAAGCCCACACCCTACCTACCTTAATTTTCTTCTTACGTTCCCGCAAGGCCTTAGACGTCAGGGACTGGCAATCCTCGCAGTCGTCGGTGGCATGGCTTTCACCGAGGCACCAGAGGCAGATGTCGTGTGGGTCCGTGATGGACATCTTCGAACCGCAGTGCCGACATTTTTTAAAGCCCGACTTCGGGGAAGTAGAAGAAGAAGACATCACTTTCGAAGAGAAGAATCGAGATTCTGAAGCAAACACGATTGCGGCAAAACGGAACTGAGGCTACGGGCACCGTGCGTCCTATATATAACATCCGGTGACATCAACCCTCGACGGAGGCCCTCAAGGGAAAACTGATCGACGCAGGATGCCTTCTGCCGAAAATGTTTCTGAAGCAGCACAGCTGTGGACATTACCTGTCAGAGTGGAATACGTCAGAGGACACAATCCCCTCGAATAGAGTAACTGCCTTCAAAGGGAGTGCTTTCAGAAGGGTATTGAATCAGCGGGCAATGCTGATTTAAGAGATTCAAAGGCTTTTGCTGTAATTGTGTAATCAATAAGCCCTAATTGAAAAACAGCCCTTTGGTCCAGGGATTTATCTGCCGTTGAATGGGTAGTCATTAATATTAATTCCGGGTTAAGTATGTTTTTTCCCGCAATAGCCTGGCAGATCCCATCTAGCTTCTTTGAGAAGAATGTACCAATTGCATCACATTGGGTGAAGCAATTGGTAGTAACTTTCAGGTGGGAGGTCCTTTGCCACTTTAAATAGCCCCCGAGAGCAGCATGCTGCTTCCGTAATCCTGTTTGCAAAGAAGGTAGCATTTTCAGCTTTAATCATCTCATGATCGTGGAGAACTGCTTGTTTATAACAATAGCGTGATTCTTGGCTGCATTTAAGCCGCCATTGTCTCTCTAAGCACCGGCAGGTTTGCTTTTGTGCCCTGAGATTCAGAGTGAACCATGGTGCAGAAGGTTTTAAACACCCGAACCGGGACTCCACTGTGTCTACCAGGTCAGCAACTTCGGTCATAGAGTTTAAAAGAGAGGTGCATGGGTCTTGCCCCCTGGACAAGTTTACAGCTTGTCTGAATCAGTTGATCCGCCACCCTAGTGTGGTCAATGTACAAGAGTTTTTAAAGGTGTGGTGGTTGGGGGAGGACAGGGAATTAAATTATAGAGCAGTAGAAGCAAAAATGGTTGTACGAATTAAAAGGGAAGCAAAACATTGGTCTTGGGAATTAGAACTGACAAGGAAATGGATAATGCACTTGAAGGGAAGAAAAAGTTGCGCTCTTATAAGAGAAGGTTTCGGGATAGACCATCATGGCTAAAATACAATTAGGATATTGGCAAAACCGGAAGAGGAGGATTAAGTAGGCAAGCACACATCTTTGAAAGAGGCGAACATGTGTGTTGGAGATTATGGAATAATCAGAACGCAGAGACCTATCTGAAAGAACATCCCATTGAGGTGGATACATGTCTAATTAAGGACACAATGCAAGATAAGCCACTGGAGAGCCGTGCAGAGATTCATATAGGTTTCCTGGAGATTGTAAAATGGAAGCAACTTTGCAAATGATAGTCTTTCAGTCGAGAAGGTACTGCTAGTGAGTTCATTGAGAAAATGGCACTGCTGATATTTACAAGGAAGAGGTAATTATGTAAGATTTTGGTTATTTTCTTTATTTGTATTGATTTGACTTTATACAATGCTTTCACCAAAGCGCTTTTACAAAAAAAGGGGACAGTACAAGAAAATTACAAGGCTGAATTGGCAGTTCACATCAACAGATTATGGAGTAGACAGAAGACAAGAGGTGAGAATTTAAGCAGGTAAAGCAAATATGAAACGTAGACAAAGAAAAGCTAGTAAGCGGGAGGTAGATCCAGTGAAGAGGAGCAAGGAGGGAAAAGGAGCAAAAGTGAGAAGAGGTACAGGGGGGTTTGGGGACAGCAAGTCGGTAGGTAGACTTAGAACAAAGCATGAGCAGGGGAGTAAAAAGAGACTAATGAAGCTAGATGAGGTGTGGGGGGGGATCCTGGAGACATTTAAAAACAATCTAGTAAGTAAAACAGGAGGCAAATTTCAAATGGTAGAATCGAGGCAGATAGAAGTGATGGGTAAATCGAGGTACAGGGGAAGAGACCAAAGAGAAGGTGAATGGCAGAGTTATATATGAAGCAAAGTGGGGCGAGATGAGCCACAAGATGTCCAATCAAGAGGGAGGAACAATAGTCGATATGGGAAAAAATTACGGCAGAAATTAGAAGTTTATAAGGAAGGAAGAAAGGAAGGAAATGTGCGAGCGAAGAAGATTGAAGCAGAGAAAATTACAGTTGTGTAGTGAGAGATTGGAGAGGAAAAATTAAAGCTACTCACCGTAGTGACTAGAGTGTCCATAGTCCCCTGTCCTCTATCTTTGTGGACGTCCCCCAACATGGGGACGTACAGGAAAATTTGACAGTGAAAATTGCGCTTCCCCATTAAATTTAGTACAGCACGCTAGGGCGTGGCATCGGGCATGGGAAGGCCCCTCCGAGGACCAGCCCTCCGGCGCCTCAGCACAGTCTCCTTTGAACACATTGGACGCTTAAATACCTGGCTAAACATATCTATTAGCCATTGGCATACTATCGGGGAAGGTGGGTGGGAAATCAGGAATAAAGGGGAATATAGACTATGAGTACTCTAGTCACAATGGTAAGTAACTTTAATTACTCACATGTGCCGTCCCCCTTCCTCCATCCTTGTGGGTGATTCCACTGGACAAGAACATAGGGTGGAGCTGTGACAACCTGCCTCATATTGTGGGGTACATTTACCCACCCAGCAGAATTCCCCTCCATCACCAATCTGCACTTCAGCAGTTACCAGCAGAATGGCTGTGCTGGCTCTGCAGAGCCCCATTCCCTTCCATCAAAACTGCATTTTGCAACTACAAAAATGATGGCTGCGCAGTCTTTGCCAAGCACCTATTGGGCAAGCTGGAACAGGGAGCACACCGAGAAAGACTGCTAGTGTGTTTCCTTATGTGAACCGAAGAGGAGAATGGAAAAGCAGCGCTGCTTTGCTGCTAGCTCAAAATTTCCCATTGAAAAAGGAATTGTTGTGCATTAAAATGATGCCGCCCTGATGCTTTTTTTCATCTGTTCAACAATACACAGTTCTGATCCAGTGAGATCCAGCTATGCCCAGCCATATTCAGGCTGTGCTACCACAAAAGGGGCATTTCTCATTGAATGACAGGCTGCACCAGGCAAGATCTGTGAAATCACCAAGAACTTTACTCCCAGCCGTACAGAAAAACGCCTTCCTTTGCAACAAAATATCACAGATGAACTCTTCAACAAGAAGCCCTATTTCTCTGTGCTTATGTTAGTGTCAGTGGACCTTTGCATTGGACAGATTGCTGTGTAAGAGAAATTGACTAGTGCTGCAAATAATGTTTAGAATATAGATGGAATAGAAAACCGCATTGGAAGTGACAGCAAAAGGAAAATTCATCACGTGTAAAATGGGTTGCTTTTTGCTAATAAGAAAGTGTCTGTTTAAAAGAAAATTGTTGAGTTAAGGCCCTGTCCTTGCCTAGAAATGTAAGCGGGGTTGGGGGGTGTTTGTTTGAAAAACATATATGGGATGTTTTATTTCAACAGACTTGCTTCTGATTCAGAAAAAAAAAACCTAAGTAAATAAATAAGTGCATTTACTGTGCTGAAGCCGCAGAACAGGTTTCCTCCCCTGGCTTCAAAGGACATTTGCTTTCTGGGAACAGGATTTGCCTTTCCCCAAAGGGCCAGGCCCTTGGAAACTATGAATGGACAAAGAGGAAGCATCTCACGCTCGTCAGACCTTGTTGCTGGGCTTTGGTCTGGTACAATAGATTTCTGGGACACTTAAGTGAGAAATTTCAAGTTGCCCCTCCCCTCAAATTGAACTGGAGAGCTTCAAAGACAAACTTCAAGGCAGCTCTGGGCTACACTGACATTTGGTTGTGGCCTGGAAAGAAATTACCATATTTGGAAGACAAAGGCTAGCCCATCTGGCTCAAAAGACTATTTCAATTAATAAACTTTAAGAATGTTATTTCTGCAACCGGCCAATGTAGTAATGGGAAAGTTATACAGTTTAAATGCAATTTTTGTGGCAGTAAATTAAGAAGTGGTAGCTTTGACTACAATGTTTGGGACGGAAATGGCAGAAAATTGTATATTCTGAGGAAAGTGTATATGGTGTCACTTGGAAATTTAATACTAACATGTCTTTTGATAATAGGTATACATGTTTAAAATTATAGAATTTTAGGTAAAATATTTCCCACTGAAAATGACGAATGATTATTAGGACGAAACAAATTCCTACAGACTTGGGAGTGGGAGCATTCTGCTCTGTGTGGAATATGTAATTTACCTATATAATTTGTCAAAGCACCACAATTGTAAAAATTTGCAATTTATGTCAAAACAGATTTTTGGCGAAATTAACTATGGGAGGGCCTTGGCATAGTAGACCCACACCATAAAACTGATGTTATGTCTCTAAAGTCCAACCGGCTGACAGGAAGGCGCGAACAATAAACCATGACCAATCCGGTTATTTAGAGGCATGTCCAGCAAAAGCCTGCCCCCATGGTAAAGCCTGTGATGTCACCCGCCTTACAAAAGGGGGAAGCTCACAGAGACCAGACACACACTTCCGAATTTTCCGGCTCCTGCGTATCCAGACATTTCATCTTCATCCTACAAAATTCCAGATTACCCTGCCAGGCTAGAGCATAGCATAGCGGATCCTATCCAGGCAGAACCACCCTTCAGAACTAAACCCCATAACAAAATCCCACTAACTCAGGGAGAAAGCGGGAAAAGCTGTGGTACCCTTTTTGAGAGTATCCTGTGACCAGACCGGCTTTTTGCCCCACTACCTGCATGCCGCTTTGCCGTGACCAGACAGATCCAGCTGTTTTCCGCTAGGAGAGCCCCGCCGTGGTACAGTGACCAGATCCTTTGAGTCCAGAAACAGTGTTTGCTGTCCAAAATCCTAAAACTCCAGCGCTGATTGTGAGTATCTCCCCATCCCATAGCAACACATAGTATACCCAAGTTGTTACCTTGTCTTTGTTCAACCTTCTGCAAGACTTGTCCTTTCCTTTTTATACCGATTTTCTCTATTAACTGCTTTCATTTTTAAAACCGAATTTCCTTTCACATTGAGTGAAATGTTTCATCCAGTTATTCAGCTAGAGTCACTCTTTCACTTTCATATGATCCCTGTGATGTGCATCTATCACCCAGCCTAAAAACCGCATTCCGGTTGTGTGTATTTCACCCGTTTTTCAAACCGTTTTGTCATTTAAACCTGTAAAAAGAAGAAAATGCAATTTTCCAACTGTGATTTGGCTGCACTGTGTTCTTACTTCCAAGTTGATTTTTGAACTGTATGCCCTTTTTTGATACCTTGCCTTGTAGTTGCTAGTGTTCTTACATCCCTGATACTTTTAGAACGCATATTTACCTCATTCATTCAACCGCACATTAAATTAAATATTTAGTAATTCTGAGTTCCATTTATGCAAGAGCAAAGGTTTTGCCTCATTTCGTGGGGGAAGGTCGGATTTTAATTTTGCTTGCTGCCTAGTATCCCTGACTCCTTGTTGCTCCTTTCTATCGACTCAAAATTCGAGTAATAGGGTTTGAGGGAGCATTGCAGGGGGAAATCTTAACTCGGGTGCCATCTACCCGAACAGTAAAATTGCTCCCATTCATCTGTGCTTTGGATAGGTTATAGTAAAGGATCAACCAAGTGTATTTCATCATTTTACATTGTAATTATCGCCCCATTGGTGATTGCTGTCAAATATAAAAATTGTGCAATTTTCTTTTAATTTAAAATAAATATTGTATTTCCACCCGCAGGCCTGGTTCATGGTCCATTGTGACCCTGGGTATTTGTAAAAGGGGGTGTGAGACGGGTTGGGTGCCAGCTCAATCCGAATTCTAGGAAATAAAGAAAAAGTATTTTATTTGTGCAGCTACATCCTAGGATAAGGGCAAGAGTACTGGTTCAGTGTTCGACGCCCAATTGGAATCCTTAACAATATCTAAGATGAAGCGGAAAGGTTGATGAAAACTGCCTGACCAAACTCTGCAGCGCGCCTGGAGCTTGTGTCCAGCGAGTAGTGCTTACAGAAGTCCGATGGCGTGGCCCAAGTAGCGGCCTTGCTGATGAGATCCCAAGAAGCATGTCTCGGAAACGTGATGGCTATGACCGCACGGGCATGAATCCCCTCATGAACAGATTTGCCCATGGCTCTGTACGCCTCCGAAATCGCCTGAATCATCCTACGGCCGATGGATGCCTTGGAAGCCTAAGAGCCAGGGGAGGAGCACCCAAATATAATGCCTCAGACCTCCTGATGGATTTCTTCGAGAGAGATAGAACTCGGGGACCTTACTGAGGGCCAAGGAATGAAGGGCCGTCTCTGCCTCACTGTGGGTTCAGGAAGAACACCAGCAGGCAGATCTCTTGATTCAGATGGATCAGAGAGACCACCCTGGGCAAGAAGTTTGGGCGAGTGCGCAAGATGACCTTGTTGTCGTGAAACGTGGTGAAGGGCTTGCACAAAGACAAAGCCTGCAGCTCAATAACCCTGCGTGCAGAGGTGAGAGCCACCAATAAAACGGTCTTTAGCATCACCAAGCGGATGTCCACAGAGTCCACCAGCTCGAAAGGCTTGCGTTGCAAAGCTGCAAGAAACACATTGAGGTCCCAGACCGGATGCAGCCTATGCACCGGAGTAAAAAGCCTCAACAACCCCTTAAAGTGGGCTTTAACCACCAGGTTGGCTGCCAAAAACACATGTTCAGGGGAATTCTTATAAGCTCCAATGGCTGCCAAATATGTGCAGCAAATATCCACAAGAACTCCAGAAAGAGCCATGTGTGCTGAAAAGGCCAGTAACTCATCCAAATGACAGGTGACAGGGTCCAGACTCTTGTCACAAGCCCAATTGCAGAACCTAGTCCATTTGCTCTTATGCTGGGACCGAGTAGAGGGCCTTTTGGCCTGCTGAATGATGTCCCAGTTGTCCCCTGAAAATTGAGCATGCTGAAGCCTCAGCTGATCAGGAACTAGGCCACCAGGGCCAGTTTGTCCGGGTACGGATGTTCCACTGCCCCACCCTGCTGCATCAGGAAGCCCCTGCTGGGGATCGGAAGATGGTCGGGACCCTGGGAGCACAACTGCAGCAGATCTGAAAACCAGGGTCACAAAGGCCAGTGGGGGGCAACCAGGATGAGGCTGCAACCCACAGAGGTCCTGAACTTGCGGAGAGCCCATTGGAGCAGAGCGGTGGGCGGGGACACTTAACACCTGCGGCTATGCTAAAAGACCGGGAGGGCGTCTCCCAATGACACCCCCACCCTGACCTGTCCATGAAGCAAACTGGGGGCACTTGGCATTCCGGGGAGATGCAAACAAATCCATGTCCGCGAACCCCCAATGCTGAAACAGGGGCAACAAGGAGCCGTTGTGCAAATCCCACTCATACGTGTTGAACCCCCCAAGTGACTCAATTGGCCCGCTTCTGCATTGCAGTCCCCCGAGAGGGGACTGCCGAAATGCAAATCCCCTCCATCAGGGCCCATTCCCAAACCAAAATCGTCTGCATGCAGAGGTGGGTGCCACCTGTCTTTTTCAGGTAAAACATCATTGTAGAATTGCCCATCCTTAACAACACAGACCTTTCCCTGATGAGGGGCAACAATGCCTTGAGGGCCAGGCCCACTGCCCTGAGCTCGAGCAGATTGATATGCAAGAAGGTTTCCGTCCTGGACCATGCTCCATGAATCGCCTAGCCCAACAGAGTAGCACCCCAACCCAAGAGGGAGGAGTCCATTGTCAGCACCAGGCTAGACTGTTCGGACACTGAGACATTCTCCTCCATCAGCCACCAGCAAAGATTGGGCAGCAGGAGCAGCAGTGGTATTGGGATCGTGTCCGACTGAGTCCCCGTCTCCTGATCCCAATAGGCCGCCATGTGGAGCCGGAGTTACCTCATCTTGAGGCGAGCGTGCTGTACAGTGAGCACGCAGGACGTCATCAGAACCAGAATGTGCTAGAACCATCATGTCGAGGTGGTCGAGTTGGCCAGAAAGTGTCCCACCACCCCTCTCGGGAGTGACGAACACCCGCTGAATGGTAGTGTTCCAACACACCCCTAGGAAGACCAGTTCCTGAGATGGGCATAACCGATTTCCTCTGGTTGAGGGAAAACCCCAGTTGTTGAAGGATATACAACAATCTCTGGCAGGAGTTCACCACCCGTTCGGGTGACCACGCCCTCAACCGTCAATTTTCCAAATAAGGGTACAGATGGGCCTCCAAGCAGAGAAGGCCTGCCACTGCATTAATCAACTTTGTGAACACATGAGTGGCCAAGTTCAGGCCGAAGGGCAGCACCTTGTACTGAAAGTGGTACGACATAATCGGGAATCACAGAAACTTCCGATGCGGTTGATGGGTAAATGCAGGTACGCATCCTTGCTGTTCAGGGTACACATCCAGTCCCCTGCACACACAGACTCTGATATGTGCGTGGGTGTAATCATCTTGAAGCGTTCCAATGGTAAAAACACATTTAGAAATGACAGGTCCAGGGATACCCTGAGGCCAGCCTAGTTGTTCTTGTGTACCACAAAAATCCTGGAATAGTAACCGAAGCCCCCCTCTACAAGAGGAACCAGTTCTATTGCCTGCAGAGCTAAAGGACCTCGCGTTAAAGAGCCAGGGAACCGATCTGACAAAGAAGAGGAGAAGATGGTAGAGGAAAAGGAAGAGGAAGACTGAAGCCCATGGAGATTATGGATAGGATCTACAGGTTGCTAAAAAGATGCTTCCAGGCGTTATGGAACACAGCCAAACTGCCGCTTACAGGCGAGCTGTGTTCTCTGACCTTGACGTCACTGCTACCTGGCGTCAGAGGCGGGGGAGTGGAAAAATCTGCATAATGTCCTGCTTCCTCCTGTTGTAACTAGGCGACCTGTCAGGCCTCCGTATACAGCGGTCCCAGAACCCCTTGAAGTTGGACAAAGCGTGGAGCATGAATCTGGTTCTGCTCTGGGACTGAGGGAAGAATTTCTGACCTAGTTTTGTCAGGATGGCAAGGACTTGGTGGTTTGAGTGGAGGTTTTCTTGTTCGTCAACTCATCATCAGTCGACGAAAGACAAAAGGTCCACACCCTCAAAGGGTTGGATCCAGGATCCGCTCCTGCACGTCAGATGAAAACTTAGTGGCGTGCATCCACACTGTCATTCTCATCTCCAGCCTAAGGCAAACCCCTCAGCTAGCTGTGTCGATGTGGGAGATCGAAGATTCCATGAGGTACTGAGCAATGGCCTGGGTATCTGCCGTGAAGGAGGCTTACTTGTCTGAAGGGAGGTTGAGCCGAAATTCCCTGTTGTCCTGCCACAGCTTCTTTTCAGCCACAGCCAAGGGGGCGTCCATGTTTGCTTGCTGCATATGCAGTCCTGAGATGGGTTAACAGGGCTTTCTGAAGGACTCAAGTACTTTGTCCTCCTTGGAGAGTCAACTGGAGGGGTCTCCCATGGAGGAAAACGTCAAAGACTATGGTTTAGAATATGAGGACGCAGCCACCAGAGAGGAATGGGCACGGGTGGGAGGCAAGGAAAATTGGCTCCCTGTCTGTCAGCTTAAACCTGCTGTCCAACTTCTTATTCATCTGGGCGTTGGCTCGGGGCTTCTCCAAGACCTTTTGCACCACCTGCAGGACATCCTTCTGGAGGGGGATGCAAGACCGGATCATGGTGCATTTCCTCAAGAGCTCTGATAGCAGGCCCGACTCCAGGGGGGGCTCTCTTGGGAAGGGGGACCACCAAGAACTCTAGCAGGCCCTGAAAGCAGTCATGAAAGGCCTTAATGGATGCTAATGGGTCATGGTCCCCCCCACCCCTTTTTCACAGAGCAAGGGGAATCTGACCCCTGGGACACAGGTGTCTGCGGGGTCCCACCCTCCCCCAAGGTGCAGAGCCACAGACAGGTCCAACGGCTGTTGAGGGGGAGGCATTGGTGGTACAGGAGGAGGTGAAGGGGTCAGAATGACTGGTCAGGCCTGATCCGGTTCCAGTCCCTCCACCGGGAGCACAGGAGGAACAGGAGGAGTACACAGCAGGGCAGGGGGCCGGGTGGCGCAACCTCCCGATGACCTTCACAATGTCCTTCAGGAGCCCCTTCATCTAAGGGGCATGCATGAGGAAAAGGAAGCACTTAAAGAAGTTGTGCTCAAAAGCCACCGGATCCCTAGGGGCCCGACCCCCCAAGGCACCGGACCTCCGCTCCTGGTCAAAGCACTGAGGCGCCTGGTGCGTGTAGCTCTAGGGCTGCGATGGACTAGATGTATCCCTGAGGGGACCACAAGCCTGCACTGTAGGATTTGCTGCCGAAGGGGGCCAGGATCCTCCTTCAAAGCACATTCAATGGGCAAAAGCACTGGCAGGCCCTGAGCTGGATCCAAGATGGCCACCGGCCTGGCAGGCTCTGCCACGTGCCGCCACGTCATTTTGAAGCCTTGTGCCACGCCCTTGGCGGGAGGGCACGTAAGCCACGAGCCAAGCGAGACCTCAGGCACGAGAGGATACAGTTGGGTGTTGCACCCGAAGCAGAGGCATCGACCTCAGAGGTCACTCTGGTAGGCACTGAGCCCTCAGCTAGATGGCTGGTAGTTGTAATGCCCTGACTCACGATGTTGGAGCGAGCTCCAGAAGGCTGGACGTCCTCTGCATCTGTGCCGGTAGCCGTGCTGATCTAGCCGAGGACAGACTCTTGGAGGTGCCACTCGATGATCCCTTAACCCCTGGGGTAAAAGAAGAGGACAAACTTGATCGCCCTTCCAAGGATAGCCTGTTAGGGCCCCTGAGCCTATCTGCTTGGGAGCCGGTAGCCTGGACAGCCTCAGGTCTGTCCCTGCAGTGCCCTGAAGATCTGCCTTGCCCCTCGGCTTGAGAGTTGGAAGCATTAGACACCTCAGACCTGACAGAACCTTAATCAGAGGAATCCTGATTCGTGGGAACCCAGGGGAAGGAGATGCTATACGGTGGAGCCGTGCTGAACAGAGGACCTTCCTTGTCCTGATGAGAAGTCCTTAAGGTAGGGCGGAGGGGAAGTACGCAAGATCTCCCGCCACTGGGATAAACAATTCTTCAAATACCTGTGACCGAGAGCGCTGCAGGCCAAGCATGAGTCCCAGCAGTTGTCGGCCCCCAAAACCTTCCCCATGTTGGGGGATGCCCACAAGGATGGAGGATTGTGAATTCATACCGATTCCAAAGTCTTCAAATGCATAGCATTTGAGCATTTTTTGGGAGAACTGTTCTTATGTCCCAGTTTTACAAAGCAAATGTAATGCGTGTGCAATGAGCATGTTCAAACAGTGAGAAAACCCAGCACCAACCAAAATGTAGCCTTAGGTCCTTCAAAATATTGTGGACAACCAAGGACTCATGACCAATATAGCATAGTCCAATCATCCTAATGCAGTTCCTTCAAATGTTTTCTAATCAGATTCATGAAAAGACACTGGATTGAACTAAATAAAATCATATCTGGTTAAAAAGAAAATCCATTTACTACAACACAAACAGACATCAGTTTCTGCTCACCCAAGGCGTTGAGACAAAATGCTCATCCGGCTTAACCATTCACTACAAGTTCTGTAAACCCTTGTCGATATACAGTGCATTCCAGTTAGTTGGTCCTAATATCCAACATGTATGAAACAGAATGAACCATTAGATGGGGGAGTCTGCTATCTAAGGAAGTGAACTGTATGGTTATGCAATCCACTAAACAAATGTGCTATGGGATATTGCGAGTGCGATCAATCAAGAGGAGTTACTAACAGGAAGAATATCAAGAGTTTTCCAGTTTTTTTATATCAAATAATGTTTTGATTTAAATCAAGTATCCGTTAATTTTACTAATGCATTTGATCTGATAAGGAATTGTCGGATGACCATCTGTAAACTGACCGAAAAAACAATGTATTTGCACATACTTTTCTTGCAAAAGGAACATGTCTAAGGTAAGCTTGCAAGATGTGAGCAAAATAACAGATCTAGGTGAGAATGATTACAAGGCACTTGCTTTTAAACAAAGATTTGATATTCGCCTCAATGGCTGCAGAATGCTGCGAAGTTTGCACAGAATATAGCTGCACGAGGAAAGTTAAAATGGGGATGGTGCTGAATGCCAAGATCTATAAATATTTGCCAAGTGTAAACATTCTGTACCACCTTCATCGATGCACAGAATCCATTGGCTATATGTAGAGATTAAGCAAGAGAAGCAGCTGCCATTGTCCCCCTTCATCAGGTGGCAACGTTTCGAGCCCGTCCTCCCCCGGGGCCCAATGGTTAGCCTGCCACTCAATAAAACCTTCTCTTCTAGATGGATTTTAAAAAAATGTGATTTCCTATTTAGCAATGTTACTCACAATAAGGTAAACTCACCAGGAAAGAAAATCAATGGGCACAAAGCAATCTAATCCGGAAAAGTTGCAGCCCTGTTAAATTATTAACAGTCAGCCCAACTGCAAATGTTCCTGTGACCCTCTCTTTGCCCCACTCGCACACCATTTCAAAATGGAAGGTGCTGAGGCATGAAGACTGCAGGCCACTGCCTGCTCGATGGCTGGGCTGGGAATTGGTGCCCTACTAGCCTTCACGGGCTTTTATCACCCGACAACGTGAACTTCCACGGAAAGCAGACTGCCAATTCACTGGGGTCCCTGGGCTTCAATAAAGAGCACGGATAAAACGCCCCCCATCTGGTATTTTAATGTATTCTTCCCAGAGACTTCCATAAATATTTAATACAAGAAAGGCACTGTTTAAACAGAATGAATAGCCTGTGAAATTAAAGTTGGCTGATGGATTACACCATATAACGCACAGTAAACAACAGCACAGGAACCACGGGCTGAGCTACAAAACTTACTTTGCTATTTTAAAAGATGCCTCCAGTCCGGCTTCACTGATTTGCTGGGTTTGCCTAATCAGGTTAAGGGAGAGGTAGGAAGTGGGTTCGTGAGATCTACCCCAGTCAAATAACATGCAGTACGTGCTTCCTTTGCCTAATGTAATGTTAATTAGCACGCGTATACAATGTACATCCTGTGCGCCACATCATATTGCAAAATGTTTCTTCCACGGCTCAAGACAGGGTAATAAATAGGACCCATAAGAATTAATATCCCAATTTCCATTTTAAGTGGCATGCATTCTGGTCAGTACAAACATAATTGACAACTCCTAAAGATGAGGAAACAGCAACATTTACTACCAGATCATCCCAACCAATGCTCCTTTCAACATCTTACTGAGCAAAATCATTGATTTGCAGAGCGCTCGTGGTTTTACAAATCTGAGGAAAAAAAAACTCAGCAGTTTTTCTTTCAAGAAGCATGCTGTGGGAAAAGATAATCGGCATTTCAAATCCCCAACTAGAAGTCGTTTAAAAATAAAACATTCATGGTAACCTTATGCAGAGTTCTTTTGAGTAAATTCCTTATGCACGAGGAAGGCACAGCACAGCCCAAGTCTTAAGTGTGTCATAAAGGCAAGGCTATCCATCTACACACATTAGAATGCAGTTACGACTTACAACAATATCTGGTCTAGTTGAACACTTAGCCTTTTTAAGCCTACTTACATCAAACTTGCCTCAACACCTCTTCCATTGGGATACAGCGACACCCTACGACAAAATTCGGATAGCTGGACACATAACAAGTCTCTTGCACTCGCACAAATGGTGACCTCCATCAGCACCCACCCACATGCCTGACCTCTTGGGTTGCTTACTGGAGCCTGGCTAGCCTACCTAACTCCTTATCTTGGCCAACATGCGCGCGCGCAAGCGCACACACATTCTAAAGTTCTATGAGAATTTACCATATTCTGGACTGGATTCCCACCACAAGCACAGACTATAATAATGGTAAAAGGCACAATACAAATGACAACTGCAATATGTCGTATGGTGTGAATGACTTCCAAGAGAATGAATGTGGGCATTCACACAGTGAGGGCGATACATCCTAGTCTGTCCATCTGCTATAACATATTGAGTCTGATTGTAAGAGTAATCCGCAAAAGCCAACATGTAGCTACATTCAATGTCACCCAAAAGAGATCGACTGGTTGTGGTCTACAGCACAGGGTGTGCAATGCAGGAAAGACCACATTGTTGTGTATTGTACAGTGGTTAGAAAAATATATCAGAGCCTAATCATTCTCGTGCCATATTTGGAATGTGCACGGGGATTCTCGAGATTCTCAGCATACAACTGGAAGAATTGTGTGCGCAATCCAAGGAGATGTCTACTGGAAACCAATGTCTTCCCACCTCTTTCTGTGCTGGAGAAGGGATATTTAATTATGATGCACTGGGGGAGGCGGAGGCTGGTTCCCCAGGGATCTATGCCTAGATTTGCACTGAGTTCACAAAATGGCTTACCAAACGTTCTATGGTAACTTATAATTACTCCTATGTCTTGTCCCTTTTCCTTCATACTGTATTGGCGATTACAACTGAATGTAGCCCTAGGGTGGAGAGTTGACCCTCTTTAAGAAAACAAGTTCAACACTGCCTGGCCAAATGCAGCGTCCGACCTGTGGTAGTGCTTGCAGAAGGCTGAGGGAATAGCACATATAGCCTCTTTGCTGATAGTCTGCCACGAGACGTGTCTTTGGAAAGCTACCCCCGTGGCCTTGGTTTGGATGGCGTGGTTGTGCATGTTTGCTGGCAACGGCTTGTGCTGCACCTCATACGCCTCCTTGATGGCCATAACCATCCACCTTGCGATGGAAGCCTTGGAGGCCTGACAGCCTGGTTTTGATCCCCCAAAAGGTGATGAAAAGGGTGTCCGATTCACGGAAGCTCTTGGTTCTGGCCAGATAAAACCTTACAGCGTTTCTGATATCCAGACAGCGCAATACCTTCTGAGCCTCATCTTTAGGGTCCGCAAAGAATGTCAGTAATACTATCTCCTCATTCAGGTTAAAAGAGGAGACAACCTTAGGTAAGAATGTGGGGTGTGTTCAGAGCACCACCTTGTCCTTATGAAATGTAGTATATGGCTCTGAAGCCACCAGCGCCTGGATCTCACTGATTTGGCGTGCCGAGGTAAGGCCCACTAGGAGGGCCGTCTCAATGGTTACTAGCCTGATGACCGCAGATGCCATTGGCTCGAATAGTTTATGGGCCAGGGCGCCCAGGACCACATAGAAGTCCCACGCTGGGTGTGGTTTCTTGATAGGTGGCTATAATCTAGTTAGGCCTGCTAGGTGCCTCTTAACACCGGATTCGAGGATGAGAATACCTCCTCCTGAGAGTCCTTGTTAGCTCCAATGGCCGCCAGATAGTGTGGCATGTGTCTACTTGCACGCCTGAGTGTGCGAGGTGAGCAGAGAAGGAGAGCATGTCGTCCAACATGCAAGTCAAAGGATCAATTTCCTTGGACTCTGCTCAGTGAAAGAACCTCATCCACTTGCTTTTGTACTGGCTCCTCGTGGCGTCACTCCTAGCCACCTTAATAATGGCCAGGTTAGCCTGTGACGGGGGCAGATGCATCAGGCAGACCTGTTCAGGAACCAAGCTGCTGGGGCTTTCTGCGGGAAGGGATGGATGACTGTGCCCCTCTGCTGAGCGAATAGGTGCGCTGGGCACAGTGGGAGGTGTGCGGGCCCTGGTCCAACAGACTGAGCAGCTCCCAGAACCAGAGGCATGCTGGCCACCATGGGGCTGGCTATCAGGATGATCCAAAGGTGCCTTGAGTCTCTGATCCTGCAAATGACCTTGTGCAATAGGCGAGTGGGGGCAAAAGCATAAGCAGCCATGTTGTTCCACTGGACCTACATTGCGTCGCACAGCGAACCCCTGGCAGAAGGCAAACTGGGGGCTCCTCCTGCTGGCACTGATGGCGAAGAGGTCCACCTGCGGATGACTCCACCTGTTGAAGATCCCCTGAATATACTCTAAGATTTTTTCGAAGATTTCTCTTCACAAAGGAACAAAGCGTACTGTATCCGAAGCGTTAGTGCGGAAACACAGAACGGAAGCCAATGGGCGCTGCTCGTGCTATATGTGCCTTCGGTGACCTCAACATCGAGACCTCCGAGGGACATCAAGTCAACAGGCATTGACGCAAAGAGCCCCCTGCTGAAAAGAACATTTCCGAAGCAGCTAATCTGGATATTGGAAATAGCAAAGATAAGGAATACGTGGGAGGATACAACCCACTCGAATGTCGGTAATACTATCTCCTCATTCAGGTGAAAATAGGAGACGACCGTAGGAAGAAATGCAGGGTGTGTTCCAAGCACCACCTTGTCCTTGTGAAATGTAGTATATGGCTCTGATGCCACCAGGTCCTGGAATTCACAGATTTGGGGCGCCTAGGTAAGGCCCACTAGCAGGGCTGTATTGATGGCAACTAGCCCGATGTCCGCCGACGCCATGGGTTCAAATGGTTTATGGGCCAGGGCGCCTAGCACCACATTAGGGTTCCAGACCGGGTGTGGTTTTTTGATAGGTGGATACAGCCTTGTCAGACTGGCCAAGTGCCTCTTAACCACCGGATTTGAGGATGAAAAATCTCTTTGCCCGAGTTCTTGTAGGCCCCAATGGCCACCATATACACCTGAATGGGCGAGGTGCACTGAAGTATAGAACGTCGTCCAACGAGCAAGTCAATGGATCAATTTCCTTTGATTCTGCCCAGTGACCGAACCTGGTCCACTTGCTTTTAATAATAATAATAATTTAGCATTTATATAGCGCTACGAACCCTCAGGTATATGAGTGCTGCTTATTATTACCCACGGTGTGTGGTGCTCACTTATCGACCTCAGAAGGATGAAAGGCTGAGTTTGACCCTGCTGGGATTCGAACCTGCGTCAGCAGGCTCTGCACAGATGTCAAAGTGAGCACTCTACTCGCTGTGCTATCGGACCGGCCATTTTGTACTGGCTCCTGGTAGCGTCGCTCCTGGACCCTTGAACAATAGCCAGGTTAGACTGGGACAGGTGGAGATGCTTCAGGGCAACCTGTTCAGGAACCAGGCTGCGAGAGCTAACTTCTGTAGAGCGGGATGAACCACAGTGTCCCCTTGCTGGGAGAGAAAGCGTGCCCTGGCCACTGGGAGGTGTACCGGGGGCTGATCCGACAGGCTGAGAAGTTCCGAGAACCAGAGTCTCACTGGCCACCATCGCGCTATAAGGATGAGCCAAAGGCTCTGTGACTCCCTGACCCTGAAGATGGCCCTGTGCACCACAGGAGAGGAGGGCGGGGGGAGCGTAGGCATTCATGCTGTTCCACGGGATCTGCATTGTGTCACCTAACGATCCTCAGCCATGAGGCAAAATGGGGGCATCTCCTGTTGGTAATGGTGGAAAAGAGGTCCACTTGTGAATGGCCCCACCTGGTGAAGAAGGTCTGAAGGAACTCCTCGTTCAAATGCCATTCAGAGTTGTCCTATCCCAGCCTGCTGAGCTTGTCCGCCTCTACGTTGGACTCCCCCGGGAGGTGGAATGCGGATAAGTGCACGTTTTTGTCAGAGCCCACTCCCAAATGTCGATTGACAGTCTGCAAAGGGGAGGAGACCTGGTGCCGCCCTGCTTGTTGATGTAATACATGCAGGTGGAGGTGTCTGAATGCCGATAGATTTGCCGGTTATCAATGGGAGGAAGGCTTTGAGCACAAGCCAGATGGCCATCATCTTGATCCAGTTGATATGCTCCAGCTGTTCCTGACAAGACCATACTCCATGGACACTGTGCTGTCCAGGGTAGCCCCCATCATCCATCTAGGGACGAGTCTGTTGTAATGGTGACCTGAGGTGCAGGCTGCTGGAAGGGCCTGCCAATCTGCAGGTTGGTGTCTGTACCTCACCAGACTAGATATTGGTGATGTGTTGAGATATGCTGACCTGCTCCGCCTGTGATCCCTTCTCCTGATTCCAGGAGGCTGAGAAGTGAGCTGCAGCCTCCTCATTTTGAGCCGCGTATGTGGCACTGCCAGGAGACATGCCGCCATGACTCCCAACAGGTGTTAGTTCCACCACGCCGAGGTCATTGCTCTGCTGAGTAAATGCCTAGTGGCCCTCTATATAGCTGTGATCTTGTCCACTGATGAGAAGATCCTCTCGGTCCTCGTGTCCCATATAAGACCCCCATATAAGACCTAGGTAGGTTAGACTCTGCGAGGGCAGTAACTTGGAATTTTTGAGATTGATAGAAAATCCCAGATTGTTTAGTGTGTCCATGAGGGCAGAGACCATGTGCTGTACTGCCTCCGGTGACTTCGCCCTGACTAGCTAGTCATCTAGGTATGGATAAGTGTGGTAGTCCTGTGCACCGAGAAGAGCTGCCACTGCGTTCATTCATCTTGTAAAGACCCTGGGGACCGAATTGAGTCCAAATGGTAAAACCCTGTATTGAAAGTGAAAACCCATGATCCTGAACCTCAGGACTGACGGATGGGGTTCCCAGATTGGGAATGTAGGTAAGCATCCTTCAGTTCGAAGGAGCACATCCTCTCTCCCACACACAAGGTATCTGCAATGAAGGCCAGGGTAACCTGCTTGAATGTTTGGAGTGGAAGGGAAAGGCTCAAGGAAGAAAGGTCCAACACAACTCTCAGGCCAGCCCGGTTCTTTTAGTGTATGGTGAAAATTTGTGAATAGAAGCAATCACCCCGCTGTAAGGCTGGGACTTCCTCCACTGCCTGGCTCGCTGCAAGCGAGTGGATTTCCAGCAACAGAGTTGCCGTACAAATCTGCGTGAGTGGAGGGGAGGAACAAGGAGACGGAAGAATTTGAAGCCGGAAGCCCATGGATACCACCGAGCGGATCCACAGGTCTGCGAAAATTCTCCGCCAGGCGTGTACGTGAAGGGCAAACCTGCCTCCCACCAGAGACTCGTGGATCTGAATGGACCCGTCACAACTTTTTTCCCTCTGAGGCTGGTGCTGAGGGAGGAGACTGGAAAAAGCCCTTGTTAGCCACCTTGTGCTGCTTGCGTCTGTGCTGGCTGAGGGATCTATCCGGTTGTCTGGACTCTCTCTCCTGGAAGACCTAAAGCCTCTGAAGGCCCGACCTTTGACCGAGCACTGGAACGTTTGGCTGTAGGTCTTGGGTGTGGGCTTAGAATAAAGATTTCGATGTCTGGGAGCTATTCTTTTTTTTTATGAAGTTCCTCATCCGTTGTCGAATGGAACAAGTCGCTCCCTTCGAAAGTCACGAAAGTCAGGGCGAGTATGCACTCCTGCACGTTGGGATTGAATTTGATCGCCTTGAACCAGGCCTTCCTTCTCATGTCTGTGGCAATACATATGGCTCGGCTTGAGGTGTCAATGTGGGCCACAGTGGACGTCATTTTATCCTGGTTCACGGTTTTTGGCCCCCCCTTGAAGCATGCCTGGCTGTGGTGTGGAGCTCTGGAAGGAAGTTTGCGATCTCCTACCACAGCTTCTGATTGACAGCCACCAGCATGGCGTCAGCGTTGGCCCGACGCAGGTTGAGAGTGGGGTTTGAGTACATTTTCTTTCCAAACGCTTCCAAGAGATTTTCCTCCTTGCCGGTGAGGAAGACTGTGGCTTGGAGTATAGTGATGCGGTTGCTATCACTAAGGAGTGTGGTTGGGGGTGCATCGCCAATAGGAGGGAATCCCTGTCCATTTGCCTGTGCTTGGCATCGAGACGTTTATTGGTAGGATGGGTAGCGTGTGGCTTGACCTAGCCTTTTTTGACTAAGGCTTCAATATCCTTTTGAAGTGGAATTCCAGTTCTAGTAGGACGACGTAGCTCAAGTACCTCAGCCAGGAGCCCCGTCTCAGGTTGTTCAACTGTGGCTGCGGGATGCATAAGTACTCAGCCAGACCCACCAGCCTCTCATGTAATACTTTGGCTGACGATGGAGTGTCCAGGTCTTCCTCCTCTTCTGTGTCCACCGTTGGGTCCTGCGGATCTGGGAGAGCAGGAGGAGTGCTGGGCGTGGGCAGCTGAAAAGAAAAATAATACTTCTTCCGGGGAAGAGCGCATGGAATTACAGGGCTGGAGGCCTAACCCAGGAGCTCTGGTGAAAGCTGTCTGTCGCTGTCGACGCGGAAAAGAGGACTGAGGAGTGGTGCTGGTGGGCGGAGTCAGGGGAGCACATTCTCCCAAAGCCGCATGCATCGAAATTTAAAGGGGAAGATGATTTTTCTGGTGAAAAAGGTTCCGTCTCACGTCCCTAGCGAGGGACACCCATACAATATGTAGGAAAGGGGACGGGACGTAGGAGTATGTTCTGTGTGCACGCTAGAATTGTCAGATTGACATGCTCTCATTCTTTTCCGAATCAGACCGTGGTTCTGCAATCCAGTTTCAGCAAGCCTACTGCCTCATTACATACTCATGAAACCATCTTACATATGACACCCCATGTTTAAGACCACCCTATTACAAAACAAAGTTATACGTGGAGTGCTCCACTGCTCCTTCAGAGCTAGTTATTCATGATATATTGATATATAGGCTAACTAAAATATAGCAAATTAAAAACATGAAAAAAGTAACATTGACTTCTATGTTAACAAGAACCCCTTTTTGAAAAGCTCTGCAGTGTCACAGATCGCAGCAAAGGTGGGAAAGCTATTTAAACATTTTCTGAAAAAGTCAATTTTTAAAAAACTTTTTTCCTCCACGAAACTGTTTTTTCACTTGCCTTATTGACTAGAAGCTCATGCAAGGTAAAATATGGAAGCTACTTTTGACACGTTATTTCAAACTTTCAATTGTGTTGCAGTCATTCAGTATTTAGTAGGGGAGGGTTGTGGCGGCCTCCCAACCAATGAGGATGCTTGAAGCGGGGTCTATACCACTCAGTACAGCCCCCGCTCCTAGCCTCCTCAGAGCGGTAGGCCGCCATCTTCTCCCTCTGGCTTGCTTCCTTTATGCTTCCCCTGCACCCCTTTCTCCACTCCAATCCCCCTTTTTCACACATTTTGCACCCCAACACCCTCCCCTCTTACCTTCCACCTCCTTGTCGATTAACGACGATGGGAACAGTAGTGTTCCTGGGGCAGCTCCAACGTCCAAATGGCTGCCGTGGAAAGGAGAAAGGAACTACGTGAAGTGTGGGGTTTGTGGGTGACAGAGTAGACTTCTGAAAAATTACGAACGCTTGTCAAATGCCTTGAGCTGCACCGGATGGGCAAAGGTGCCAGTAGCCCATCCAGGACTGAGTGCAGCACCCCAGCATGCTAGAGTGAGTTCTAAGGCATCATTCAGCATGCCAGCCAGAATACTATCGAAAGCAAAATGGGAGACTGCTGTCCTCAAATTTCAAACAGCCCCTTCTCTGAACCAAATGTTGCTGCCTCAAATATCCTTAGCAAAAAGCTTTTGTCAATGAGTGGATTTTCCAGACTAACCCTTTCCCTCATCTGCCAACTAGAAGATGCTTCTTTTGCTGCACATGGGGTACAATGCATTGGAGAGCGAGAGGGGTATTGGCAGTGGCAAAGTGAGATATGGAAATGGGGCTTGTCTGAAAGTGACCAGTGGTAGGGGTACAGGATTGCAGGTTGTTTTGCTTTGTCTAGCTTTCTACCCTATGCCCCTGCCTAACCAACTTCTCTTGAAGATCTCCAGCATCCTTCGACTATACACACAAATACAACACAGACAGGCCTGTCCATCAGTAAATCAGCACTAATCAATCTCCTTTTTTAGTCCTATTACACTTCCCACATCAGACCCAAAGTGATGTAGTCTATCAGATCCTAAGCTCTTCCTTATGGATAACATACTCCCAAAACCCTCATCCATTCATATCTGGCTCTCCCAGAAACCCACTAATGACCTGCCTCCCTTTTTTCCTGCAGAGCCACGCGCAGTGAGGCCAACAAAAGTGGCTTAAGGGCGCTCTAAAAGAGCACTCATATTACAGAATTTACAGATGGCCAAAGCAGCAATTTTTATCAGCTCTGGACCATAATAGAGAGCTGTTGGGCCATTTCTATACAAAATTAGCACTGGCAAAGACAACAGTTTGGGGCTTTTCTATAGGCAGACATGATCCATTCAGATATTTTAACATTACAACTTTCATATATTACACTTTTCTATTTCTACAAGATGTTTCATTACAACAGAAGCTTTTTTGATAGCTGCAATTAACCCATTATCTTTCAGGCAGACACTTTTGCAGGCAGAAATAGCTCATTTCAGTACCTTAAAATGTGACATGAACCTAGATCAGCGTTTAAAAATTGGTGACAAGGCAGGCACTCTGTTGCCAGTCAAATTTTCCTGCATTAGCTTCTCCTCCAAACGCACGTTTTCATGACTCTATCAATCTCCAGGGAGGCTGTGTTTCTTTGCTTTTTCAGGTGCGTCTTAATTTCCTTTTCAGGTGTGGCAAGTTAATTGACTAAGGATTCTGGTACTTGTATTTTGCGCTCTTAATTTTTCTTGCAGGTGTGGCTGGATACAACTCCCTCCATAGCACAAATCTTCCCCTTGATGGGGGTAGGGGGAAAGCCATGGTTGTGGCTCTCCATTGTAAGACATGATGGCCCTGCTGCCTTTTGAGCCCGGGACTCCTGGAACAATGTTTAAAAATTGGTGACAAGGCAGGCGCTCTGTTGCCAGTCAAGTTTTCCTGCATTAGCTTCTCCTCCAAGCGCACGTTTTCATCAATCTTCAGGGAGGCTGTTTCTCTTTGCTTTTTCAGGCGTGTCTTCATTTCCTTTTCAGGTGTGGCAGTGTGGCACCTGCAAGAAAAATTAAGTGCGAAAAATACAAGTACCAGAATCCTTAGGGTCAATTAACTTGCCACACCTGAAAAGGAAATGAAGACACGCCTGAAAAAGCAAAGCAACACAGCCTCCCTGAAGATTGATGGAGTCATGAAAATGTGCGTTTGGAGGAGAAGCTAATGCAGGAAAACTTGACTGGCAACAGAGCGCCTTTGATTCAGATCCATTTTTTGCTTGTTTTTGAGTGCCCTTTGGAGGGATATGTGTGTATTCTGCAATCATTTTCCTGAGCTAGTACCTGGTTTTCTGAGGGATTTGGTGTTTTACTTTGACTCCCAACCATATTTTTGATTTGCTTGACCTCTGGACAGGCCTTCCATAGTGCTACAGTGCTTTGTTTCTGGCTTTTTTCTTCCCTCACCCAACCCCTAAGCAATTGGCTCAGGCAGTCGGGTGTCTCTTTGCCTCTGTACTGGCAGTCACCTCCCCCTGCCTTCTCCCATTCACCTTCATCCATCCTCTGTCCCTCCCTCCTACACTCCTCCCCTGCCCATACTTCTGTTTCTCTTTGGACCGTGCCCCCGCGGCTGGAACAGCGCCATTTCAGAGGCCCTTCCAGGGCCTCCTTGCCCGGGCAGCCACCCGTTAAGGCCCCAAGGCAAAGGGCAGCTCCCAAAGAAGCAGCTCCACTCCGTGTTTGCCGGAGACGCCTGATGTAGGCAACCTACAGCAACGGATAAGGTAAGTGTGTGGTGTGGGCAGGGAGTAGAGCCATTAACCTACTCTTATTACCTATTATCATATAGTCTAATTGTAAAAGGGAGCCATTTTGGCACTTGGTCGAAGTGTGTCAGATAGCTATACTATAGATGGAGCCTTAATTACGTACAAAAACCATACTTCACACCCAAACTGTTGGTATAGCCTTGTTATATTCCCTGCTACGCTCTGAGATAGAACTGTGTGGCACCCCATTAGTTAGCCATTGTGTTCCGCAACATAGCTAATTTGTGTTGAATGTTGCCAGGCCCTCTAACTAGCCATCCATCGTAAGGCGATACGGGAGGGAAGCACAACCATTACTGTGCTCCAGAAACCCAGCCACTCATACACCACTACTATGTAAGAGGTGCTAACATAGCCTGAGTTCAGTTTGCTACCCTCTCCATAGTCAGCCATTGTGATACGCTTCATAGTAAGCCATTGTACTGAATTGTGCAAGGAAATGTGTTGCATCTACATATATACTAGGGGGCAGATGTCATGCAGGATTTAGATGTATTTTGCAGGAAACAAAATGTGTTGCGCCCAATTGTGTCTTGGGGCAGGAAATGTGTTACAATAGACATAATGGTAAGATTAGCCATGCATCACATTTAGATAGAAATGTGAAGATTAGCTATACGTCACATTTAGAAAGAATTGTGAAGATTAACCATGCTTCACATTTAGATAGAATTGCAAGGAATAGCCATAGGTCACATTTAGATAGAATTGTGAAGATTTGAGGCCGAGAAAAACTTTGAAAGTAACCAATGTAATCCCCACCACTGCTGATCCTCCTCCAGCCAATGTACACATAAAACGCACAAACCCACACCCAGCATAACAGACATACAACTAACCACCCATGCATTGATCCTCATCCTTACAGATACAACAAGCTAGTGCACGTAAACAACCAATCTGCAACCCAACACACACAGACGCCAGTTTCTACTGGTTCTGGGACTATTCTATCCCTCTACCCTCACTAACCAACCCTGTCCTCTTTCTTGCAGATCCACGTGAGCACCTGAAGACTGCCCCTGGGTTGTAGCATTGTGTGGTATAAGTCAATATAACATACCATAACTGTGACTATACCCCCTGCCTATTGTGGCTGCCTGCATTGGGATAAACAGAACAACAAACTGGATCCACCAAGCATACTTCCTACCCTTGAAGGTTTCACACACGGTCAGCAGATGGGACCTACATAAGAATCATATCCCATGAATTTCCTCTAAAGTAGCATGCAACCCCCCCCCCCCCATCCATCAATGGGTGTGAAAGGTAGTGTGTGCATATGTTATGAAACAGCGTAGGTGACCTATATAGAGCGCTAAAAGTTTACCATGAGCATGGGAAAAACATGTATGTTATGCCTAAAACCTGCATTATATCAGGATACATTTCTTGCTAGGATTAAAACTGATGAACGTGGGATGTGCATCAGCTTACAAGTCTATTTTATTGTGAGACTCACTGCAGTCAATAGAATTATGGCAATTTGAGAAAATGGTTCACTGTGGCTGCTCATGGAAAGCATTTCATCTTATGTTCGTGTAACGTAAAGTGGTCTTCTATGGAAGTCTTCCGTCACTGTGATGGACCTGGACACATGGGAGTGGAAGCAAGTGGGACGGGCCTCAAGTGTTGATTATTGCCAATCCGAAGAACTCTTTCTATTCACTGGCATTTTCCCAAGTGGTGCCTGGTGGTTCACTTGGGGAGTGTGGATCCAGAGGAGAGCATTAGGTGTTAGCAATGGCTCCCATGAAAGTGGGTGGGTCTGAAGGTTGCAGATTGTTTGTGCTGTGGAATGGAAGTGGTGCAGAGATATGCAGAGCAAACTCTGCATAGCTCTGATGGAGAACAGCTAGTGAGGGTTACACGCAGGCCCCCAGCAGCAGTGTGTGAGGCAAAGCATCAGTTCAGCTTAAGGTGGGGGGGGGACAGGAAGACACGGTGAGCTGGTTAGTGCACGTGATAACGTTGTAACACATAGGAGCCAGGCAAAGGAAAAGAGTGCATCCAGAGGCTTCTCGATTTATTGGATGCCGGCAGCCCGGGGGAAGGAAAAGTGATAAACAGGGAAAGAAGAAATCAAGATCACAGCCACTCAAAGATTCAATGAAAATATGATCAATTTTTGACAGCCTTTCTCCAAAGAAATTAGGCCCCTGTACAGCAGTCTAGCTCGGTAAGTGGCACGCCTTGAATCCCTTTCTACTGCAATCAATAGCAAACGATTAGAGAGAAGTCGTTATGCATGATGGTCGGCGTTTCAGGCAGAGCAAGAATAAAATATGAGACAGGTACAGGCTCCACCACTTCAAGAGCTCCCTAAGAAGCCACGACAGCACGCCCAGCTGCCCCGTTAATGAGGCTCAAGCCGCCTCGTGTGCCGTCACTCGCCACCTGCCTCGCAAGTTTGCCTCTCTTCGGCCTCCCCGGCCTGCATGGGCCTGAAATCGGCGAATGTCCCGGTGCAGGCGGGCACTCATTTTCTGCAGATACTACAATGCTTCTAATTGTAGCTGCAGGCTTTGTTTTTTAGGGGGCGTACAGATGGCATTTCTAAGGTCTGAAATCCCTTTCAGGCCAAGGACCACTCTTCAATAGCACTTTCTTTGACATCCGCTGGGAGGCTGCGGGGTGAAGGGGTGGGGGCGGGGGCGGGTTCAATACGGCACAGCGCACGCACTCACAATACCAATCCTAAAGCGAACAAAAACCGAGCTCCCGATTCTTAAGCATGGCGACCTCTTTTTTTCATCCATTGAGTTTTGCTGGGTGCCCTTATCGAGCAAAGCCCCAGCAATCTTCCCTGACCCCTGCACTTGCCCCTTTACTGTGGTGTTGCCATGGCGACCATCTGCAGTCGGGGGCATACAGAGACTAGCGTTTGTCTGATTCGGTGTTGGTCTCCCTAATTCTACTTGAGGTCAGCGAGAAAAAGGGGCAAGGCGCGGCAGATGGCAGGTGGTGTGCGCTGAATGTTTAAAACAATGTACATGTTCACATGTCCTGCATGTGCGCATCCAGATTTGTCTCTGAATATACACAAAATAATGTTCTCAATTTAACAAAAAAGATGGCCTTTTGCATTAAAAAAAAGAAATCAACTGATTTTCCAAGAAATCAGCCTTGAGTTTCAATTTCATGGCCGGCCATAATACTTAAGGATCCATTTGGTTTCTTTTGTGTGTGCATTGCAAGCACCACTGGTGAGTTGTATATGAGTGCAGCAAACAAAAAAAGCACTTAAACCTGGGGGTATGGGGGCAGCCATGCCTGACTGTGGAGTGCATGGGAGAGGGGCTACCACAGCCCACACCCACAACCTGCACATGGGCAAATATGTGGCAAAGTGAAGTCCCCATAATAGCGGAGCCACCTTCAGTATCAAGAGAATGACTGCATCTACAGGATAAACCAGAGCTCACTTCCTGGTCGGACTCGCATGGCACACAAACTGTCAAGTGACCAGTTTGTGCCTAATCGCAGGGCATTAATAATATGTGGGAAATAGTGTAGCCAGTTACAGGTCCAGTACACAAATCAGCATTCAGTTCACAATTTTTGAAGCTCCATTTTCTCAGGGGCATTCAACCTTTCCTCACCTTCCCCCAGAAGCTCAATGTCTCCAGAGCCCTGGTTCTCTTTAGGCTGGACTATTGCAACAGCCTTTTCCCTACTTTAGCCCTCTCCAACGAATCCAGAATAGTGTTAGGGAGAATTCTCTGTAAGGCTAATTTCCCAAACCTAGCGAGTCCCCCAGCAGCTTTGCTGGATTTTTGGGGTTTATTTTTCTCTCTCCTGCTAAGAGTGAGATTCTTTTGCTCCCACTCTTAGACATGATTTGAGGTTTTCCTTTCACTTTCCATGTGTTTTATGGGCTATGGGTTATTTTATTCCATAGGGTCTCATGTGCTTTTTTTTCTGTGGGTTACACAGCACCCTCCGTGCCGTGACCCAGGGGTGTCGTAGCGACCCCCCCAACATAGACTCGATACCCTGGGACTGACTGTCTCCCAGGGCATGTAAAGTCACGATTGGCTTTGCTAGTCCCAAATTATGAACAGAAACCAGTACAAACCATCATATTGTGGACCTACTGGTCGGGGCAATTCGATTGCCCCGGGGTCTGTTGTTCAAGGGGGCACGTCTCCGTCCCCCCGGATCGAGTTTTGGCGGGTGGCAGTGGATACTACTTTTTATATTGGACTGCAAATATATCTCTATGGGATTTTCCCATTGTTCGAGGCTACCAACTTTAATTATTTAATTCTTATAGCCTCGAACATACCGCCGGTTTATTTAATTTAATATTAATTCACCGGTTGGTATTTTCTGCCAGAGCTCGACTCTAAAATGGCATTTGTGTTCTCTTCTGTGACTCCAACCCAAGTCGAGCCCTTTGTTCCACTTTTTGGCGGGCTTCTCCACAGAAGCCTCCAAAAGTGGTGCCACTCTGTCTGGGTACCACAGGGGGTGCGGGAGGGGGTTTAGGCACCCTGGACTGAGTTACCTTGGTAACTCAAGTCGCACTCTTGTGTGATTAGCCCAAGTGGTGAGCCGGCCGGCTCACCACTTAGCATGTTTGATTGACAGTTAGGCTGAGTGAATGGGGGTGTGCTGCATAAAGCAGGGCTTTGGGGACTGGAACTTCAGAAGCCGCCACAGGACCTAAGAATCCGAGGAGGGAGAAGCTGAGCCGACCTGCAACGACGACACCACTGGTGGAGCCCTGCTGAACCGTCTCACCACTTTTCCCGACGACAGAGGAGATCTCCAGTCCGGAGAGTCTTCTTCCTTTGACTGGTGGGGATAACCAGTTTTGCCTTCTTTTCACCTTCCTGGAGCATCTCGTGGCCGCCTTGCCTGTGCCAAGCACCCCGGCAACAGGAATACCACGGTTTACCACTACTGTGAAGAGAAGGGTAGTTAGTACCTTTTAACCGGAGGACTCCGCGGCTGGTTTCTTCCCTTGCAGTGCAACGACCTTCATCTTTCCTCCACGGCGAGACCTCTACTTCCTCTGGACGAAACACCGACTTGCACCTGCTGCCAGGAACAACTGCCCCGCTGGAGCTCCCTTCCAAATTAAGGTACTGTGTCCCGCCTGGCTTCCCTTGCGACAGATCGTTCGGGGTGACTGTAAAGCCTCAACTTTCTAACCTGGGCTAGCCTGGGACAACCTAGCTAACTTTGCCTGACTTGAATTTAATCCTTTTTTGTGTGAACTATCTACAAGACTCTTTGGGCATAACCCCACTGTATGAACCTGGACCCCTTTTGCTTGCTCTCTCCAAGAGTGGGCCTGGCAATTGACTTCCTTGCTCTCCAGTAGAACTCTGCCTAACCTGCCTTACTGTGGTTCTTTGTAAAAGAATTGAAACGTGTGCGCTTCCTTAACTCTGCCTTTTTCCCTCCCTTTCTTTACAACTTATTAGAGTGTCCTCTTATGATAAGCGCTCACCTCTGTCTGAAAATAAGTGGTGTTTCTCACCAAGACTTGTCTAATAAGTGAATAGGGTTGTATATATATGATAGTGACTGTGTGTTGAATTTACTTACCTCGTTTTTGCTAGTGTAAACTACAAGTGTGTTTTTAAATAAATAATTATATACTTTTAAACCAAAGCTCTGGTCAGTGTTTGTTTGTACTACTGTGTCTCTGTACCTATTGTGTATACTCTGCATGCTGCCTAACTCTTCGTGAGGGAAGTCTGACTGCTCAGCCACAGCTACCAAGTGAATCTGTGTGGTGCAGACTGCTACCAAGTGGGTTTACTGCCAAACACCTGTAGTCTTAAATCTTTTGCAGTGGTCCCTAAGGGAACTGCACAGGCTTCTGCCTAACAAATAGGACGCAAGACTTATCTTTGGCCTATAGCCCATGGACCACATCTCTCCATTGGCTCCCAGTGACTGCAAGGTTCAAATTCAAAACACTTCGCATCATCCACAAGGCTGTATGGGACCTCCCTACATCCAGCTTTCTTTCCCGAAATATCTCCCATCCAGAATCCTTTGGTCTTCTAGCTCCAACTCTCTGCAGGTCAAACGTTTCTCCAAGCAGAGAGTGGGAGGTAGATCCCTTTCCTCCGCTGGCACCTCCCTCGGGAACAGCTTCCCTCAGACTTGAGCCTGATCTTCTTAAAGTCCGAAACTTCTCAAGACCTTCCTTTTCTCCTCTTCCTTCCCTCTCACCCTCCCATGCTAAATGCTCCACCTGCCACTGCGACTGGGGCCTGTTCCCTTCAGAGTCATACAGGGACCAGAACACCGCCCCTCACAAGTCCCTCCTAGCATCCTTTGCCAGCACTTGCCCTGGGGTTCCCTTTCCCAGACAATCCCAACTTAATTCCCCCTGTCCACTGCACTCCCCCCCCCCCCCATTTCCTCTGGCACTTGCCCCCTTGGCCTGACCAGCATTTACCCGTCCCCACCCGTGTGGGTACCCCACTCTGTACTTCTCCCTCTACCCAGCCACCCCCTTGCACATATCACATTGTCATGCACTTGCACGGTAGGATTGTGTCAAGCCCAATATAACCATTTCTTTGTTGTATTCTGATGATTTCCAATGTCCCCCCAACCCCCATCTTGTCCTGTGGCGCCTGGAAACAACTGTGTATAGATGCCATACAAATGTCCAATAAATAAATGACTATTACTGTAACTTTATATTTTAGTTAGCAATGTTACATTGTGGATATAGAGTGCTGTGTGGTTTACTATGTCGGTGAATATGTAATTCTGGCATGAGAACTGAATTTGGTGTGAGACTAGCAAATATTATGGGCACTCTGCACTAGACGGTGGAGTGAACAGCATGTGTGCATACGCAAATATAAACAATTAAAGTGCAATGCTCTGCAATTGCATGCTATACCTTACATGCAATAAATAACATGGTACAGATAACATGTTAAATGGTACATTACGTGTTAGACGTACGCTACATTAGGATTGCATAGAGGGCATATAAGTTACAAGTTAAGTTATGTAACCTTGCTTTTCCCGCTTCTCACCCCCTTCACCTTTACCCTTCGTTTTCTTCTGCCACACACTATGGGCTCTGGATATCACGGATGGGGGCACAATACACCAATTTATCAGACAGGTAACCGAAAACCTTATAACAGAGAATAAGGTTATGTACTATGCATAAGATTACTCTAGATATTATGAATAATTAGGATAGTAGGCATTAGTTACACATAATGTTATACAATAAGGTGTGATGTACTTACACACATGACATGTCTTAAGTACATGTGAGGTTAAGCAAAGAGGATTAAGCCATATATTTGATTAAGGGGTACCCCCAATTTGGACCTACCTGCACCTTGATGAAGTTTAGGCCAGGCCACAAGTTCCATATGGAACTGGATCAGCGAGAGTCACTTCATGCAACTACACCACTTTTCCATCGCCACTTCCTTTGTCAGTTCCTTGTTTAGCGTAGAGTAACCCTGCGCTCCCTCTTCGACTTCCTCACCTTCGCTCTCCCATCAGCATACCTATCCTCAACTCTGCTGCCACTCTAAGGAAATGGTAGAACAGCCTCTCAACCTCCTGTGCCCCGGGTTTTCACTCCCAGGGCTAGCAACCTCCAAGTTAACCAGCCCCTGCGCCCCAAAAGTATACTGCCCGGGGTAGTATTGAATACATTCAGAATGCAGACTGAGCTGTGAGCAATGTACTTGTGCACAGGAGGCTCAGAAGATACACAGGACGCTGCTCACGAGGGGTGGTGATGAAAAGGGTATGGTGGTGGCCTTGGCAGGCCCCATGTGAGCATCCCCTATGAACTAGGCAAGAAACCCCTGCAACGTTCCCAAACAACTGCCGCGCAGAGTCCTCCATGCAGCCTGCTGTCAAACGTAGGGACGAACAATGTAGACCCCTTTTACTTCCCAAGATCTACACTGGCTACTGACCCTCCAGCATCACTGCCTATGGCATGTAGCAGGCACCGTCCTCCCTTGAGGAGCAGGCAGCCCTCCTCATTAGGGCTTACATCCAGTTAGCTCATATCTACCTCCAGTCAGTACATGAACCCACGCACCAAGTTAGCAGTACAACCCAGGGCCATGGAGGGCAGCCTCCTCTAAACACCTCTCGGCATTACAGGGAGCAAAAGAGTATTCGATTTAGGCATGTACACATTATAGAGGGTAGGAATCATAGAAAAAATGACTGTAGTATAATACTTTGTGGGTATAAGTACGCTCACATTGGGGTAACGTAAGGGCGCCCTCCCTCCAGGATACAAACACATTTCAGTTGTGCCACAAGGGGACCATTCTACAGAATTCTGAAACCTCTAGCTAAACCCCAGCTTCACGAGGGGCTAGACGGGGATAAACGTGGTGCCAGGGTTAAGATGAGGTCGCGTTTATTTTCATTTCCATTACACTTTTCATGCCGACTCTCCAAAGGGATATGCATTTTCCACACCCAGCAACAGTGATGGAATTACCAAGCAGAACAATTTTCCAGCTCAACAATAATCTGTGGCATGGTTATTCCCATCAGCATATTAACTATGTATGAGCCTGCTCAGAGTTGTGCTCCCTTTTCTGTATCCGACACTGGAAAATAAATGTTGCTGTGATGAGAGCACGAACATAACTTGGTCTCTTCACATTAAAACCAATGATCTTTCATTTACTGAACACCACTACATTCGGTAACAACGGTTACTATAGGGCTTAGAAAAAGAAAGAATCTGACATAAAGCGCTATATATTAGAAAGCACAACATTACTAGAAGTGGGGTGCAATAGCATGGTACTCCATTGTTCCTTTAAGTAGAAACGTCTACATACAAATGCTGGCCACTAAAAAAGTCAAATGAACATTATCGGTTTATAGTTTAAACAATCTCATATTTATATTAGAACAACCATTTGAATCTAAGCTCTATTAAAAGAAACTTTATTTTTACCCTCCCCTCTCATAAAAGAAATTATTCCATATTCAACCAGAAGAAATTGGTATTATGTCAATTCTCATCGCCAATAAGCAAAAGTATGTCCCCCACTGCTTGGTTAAACAACATGCTCAGTTTCAGGAGAGGAGAGGATAGCACATATTTAAAAATCGAATAATGGTACCAGAACAGTTTAATTAGGTTGCAACACTGTCAGACTAGAACCTTATAGGGGCAATACGTATTTTTATGAAAATAAAATGTGCTTTTCTTTAGTATTCAAATTTCACAAGGAACGCCGATATTTGCCCATTTGGGTTGTGGGTCTCAACACACACCCGCTATATTGTCAGGAATCCTTGAAGTTACACATGCCCCTACAGGGGTTTTGCCCCAAACATTCGTTTTGCCCTGAGGAAGACCGTCACTGGTCGAAACACGTGTAGGCTGTTGTATGAAATTCATTTGAATAAATATACAATAGAACACTTGGAGTTTTGGAATTGATCATTGACATCATCATCATGGGATTCATATTTTTTTCTTTCATGAAACGGAGTTTGAACACAGGCAGTAGGAGACTAAAACATCTGGTTTGTTTTTCTCTGGTGACGTTGGGCCAAGGTCATCAACAGTCTCTATCCCTAAAGCTCGTGATCAAATAATTGTTTGTCAGCTTAGCTCCTACCCTGGAATGGCCCTCCCTGCTCCTTAGTATTAACATTTCAACTTTTACAGATATTTCAACCCAAAAAATCTGCTTCCAAATGAGGTTTCAGCCGGTTTTGTATGGCAGACTTTCAATTTGGCAGCTTATTTCAACATCTGAAACAGGTGAAAGACAAAACTAAAGGTAAAAGCACATAGGCACATTTGGCCCTTAATCTACAAATCTGAGGAATATCTATGATGGAAATCGAGGCCTCCAAAAACTGACTGGTGACTATGACTGGTGCTGTTGCTAGGTGCTTCAACCTGCACCCAACTGGGCAATGCAGAAAAAGGAGCTGTTGGTACCTCAGGAACTTGGATTAAGGGTTGTCCTTTTGACACCATCATTTTGAGAAGCGCATTTCCAAATTCTTGCCTACCAAACTGAATGTGCAAGAAGGTTTCAGCCCCAGGGTGTTCAGAGCAATATAGATCCTATGAACTGAACAATCCGAGGACGGCAATAAAGGCCAATTTATGGTGAACACCTGTGAAGGGTTTCCTGGACATTCTGGAGATCAGCCAGTTATTTACGTATGAATAGAATGGTTCAAGTAGGCCTTAACTACTGTCATGACCTTACTTAAGATCGTGGGTCCCCACGCAGGCCAAAGGTTAGAGTTTACAACAGTATTGTTACTCCAATCCTCAACCATCACAAAGCAGATGCATTTTTAGGCCCTCCCAAAAGTGGGGGCAAGTATCCAGTGAATGCTAAATTGCTGAGAGTAATCAAAAAGGCTATGGTCACCATCCCAGGCCTTCAAGCTATCCAGTAAAAAGCACCCAGAACATTTATTTTAGGGAACTGTGAAAATACTAGTGAAAGCCCTGAATGCATTCCCATTTTGAAACATGCTTGCTGGCTTATTGAAGTGTCGTAGCTTCCAGCTGGAAAATGATAGTGCAATTTTGGAACACAACAGAGGAGGGTAGAGATTTCAGTGGGTTGCACTTATTTTGGAATTGCTACTCATCGTTCCCTTGACAAATACTTAAGAGTAAACATATTTGGTGGGCCCATGCTCTCTGCAAATACCACCCCTTAACGCAGTGCATGGTTTTGGATCTGATCAGAAACATACTCCCCAATGACATCTTTGCAGCCTCAAGCAGGTACTTCTATGATTGAAGACTTATGGCCTCTCCTTCATCCCAGTACTCCTCCGCCTCCGTTCCAGTCGTCCTCCTTTATCCCAGCCGCCCTCCTCCTTTGTCTCAGTCCCCCTCCTTATTTGCCGCAGTCCTCCTTTACATTTGCACCAGTCCTCTGTCTTAGTCCTTCTCCTTCATTCTAGTCCTACTTCATGGAAGTACAAGTCTTTAGTGCTAGTCCTAGGTCTTTGTCCTTCATACTCGTCCTTTATCAGAGTACTTCTACTTCATACTAGTCCTTATCCTTTGTCCTAGCCCTTGCCAGTTTCCTCAGACTGTGACGAATCCAGGGAATTCATCCCCTCTCCCCAAGAAGGAGTGACCTACTTTGGCACTAAGTGGGTGAACACGCTAAGAATGAACCTCTATGGGACAGAGCAAGCGGGATATAACTGGGAGTGGTTTTCACCCTCCCCCTTAGAGCGCAGGAAATCCCTAGAAAAGCGTATAATGTATCCCTCCTTGTCTCAAGATCCCCATATGTTTGTTGAGTAAATCAGAGCTAAAATGTATGACACTTTGAAACTTCCTGTATGAATGGCTGTATGGTTTCTCACCCTTGCACACACGGTTCTTGCCTGGGATGGAAGAACAGTGGATGGTCCCACTCCCTAGCAGAGCAGAGGATAAATAACCAAACAAAAAAGGGACAAATAGGGAGAGAGGTACAGAGCTGGAGGAGCCTGGAAACCTCTTACTGGGAGGTGTGGTCAGACAGAGCACGTATGACAATTGTGGCGTAATGAACGGCAGCAGAGCCTGTGGAACTCACCACCCTGCAAGACCAAACACTGGCAGCACTTGGCTGAGATTGAGGCCCCGTGAGCAGACACCCAGCAAGACAAGGTCAACCAGTGCATCGAGAAGTGACAGGCCGAAGGCCCACCGGATGTCTGCAGGAAGAGAAGAATGACTAAGCCTGCTGCAGAGCGATGCTGGGAGATACAAGCAGCACTGTGTCGGTCCAGCTCGCCGGCTCTCCTGAGGAGCAGCGCCAGGAAACCAAAGGCATACAGTGACTCCAGGGAACAGGGAGGAGGGTAGCAAGACCCCCGAAGAGCCAAAGATGGGTGCCCCAAGGCGCGTTGAGAGAGAGAACCAAAACCCCAAGGTGGGGTGAGAGAGAAGACCCCAGGGTGGGGTGAGAGAAGTACGACCCTGAACCAGGATGAGAGAAGTAAGACCCCAGGGTGGGGTGAACAAGACAACATCCCAAGGCGGGGTGAGGAATCCAAGACCCCAAGGATAGGTGAGAGAAGAGCAGCCCTCCAAGGAGGGGAGTAAGAAGTAAGACCCCCAAGGTGGAGATGGAGAGAGAGAGAGAGCAGAGACCCGAAGCAGGGATACAGACCAAGAGTTACCAAACTGGAGAGAGTGCCAAGACTTTCTTTGATGGGAAACACCAGAAGAACATAGAGAGAACATATGAACCAGGGATTCCAAAGTGTGACAGAAGGCAAGAGACAGTCATGCTGCTCACTTGAACAGTATCTGGGCGAGAAGGCCATTCTTTTGACAAAGACACCAGGGTGGGGGGTCAGAAACCAACAACCATTCTTTTGTTGGGCGAGTGCCCTAACTGTATCTTTGCTGAATGTATGTTTTGCCTTTTTCTTAAGTGTTAGTGACAGAATTAAGGGTAGCATAGGATTCTGGATGGATAACTTTTCCTTGTTTGTACGACATCTGACAAGCACCATGTGTAACTTCTTTTCATTATAGGATAGGGCAGATAAACTTAGTCTTAGGGATAGCTTTAGCCTGGTTTATTCTAACAGAACATTTCACAAAATGACACCCTGTCAGTCTCCCGATTCTGATCTACCACAACAGTCTCTCTATCTCTCTTATTCCCAAGTCAATCTTGCTTCATTTCTATTTTTGTCTATGGCCCCACCATATGTCCCTCTTTCAATTTTGATCTCTATTTTGCTTGCTCTCACTTTCTCGCTCCTTCCATTTCTCGCACTTAGGATTGTGGTGCTGGTCAGAGAGGAAATGATGCAATAGGAAATTAAGGCAACAAATGCTGCATCAAGAGTATGCAAGGGAGCTGAAGCATAAAATGTGATGTAATCTACAAGAATGTTGCTCCATTTTGTTTAACATACTGTTAAAGTTGCCCAAAAGTCCCACATGAGCCCAGAGATACCAGAGTCTGTCAAAACCAGACTCAATGACTGATCAGACAAAATGCACAGCAAAACCGAACTTTATTTGCATTAAAACAAACCTGGGACAGCACTGAAGCATTGAAATTTCATCGCTCTCTGAAAACTTATCAAAAACAGTTGCTTTAGTATGACAAATATGTCATCATTGACATCAAAACATAATATTTTACAAAACCTAAAGGGAATCGGGATAGGTTAGTGGGTTTGGCTACCTATAGATTCCATAAATATTCAACATGTTCATTGGGTTACAAACATCTGATGGCTCCACCTGGAACCACCCGTATATTGACATAGGTTAAACTACATCACCTTCACGGCAAAGGTTTGGTTGGCATACTACTTGATGGGTGGCATGTCTCTAAGGATTTGATAGGTTGGCACGTTGCTTACCAACCTTGGACACTCGGCAGGTCGTCAGGATATGAGCCAGACAGAGTAGGGGGAGGGAGACCCATGGAACATTCTGCCTTCAATTAAAAGTCATCAACCCTCATTTTCAGGCCATGAGACCGGGCAATCCCTTTGTACTTGGCCTTCTGCGGAGCCTCACATCTATATGTGCGTTTGGGTAGTACGGCCGTGGCATTAGTTGTTAGCCACTGTCAGAGCTCTGCATGGATAAGTATTTCTGTGAATTCAGCCTATTGAGTTTTCCTATGGCTTTGAGGTCTGTGCTCCTTCAGAGACGTGCTGCGGCTTCCATTTTTAATAAGATGGATACCCAACTACACTCTTACTTCTATGTTAGCGAGTTATATACGCAAGTCATTTGTGTTGTATTCACCTTATACATTGGTCATGTTAATGTTCTTCATGTCTGGATGCCATGTTAATTTTCTTCATATCTAAATGCATATATCATCTATTGTTCATGTTCTTCATATGGAGTGCATATTTGCTCTGTCTCCAGTGCATGCTTTTCTACTGTCATGTTAGTTTGATCGATTGTTTTTGTCATCTTCAGTGCACATTGTTCCCTAACCCTGCTGTACCTGCAGGGGATAAGGGCGGAATGGCTGTCTCAGTGAGTAACATCTCCCACCATTGCGGTATTGATGTGGGGGAGGGCCAAAAGCTTTTGTTGACGTATTCATCTGCCTCGCAACACAACCACCCCCTAAGTCTGTATTGGAACATACGTATGATATTTGAACATTTCATTAAACGGGGCCTTGCATGGTTGGTGGGGGGGGGGGCAAAGGGGGTGTTTGCGGTATGCATGGAACTTAAGCTCTGAAATCAAGCGCGAAACCAGCGGGCAAGGAAGGAGTAGATCTGCTGCTTCACTTGTCCTGAAGGTGAATGGTAAGGCATGAATGCTGCTCAAATGTTTCTCTGCCAATACGGTCATATGGCCTTCAAACTACTGGATCTTTCATGCAAGCGTTGTATGTCTAGCATGCCGACACCCTCTTAGCATGGGTATGGCTGGTAAACTGGTGCTGGGACTTGGTATGGCACAATATTTTCATCTTCCTGTAAACAATAGTTGTTAAGGAGCACATGCAGTCTCATTTTAGATATGTCTGCATAGGGTTCGAAATTGTTGAGAGCTATTTAGCTGCTTCTTCCTTGGAATGCCTCGTTAGCTTGAATCCAACAGTTACCAGGAGCTACTTTTGACTCACCAGGCCAAATGGCACCATAAACACATACACATTAAGTCAGCATGTTTGGTTATATGGATAAAGGAAAAAAAGACATGCAAGACATTTAAAGCAGAATGGAATATGTATAATGGACAAACCTTTTGTTTTTGCATCTCATGCGTAAGGTAGATTTGCGGCACGCTGTGCGCTAGCTCCTACCTACACGGTGAAGCCTAATGCCTAGGAGTTGCTTTTAGCTCCCGCTCATCAACTTTCAAATTTCGATCCCTGCTGTATACTCTTTTGGAGTGGCATTGTCCTGCTTTTTGCCCATGTTGTGCAGGGATTTTTAAGAGCTATACTCATCTGTTCAACATCAATTATGGCCCTGGGACTTTCAGGCTTGAGAGTGTAGTTTAACCTTATTGAGAATGCCAGGCCTGATGCTGCCACAATCTAAAGAATTTAATAAACCGCAATATCAGGTTGTGTAGGCTGCAGTTTCATGCTTGAGTTGCAGATATAAAGGGCCTGATTCATGGAACATTTTCCTATGGGATTGCGACATCATAAAACACTTCCATGAATCAGCCCAAAATGTTATAAGTATTTAATGAGTCAACAAAAGCTAACTGTTCACCTTGTAACTCTCACATGATGAGTGGCCCTCGAACTTGCATGCAACTTTAGGTGGGGCCATTCTTCATGGAGCCGACACAAATATATAGCTATACATTTAAAATGCAATTTACAACTACAAAGGCCAAAAAATGTGCTTTTGCCATGGCTTGTAATGATTTAAAATCAGATATATCTCATGGCAGCGAATGACGCTGTTAACCCAACCGAACATTAGCATCCCGCTCAAGCAGCTGTAGGATGAGGCAATATCTGCTAATGCAAGTGCTTGTTGCCTTCGTTCCAGACCCGCTGTCTTCCCACAGCCATGTTCCTTTCCCGTCCCATTACCCGATTACTGGTGGCCCTCGCTCATCCATCCACTGCTTGAGTGGGCCTGCATATTTCCATCCTCTGGGTCCTGTTTTCGATCTTTGCTTCCCAATGATGCCCCGCCTCTGGCCCTTTCCTTCCAATGGGACGGCTTTGGCCGTGCAAGTCAAATTGCTTTGTGCAGGTCCTTGGTCCCCACTCATCTGCTTTCACTGCTCTTTGTGAACTCGCCACCTCAAACAGTGCTAAAGGTGATGATGGCTTCTGGGTTGTGCCAGCATGGTAATAGCCAGCCACCCACACTTTATTTTATTTATTTAGGTATTTATAGAGCGCACGGCCGCCCGAGGGCATCATGGTGCAAGAGAAAACCCAGGACAGTATAATGCTAACAGGGAGAGAGCTTTAGAATAGCAGAGTTTTCAGTTTCCACCGGAAGACAAGGTGATCAGCCACCCTCCGCAAAATCAAGGGGGAGTTAATTCCAAGCCTTAGCTGCCACGACGGAGAAGGCGGGCGGCTACCAGGAGGGCGAAGGAGCGAAGGGTGCAAGCTGGAATATATTGCACAAATTTTGCTTGCAAACACTCTGCTCCGATACGTGGAAGGCTCGATGAACCATAGACATGGATTTGAACATAATCCGGGCTGCCACGGGGAGCCAATGAAGTTGTCTCAGCAGAGGGGACATGTGAGCGCCAAATGGTGGGTGAAGAACAGCTCTTGCCGCAACGTTTTGGAGAAGTTGCAGCCGCCTGAGTAAATACAGGGGCTGACCTAAGTAGAGCGAGTTACAATAATCAACTCCACTCAGGATCAAGGCAGCCACAACAGGCGCCTGCGACACAGTGGGGATGTAGGGAAGGACCTTCCTTAGAACCTGAAGTTTAAAATGGTCTGTCTTACATACTGCAGCCACCTGCTCGTCCATTGTCAGGGAAACAGATTTTTATCCCCACGTTTCCTACAGACAGAACCGGGGTGGGAAGGGGACCCAAGGAGGTGGGCCAGAAATCATTGGTCCAGAATAGATGGGGGAGGTAGTACCCACAACCAAGACCTGGGTTTCACTGGCATTGAGCTTTAGCCAATTAGAGGTCATCCAACCTCTCAGCTCCTCCAGACATTTCCTTAGGCGGACAGCTGCGTCTGCCTGGGATAGATCCAGACGCACCAATATCTGGGAGTCGTCCGCATATAAATAAAAACGGAAACCCATGGGACTGAAGAAGAGCCATCAGAAGTCTAATGTAGACATTAAACAGAATATGGGAGAGTGCAGAGCCCGGAGGTACCCCTTACCCGAGGTAAGATAGAGACAGGAGCTGAGCGGAAAGGGGGAAGAGATACCGATTGGGACCTGTCCGCCAAAAAAGCAGAAAACCAATTGAGCACTTGGCCAGTCAAACTTTGCCAGGAGTATTACTGTTATCTTGTGCTTGGCTGCGAATCATGGAAGAATTTTTTATCGGGTTTATCCTGCTGGCTCTCCAAGCATGCTTGCAGAATGTTGGAGTCTGCGAATAAGTGACAGCTGCGATGTTAGATGAGTGATGAGGCGCAATTGTTCTTTGGATGTCAAATGGGGTAAGAACCGTGGGAGTGTGGTTTACATCAAGAGTAACTTTAATTTATGTACAAATTAAAAGCTAAGTGCTGGACCAAGTGCCTTCTGTGCAGTGTCCATTTTTCAACTTTCCAATAATTACCTCAGGTCAACGGGCCGCTACCAGCCGATACTGTCTGGCCAAGGAACCTTTATCACTGTGGTACAACAATGGAATGTTGGTAGGACTGGAAACATGGTCCATCAGAGACTTTACCCATAGTTACAAGGCCCGTTTGTCTCTCAACATTCTACATCAACACGCCCTTATGGAAGATTGCACCTAGAAGATGCTCACTGCAAGGTTCCAAGCATCATCTTTTGTTTTGCTCCAATCAATTGTTCCGATTTCTATATACTAACATGGGATTGCAGCCCTGGGCGGTGAGATTTAACAGGCGGTTGTCCCTCTTCCCCTTTGGCATGCAGCCTCGGGCTGATAACTTGGTTGTGGACCAATAATACCTATATGAGCCCTCCCTTCCTGTATGCTATTCTAACGTTATCAAAGAAAGATATTCGGTAGCAAAATTGAAATGTTAACGCCCTGCCCAGAGGGCTATAGTATGTGGTAGGTGACCACCATCCAAATTATTTGTCCAGAGTCTAAGGTGCGGCCCGTCAACGAGGGCGAAGGTCATGTAGCACACAATAGACCACAATGGTAAGGGCTCCAAGATTTCAGCGCTTTTGCCGGAAAAGGGATTCCTCCCCTGGCACTTCCTGTAAAGTAGCTGGTCCATGTCGTCTTACCCAAAGTGTGCCCATTACAGAAGAGAAGCGTAGAATGCAGCCTTCTGCAGGCGGCTAAAGCCTACATTCCAAGTTTGCTGATTGTCTAGAGGGATAGAATCTGCAAGAACAACAAAAAGAAAGCACTGAATTCAGGCTTCTGCTATTGATGGTCTGCACCCGCACTCTACACTTTGATTGTCTAAAGAGAAAATAACACGTTCTCATGTTGAATTTTCGTAGTAGGCATACATAATGAAACTGGATTTCTTTTGGGTTTATTTCCAGATTCCCATTTAGGAGAGAAAAGGGGGATGCCAGGACTTCACTTTTTCAGAAATGGAAAGACCAGGTTAATTGCCTTTTTAAATGCATCACGGGATACTGAACTGAACCAGATTGGCAAATTACAGAATAAACGCTGCTCTTACTTCAGCTCGAAACTTGTTTAGGGTATGTCAATTTAGAACAGAGTTACAAGCACCCGAAAGCCTCAGCATCCTCTGCCCAAATTTCAAGAGAACACCCGAGGCACTTCTCAAATAATGGAAACACATATTTGCCAGAACTTTTTTCGTGAAAAAAGCAATATTAGTTTGTATTCATATATTGAATTAGGAGAATAAGCTAATCTTTGTGAATCATAAATCACATACAAATTGCTGCTTGATATAATTTTCAATTTGGTTTGAGATTCATTATCCTTTTAATAGGCAAGCAAGATGTTTAGATTAGTAATTTGAAAATGGAACTTCTTGGTATCACAGTAAGGTACTGAATACGCCCTTGTTAAAATAGCCAAATAAGCCGTTTCTGAGATAAATAAATGTTGTCCTTGAGTGCACAGTGCTTCAATACTGGACATAAGAAAGCCTATTTATTTGCGCCGCAGGGCATAACGGCTCTTTCTTTCATATAAAGCCTCCGAATTTTTCATCTTCTAGTTTATTCATACCACTTGCATACAGAGCCACATGTGCCAGTTATTATTACAAGGCCAACTTTCACAAATAAACTAAAGAATCAGATGTCGCATACAATGAAGCATATCCCGGTCATAATGAGGAGACGAACACTGACTGCGGACAGGACGCATGCTGCAAATCATGCACCGGGAGTCTACTGGCTCATTTGATTGTCCTTCTCAAGCCAACCTCGTCCGTGCTCCTGCTCGTTCGAGTTATTTCTATCTACTTATCACTAATAGGTCTTGCAGTTTTACAACAGCACCTGTGTGAAACAAATATTGCCCTCTGCACGGGTAGTGATGGGAGTGCTTTGGTATGTATAAAAGGAGGCAGCCATTGGAGTGGCCAATGTGCTGACCTTTGAACCAGGAGACGGGAGTCCAAACCACCTTTCAAGACTAAACCGAATCGACGTCAATGTGCATGGACCACACCATAGTTTATTGAATGACACTTACTGCTGACAGGGATCCGCGGCACTAGAACCAGAAAAGCACCCATGCCCAGAAAAGACACATTTATGTCCCAGATTCAACATTTCAAACAGTCTACGGAATAGTAGCACATCTTAAGTAAGGCTACCCCGATTTTTATAGCAATCAACAAGTTAAGTACAGTGTATGCCCTCACTTCTAAAGTGAACTTGATTCAGACAACCTTTCATTACGCTTATTAAAACTCACCCCCAGAATACCTCCAGAATAAACACAAAACAAAGGCCCATTGTAAACCAAGGTCTTGCTGCAGCATATCTACTACATGGCCTGCAAGGAAGCACATTCTTCCCTCTGCTTGGAGCCCATTTCTGGAATTCTCTCATGGCAATCTTTGAAAGTTTAAACTATAGAAAGGGCAAAAAACCTAGCAGTTCTGTTCTTTTGGTTACAAATAAAGAGGTCACAAGGCAGGAACTGGGCAGAGACACTCAGATATACATTAACACCTCGCAGCGTTTCTTCAGTCACCTTAGAAAAGAGATTGCGTAGAGTGCAGAGTGATAAAGGACTGGGAGCAAGGGTTTTCTTTTCTCTCAATCCCAGTGAAGAAAGAAATGAACACACAACACTAACAGTAAGTATTCATTTCCGTGACATAAAATGGCTAGCGTGGCACCACTGTCAGTTTTCTAACCATCCATGTTTTAGAAATCAATGTCCAAACCCCTGGTTCATTCCTCGAAATGTTGACAATTCTTTATAAGAAAAAAAAACGGATTCAAGTAGAAGACAATGCTGGGAAGAACAGTACAACCTGTGAATTTTACTTTATATTGCTGGGGAGCTCTCATGTGTTCCAATTGCTTGCATGAGAAAGTCATCCAGTTCCGATTTATTTTCTTATGATTGTGGGTTTTTAGCTTTGCCTTTTCCCTTTTAAATTAAGAACTTCAAATCGCAGAATTCCAAGACAAAAACATGACTGGATGACTTTCTCACACATGAAATTGGGAAACCTGAGAGCTCGGGTTTAATCTAATAGAATTGGGAACTGCTGTCATACTTGAACAAGTGAAATGGCTTTGAAATTATACTCCGCAAACTAAATCCCCTCTTGGCACTCGTCATCACCAATGTCAACTTCACGGTTGACCGAAAAAGATCATTAATAGGTTTCAGCCTCAAAGGTGTGGGAAGCAGATCGCCAAATGGTAAAATTGTGACCACTCCACATTAAACTGCAAGCCTTAGGAACCAACAGGAATCCCAAGTTAACAGATTGTAAGGTGATGGTGGCAGGGTGAAATAGAATTGGATCACAGAACTCAAGCACAACAAGGCAAAGCACCTAAAATACATTAATGCACAATGGATAAGTAATTCTGTTTTCAGCCCCAGGCAATATAATGATCTACAAGCAATCAGATCATTCTTCCAAAGACTAGCAACACATCCTTCTTCAAAAGGAGTAAAGGAAGGATATGCCTCAGCACTAGATTTTATAAAACCAGGATTTTTTTTTACCATACTGCTATGTGGTATTGGTGGCAAAACTGAATCTATCAATACTCCACGGTTACGGACAGAAGCATCTGAAATAGATATATTGGCAGGGAGAACGGGTAACTTAAGGGGAAAAGCTGGTGATCAATGCTTGAAGAGCCAAGTAAAAGATTCACAGATTTTCCACCATTGAAGTGGAGCCAACTCTTCTCGTCCACACTGGTATGGCCTCTAAACAAAGGCTTAGTTGAGGCAGTTGGTCAGAGTGATCCCTAAACCCGATGATTAATGGACTATCATATGTATATTACTGATTGGAAATATGAACAAATTAAAATGTAGTCTAACAAATGATAAACAGGGGGGGGGGGGGTTGAAACGCTGAGGAAACAAAATACTTTTGTTGAAGTCAAGTGAAGGATCTTTAAGTGACCTGGTGGGATTTTTGATTAGGGCCAGGGACTGATGAGCCCTGCTCATAAAAAATACGTTTGATCTATTAGCTAGTTCGTCACATTTCTTATCAAATCTGATGGTTTTGAAGGGAGTCAATAGAGGAGTTGGCGAGTCTGTGGTACATTTTCTGGAAGAGCAAACACAATATGTTCCTGATAAACCTGGGTATGTGGTTGGTAGGTAGCAATCCCAATCTCAAAACACAAAGGGTAATTTGTAATTGAGGTACTTAATTGATAAGGACCAGTCTGCGTTTTTCCAAAGCAGTCAAGCATAAGAAAGAAACTGCATAGGATAGAAGTATCAACAGCAGCAGAGAGGAGTCAAGGGTGAGGCGTCAGAAAGAGGACCATGGCACGGAGCATCACAAATGAGGAGCCAGAATTCACCAGGAGGAAGGGGTGGTGAAAAACATGGGAAAGCAAACGTGGAGTTCCCAAGAGTGGAGGCCCAGGAAGGGAAGGGGCCTTCGTGGGCCTCCACTCACACAAGGGGCACGAGATCAACAGAGAAAGAACACAGCCAGAGGCCCAGGGGTGATTAACAATCCAGTCCTGGGAAAGTATCCCAATCTCCACAACTGAAGCCCAGAAACATGATATGGAAACGGTGGGCACATCAATGCTAGTGTTTAGTTATTATTTTTCATGATTGTAGTGCTTATTTGACTGGGTGCGTTAGCTGCTACTTTCAAACACACTGCAGATGAATTATCCCATAGATGTTTGTTAGGTAAGATTTCCACAGAGTTGGTAAATCTTCCTTTCCTGGTTCAACCCCAGAACTTTTTGCTTTTCTAGTGGGATATTTTCATTAATACCTCAGTGAGTGGGAATCTTTTCCACACTCACCTAATCTTGAACTTTTTATGGGTATCATTTTTAAGATTCTCCATAATGTCTTTTTAAAGTTATCATGTTTAACAACGTATTGGCAATAAGTGCCTGTTGTTGCTGGGTTGCCCTAGGGGCTCCCCATTTAACTTTCTTGTGCTAACCTTGACTGAACTACAGTTCCCAAGAGTAGAAAGGATCTTTAGATACCTTTTAGATTTTGTTAGGTGAAACCAGCACATCCCACCTTATGTGGAGTGCTGGGGAGATACAATGTATCCCCTTTCACATTAAAACTGTAACAATTTGTTACAGTGACAAGCTTACCTTTAATGGCTGGTGGCAGTGATACCTTTTACTAATTTGGTGCACCTTTACCGCGGGCTGTGATCACAGCTGCAGTAAAGGCACCTAAGGGTGCTCATTTTACCAAAATGGCCCGGGTATTCTTTTTCTGCGATTTTAGTGTTTGTCGTTTCTTGTTCCTTCCCCTGACATCCAGGGCTGGAAATTCCTTTGTTTGAGTTTTGTCTTCGGCGGGAGTCCCTTGGACACCCCGCCCAGGCTCCAGTCAGTCTAAGTACAGGAAGTGGGGGAGGAGTCCAAAACTTCCCCCTCCTTTGTCTTGCGCCTTGCTTCAACTGTGACAAATCCCTCTGGGGGGCTGGCTGTCCTGATTGGACAACCAGACGCCCCTTTCTTGTAAAATGCAGGGAGAAAATGCAGAGGTTGTGCAGTAATTCCTGATAAATACTGGAAACCTAGAAGCTGAAGTCATGTCGACCACTGGAACAGAAAACCGAAGAGGATGACGAAGGAAAAGCGGCAGAGATGATTTCCAGCGACCGGAGAGCCTGCTGTGTAAACGGAGCCTGCTGCAGCCCTTCCTTCCAATCGACCTGGGGTCTCCGAAAACGACGACCCGAACCCACAGCCTGGTGAGACCCACTTGACTCTAGACGACCTGCATTTCGAGCCATCCCACGGGTTGCTGCGACCTTGCGTTCTTGCAATACCCCAATACCCTGGGACCTCCTGCCACTGTTTGGTGCATGGTCTTTCAAATTCTGAATCTCGCTGAAACCTCGTGGGCATCTTGGTGTCTCTCCAGAGACATGAATAGAGTCTGAAAAATCCCCTCACAAGAGTGCTGGACCTTGAAAACTACGATAATTCAACCACAATTTTCTGTCTTCTTCTGTGCTCCTTGAAAAGGTGCCAAATCCGCAGAACCGCATTCAGCTGCGAGAGAAATCTTGCCTGGAGCCTTCTTCATTGATCCCTGCTGCAAAGTCTCTTCTGAGGTCTTGTGTTCAGTCTCCAGGACAAGGAATCCACTGACCGGGTATTTGGCTGCAGTCCCTGAAGTTCTCCTGCTGCAATCTCTTCTTCATTGCTGAGGTGTTGGCTTGGGTATATTCTTACCATAAGCCTTTTGGAATTTCTGTGTAGTCCTGGCTTGTTTTCTGTGATTGGGAGGTACCTTGTCCAGTGCACCCAGTCCCACTGCTAGAATACTGCTGGGGTGTCTTCTGTGAAGCCCCTGGACCCTCACCTAACTCTAAAAGTAAAGTACTCACCTGTTTGCTCAGTTTTCCTAAGGAACTCTGACTTTTGCTACTAAAGAACTTATTCTAACACTGCCTGTTGGTCACTAGTCCTAGTGACCCCCGCCCCCTTCTGCCACTGAGAACACTCATGCTCCAAGAATAAGGGAAAGACTTTGATGGGATTGGGACTTCTGCCTTGAAAAGAAATCAAGTGTTCTACTTACTTGTAAAGAGTTGGTTGGTAACTGTAATTCTAAGAGTGAACAGTTACAAAAGTTCTTAATGATCTTGAATGTGTGATACACTATTCTTAAAAGTATGTTTAATATCTTTTCTTCCTTAGCCACTGTTTTGCCAGTCTAATAGAAAGTAGATGTGAATGTATTTTACTCTCCTGTGATTAGGTTGTGCCTCTTTACAAAAGTAATGTGTTGGTGTCACCAGATTATTCCTGTAGGGTAATTCTATGAGTGTCCTCCAACTGTTGATATCACCAGGTTAGTCCTGTTAGGATAAGTGTATGAGTGTCCCCCAACTGGGTCGTTCTTCCTGTGACTTGCTGCTAGCCTGTCCTTAATACGTCTACATTAGGTTGTTACCTACCTAGAATAACTATCCAGTAAAGTGTGACATTGGGTTTACTTTCCCCTTCATTGTGAAGTTAAAGTATGTGGGTTTTACTTATTTTGTGTTAGCTGTGTGCCATCCAAAACAAGTTACCACGGTTATTGCTTACCACAATCTGGGGTTCCCTGATTTCAAAAGCATCTGTAATTGTATATTACATCCTTAGGTTTTACTCACCAGGTATAACTGTGTGTTATGACAAAAGTAGTTATAGGTGTTTACTGCACCTAGGATAAGTGTTTCACTATTCACCAAACGTATATTGTCCAGTTGACTGTTTATTTGATTTGTTCCAAGAGTCACTGTACAACTGGAAGGGCCTACTGCCCTTGCATTACTGAATGTAATCTGAAAGTATACATTGGTATTTTACTCCCAAAGAATAGACTTGACCTATACTAGATGTGTATAATAAGGTTTTGACTTCCCTAGAACTACTGTTAGGTGTTCCAAATAAGGTTTATACTTGGGTCTGTATGCTTTCAGGTATAGTGTTTTGTTTTTATATTGTGATTTCTTATAATGTTTTAGTACTTACTTACCCTTAGATTTATCTGGGCCTACCTGTATTTAAATAAATCCTTTATTTTTACAATACATAGTGTTTCAGTGATTCTTTGGATCATTTGTATTACAATTTCACTTGTACTGTGTCTCCTGCCCTCTCTCCCTCCTAAGATAAGCCTGGCTGCTCTGTCTACGCTACCCTATACTCAGGTGGTACCGCCTTCTACTAAGAGTGGAGTCTTGTACTGCCTTAGTTGAATGGTTTTACTAAGCCCTTAGTTGGACTTCAGAAAAACTGTCCTAACAGTGTCATTCACTGTTGATTATTAAACTGCTATAAAATGGCCACTTCAAAGTACTTATTGCTAGAGTACTTTTGATGCTTGTAGAGAGAGTAAGGGTGTTGAGTTAGATTTGTCCATGGGAGAGCTTCAGTCCACAGAGGAGACCCCCCCCCATATATTTGAATTAGGTACGACTCCCAAACTTCATGTGCCTCCCTTCTCCCCACTCTCTCCCCCTCCCCCCTCTTCCTGCAGACAGGGCACTTTGGTTATGACATCAGAAGACAAACAGCAAGGGCTCTCAGACACTTAACAGGCTTGGTATGGCACAATCCACTATCATTTTGCTGACATAGTGCCAGATAATTCATCGTTAGACCATTCTTGAAGCAGGGCTCACCTGGAACATGATTGGGAGTACAGTCTACTCCAAAGTCCTCTGCCACAGCAGTGACAATCAGCATCTGCAAGGAAGAGGCAAGCTTTTCTCCCTAACCATCCCAAGTGAATACAGGGCTCGAAATTACACTTGGATAAGCAGCAGCTAGAAGCAACTCCTGGTTATCCAGCATGAACACGCCACCAGAAGCTACCATTGGGAAATGAGGAGCTAGTACATAGCGTTCTGCAAACCTAACGTCCACATTCCGTTCTCAACCCTTCCTCACGGTTCCCTTGCTCGCCTTGACGGCAGCCCCCCAACAGAAAGTCCCTTCCACTGGGTCAGCTGACCCTGGAACTTACCTTAACTGCATGGGAGAAGAGAATCCTTTTTCTTGCCGGCAAAGAGCACCAGGACCCTCGTGTCTGCCCCATCCTGGCTAACTGTTAAGACTAGGCCTTGCGCCTCGTCCCTTTTCCCTTGCATCCCCTGCCCCTCCATTGCTGAGAGCACTTCCATGCTCAGCCCTCCCTCGCCTGACTTTGCCGCCCCACCTATATGCCCCCTGACAACGGATTTGCCCTTCCACTGTGTCAGCTGACCCAGATATGCAACTTCTTAATCACCTCCCCCAAGGAAGCCTTGCCCAGGCTGTCAACCAAGGGCTCAAGCAAATGGCACCATCCTCGGGTATCTTATAGCTGTTCATCTGCTCGCCCAGGCGCCCCAGTCTGCCAAGCATCTGACTGCACCTACAATCAGGTAGTAGACTATATCACTGACTTACGATTGCATATATCTGAATTTCGCTGTTTTGTGCCGCCACTCTGCATTTTTTAAACTGGGATTTTCATGTGGGTTTGCATTTGTGAATATCACTGTTTTTGTGCCACCACTTTGCATTTTTCCCACTGGGATTTTGGTGTGGGTTTTGTGAGAAACCTGACGGTGTTCTCCCACCTATGCCATGGGATTCTTTATTCAGGTGGCATGGGAAGGGCCATCGCTTTTGGATCCCGACCCTGGGGGTGGGCGAGGAAGGATCGCCCGAGTGGAGTGTCACAAGGGATTAGGGGGAGAACACCCAAGGGCGAGTCATGGTATTCCCACTTTTCCCATTTCACCTCAAAGTCCTCTGCCTCAGCTTTCAAAGGGTATTTCCAAACCCATTCCATCTCCCCTCCCCATTTTCAACCAATACTGGGATGAGGAAGAGGCAACTGGGAGTAGTAAAGATTTCCCATAGGAACAACATGGGGAGTGTAAAGGAAACTCACATCCGACGCCACTTGTCCATTTTCACAACTGGAGAAAGATGGGATCTCTTTGTATAGGTTTTGTCCAATCACAATTGTGGTGGGGTGGATTGTAATAAAATATATAGGAGTATTTTAACTGTTGAAAAAATGTATATGTGTCAACTTCTGTGGTTCGAGGAGACTTGGGTTACTTTGACTCTGCTGCGTCATCTAGCTCCTCCTCAAATGAGGGTACAATAAACTTGTGTTATGTACAAACATGCACTTGCTTCATAAGTGGCAGGCCTGTTTTGGGTCAAGGTTGAAGAGAGAGTCCCTGGAATGGCCCTTATGTGACTATCGACTCGCAGGATGAAGAATGAAAGGTCTAACTCACTGTCGCCAATCACCGACTGCACCAATGTATCACAGATATGACAAGAGATATTCTCTCAGACAAACATTTAAACTGTGTCCAGTTGATGTTTGATGAGACCTGGATCAGATCGACTGACAAAGCCAGGCATTGATTAGTGACAACACGACATAGCCACATTAGCCATGAAGCAAATATGCATCTATGCATGAAGCTACACAGACATGCACTAGATTTACCAGGTTACTCACCGTAGTGACCACCTTACTCCTAGTCCATAGTCCCGTTTCCTCCATACTTATGGGACATCACTCCGTCCTGTGGGACGGGAACGGAGCACTTTGTAAAAAGCATCCACATTTTTTTCAAAAATGTGTCCCTCCTCTCTTTCCTGCGCGGGGCCCGGCACGCGGCCGTAACCCCGCCCACCTTGGCTCCACCCCGCGCATCGCCCATCAGTCCTTTTCTATCGCAGGGTCAAAGACCCATTAGCAAAAACAGAGGAACCTTATTAGAGGGGACGGCGGGCGGGCGTATGGAGGAAAGGGGACTAGGAGTAAGGTGGTCACTACGGTGAGTAACCTGGTAATACTCCTACGTCCCGTCCACTTTCCTCCATACTTATGGGAGATTCCCAAGCACTCCCTACAGGAACTATGGGTGGATGGAAATACCCCTTACTGAAACAGGTTCTTCAGCACAGCCTGGCCAAACTGAGCGTCAGCTGTAGAGCTCATATCGAGGCAGTAATGCTTACAGAAAGCAGATGGGGAGGCCCAAGTAGCCGCTTTAGCGATTGACTCCCAGGGAACATACTTCTGAAAAGCAACCGCAGCTGCCTTGCCCCGCACCAGGTGTGCATGGATACCTTTAGGAGGTTTCAGCTTTTGGACGGTGAAAGACTCCGTGATACAGGTGGCAATCCATCTGGAAATAGATCCCTTAGACGCCGGCCTGCCCCGAGGGTTACCGAAGGTCACAAAAAGTTGGGAAGAACTCCGAAGCTCGGAAGTCCTGTCCAGGTAGAACTTAAGAGCTCTTCGGACATCCAGGCAGTGTAGAACCCTTTCCGCCTCTGAGGCAGGGTTCGGAAAAAAGACCGGAAGGGAAATCGACTGATTCAGATGGAATTCGGTCACTACCTTTGGTAGGAAAGCTGGGTTTGTCCGAAGGACTACCTTGTCCTTGTGAAAGACCAAGAAAGGATGCTCCACCAACAATGCCTGGAGCTCACGCACTCTCCTCGCTGACGTAACGGCGACCAGAAAGGACACTTTCCAGGACACATACTTGAGGTCAACCGTAGCCATTGGCTCAAAGGGTTTATGGCACAGCGCCGTCAGGACTACATTTAGGTCCCAAGGCGGGTGCGGACTACGAACCGGAGGGTAGATGCGTGTCAAGCCAGCAAAATGTCTCTTCACCACAGGGTTAGTTAAAGAATAAGAACACCAGTCTGTGGAGAGGTAAGCGGAAACCGCTGAGAGATAAGTCCTGCAAGACAGAATATGAACCCCTGACTCTGCTAGGGATGATACGAAGGATAGCACTGTGTCAATCGTTGCCACCCTCAGGTCCAATTCTTTCTCCAAACACCAATGACAGAACATGAGCCATTTACTCTTGTACTGGGATCTGGTTGAGGGTTTCCTGGCTGCCTGGATAATGCGCATGTTATCCACAGACAAGCCCAAACACTCTAGAGACTTAAACTCTGGCACCATGCCGCCAAGTTGAGCGATTGTGGGGAGGGGTGCCACATCTGTTGTTCCCCTTGGTGAAGAAGATCGGGAGTTACTGGTAACCTGATCGGTGGACACACCGACAGGTGTCGAAGTTCTGAAAACCAAAACGTGGCCGGCCACCACAGAGCTATCAGTAGAAGAGAACAGTTGACAGAGCTCTTCAACTTCCAAATTGCTCAATGAACTAGGGGAAGAGGCAGGAAGGCCTAAACTCTCATGTTGTGCCATGGAATCTCGAGAGCGTCCCCAAGAGAGGAGGCTCCCAGCCCCCCTCTGGAGGCGTAATGAGGAAGCTTCTTGTTTACCGCCGTGGCGAAGAGGTCCACCTCCGGTGTGCCCCAACGCGAGAAAATCCATTAGAGGATCTCCGCCTTCAACTCCCACTCGTAGCTGACCACTGTCCACCAGCTGAGGGCATCCGCAGTGACATTCAGCTGGCCCGGGATGTGCACTGCAAGCAGCCAGACCCCATGAAGCACGGCCCACTCCCAAATCTGGATGGACAGGTCCACGAGAGGGGGAGACTTCGTTCCCCCTTGCTTGTTTATGTAATACATTGATACCACATTGTCCGCTCTTATGCGGACCACCTTGTTGACAATGAGCGGTCTGAACGCCTTGAGCGCCAGAAAGATCGCCAGAAGCTCCAAATGATTTATGTGCAGGAGCTTGTCCTGAGGCGACCAGAGGTCTGAGACCTGAAGAAGATCTAACATCGCACCCCACCCCAAAAGGGAGGAGTCCGTCGTGATCGTCACCATGGGGGCTGGGTTCTGAAACCCCGCGCCCACTGACAGGTTGCTGAGAGACGACCACCAGTCCAGGTCCACTCCCATGGAATCCAGAATCATCATTCGCTTGGAATCCGGGTCCACAGCCTGACGCCAGAAACTCCGAAGAGCCAGCTGGGTCCATCTCATTTTGAGACGAGCAAGAGGAAGAGCCAGCACACGAGGCCATGAGGCCCAGAAGCCTCTGGAACCACCAGGCCGACATGCTTTCTGACTGCGCAAACATCTGACACGTGGCCAACAGATCCGCCATTCTGTCCCCGGTCAGATACAGTCGGCAGTCGATCGTGTTCCAATGAAAACCCAGGAAAGTCAGGTCCTGTGAGACCGTCAAGGAGGATTTCTGCCAGTTCACCGACAGCCCAAGATGGAACAGGAGCTGAAGGAGAGACTGGAGGTTGCCCGCTGCTGTCAACGGACAAGGGCTGCGTAGGAGCCAGTCGTCCAAATAGGGATACACATTGATACCCTGGAGACGAAGATAGGCCGCAATCACCAACATAATCTTCGTGAAGACACGCGGCGCCGAACTGAGGCCAAAAGGAAGCACCCGAAACTGGAAGGGCTCCTCTCCCAAAGAGAAGCGGAGGTATCCAAATCAGGACATGCATGTACGCATCCTGAAGATCCACCACGCTGAGCCAATCGCCCATCTACAAAGAGGAGCGAATCTGGCCAGGCGTGATCATCTTGAATTTCTCTTGGGGTAGGAAAAGATTGAACTGGGAAAGGTCTAGGATGGTGCGCAGGCCAGCCTGGTTGGGTTTGGGCACCGTAAACATCCGGGAGTAAAAACCCTCCCCTCACTCCCCAAGAGGAACGGGTTCCACAGCTCTGAGGTGCAGAAGTTTCTGAACCTCGGCCTTGAGGGAGGGTGAGTCCGACAGTTGAAAAGGAGGGTTGAGGGGTGGGGTAGGGGGTAAAGGTAAGCGGAAGCCCGCTCGAGCGACTGACGAGACCCATCTGTCTTCTGTGATGGTCTGCCACGCCTCCCAATGAGACGCAATGCGTCCTCCCACCGGGGTCTCGTGCGAGTATCCACTCTGCGAGATTTGCGGTCGAGGAAGCCCCTAAAACCAGACGAAGGTCGACCTTGCGACAACCGTCTTTGAGACTTGAAAGGAGCTTTAACCAGAACAGACAATGATTTAGCCGTCTGAGTGCTATCTTTGGTTTTGGTGAGCTCTACATCAGTAGAAGAGTGAAAAAGCTCCTTACCATCGAATGGAATGTCCAGATCCTTGTTTTGCACTTCCTTCGAAAACTTAGTGGCATGCAGCCACTCTTGCCGCGAGGTATCAACCCCAAGCATCAGGCCCCGAGCCGAGGTGAGCCGCAGGCTCCAGGAGATTCTGGCCAAGACCCTGGCATCGGAAAGGCCCCCTCTGAAATCTTCCAACTTCTCGACCGGAATGCGCTCCTCAAACTCCGACAGACCTCTCCACATCCTCATGTTAGCTCCCGCCAAAATCAATTCTGCATTGGCCTGCCTGAGCTGTAAGGCCGAATTGGCAAAGATTTTCCTCCCTAGGGAGTCCAGGAGCTTGTCCTCCTTTCCCAATACCTGAGTAGCCGTCGCGGAGGAGGATGCTGCAGGCCTGGATTGCAACGTAGCTGCAGCCACCACTGTGGAGGAGGGAGGCGGACAAGACAAGGCCACTTCTTCTGAAGAATGCAGCCTGTACCTCGCGTCAATCTTTTTATTGACAAAACATCCCGAGTGTGGCTTTTCCCAAACTCTTCGGACCTCGGCCAGAACGTCCTTCTGCAAGAACAGGCCGGTACGCTCCAAAGGAGACAAGGTGAATGTCCCAGAAAGCACGCCCTCTGCAGAGCTGGTGCCTTGGGCAACGAAACATCTAAGAAACTCATCATGTCCAGCACCCAGTCATGGAAAGCTCTGATAGAGCGGGGAAGGTCCTTGTTGTCCTGATTGCCTTGAGGGTCATCTGACAGGTCAGGATCCTGCTGAGCCGTGTCAGGCACTGCCTTGTCCACTGGGGACAATGGTGGCAAAGGCGGAAGCGCAGTGGGAGGCATCACGGGCAAGGGAGGCGCCGGCGGGACCACCGGCGGAACGGGTGGAGCCGGAGGCGCAGGTGGACATATCTCCTTGAAAAGCCCTTTGAAATATTCCCTCATGGGGTCGGTGCGCATAAGCGCTTGAAATTTACCGAAAAAGGCGTCCTCAGGAGATTGTTTCGGAACCTGAGGAGGCCTCTCATGAGGTGGACAAATCCAGGGACGTAACGGGGAAGGGTGCCACACCGGCCTCTTGGCCGACGTATCCACATAAATAAAGGGAGCTGCACCCGCAGGCAACAAAACATTGTGCAGAAGAGGCATCCGGGTGTTCCAATCATAAACCGGCCGGTAAGGATGCGCACAAGGGACCTTAGGTTCACCCAAAGGACCGAACCCTACACCAGGGGCCGATGGCGTAGTTGTAGGGGTAGTACCTAAAATGGCCACCGTGGGCATGGCGGGAACGGCCACCATTTTGTCCTCATCTGAGGGGAACTGCGGCACGTGAGGAAGTGAGGCAGGGGTCCCCATCGATTGGTCAGGGGTCTTAATTTTAGCCTTAACATAAGGAACCTCGGCAGAGCCGGTACTATGAGGCCTGGAATGTTTCTGCGACATACCAACCGCCAACTGAGCCTTCGAAGGAAGGGCCTCGGCACTGCCGGTAAAAGAAGAAACTTTCTTCTTTGCCCCCTCAACAGATCTGGTGTCACCACAAGAGCGGGAACGGTGAGCAACCGCTTTCACCGACAGGGCCTTGCCCGGCCCCTCAGAACTGTTGGTAGCCTTAGCCTCTGTACGAGGGACCTCGGACCTAGGCCCGGTAGAAGCCTTATCGGCACGGGCCTCGAACATCCGTTCAGTAACCTCAAGCCCAGCCAAGACCTCGGGGCGCACCCCGGTTTTGTTTTTAAGGGAAGCCGAAAGAGCGGCCTCAAAGCAAGCTCAGGTACCCCACGATTCAGTAGAACTGGGTCTACAAACAGCCCCCACAGGAGGGGCCTCGAAGCGTGCTCCGGTGAACACAGGCCCCTTACTGAGACCCTCGGAGAAAACTCTGGTAGAATTATTAGGCCCGACAGGCACCTCAGGGCGATCCCAGGTAACAGAGCGATCAACGCTCCTCCCGGCCCGGGAGGAACCCGGAAAGGTATCCCCCGGCCGGGGTGCTCTGGAAAGTAAAGAACTTACCGGGCGTTTTTTTCTTCTGGTCGATGAACGCCTGAAAATGAGAAGGAGGAGTTTGTCCGAACACCTCCTCCCACTGCTCCAAATGACGTTGAAGTGCCCGGACCGAAAGGGAGTCACAGTAAAAACAGGAGTCCCAACGGTGTTCCGGACCCAAACACTCTAAACAAAGAGGATGGGGATCCGCCCTCGCGAAGCAATGGTGACATGATGAACAGTCTGGAAAATCTAGTTTAAATGACATAGACAGACTAGTAAACGAACGCTAGCGAGAGCCAGAGAGGAAAACAGGGAAGAAAGTCTTCCGAGGATGCAAGTGCGTCTGGCCCCGATCGTGCGGAGAAAAGGACTGATGGGCGGTGCGTGGGGCAGAGCCAAGGTGGGCGGGGTTACGGCAGCGTGCCGGGCCCCGCGCAGGAAAGAGAGGAGGGACACATTTTTGAAAAAAAATGTGGATGCTTTTTACAAAGTGCTCCGGTCCCGTCCCACAGGACGGAGAGATGTCCCATAAGTATGGAGGAAAGGGGACAGGACGTAGGAGTACTATTATTTGTAGACATGAAAAACATGCTTATGACTCCTGTAGGTAGAGGACAGATACATTTACATAATGTTAAGAACCTTTCCTCTCTTTTGCCAAAACGAAAAAAGCAAGTTGCAGAATATATACGTGGCCTGCATATGCATTATTGCAACTAACTACAAGAAGCCATGGAAACGCATAGGAAACCTATATAGTGACTGACGTGAATCAGGTAGGAAAAGCCAGGCCTCAAATACATGGAAGGCGAAAGATGATCCCTGCAGCACGAGGCGCAGAGCTGGTGGTGACAGTCAAAGACAAGGGCGGGTTGAAAATTCCTGGTTCCCGGGGCAGCAAGCCACCTGCAAGAGTTCAAAATAAAATCCTCAAATTGCAGACAGAAGGGCTTAGTTTTGCCATCCACTCACACGTGACCTAGCAGGACAGGACAATGCCCATTTACTTGTGGTGGGAAGAGAAGCTGTTCCCAGAGAGACAGAGGGGAATGATACAAGTGTTGCTACCAAAACTGCAACCTGTGGGCACTCTGCCAGGATAAGTGATCAGACCAGTGGCAGCATCAGGGAACACAGCCCTCCATAGACCTTCCCATTACCTTGCAGAGGTACACCGAGCTCTGTGACCAGAAAGGGTCCCAGGTCTGGGAGGATTCACCCTAGCCAATCCAGAAGCTCAATTTGTGAGGTGGTGTAAAATGTTGCATGGGCCAATGGTCTTCCTGCGACCCTGCAACAGTGTAGTTTGCAACAGTTGGGGGAAGTCTCACGCGGAGCCACCGGAGACGAAAGGCCAGTAGAATTACTAACCTACATAATTTCTAGATCTAGTTAGCTCAAACTGACCAACGAGGACACCATAGGTTTTTGGGGTGGACCCGATTTTTGTGACATCACTTGTGCATAAAAACATGTGACAGGTTCAGAAGCTTAGAATGCTGGAGATTTGCTTTATTATTTATTATTTTTTGCATTTTTAAAGCGCTTACACAGCCTGCGGGCATCGAGGCGGTGTTACAGGAATTTTGTGTTTTTTAGTTACATCATTTTTTTTTTGTCTTAGTTGCGTATTTATAACACGCTTAAACACCCAAAGGTTTCTAAGCGTGGACCCGGGGATCGAACCTGTGTTGCTTAGTGTCGTCTTGCTTCCAAGGCGCGCACATTGCCGTTGCGCTATCCTCACGGGACACGTTTTCCTGTCTGATCTCTGTCTGTATTGGATAATAAAAGACAGTATACTTTGCCCCATGGCGGAGTGTCTTCCATGTTTGTATTGAGGAGTCTTGATGGGCCCGAGGTTCTCTGCTTACGTGGGAAATTGTTATTGCGAATCCCCAATTCCTCTGGTACACAACAAGGTGATTAAAGTCCTGTCCGCACACAAGTCGCCAATATTGATACACACGCGCACTTGCATGCGTGATGTCTGGCACGTGGCAAAGACAAGAGCCAATTTCAGTGAAAAAGACACCTGCAAACCCCTCCAACCCCATCCACTCCTAGCACATCACGAGTGTAAACAATTATCATATTCACTTATTATGCTATAATGTTGCAATGCAATATTGTTACTTCTGATCACTAACTGTCTGTTTCAATCGCTTTGGGTATCTTCCACTTTTCCGTGCAGCGTCTGATGTGTCATCTTGCGCATTTTCCATCAAGAAAAAAAAGCAGCTGTTACTTTTTAGACAATGCTCTCTCTAAAAGACGTACAGATCATACAATGTGTCATCTGCTATCCCTTTGCAGGCTCACTCTGAAAGGAGGGGACTTCTGGCTTTTTTTTTTGTTGCTGTTGTTTTCACTTTGGCGAGTATAAAGAGAGGAGGTGCATGGCCCTGCTGGGAAGGGTTTTAAGTTGCTCAGTGGCGCACTGGCCTGAATGGAAACCTATTATTTTACCCCTCCTCTTCCAAGTTTCAAAAGAGTCTTAATGCCACTTCTCTTCTTGCCAAGGGGCCTAACGTCGGCCGCCCTGCTGAGCAGCCCTTAAACGCGCACGCTGCACAATGGGCCGCATTCTTGGGCCCTGGCCAGGCCCACCTATGGGGGCGATGCTATTCTGCTTGCAACAGCTGTTTACACTCACCTGAGGTGCGGCAGGTGCGCCACAAAGGAAACGGCGGGCCCTGCACCTGCTGCCTGCCTCCAGCCCGGCACAGGTAAATCAGTACGCCTGACCTTTGTCAGTATGTCACCACAGCAGATGTTCAGTGGAGGCCTGGAGGTGGCGGCACGCCCTGGGCCTCGGCGGCTCTGCCAGCCCATTGTAGGCAACGGTGAAGCGAATGAGGTAAAGCGGCAGCAGGCCTGCCGAGAGGTGCCGTGACCGACAGCACTTCTCTACTTAGTGTGTGACGGGGGTATGGGGAGAGAGTGCACTGCCCGCGCACTGCAAACGGGGCCACGTATAGATGCGCTCAGGCGGAAACGAAAGGCGCAGTTTTATTTTGTTTTAACTTTTTGTAAAACGCGTAACATTTCGCAGCCAATTGGAGCTTGCGAAACCCTGTACCTGCCAGGGATTCAGCCATCTCGGAGGGCCCGTGAAAGCATGGGATCCGGGGGCACTCTGCATGCACCAGCCCCATAGACAACTGGGACAAACACACTAATAACATATCATGCGTACTAAGGATTAGCAACAACTTCTACACCACACCGTTCTCAATGCAGCACATATTATAGGGTGACCAGACGTCCGTGTTTTCCAGGGTCAGTACCGGAATTGGGCCTTACAGTTTACGGGTTGGGGGGGGGGGGGGGGGGGCAGGGGGTCAGGAGTGCAGAGTGGGGGAATGGGATGTGGGGGTATTCGTCCTTTTATGTTGTAGGCCGTCCCGGTTTTTCGTCTTGAAAATCTTGTCACCCTACCTATTCACCATAGCATCTATTGCATCAAAAACGTAATTGCAGTTCAGAATTTACTAAGACGCTGATGTGCTAGTTATACCCAATCTGTGGGCACTATCCAAAGTCAAGGATGGTCCAGTGGGTTAATGCATTTAGCCGAGAGATGCTGTGCAACTTGCTTGGCACAGGTCGACACCCTGACATGGTAGACTCAGCCCTTTAACGCTAACACTCCTTATTACAGCGATGTGCATTTGCTAAAAAGATCCCAAAAGTAGGGTGACCAGATATTCAAATAAACCAGACAGGCTACTGGCATAGAAGTAAGGCTACAATTGGGTTCCAGGTCTTAAAATCGCGGCAAAAATGGCTGCGTTTACAAAATATCGAGGGTGGTTTTGCCGCCACAATCATGTAAAGCATGCGGGGGGGGGGGACACCCGCACCCATTATACCATTTAAGGGGAGCAGGGGACACCCCTGCAACCCCCGCTCTCCTTAAATGGTACAGTGGGGTACATCTTTACCGGGTCAAACCACAGGATTTTTGTTGTAGCCGCCATAAAAACAAAAGAGGGCTAGAGCACAAACAGGACATTAATGAAACTGTAGACCCACTTTTAGGTCAGTGGCATGTCCCATGTCAACTTGGAAACACAGAAATCAGATTGAAGAATAGAGGATATTAAGGAAGGGGGAGGTCATGGGAGGGATGAAAAGCAAGTGGGGGGAGTGGAGCCGGCCCGATGGGATTTCTTAATCGGGTCAGCATAAAAAAAATGGGATAACATCCATCGGTCCCTCAAATTCCGGGGGTGGGGGTTTTAAAGTTAAATGCAAGTCTCAGAACACTGTGGTGAAGGGGCAAATACCTGGAGTGTCCTGGAAAAAGTGGGATGATTTATTTATAGTATTTATAAAACGTCCAAACCCCGAGCTATCACAGCGTTGTTACAATCATTTCAACAGTAAAAGGAGGGAATACATACATACATACATGGGATACATATTTCAAGTCATTACAGGAGAGTCAATCGTATTTGACAAAGAGCCAGGTTTTGACAAGTTTTTTAATTTTGTTGTAGGATTGTTAATTTCTAATGGAGGGAGGTATCACATTCCAAAGGAATGGAGCGGTAACTGTGAAGATGGTGCCACCTGACCTTTTAGTCTTGTGGAGTGACCAGCGAAGTACTAGCACTGAATCTTCGTGAGCATCTTGGTATTTTCGGGATGATGCAGTCATTGAGATATGGCATAGCTTCTTTGTGGATGCATTTGTTTTCCAGGGTGAGTGTCTTAAAGTCAATCCTAGCTTTGATGGGAAGCCAGGGGACATTGTGTCTGGTGGCTGAGAGGTGATCACTGCGTTTTAGCCCAAGAGCGGCTCGTATGGCTTTGTTCTGTAGAAGTTGAAGTTTGGTTAGGTGATGATGTGCCCAGTAGGAGAACATTGTAGTAGTCAAATTTGGAAAGGATTAAGGCACGTGCTAGGCTTAGGCAGTCGTATGGTAAAAGGAATTGTCTGCTCAGAGATATGAGTTTTGAGGTGTAAACTGTGGAAGACGAGTGAGCATTGATCTCTCTGATCATAGAGAGACCAGCCTCTAAGTATACTCCAAAAGTTTTCAACTGCTTTAGGACAGGGATGATAGTGCCGTCGATGGAGATGGATGCATAATTTTTGTCAAGAGTTTTTAGCTGAGTGGTGGAGCCCACAATGAGAAGCTCTGTTTTGTCATCTTTTAAGCAAAGGCTGTGCGTAGCCATCCAGGTTTGAATAGTGGAGAATACTTTGTTGATTGTGGCAGTGTCCTGAGTGTAATGACCAGTGATGGGGATAAGGGCTTGAGTGTAGTCCGCGAAGTTTGTGTAGGTGATGCCCATTGAGTCAAGGAGGTCGAAGAGGGGTCTAGTATATGTGTTATACAAAGTGGGAGAGGCGCAGGAGCCTTGGGGGACCCCCAAAGGTGCAGGGCTGGGGTCTGCTGCCTTGTCGCCGTTAAAGACTCTTGTAGTGCGATTGGCTAAGAATGACTGGATCCAAGTGGTGGCTTCTGGTGAAACCTGAGGTTCTTGCATAGTTTTACATGGTCAATTAGGTCAAAGGCTGCAGATAAATCAAGGTGCAGTAAAATGCATAGCTTTACAGAGTCAGTGATACTGTCCATCTGAATTTTTAAACGAGAAGGGCAGTTTCAGTACTGTGTTTCGGGCGGAACCTCGATTGTCTTGAGCTAAGGAAGTGATTGAGATCGAGGAAAGATTGAATTTGGGAGCATGCTACACAATCAATTATCTTCAGCAGGAAAGGAACTGTGGTGATGGGACAGTAATTGGTAGGGACGCAAGGGTCAAGTGTGTTTTTTTTTTTATGAGGGGTGTGATCCATGAAGCTTTGATGTTAGAGGGAACAAAGAAGTGATGGAAGCGTTAATGAAGCCGGTGATGATGGGGGCTAGAGTTGGGGCGCATAGCTTTACTAGAGGAGTGGGGCATGTGTTGCATTTACAGTTGGAAGGTTTCAATGAGAGGATGGTGGACAGCATCTCTTCCGGAGAGGGAAACTTTGGTGAACTAGAATATGGTGGTGTTGCGTAGTGGGGCAAGCAAGGACTGGATGTCAGTGCACGGCAAGAACGGTTTGGTGGCGAGAGAGTCCCTTTTGGCTTTAATTTTGGCAGGGAGTGAGTCAATTTTATGCACTAGGGCATTTTGTATAACCGTACACCAGGCTTTGTCAGCTTGGACAGCAGAGGCATTAGTAATGCGCGACTGCAGTTCTCTTAGTACAGAGAAAAACTCTTTAGTGTTAGAGCTGGCATTGGAAATGCAAGAGTTGAAGGAATTTGTTTTGTGTTACACAACTGCCATTTTGTAGGTTTTGATGGCTGGGGCAAAGGCGTTGCTGTTTGGAGTGGTCGGGTTCTTTTCGTGAAGATGTTCTAAGGCTCTTTTTGTGCGAAATAGGTTGATGAGGTCCTCATCAAACCAAGTGTTCACAGGAGGTTTGTGGGGTTTGGGAATTTTTTTCAGTGGGTGTGGTATGAGTGTCAAGCACGAGTTGTAGGCAGGTGTGGTAGAGGCTGGCGATGTGGTGCAGGTTAGTGTTGGACTGGTTGTGCTTCGAAAGATGCTGATAGTGTTATTCAGGAAATCCAACTTGAGTTTGCAGGTATTTCTAACCACGATGGGCTTAGGAGTGGGAGGTCGTGCAATGAGTAGGTTAGTGATACATACCTTTAAATTGATGAGGAAGTGGTGGGACCATGGGATTTCAAAGTGTGTTGTAATGTTGATGCTGGCGTTGGATGTCAGAATCCAGTCGAGGATTCGGTCTTCGGTATGGGTGGGTATGTCAACTAGTTGCGTACAATGCATGTCTTCCATGGCAGACAAAAGGGCTGAGGCTTTGGGGTCGTTTTGGTCATTGAAGCCAATGTTTATGTCTCCTAGGATGATGAACTTGGTGGCAGGTTTTAATAGATGAGTGGGATGTCCAAGGTTGGTTGGTTAGAATTGTTAGGTTGTCGATAGACTAGTAGTATATTGTAGTTGGTTTTGGGGATGGTAGTTAACTTCATGAGGAACAGTTTGTATCCTGTAATGGTGGGTTTAGGAGAAGATCTGATTTGTAGGAAGGCTTTTAGCTATAAGAGAAACTCTGCCACCTATGGCGTTTAGGCGGTCAGCCCTGAAGATAGTGTAGTCGGGAGGGATTGCTAATGCAAGGCTAGGGCCTGAGGCTGGATGAAGCCAGGTTTCTGTGATGGCTAACACATCCAATTGGTGTTCAAGTATGAGGTCAGATGTCTACAGCGTGTGCTCTGCTATGATATCTGGTCACCCTACCTAAAAGAATTAGTTAACTGCAAAGAGCTGAAAACCACAGCCATAGCATCCTATAAGGGACATTAAACAGGAGGCACCTGCCACATTTGAAGTAAAGTTAGCCTCCCTAAAGGTATTGCGATGAAAAACAGCACGGACGCACTGTTTTTGTAGAAGAGCAAACACTTCCGAGGTGCACCATTGAAAGAGAATTACCAGTGTTATTCCAACATTGAATTGCTAGAGACTTATCAGGCATGAAGGATCTACCTGCAACCCTTGGGGAAAAATACTATTTCGAAATTGGTAGGGCAATACTAAATCCAAAGTAGTTGCAGCAATTGTGAAGCAGTTGTTGGTGGGCCATTTCGAACTATCAATTTTGTTGGGGACGGACCCCCATGTATGCCAGAGGGACATTGGAAGTCTGCAGACTCGGAGGGCCCAACACCCTGCCCCAGGATACACGGAGGACCCGGTCAACGGAAAGTTCAAACTGCAGTTTATTACAGACAAAATCAACAGGGATCAGCAAAGGAACAGGAAAAATCCATGCACATATCGCTCGTCTTCGATTCGCAGGCTGGTTTTACTACCTCATGGCATAGGCATCTCATCACAACTTGTGCCCCTTTCCAGAAAACCTATCGGGCTAATTGATTGGGTATACTATTACCTATATAGGACATTATAGATGTTATTCTACTGGCCCTCGCATTTCAAGTGGCTGGCCAGGTCCATCCCCAAGTCTCTAACTATAACATTGTTGCAGTGTTGTGGACTTACCATTGGTTCTTGTCCGTTGCTACCCACCCCTAGGGTACTAAACTGTGATTGGCTAGGGCAGACGTCCCCAGGCATGGGATCCGCAAAGGTTCTCAGCTCACTGTGTACCTTCTCAAGGTAATGCGAACATGTGTGTCTGTATTGTAACTCGTGTGTACCACCTTAGCATATGAGAGTGCTCTCCTGATCGGTGCAACACTTTTTGCAGTCTGGCGGCCTGGGACCAGCTCTCCTTTCCCACCACTGATCGCTGTCCATTGTCTGCTTCGGCCGCATCACATGTTCAGAGACCACAAATTTGAGCTGTGCAGCTCTGAATATGAGAACTTATTAGTCTTTTCTGCAGCTGGTCCCTTTGTCGTCTGGGGATTGGAATGTCATCAGTATCTCTTGACCTTGGCTGTGGGTCCTGTCTCACATGTCTTGCTCTCTGTCCAGCCTGAATCAGCTCAGCTCGTCTCTTGCTCAGGGGCCTGAGGACTGCTGTAATTTTCCTAAACCTTATGCGATTTCTACAGTGTACATGCTATGCTATATTTCCATAGGCTAGTCACACTTGTCTCGGGTAGGTCCCATATGTGCTCCTGTAGTTCCATATGGTTATTCGCGTTTAAGCATCAGCAAGCTTTGCTCAGGATCTCTTGCTCCATGCGGTTTCTGCGTTGCTGCATTTGGCTAATGACAAAAATAATAAAAGCTATGATAGTATGTATATGCATCTGTCCTCTAACTATAGAATTGTACGCTTGTGTTCTTCAGCTATTCAAGTGCATGCTTGTGTCCCGAAGTCTGGATGGCACGTGTGCTTCATGTCCAATGCTGCTACGTCGTGGTGTCTCCAACAATGTCAGCAACATGGCTTCTGGGTGTTTTAGTCCAGGGTATCCATACATGTGTCTTCAATCATGGCCTGTGGCTCTTAATCCACACATGGGTAGATCTGTATGTCCCTCGATCGGTATGGCTGGCTGAGTGGATGCCTCCCAACATATTTGTCAATCATGGGTCAGTTGGGAATTAGTCCGAAATAGAATGACTGATTGCAGTGTTTCCTTGCCTTCTTCCTCATTAATTTAGTAAGGGGGGAGGGGAGGGGAGTGGTAGGTATCCCCATCCCTCTTCACTTTGTTATCTGATTTTCAACCAGCCAGAATATGATTCTTTGTGGTTCCCATAGTAACCGTTAAAGCAAAGCTTCTTCAACAGTACTTTAAACATATCCCAAACAAGTTAAATCAACAAAATGTGAAGTTAGCATTAAGGCAGATGACTCTGCACATTTCGTGACATATTAAGCTATCTGCTGAAATTCACATGCAAGCTGCATGTGAATCGTTTCATTTCTAGTAGGGCCCCACAGCCTTTCATTTTTGACCACGAATCAGATAAGGTAACAATTATTTAAAGCATCATGAATGTGCAAATCTGAGCACAAAGCACTATATAAACACTACAATAATAATATTTTAACATCTGACTGAAAAGCAAGGCAGAAGTCTTACTGAAGAGAAAATATAAAAAGTTGCTGGCCCAGAAAGCTGCTATGGCTCATTTTTGCTTTGGACAATTTTAACAGATGTCCATCCCAAATGCCAAAATACACACTTTGGTGATGGCTCCATAGCAGCAGGTCGAACATGAAGCTTGCAGAAATAAAGCCATAGCCTTGCATATTCTAATTTCACATACCCAGCATCCATACTTGTATGTACTGCTGCCAGCCCCATGGCAGCGCATTGCTACCTATTGATAACCATCCTCACCTTAAGTCCTACTCATCCAAGTCCAATTTAACAAAAAAAGATCACCCAGATATTAAAAAACAAAGATGAAAAAGCATATGCCCATCTCTCCACGACCTAAAATGAGGACAACCTCCCAGATAATGACCGGAGTCATCAAAGTAGTAGCTTTTTAAGAGGTAAAATCCAACTCAAAAATAGGGTGGGGTAGGGGAAACACAATGACTGTTAAAATAGTGAGTCTGCGCAATGGGGATTACTAGTATTCCCTTCCTATGTTTTCCAGTTCTTCGCTTGGTTTTATAATTCTTTGTTGAACCAGAGTGGCAGGCTCTTGAAGGCATGTATTTATTGAAAAAGGCTAGTGATGATGTACATTGTGCCCACCTTTCATAAAGATTTCCTGTGTCGCGGACAGTGCGTTATTGGATGGGCGGTAAATTGAGCTTCTAAGGGATTACCATCTGTGAGGATGTTAAAGCCCTAGCTTTTTGCTCATTACATACAATTATTTAAGTAATTCTGTCACTAAAATGGAGACCTCCTAAATCAGGCACACCTTTCATAAATGTTCCATTCCAGAATTGAAGTGCACACATATGCTTCTGCCGAGACAGCCTCGCAGGGCCCTCAGCACCAGGCCTGCAGTTACACAGGGTTGGTTCAATGGTCACATTTGCATTCCTAACTGCTGCTGAAACACAGTTCCTCTGGGCAGTGTGATGAATCCTGGGATATCGTCACTTGTCCCCTTGGGTATCCCCTTCCCATGAAGCCAGGGAGGTGATGCTGCTGCCCAATAGTCCTGTGGGGGTGTTACTCAGCAGGTGGAACTCATGGGGAGGGAAGCCATATATGGGATTAGTTACGACCAGGGGAGAATGTGGTATCCCCATAACCCATCATCCTCACCAACCCCCTACAACACCATGCCTAAAGTTACTATCTATTTCATGAGGCCCAGTAAGGTAAGAAATACAGAGTGTGGGCTCCTCAAGGGACCTATATCCCTTATCTAATGAGACGAAGGAGATACCAACAGACTCACTAGGAGTCCTCAAGATCAGTAGTGGGACAAGGAGGAAATGCGGAAACATAGGGCACTTCCATCAACCTCACTGTCTAGTTGCCATTGACTTCTTATTGGTCAAGGCACAACTGAAATAGAAGAGGGAAATTCAAAGACAGGGAGAGCTCCTCCTTGAAGGATCCAGGAGGTCCAAATCCCAGGCGTTTAAGGCAGAAACAGCAGACGAGGGGTAGGATACCCTTCTTCTGAGACTTTCCCAGAGGGTTGGAGCAGGAGACGTGAGGCGGAGCAACCAGCCGGGCAATAAGTCTGGAGGGAGGGAGGGAGGGAGCCGTCTGGGCCACGCAGCCCAACAAGGAGAAGCTGCAGAGCCACTGCAGTCCCTGGAAAGATCGGAGGATGCCAGAGAGGGGAGCTAAAGCCCGCAGGACACCGGTAAACACAGAGAAAAGGGTGGGAAGCTGGAATGTTTGTAAGAGGCCCTGAAAAACAGAGAAACCAATACCAAAGTGGTCTGGGACCCGAGAGAAATAAACCATTGCAAAAGGGGTCTTAGATAATACCTGTCAGGATAGTGAAGCAGGTATATTTGTGGCAAAATGAGAAGAGCCGAGAAGGTCAAGGGGAGAGAGTCATCCGCCCCAACACAGGAAGATGCGAGACATTTGGTTTTATGTGCCTTGTTGGAACCCCCAACCCAAGGAACCTTAAGAAACTTTTTTGCACCCTTTTGAGAACATTTAATTTACCTCACCCATAAGTGCACTTTGGGCCATCGTCCAGAAGAATTTCTCACTAATACAAGTCTTTAGCCCAAAGCATGCTACCCATGTCTCAGTCTCCTATTTCTACACCCTTACAGCAGACATGGCTTTTTCATCCCCTAAACCTCCGTTTCTAAACTTAATTGTATCCCCCAATCATGCCTGGTTGTGGCATGGCGGCAAGAAACCACACACAATTATAAAACCACAGCAATTTCATATGACCCAAGTGTCAACTCTGTGAGCAGGACTGCAGCTCTGAAAGGTCTGAGGTATAACAGCCTCCGGCCTTGAAGTTTCCACTGCCACCATGTGGACATAGCCAGAAAGCTGCCTTCTTTGCTCCTCCAGCGGAGGCAAAGCATCTTCCTCCAGGGCACATGCACTCTTCCTCCTGGAGGTTTCTTGAGAACCGGTGCTTCAAAGGCAACACTGATACAAGAAAGCACTCAAACCGCATTGCTTACCAAAGGAGTCCCTTTGAAGTCTGCAGGCATGGGCAGGGGGAGGAGTTGAGTAGCCATGAGGCAGAGGGGCCTGAGAGAAGTGTTCTGCCATCTTTGTTTCTGTTAGGGCTCTCTACCAACCTCCCACCCCCAATTTCCTGCAGGACAAGCCACCCTGTGCATGATGTCAGAAGGCAAAGAACACTTGTTGCAATAGCCTGAATTGGACCCCTTACAGTAGGCTTGCTTTGAACCAATATGCTTGTGACATGTAGCCTTTATAAGTGAAGGGAAACCTCACTGTTGATTTATCTTTAGACTCAGAAAGAAGGATTCATCTGGAACTCTGCTGGAGAAAGTGTCTATTCCAAAGTCCTCTGTCACATAGTTGAATATAGAAGCACTGTCCTCCAACAGCCCCAAAGGAACAGGGTGGTTGGCGCCTCTGTTGACAAAGGGCTCTTTTTTGTCTGCAGAGGATCCTGTTCACTAGAGGTCAAGGATCATCTGTAGGTGCCAGCTAAGCTCTAGAGTCAGAGTGCCAAATACGACTCAACAGTTCCCTGGATACCCTGGATTGGAACTCTCAGCAACCCAGAAGTCGAAAATCAGCTCTGGACCCCAATTTCCACATTTAACTACTTGTGAACTGCACACACCAGGACATCACCTGCCTCTCGCAAGGTTCATTATGTCATGTGTCATTGCTGCTTTACCCAGTTGTCTAGTTCACCAACCAGACAATTACTGTCTCAAAGCTACTAGACGCCTGGCTCAATGCTGTGGAGCCTCCCAAAAGGAAGCCCAAAGGTTCAGTGAAGAGGTTATGTACCACTGGTCCACATTCTGGGACCATAGTGACTTAATCCCCCTTCTCTACCTTTTTTGTACAAAAACATAGGATCTGATTAGTCCGGCGGTAATCCAACGGTTTTACCGGAGGGTTGCTGCTGGACTGAAACACTGTTTCCGCCGCCTGATATCCCAGCCCGTGATATCAGGTGGCAGAAAATGTTTTCCATTCCCATGGAGGCCCATAGGACTCGAAGGGAGTGGGGGTGGGGAGACTGAAGCACTAGCACTGTTGCTAACGGTGGCGGTGCTTCCGTGACAACTCTGCTTTCCGGGGGCGTTGCGCCCGGCAGGTCAGACCACACTGCTGGTTTCTCCCCCTCCCCCCAATTGGGGATTTAAACTGTGGAATTGGAGGGTTAGTTGCTTCCTAGCTACTTGAATGGACTACAGCAAGCAGAATTCACTGAGGCCATAATTGGTACTAACCATTAACACCTGAACAGATTGCCTCCCTGAAGACTGCAAGAAGCATGAAAGCGCTTGGAGGAGGAGATCTACTGGACTGTACAAGGTACACCAGGCTGGGAACCAGAGTGCGCCCTTCAGCCCCTTTCTTTAAAAAAAAATAAAAAAACATTATATATATATATATATATATTACATGGCCTGCGGTAGCGGCCATGTAGTTATGGTTAAGTTCCTAAACCCGGGGGGCGCTGTTGAGCAGCCGACAAAATGGCTGCCTAGCCTTTCAGCTCCGTGCGCCGCTGCTACGAATCTGGCTACATCTGCGGTTTGCTGTTCTCCCCCGATCTGAGACCTGGCTCCCACCTTGCTGATACCCTGAGCCACCTGCCTGTGAAATTTGGCCCTGATTCGGACCTTCTGACTCTGGATTCAGCCGCGGGCTCTGCCCTCCGCGCTGGGCCGCTCTGGCCCTCGCACTTCCGACGGGCGGGCTGTGTGGCGGCGCCGAGATACCCTTGCTGTTGCTGGTGGCTCCGCGGCTCGTTTGCCTGACTGGCCCTCTATCAGGACCGCCGCGGCCGGCTGTCCTGGGCTGATGCGAGGGGGCTGTATGTGTGACCCACGCCGGCCGCGCTGATTCGACGTGGGGTACCGGCGCCTGCTGCCTGGATCTCCCTGCCCGCTGCCTTACGCTCTTGCAGTGCCTCTGCCTCGCCTCACTCTACGCCGCGGCCGCTGGGGCGCCGCGGCCCACCTGGAGGATATCACCCGGCAGCCCGGAGGCCTCGCTGGACGTCGCTGGAGCTGGATCGTCGGCCGCGTGTGGCAGCCGCCGGGGCCCTGCGTGGTCTCGCTGGGACTCCGCCATCCTGTTCCTGCGCGCAGCCGGGCGGCCGCTCATGAGGTGAGGAGTTGCAATTCCCTGGCCCGGCCCGGCTGCTGGCCCCCGTTTCCTCGCTAGGACTGGACCCCGCGGCCCGGCGTCTGCCCACTACACCTCCTGAGACCCACGGGAGCCGGCTGCCTGGTCAATCCCGGCCCGGGGTGACCCTCCCCCGATAGCTCTGCCCGCCGTCAAGATGGCGGCCTCCACCACGTCCCTGTGACCGCGCGGAGCTACTGCACCCACACTAGTCCTACCACGGCACTTGAGCTCTCAGGCTTCACGCCACACGATGTCCAGCAGGTCCAGAAACACCAGCAAGACCGGGGCCATGGACAAATTCGCAAAAGCCACCCCGAGGGCTGAATCGCCCCATGCATCATGCGTCCAGGACGAATCACCACCCCCTGCGGAAGGGCCCCCTGCAGACCTGACGATCATGATGGAGTCAATGGCTAGAAATTTTGCAGCCTTTCATGAAAAACTGGACGACATTAATGCAAATGTGGCGTCCCTGAAGGCTAAACTAGATCAACAGGGGGTGCGAATCACCGAAACTGAACACAGGATCAGCTCTAATGAGGACAATATAGTCACACTGCAGAGTACGGTGTCTACCCTTGTCGCAGACATGAAGTCGGTAAAGGCCAAATGTGATGACCTCGAATCCAGATCTCGTAGGAACAATATACGCATTATCGGTGTCCCGGAAAATGCACTGAAGGGTCGACTTGAACTGGCTGTTGAGATCCTCTTGAAGGAACTTTTAGACAATCCTGATTTGTCCCCCTTCTTCACTGTTGAAAGGGCTCATAGAGCACTGGCTCCGCGCCCCAAGCCTGGGGACTTCCCGAGGCCCATTATTGCGAAAATTCTGAGCTTCAGAGACCGTGACCAGATCCTCCGCCTTGCACGCGAAAAAGGCGAGCTCAGATTGGACTCACAAGTGATTCGAATTTTCCCTGATTTCTCGATCGGAGTTCAGCAGGAGCGTCGCCAATTCATTGGCGTTAAAAAGCTGCTCAGGGAAAGAAGTATTCCCTATGCCATCCTATTTCCTGCGCGTCTAAAGTTCACATTTAACAATAAACTCTACTTCTTCACCGTGCCCTCGGAAGCAGTGAAATTCATAGAAGCACATATTCCCCCTCTTCCGCCCGCTGACATGATGGGGAATGTCTAGATTCTGCTTGTGGCCTGCCCTTGTTGATCGGCCTCTGGTCGGGCGCTTTAGATGGTTCCACTGCACATTAGCCTTTTTCACAACTATTCTGCTGTTACGTTTGTTTTTCACATGTTCTAGGCTACACTCGCTGCACCTACTTTCTCAAATAAGCTCCTGTAAGTTAATATGCTGAACTACTCATTCTGCCCATGTTGACTTCCAATTATTGCTGAGTGGCATGCTTCTTGGATTCACACGCAGGCTTGACACGGCCACCTATAGTTGCAGCATCCTACATTACCAAACCGCCCACACTGCTTGTTTTCTCTCGAATTCCTTTGGTTCCAAGCACGCTGGCGCACGGCAATGGCGTACCCCACTGCGATTGCACTGTTCTACATAATTTTGTTTTGGGTTAGCCCCTGTTGGGCTCTTGCACAGTTTGGATCATGTTGGGGTCGACCCGACTGTGCTCTGGTTGGGATGGGTTGGGTTCACACTGCTAAACTTGGGTTGGTGGTGAGGGTGGGGGGAGGGAACGGGGTGTTATTTACAAAAGGCACACGAGGTTGCATGAGGCGCGCACTAAAAGGCCACGACTGCAAGATTGATTCCGAATTTTGGAGGACGCACTATTGGTGGGTCCGTGATGTCCATTAAGAATATATGTCATGTAATGGAATATCCGTCACCGCAATGTCTACCGTCATAATGTCATGGAATGTCCGGGGGTTAAGTAACCATACTAAGGCCCGTAAAATAATGGCCTATGCCAACAGGCATGGGTGTAGAGTAGTGTTCCTACAGGAGACCCACTCCGATGGCCACATCCCTAGATCCATGGCTCCGACCTGGGGGCCGGCAAGATTCTTCACCTCCTATTCCACTCAATCCAGGGGGGCTCTAACTATGATTCATAAGTCCATTAAGTTTACACTGCACAAAAGCTACATTGACCCTGAGGGACGCTATGTCATACTGCACTGCACTCTAGTTAACAGAGAATATTTACTTGTCAACACCTATTGCCCCAATGTGGACTCTCCTGGATTTTTCGATACTATTGCCTCCATCCTGCTGGGATATGTGGGTGTACCGATCCTCTGGGGTGGGGATTTTAATCTTATTCTGGATCCGGTCCTGGACAGAACTGGTGCTGCCCCCCGTCCCCTGTCAAGTGCCGCACGCAGACTGAACTCCCACACCAAGAACCTAGACATCTGGGACGCCTGGAGATCGCTACACCCCCAATCTAGGGACTACACTTACTACTCATCAGTGCATGATAGCTCCTCCAGGATAGACCTATTTCTGGTATCAGGGGGAATCATGGGTGGAGTGGTGGACTCCCAGATCCTACCCCGCACACTGTCTGATCATTCCCCTATTACACTCTCGGTGAGGCTGGGTGTGCCTGCCCCGACATTTAGCACCTGGCGTTTCAAATCGGATGCCCTTAGGGACGTGGTGTTTAAGGCTGAAATACTTGCTGATATCCAGTCCTTCTTTGAACACAACACCCTCCGAGATACCTCGGCTGCAGTCAGATGGGACGCCTTCAAAGTGTATATTAGGGGTATGTCCATCTCCCGTGAGGCTGGAGTGCTGAAAACGATCAGAACCGCACTGGGTCGATCTGAAGCCAAACTGAAACAGCTGGAACTGCAGTGTGCCACCAGGGCTGACCCTGTCACGCTTACCCAAGTCTCCGATGAACTCCGGGTGTTCAACACGCTTGCCGTCAGCGAAATACAATACCTTGGCCGCCCTCAAGCAGCCAGGAAATATGGGGAGGGGGACAGGCCCGGGAGAACGTTGGCGTCACTGATTAAATGGGAATCTGGCCGAAAGCAAATCACCTCCATTAAAGACAGTCTGGGCAATGCTCAATGGGCTGACCAACAAATCCTGGACACATTCACTGATTTCTATAGGTCCCTCTACTCCCAACCCGCTGAACACACTGAACAATATATGCGAGAACTTCTCAACCAGATCCCCACCACAGAGATTTCCTCCACTACTCGGGACGGGTTGGACTCCCCTATTACACTTGATGAGATAGTGACAGCCATTTCCGACTTGCCCAAAGGCAAAGCCCCGGGACCTGACGGCCTAACTGCCGCCTTCTACCAAGAACACGTCGCCATAGTAGCTCCCAGGCTTCTTGAGGTCTGGAATGAATCGCTCCGATTATCTATCCTCCCTCCCTCCATGCGCGAGGCAGCTATCACTGTGCTGCTGAAGCCCGGTAAACCGGAGGATGAGTGTGGGTCCTACCGACCCCTCTCCCTTATGAATATAGACACGAAGATCTTTGCGAAAATCATTGCGAATCGTTTTTTGCCCATTATGACGTATTTGGTCCATGAAGATCAGGCCGGCTTTGTACCTGGTAGGTCTACCTCCCATAATATTAGGAGACTCTTTAATGTGATGTCCCGCATCGATCAGAATACGCAAGCGGTGGCGGTCACACTGGACGCCCAGAAGGCCTTCGACATGGTCTCCTGGAAATACACATGGCTTGTTCTGGAGACTATGGGCATCGGCCCAAACATGATCAGGTTCATTAAATTGCTATACACCTCTCCCGTGGCGAGGGTGAGGACCAATGCGTTGACGTCCGACCTTTTCACACTCTTTAGGGGTACCCGACAGGGTTGCCCCTTTTCCCCAATACTGTTCGCTCTAGCAATTGAACCGATGGCGGACTATGTCCGTGCTCACCATGCCCGCAAGGGGATAAGACTGAAAGACAGCCCCGAGATTATATCTCTATATGCGGATGATGTTTTGCTATACATCCGAGACCCCACGTCACATCTCGACCCAATATTGAGAGATATCACCCGTATTGGCACCCACTCCGGCTTCACCATCAACTATTCAAAATCTGAGATCTTTCCGCTCACTCAATCCACCCAACAACCCACCACTGAATACCCCCTCCGTTGGTCACCGAAGGGCGTTAGATATCTGGGTGTGCAAATATCCTTAACTAAATCCACCCTCCTTGCTGATAATTACTCTGCGGTAGCACAGATAGTCGAGACTAAAGTCCAACGGTGGCGCGCCCTTCCGCTATCCATCGCGGGTCGGCTTTCCCTTATTAAAATGATCCTTCTCCCTAAGCTTCTTTACACTTTTGGCAATATACCTGTGTGGCCCGGGAAGGGCTACTTTGCTAGACTACACACAATTTGTGCACAGTTCCTTTGGCACTCTGGCGCAGTGCGCAAAAAGTGGACGGACATGACACTCCCATATAGACTAGGGGGACTCACGGCTCCGGAGCTATCACTCTACTGGTACGCGGCCCAGGCACAGTTTGCCACTCACTGGTACCCCGGTACCCCAGTGCGTCCCCATGTCAAACTGGAACGGCTGGCGGCGACTGGCACTGACCTAATGTCCATCATACTAAATCGGCAATACACACCCGACTCTCCCATTGACCCACTCAACACGACCCTATTAGCCTGGGCTCGCCTTCTGTTTCAGACACCGGAGGCCTCCCCGTACTACAAATGGCTTCCTGTTTGGGACTTTCCCGGCCTAGAACCCACTCATGATGCGTCATTGGCTCGACACTGGGGGGAGCTGGGATACCGGGCACTGACGGACTTCTACCCTAATGGCAGGTTTATTGACCCCCAAACTTGGAAATCGGGCCACACACGGTCCGCCTTGGAGACCCTTCAGTACTTTAGATTAAGGGCTGCGTTCCGTACCAAATGGCCCTCATTTCCTGAAGAGCCCCCTGACAACTCGGCCATTGCATACATCGCTAACTCTGGTGGTGCCCGTGGAATAGTCTCAGCACTTTACAAGATTCTTCAGGCCACTACCCCTACACCCACCCTCAAGGCACGAGTTGAATGGGCCGGCGAACTAGGCCTGGAGATATCAGACGGGACCTGGTGGGCCATGTGCCTACACACCCAAAAAGTCTCCCTCAATTTCCGTTTCCGCGCCATGCAGTACAAACTCCTAAATAGACTGTACTACACTCCGCACAGGACCTCGAGATTCGCCCGGGCTGCGGTGCACCCCTGCCCCCGATGCGGGGCTATAGAGGCTGATCACTTACACATGTTCTGGTCCTGTGACAAATTGCTTAGATTTTGGGAAAGTATTCTAGAAACACTCACGGCCATCACTGACACTGTAATTGACCCCGACCCGCTGGCTGTCCTATTTGGTGCCTGGAAAACAGATGACACCAGGGGCTCGGCTAGATTCCTTAATATTGGTTGTATGATAGCCAAGAAATGCATTCTTCAGAGCTGGAAAAGTCCCTTCCCCCCGACCCACCAGAAATGGCTTCACATGCTAACTTGGTCGCGCAACTGTGAGGAGGAATTTATATCTATGCTCCCTGCCACCTCTCGTCCCAGAAACATCTGGACGGAGTTCAACTCATACCTGAACTGTCAAGGGGAGGGCACCTCCAGCTCTGTTTCGTCCCCCACTCCTTCAGTGACCATCCTTACCACATGAAACCATACCTACAGGATTCCCTTATGTCTGTTGTCTGACGCTATTACCATCAATGTACTATGCTTCATGTATTGCTTCACCTTATACTGTCTAAATTGTGATTGTTGCCTTGATGTGTGTACCATGCTACCTCTGCCGCCAAAAATAAAAGTTTAAAAAAAAAAAAAAGTTCCTAAACCCATAGGAAGAGCACTTTTTTGGGTGGCTTATAACTTCGCTCCCCCTGGACGAATCCTCACCAAACTTTGCAAAACAAGTATATGGCCCACTCTGAATTTGGTGAGGTTTGGTCAAGGGGCCGGGGGGGGGGGCAAAGTTATAGGGGAGGGTCCCAAATTTTTTATTTTTCCCCATAGACATAATGGGGAAAAAAAACTTTCCTCGCTCCTACAGCCGAAACCACTGGACAGATTTCCGCCAAATTTGCAGCAGGAGCAGCAGCTTGGTCCCGAAAGTGTGCTTTTGTTAATCTGGTGATCTAGATATAAATGGTTTTCTAAAGTTTGGTAGGACGAAAGAGGAGGCGAAATTAGACGGGGGTCTCAACATTTTTAGATGGCTTATGACTTTGTGGCTATTTGACGAATGTGGACAAAAGTTTTGAGAAAGATTGTAGCGTCAACCTTTAATGTTTGTGTAAAGACTGAATGGATTTTGTCAAGTGGGGGGTAAGTTATATGACTATTGTATGTACATAAATTTAGACACTTTTTAAAAAATAAAACATGGGCAGGTTTCGAGCAAACTCGTGAGGAGCATTGGCAAGGACATTAAAGCATGGTTGTGATAATGTAGGTTCAAAAAATAGTCATATACCTTTGGTGACTGAGGTATAGCCCGTGGCCATGGGCAGAAGCCAGATTGTCTGGGTCATGGCATAAGGTCATGATGCAGACAATCTGGCTACTGGCCATGACCGCCAGGGACGAAAAAGGGTGTTAATGTGGCTATGTCTACCTGGGACCGGCAATGTGTTAAAGTTATTCGAAGGTAGGATAGGTTTGAAAGGGAAAAAAAAGTCCTTGTGTTAATATGTTCATAGGGTTTTGCAGGCTGCCATGGCAAGGGAAGAGGGGCTGTGTACGAAGCCTCGCCTTCTCTTTCCATGCTGGCTGTCTTGGAAAAGGATTTTCCTTCCTTAGGAAGTCAAATCTATCTTTGAGCACCCTGGGTTCCCGCTTTGGGAACCAGGGGTGCCAATGGCCTTTATCCCCCATTTCAGGGGCTGCAATGGACGATAATGGTCCGTAGCACTCTATTTATTTATGCCCGCAGACATCAGGCTGTGTGGTTACAGTATTTGTTAAAAAGGATGAGGTGGAGGAAGACAGCTTACTACTTGCTGAGAAAGGAACAACCTTTCTGAGAGCATTGAGGTCATTGGATTTGGTGTGACGACGCATGGAGGTGGTCCCGTAGGAGTACTGTGCAGGTAGTCTGTGACTGAGCACTCAGTGCATTTCACTTTGGTAGCTTTAGCCTTTGGTACACTCCCAACAGTGCAAAGAACTGGTACACCCATGATTCGATCTTGGTGCTAGAAGTAGGCACTTCCTCTACCTCATCTTCTTGGTCCTCTTCATTGTCTTTGAAAGTACTGCGCTTTTTTTGTTGAGCCTCCAAAAGTGACGAACAGGGCGTCCGATTAGCAAAAGCCCTTGGTCCTGTACAAGTAAGATTCCAGTACACGCCTGACATCAAGACAGTGCAGCACGCTCTGTGCTTCATCCTTGGTATCGGCAAAAGACGTAGAAAATTACTAGTTCCTCGTTCAAGTGGAAAGCAGACGGCACCTTGGACAGAAATACTGGGTGTGCCTGCAGGACTACCATGTCCTTGTGAAACGTAGTATATGGTTCTGAGGTGACCAGCACCTGGATTTCGCTGACCCTACGAGCCGAGGTGAGGCCGACTAGTAAGGCTGTCTTGATGGTGACCAGCCTGATGCGAATGCCATTGGCTCGAACAGATTGTGCACCAGAGCGCCCAAGACAATGTTGAGGTCCCACGCGGGGTGCTGCCTCTTGACGGGTGGGTAGAGCCTTGCGAGCCCCGTCAGATGTTTCTTGTCGATAGGATTGGAGGAGAAGATACCTTCCTCCGAGTTCCTGCAAGCTCCGATGGCAGCGAGGTATGTATGGCAGGTGTCAACCTGCCCTCCAGAGTGGCGAGGTGCGCTGAGAAGGAAAGTACGTCATTGTGATGCTGGAAATGCATCGGCGGGACAGGGCCTCCGTATCCTTGTCCTTTACTGCTTTTTATTGTGTGTCTGTCGTGTTTTCCGTGGGACTGCTGGCGGTGCAGCTCTCTTTTGGGTTGGTGTAGAGACCCATGGGATACCCTTATGGCATCCATGGGTGGGGGTACAACCCTGAGCCCCTAGTGTATGTTTTTGGGCACCTGTGTGTGGCCCACAGAGCAGGGTACGGGCTGGTGGTAGCTCCGTGCTGAAATGACTGCTGCCCTGAGCATCCTCCATTTTGGGATGCCCAGGCCCTGTCCTTGGAATCAGTAGATTCCTGATGGAGACAAAATGGCCCCCGTGGCCTTGTGCCATCCATCGCCTGTTACCTTGATCTTCCCGAAGTCCCGGGAAGCCCTGACTCTGTCCCTTCCCCCTGACTGGCTGTTGGGTGGAAGTTCCATATATGGTAGTATGGGGAAGTGCCGACCAGACTGGCTGGAGCCTTCTCAACGACCGAATGTTGTGGGTACGCCTGTGGGTGGGACCTGGGTGAATGGAGTGTGTGACGAATATGCACTTCTTGTTGTGGATGTTTAGTTTCTGGTGTTTGACACAATGACTGAGACAGCTCTGCCCGAAACTGGTATGAATGCAGTGTTGAGTGTTGAATGGCTGGGTACTTGTCCGAATACACATAACTTGTTGTGAGTGTCTGGAGAGAAGTGAATGGCCTGAATGCACTATGCACCTGATTGGCTGCCTGCCTGCATGAATGCCCTATACAGTGATTGGATGCTTGAGTATGACCCATCGGGATGAATGGGAGATCAACAGTATATCTGGGGAACTCTCACTGTTAGGAATCGTGTTCAGAAGCTGAAGTCCAAACTACGAAGAGTAACTGGAGTAAAACTGAAGCTTAACCTTGAAGCCCTGCTGAAAAAGAAGTCTTGCTGCTGCTCTACTTCAATCTGAAAGCTGCTGTTTGTCCAAGATTGACCAAGAGAGGACCTGGCAAGGCACCCTCTTCCCAAGCTACGAGGGACCATCGTGCACCAGCTGATTTTTGCCAAAGCTCCCTGGTAGACAGACCTACGACCGGCTGCTGACCAGAGACGCGGACTGCCGCGGAATCCCAAAGAGAAGCGCCCGGACTGTTGTCCGTCACTGTCGACGACCGCTGTCGCCGACCGGAGCCACTGGGCTCCTGTTGCCTAAGAACTTTCCATTCACGGACACGCTCGCCCGCACTGCCGCCCGCCTCTTCCCGCCGGAGAAGGCCAGGCCGTCGACGGGCCGAGGAGCATCCACCGATGGGTTTCCCGCCACCCAAAGACAACAGAGACGCCGACGACTCGGCACCCTTGCTGTGCCACAGTTCTTCAAACTCTTTGCGGTCCAGAACTAACGACATCGAAGTGCCCCGCACGCTTCTTCCTTGCAGGACGTTTACGCTTCCCCGTCAACAAGCACCGCTAGGAACGAAGCTGCCACTTCACTGCCGTAGTTCATCATGTTCATCGCCGGACGTTCAACGACCCGTGGCTCCTGCCTTAAAGGGAGTGCACTCAAGAAGGGCTGTCTATTTCCCGGCGAGGAACTCTACAACGCCAGGTACTTTGGGGTTGCTGAACTATTGGAAAGCCTCTTGTGTATGGACTGGGCTTGTCATATATCTTTATTCTGCAGGTTGCCCACGTGGGGGGGGGGATCTCCACACAGAACTGTGTCTAGGTATTGGGGCCAGTATTCTGCCAATTGTTCTAAACAACTGCTTTCCTCATATCTATTGTTGGTTTCCTTTACAAACTGATTTGTGTGACATTTAACCGTCCAGTTGATGCACTTTAAAGAGATCTAATAGTAATTGTGGTACCACGTAGAACTGTATATTTGCCATTATAGATAACAGAGTACAAAGTGAGTTATCGTGATATTGTATATAACCTTGAATATTGATTATATAAAGACTGTTTTAACTAATACAGTGTACGGACATTCCTTTGTGGGTGTTTGGGGACTACACTGTACTTGAGAACCAGCCTGCAACACCTCCTGAAAAGCTAGGCCTTGATTGCTTGACCACATACCAATAATAGAGAATCTTGGCTGGGGTCCTCTGTCCCTATCTTCTGCCATATAGAGAGCAGAAGTACAGACCCCCCCCTTCGTCTTTACAGTCATCCAAGGTACATGCCAGGGGATCGATTTCCTTAGAGTCTGCCCAGTGGCAGAATCTGGTCCATTTACTTTTATACTGGGCCCTGGTAGCCTTGCTCCTGGCGCCCTGTATGATTTCCAGATTAGCCTGTGAGAGGCTGAGGTGTTGTAGCATTACCTGCTCCGGTACCACGCTGTGAGGGCTGCTTTCTGCGGCGTGGGGTGAATGACTGTCCCCCTGCTGTGTCAGAAGATGTGCTAGGCCCGCCTGGAGGTGAATCTGAGCCATTTCCGAGAGGCTGAGCAGCTCCAAAAACCATGGCCTGGCCGGCCACCATCTTAGGATGATGTTGAGTTGGCGAGACTCCTTGATCTTGCAAATTACTCTGTCAATCAGCGGCGTGGGCGGGAAGGCGTAAGCCGTCATGCCGTTCCACTCAAGTCGGAATGCGTCGCCCAGGGAGCTGGGGCCCTGTCCCTGCCAGGAGGCGAACTGAGAGCACTTCTTGTTGTGCTAGGTGGCAAAGAGATCCACCTGGGGATGACCCCAACTGTTGAAGCTCTCCTGAATAACAAGGTCATTTAGTTGCCACTCGTAATTGTCCGCTCCCAGCCTGCGGAGCCTGTCCGCCTCCAGGTTGGATTCCCCCGGGAGGTGGACTGCCATGAGGTAGATGTCATTTTCCAGGGCCCACTCCCACATGTTGACTGCCAGTCTGCACAAAGGAGGGGATCTGGTGCCTCCGTGCTTGTTGACGTAGTACATGCTGATCGAGTTGCCCGTCTGTATGAGGACAACCTTGCCCATGAGAAGTGGTAGGAGTGCTAGCCAGATGGCGTTCAGCTCTAACCAATTGATGTGGTATTCCTGCTCCTGACGAGTCCAGGTGCCGTGCACCGAGAGATCGTCCAGGGTGGCTCCCCAGCTCTCGAGCAAGGAATCCGTGGTGATGGTGGCCTGCTGGGAGGGTGGGCCGGGAGGGTTTGCCCTTCTGTAGGTTGCAGTCCCTTGACCACCATGTTAGGTCCGGGTGGAGAGATGGAGGAACGTTGATAATCCCGTATTGAGAGCCCCGCTATTGGTTCCATGAGGCCGCGAAGTGCAGCTGAATCCTCCTAATCCTCAGTCTCATGTATGGAATGGCTAATAGGACCACCATGCTGAGGTAACTTCTCTGCTGAGGAAGTGGGTGGTGGCCCTCTTGATGGCCGAGATCTTGTCCTCTAACAGAAATACCTTCTCGGGGCAGGTGTCCCAGATGAGGCCCAAGAATGTCAGTCTGCTTGGGCTGCAGCTGTGACTTCTTGAGATTGAGCGAGAAGCCCAGATCAAGCAGTGTGTTCATAAGGACATGGAAAGAATGGTGAACCGCTTCTGGAGATGTAGCCCTGACCGGCCAGTCGCCGAGGTATGGGTAGATGTGGAGGTCCTGCGCCCTGAAGAGGGCGGCCACGGTATTCATGAGCCTGGTAAAGACCCTGGGGGCCGGGTTGAAGCCAAAAGAAAGGAACTTGTATTGAAAATGGTAGCCCAGGATCCTGAACCGGAGGAAAGGATGATGGGTCTGCCAAATTGGGACGTGCAAGTACACGTCCTTCAGATCCAGGCAGCACATCCATTCTCCCTTGCACAATGTCTCCGCTATAAAAGCTGGCGTACCCATCTTGAATTTTGCAGGGGTAAGGAGAGGTTGAGGGTGGAACGGTCCAGCAAAACTCTCAGGCCCGCCTGGTTCTTCTTCTGAATGGCGAAAATCCTAGAGTTAAAGCCCAAGCCTCGCTGGGAGGCTGAGACTTCCTCCACTGCCTGGCTCTCTGCGAGCGACCAGATCTCTGCAAAAAGGGTTGCTGTCCCAACCTGTGGAGGGGAGGAGGGAGGAGAGGCTGGGATAGAGAGGCGGTACCCCATGGATACTACAGAGAGGATCCAGGGGTCCGTGAAATTCTAGCACCAGAAATATGCGTGAAGAGCAAGCCTGCCCGCCACTGAAGACACGTGGACTCTAAGGGGCATATGATGCCTTCTTTCCCTCTGAGGCTGTCGCGCAGGAGGGGGACTGGAAAAAGCCTTTACCCCCCCCCCCCACCTTTTTATGTTGCTTGTGCCGGTTCTGAGGCGGCGATCGGTCCGGCTGCCCGGATCTCAGTTCCTGGAAGCCGCGGAACCCTTCATAAGTACGACCCCTATCAGAGCGCTGCTGAGATTGGGTGTACGATTTGGGCGTGGTCTTTGTCAGGAGGGATAAAGACTTTGCCGTTTGTGAGCTGTTTTTCTTTTTGTCCAGCTCTTCATCCTTGGAGGAGTGGTAGAGGTCCGCGCCCCCTCGAACGGTAGATCTAATATGCGTTCCTGGATGTTCAGGTTGAATTTTGTTGCCCGGAGCCAGGCTGTCCTTCTCATGTCCGTGGCAATGCAGATGGCACAGCCAGAGGTGTCGATATGGGCCACAGTGGATTCCATGAGGTCATGCGCCACCAGCTTGGCCTCAGCCAGCCCCACCTTAAAGCATGATTGGCTCTGAGTAGGGAGTTCCGGGAGGAAGTCTGCAATTTCCCGCCATAACCATTGTTGGCGGCAGCCAGCATGGCATCGGCGTTGGCCTGAGGAAGATGCAAGGACGCGTTGAAACAGAGTTTCTTGCTGTACGCCTCCAAGATCTTCTCCTTCTTGTCTAGCAGCGCCGCAGAGGAGGCGGCCGAGGACGACTGAGGCTTGGAGTATAGTGATGCTGCAGAGATCACCCAGGAGTGTGGCTGAGGATGGGCCGAGAGCAAAAGTGTATCCTCCTCCATCTCCCTGTACTTGGCGTCCAGGCATCGATTGACCAGCTGGGCCAAGTGGGGTTTGAGCCAATCCTTCTTGGCAAGGGAGACTACATCAGTTTGCAGCGGAATCCCCGTTTTGGCAAAGGGGCATCGCATGAGGACTTCTGCCAGAATCCGCTCTGCCAGCTGCTCGACCTCAGGCTGGAGTAAGCCCAGATACTCCGCCAGCCCTGCAAGACGTTTGTGGAAGGCCCCGGCTGAGGCTGGCATATCCGGATCCTCTTCGGGAGGATCCTGAGGAGGAGAAGTAGATGGCGCCAGAGGGTGGGGTACAGTGAACACGGCCGGAGGCTGAGGAGGCGGCGGAGGTGGAGCCACCAGAGGCATCGGCTGGGGAGCCAGAGGCATCGGCTGTGCCAGGGTCTGGGGCGCCGGCAGGAGCTTGTGGTGCCGCTAGCATTGCGGGGAGGACTTCCCTGATGGCGTCCTTGAGGATAACCCCCATCCAAGGTGACTTCATGAGGCAGAGGAACCTCTCAAAGTACCCCTCTTCAAAGGCCAAAGAGGTGGCAGAGGGTGCCGAAGGGGTAGCCGGGAACTGCTGGAGCCGCTGCGTACCCTGCCCATATGGATGCAGTGGGAAGCTGCCCTGCACAAAAGAGGGATAGGCTGTAGGCCACGTACCTGGTTGAGGCCAGTCCCACCTCGACACTCGTTCTTCGCAGAATTCCTGGAATGGTGTTGGACGGGTGCCTCTGTCTGGTGCGGTGGCCATCTTGTCAAGCTGCCTGCCACATGCCTGCAACGTGTTGCTCAGCCCGCTGGGCCCAGCCTCCTCCAAAACTCTGGTGTATATCACAAGGCCTACCCTGCTCCTCGGACCTAGGTCTGGTAGGTGCAACACCCTCGACCTAGGGGTCGGTAGAGCTGCATTTAGGCGCCCCCGCAGCCATATTGCCGGTACACGGGTGGGGCCCCTTGGATGACAATCCGGTACAAGAACCTTCCGGTACCTCAACACTACCACTGGGAGGATCCAAGGATCCCTCGGCCCCAAGGCCGGTAGCTGCAGCAGCCTCGGTGCACGTGCTGGTATAAGGACCTGACCGGTCCCTCACGCGCGGGAGAGTCCCTGGGAAGGAGTCTCCCTTGCGGGGTGTGATGGAGAACATCAGCCCTACCTTGGGCTTGGTTCGATGTTTCACGAAGTTCTTGAGGTCCTCTGGAGGAGACTTCTGGAAGAGCTCCCTCCACCTGGCTAGTCTGTTCTTTAGCGCTTTCGAGGACAGCGAGCCACACGCTGTACAAGCATGCCAAACGTGGTCTGGGCCAAGGCAACGTAGGCAGAGGACGTGGGCCTGTGAAGTTGGGAAGAGCCCGTTGCAGGATGGACACCTGCTGAACCCTGTGAAAGTCGACATGCGCCGAGGAGGGGTGTGACGCCTGAGGACCGAGTAGCTGAATGATAAAAAGATATAAAAAGAACAAAGAAGTATCCGCGCGTGTTATTAAATGACCAAAACCAATACCAGGAGCAGGGGACTGAGGTGTGGCGCCGGAGGGCGGAGTGAGGGCAGCGCATGCTCCCTAGGCCGCACCCCCGCGAACCTCTAAATTTAAAGGGGAAGAAGGTTTTTTTCCTGGTGAAAAAGGTTCCGTCCTGAGTCCCTTGGAAGGGACGCCCTTGCAGTATGGAGGAAAGGGGACGGGAAGTAAAAGTAATATATATTTACTATTATAAATGTATAATATTTAACACACCTTTAACACTAGATTTTACCAGTTTTATTAGCAGACCATCCAGCTTCTAGCGGATTTGCGCTCGCAAAAATCCCTTAATAATGTGTCCTTTTTCAATTGTGAAACAACATTTCTGAAATGCCACTTAAAAAGCTCAAAATATTGTATTTTATCCATCTGCCACATATAATTACTATGATTGACAAATCCGTGCCAATTTCTGATCTACAGTACCCACGCTACCAGTAGCTCCAAGCCCTGCACATAACTGTTACGAAGCAAATCCCTTTGTGATAGATTGCTTTTTAATCCTTAAGCACAATAAGGGCACTAGAAATTGAATTTTTAAATTTGAGTACCTGCCTAGAACTTTAACTGGGCATAAATGTTGCAAAATGTATGTATTTGTGCCACATTGTTTCCTTTTTCTTGCCACAAAATGTGCTCACTTCTATATAATTCACACAACTTTTAAAGATTTTTTAAGTTCCTTGTAATTGTTAAGACTGGTTGGACACTTCTTATGCCTCGCCCAAAATATTGGTTTGCCACCCGATAGCGCCCCCCTAATTCTAATCCCGTAGAAGCATTGTTCATTCGTTGGATCACAGGCCCACCTACATGGCAGAGCACTAATCGAGTGAAGTAACGAGCCCAGCTCATAACCTTCATCGTGAAAAATGGCATGGAAGGAGTTAAGACGTTGGAAGAGAACATGCATAATATTTTTTTTTACCTGCACTTTGGGAACTAAGTAAACTCGATGTTGTTGATTTTCCTGTTGAGACACATGACCTGCGCATTTCATAGCAAAGATGGGGCGTTGTGGCTTGCTATGTGTTTTACATGCCCACTTAAGCTGGGCACGTAACACAAGAGACCCGTCTGCAAGGCACCCCGGTGAAAGTTAGGCCATATGCTCCAGATTGAATCATTGAAACCGATCTGCATGAAGGTCCCTGGCATTGTCAAAAGCTTAGAACACATTATTGATCCAATTTTTAAGTGACTGCTGCTAGAGAGCGAATTCCTCAGGCTTGGCATCACCTGGAAGCGACAACTGCCGTTAAAACGGCGCTAAATCCACAGTCTGTCAGAATAAGACAAGTCATACGACGTAAATCAATGACGGCATTCGTACAGCATGTCATGTTATGGCTGACTGAAATGGTGCCCCGTGTCAAAGCTGCTTCGTGAAGCAGGGACAGAGAATGAATAGGGTGACCAGATTTCCAAAACGAAAAACCGGGACTACCAACAATATAAAAGAGGGACTAAACCATCACAGCCCACCAATTAACACCCCTCCCCCAACACGCCCCCACAACCAACACCCAATCATATTTCCAGCACTTCTCCTTCCTATAAACTGTATATGATCTCATTTGTGCAGTTTTGTCTGTGAATCTTGGCATGTTAATTCAAAACAGGCGTTTGCTCCAATTGATATTACATGGCTTGCTGTACAATCATTTGCAAGCCAGTTTCTGTAGCACAGTCAGTAAGTGTTGTGACTTGTACCTGAATGATTGGGGGTCGTGCCAATCCTCCAACTTCAAAATTCTGAAAGTGTTGTGAAAATAAATTACAATTTTAATTACTGTAGCCACCCAACCCTGCAAAACCCGGACAGGGTTTCTAAAATGAAAAATCTCCCAGGACCCCTGGATGCAGGGTGATTTCCCCAGACTGTCCCAGGAAAACCGGGACGTCTGGTCACCCTAGGAATGAAGCAACCACCAGGCACATGGCCCAAATCCAACAAAAACCAAACCAGACCAGACCAAAATTGCTTAAAGTGTGCATGGGTGGAGGTGGCGCAGGCCATCCACTTACTTCATGGATAGATGGCACAATACCCTCATTAAGAAGGTGGCGAACTTGCAAAATGGCCTCTCAGTGGTTGCGCTGCCGGCGCAGACACACAACATAAGCAATTACCAGTGACAATGCGAATCATGGCTGCTGGCTCACCAAGCAGCACAAGGACGCAGACTGCGCCCCACTCTCTTTGGCAGATGGAGCATAAAAGCTCCCTCAACGTCTGATCAGAGCAGGGTAGGCCACAATCGCACTCCAGGAAGGCCGTGGGGCTTTTCATGCTTTGTCATCTCCGAGGGAGACACTCTCTTGAACCCTTCATTTCACTCTGCATTCATCAGCTGTCCTGCAACAGGCAGCTTTCCCTCTGCCTAGCTGAATGCGGGCATACGGGTTCTACTGAAACAAAATCTATAAAACCCAGGGGGTAAGACGTATGGGATCGAGGGTGTCTTGATCGGCGTGAAAACAATTCCTGCTGCCATGTAAAACAAGGATGGAAGATTAGAGTGAAAGATAGAGCTGAAGCTTACATTATATGCAGAAGAGTAATTACTTCACACAACGGTTCTTGTTTCTTAGGACATAATACAGAAGTATGTAGGCTTGTTTACAGGTTCGGACTGGCCCATACGGCAAGAGCAAAAAACAAACTGAGGGGCCTGTAGGGCTGGGCACATTCACCTCTCTGGCGCCCTAATCCTATCATGAAAACACAGTGGAATTTTAACTTTATTTAGTGAGCCTACCAAATAGCGAGCTGTTCCTGCACAGGCTAACCCATAACTCCTTGTTTCATCCCTTTGATATTGCACTAACGTGCAAAGTAAGACTAGTACTTGTATATGAGCCTCTAAACAAAATCTAGATATTACCAATAGCGCACTATTGTGCTCTCTTTTTACTGTCTCCCTTACAGATGGCTATAACCAGAGCACGAAGCGATCCACAGGATGGTATGAGAGTGGACAAGACAATCAAGAAGGTTCATTTTTACCTGAACCTACCGTTCTGATGAAAGTGGTAGAGCTATAAAATCCCACTGTAACCGGTAAACTATACTAATGGATACAGGAAGGTTACAAACACGCACCAGGCTAAATTACTGGGAAAATAGAATTACAAGTGAAGGCTCTTCCCCACTTGCATCTCTCTTCTTTTGCCAACAATTTCTTGTTTCCTTTTATTTCTTTTCTTACCTTTCCACGCACTCTCAAAAATTCGTTTTGCATTTTGTGTTTAACACGATTGACGTAACAATGAAGAATAAATAATGATAGACCGGTTGTGAATCGATACCATTTTTAGAAGCAGTTTAGATCGGGACAATCTCTTCCTGTCTTTCACCTAGATAAGCCGCCAAGCACCGCCGACTAAGGATAGTACACCCGCTCACAATAAGGCAAGAGGTTGTTAAGCTCACCTGGTCTCTGCAGAGGCGCTGGGGCACATTTACAGCCCTCCCGGGGGTGAGGTAGCTCGGGTCCGACTTTGCCCTCTGCGCTTATGCAGTGACTGGTGGTAATAGGTGATGCTGCTCGAGACTGCTCCTGCATGGAGTATAGGGGCCGTGAGAATGTCAGCTTGTGCGCCTGATGCCCTTCCAGACCCCTTCTCCCAAACCGTGGTACCCGTGGGATGCGCTGTCCCTGGAAAGCTTACCTGTTGATTAGTTTTGACAAGCACTCCGTCCTGCTGCTTCTGGAAGGGGCGCTTGTATGATCTGGACCAAGCTCCTTCACTGGTCCCTTGCACGTGGTAATCCAGTCCTGCTGCAACTAAGCCACTATAATTCAGGCAAGTGTTCCCGTTTGCCTTTGTCTTTCCTCGTCTGGTTTTGTTGTATTGTAAAGTTCATGGTCTTGTATTGCTGTCCGTTCCACTTTTGATGTTTGCTCTTTTGCTTTCTTCCCTTGTAGGTGATGTTGCCGGCCCGGTAGAAGCTGCAGAGCTCGAGGCGACAGCCAGAGGGAATGAGGAACAAAGCTGCAGCAGTACAGTAGCTGGTAAGTTGTTAATTAGGGGTGCACAGAGTTCAAATGCGGCACGGTGCGGCCCTAAAATGGATGTTCTAACCGTGGCTTTCTTCTTCTTCACAGGGTCCGAGTTCGTGGATGCGGAATGCGGTGCTGCAGCGTAGGGATTAAGATCACTTTATGTCAGGAGATGAGTCTGCAGGTGAAGCGATGAAGCACCGTTTTCCTGGAGGTGAATATGCAGGAGAACGCCTGGTTTCAAAGGTAAGTAAACTGGTCCAAGCGGCGGTGAGCGTCACATTGCACGCGAGTGCACAGTAATGCGAAGCACCGGCCTTCAGGATGGAGCAGCTTATATAGCTGAGCTTCTGAAACCACGCCCACCTGGTTCAGCCTGCCTGCCACACCCGATGAGTCAGCACATGAGGATGTGATCTGGAATAAAGGCTTTCAGCTCCTGGAAAGTTCTCGTAAAATAAAAGCACTCTTGCACTGAAATAAAGTGTTCCTGCTCACATCGCTATATGAGCCTGGCGCAGGCGTCAGGACGGAGTCCAGCCAGGGCCCCTGTGTTTATAGGTCCCAAAGGGACCACTAGATTGTGTGTTTTTGTGTTATGGGTCCAGTGGCCATGACAGAGGTATTCCAACTATTTGATGCTCCCCCCTTGAGTAATAATCATTGCAGAGCCCCCCTTGAATAAAAATGCTGTTGTCGCCCCTACCCAGATGCCATATCTGCTTACAGTCACTGTACTCTGTTTTCTAAGAGCCTCGCGCCACCCTGGACATCCTTTGGGACCACGTAGGAGGGCCAGCTCCACAGTTTAAAGACCACTGCAATAGGGCAATGCCCAAAGTGCAGGTGCAACATGCTAGTGTGTCCGTATTTTTGGTAAAAGTGGCCAGTCTGATGAGTTACTTCACCACACACCTAGTAGTTGTGACCAGTGTTACTGAATACTCTTTAAAATGAACAATTTGCAACACCATTTTTACCCAAAAACTTCCACTCGGGTGCTACTTAAAAAGTCTGTCACAAAAATAATGAATTGCGATTTGTGACTGTGGGCCACTTATTCATTGGTGCCCAAGCTAATTTTATGTCCCAATCCCTAACCGTGTTGGTTTATGTAAGGACCAGTGACCTTTTTTTTTTTTTTAACAATTCAACAGATAATCTAACCTTTCTTAAAGATGTACCCCACTCTTCAGATGAAAGGAGAAAAAAATGCGATGCATTTTAAAATAAAACCCCTCAAACAGGGACTTTGAAACCAAGAACAGTACCAGAGTTGTCGCATAGTACAGTACTCCTGCAGACCAGTAGTTACACTTTGCAGGCGTGGGAAATGAGACCCTAACGAGCAGTGAAAAACAAGTGATATGAATAAAAAACCTGACAATATGAACAAAAAAAACCTGATAATGTTAACGATTAATTGGTCAAAATAGATGGAGATGCCGTAAAATAATAAAAGAATGCTGCATCATTAGAAGAGGTGTAAAACATGCTACTAGCAAAAGGTCATCGTTCTGGGGCACAAGCAAATACAGCAATAGCCCAATAGAGAAAAATATATACGAAGACCAATGAAAGCAGATAACCCCTGTCTCGTGCTTGTAGCCCTTCGCCCATGCACACATCTCTCCTATTACCACAAGTTCACTCCAGACTCAACACACTGCTTCCCGGAAAATGTAAGTGCTTTAGCCTTCCTGGCGGACCTCTCCCAGGAGCAGAGGGAAGAAACCCCTTCTCAACCACATACCTTTGGCAGCCGAGATGCCTCAGAATTAGCATGTAGTGAGGCCAGAAGGTGAAGAGGCAAGTAAATTCAGACTTGTTTGGGGATCCTAGACTCTGAGGGGGCAACTGTTGGTGGAACTGTTTAAAGTCTTAAGTTATAGTAATACTGTTCTATTGGGTCTCTTATGACATTGCTGTTTAAGGACTTGGATGATATGCTGGTTCTGGTTGGGGCTGTGGATGGCTTGCTGCTGCATACTCCCTGCAGGGGGCTGTGGTTAAGAAGAACATGGTACTGTATTTTAAAAGTAGTGTTGTGTTTGAAACTATGTCCTAATTAGATGTATTTGTAGTTGGGGTTAACTTGAATTTCGGGAGAACTCTTGAAGTGGAGGAGGGAGGAGTTCTAATGTGCAGCAGAACAGATACACAGGTTATCTTTCTAAGTATTGTTACTCATCAAGTGGGGAGGGAGGTCCTGCAGATCCTCAGAACCTCTGTAGTTGCTACATTATCTTTTTCAAATTAAGTGTATGTTTCTATGTGTCTCAGTGATAGTATTTATGTTCAAATGTCATAATTGTGAAAAGCCTGAATGGATGATGCAGCCTACACCTGTAATTAGGTTCTACTCAGAAACCTCAAATGTGGCATATTGTCATGGATGTTTTAACAGGATTTTTAAAAAAAAGTCCCTGAAAGAGGGCTAAGGTAATCAACAAATTAGGTCTACCCAAAGCAGATTTCTGCAGGAGCCTCACCTGATTGATAAGGATCAGAGATTCACACTAGACTAAAGAGAAGACCTGCAAATCTCTGGCTGCTTCAAACACAAATCAAAAGGGAGTCTGAATGCTGCTTTGCAGAGGCTTGCATCCCTCCATAGGGCATGCACTGCATGAAGTTAAAGGGAGGTTTGTATTGGTGGAGGTGAGGTTGAGGAGTTGCCCTGATATTAGGCTTGGTTTATTAGCCGTCTGTCGCATTCTGTTGGTGGAGGTGTTGAGAGGGTGCCCCGATATTAGGCTTGTTGAATGAGCCATGTGTAGCAAGTGGTAGAAAATATGTTAAGAATTACCAAGCAAGTTGTCAAGTCTCCATACCAACAAGTAAATCATTGGGGGGATTTCAATTTGGTTTTAGATGCACAGTGAATAGATCATTAGATTGTCACTTCATGTGCGGCACGGTGTGTGAGGAACTAAAAGAAAACTGGTGGATGTGCATACCTTTGCAGATATCTGCAGGATCCTGCCCCCAGTGGAGAAGGGATACTCCTACTCCCCCTGTACAGAATTCTCAATTGGGAAAATACTTTTTTGTTTGTGAGACTCCACATCAAAGACTCCCTACTAATTGACAAATCATAATTGGCATCTCAAGCCATGCTACTGTAAGGATGAACGTACAAGTGACGGAACATACGAAAAATGCTTGTTGCTGGAGCACGAATGTAAGTATACTAAGCAACAAGCAGGTTCTCACATCACTTAGATCTTGGAATGGGGAATTGTTGAAAATGAACTTTAGAATAACTAAATCAGCATATGGTATGGCATGCCTTTCAATGCTAAGGTTCATTAGTCACACAACAGTTATCAAAAAAAGAGCCTAGAGAAAATACGCTTCAGAGTGTGACTTGCAACCGCTTATTAAAAACATGCTCAGGTCAAATAGGCTTGCAGTGGAGCGAGCAGCTAGTCATTTTAAAGCTGCAGTTGCTAGTGCTGAAAAAGGTGTTTACAATAAGCAAGGATTCTGGAAACCGGGTGCCATGGGAGGTAGGCATCTAGCAAATCGATTGAATGAACATGGAAAGTAGGTTGGTAAACACTCTGATGATACTAATAAATACAAGTGAAGGAATGTATGGTCAGTTCCAAATTTATTACAAAGCATTGTTTATGGAGGATATATTCCCCACAGAGGCAAACAACTACATTTGAATTTCCACAGATTGATACCCCTGATCCTCTTAATCTGTAGACAAATATATGCATGAATGAGAAAAACAAGTAGTCCTAGGATCATTGGTTGAATTTTATCAAACCTTTCAAGGTGTTGATGCCATTCTTTTGTGGGCTGTATAGTTATTTGAAGGATGTAGGGGAACTGTGTGTCCGGAAGAAAGCATTAATTACCTTAATTCCTACAATATGCCTAAATGACCACTCAATTGTACTCCTAAATGTTGATGTGAAGATTTTGGGGAACATCTATGCGACTAAACGAATTTATCTTGCCTAAAATTCTACACAACTCAGACAGGATTTATCGAAAAGGGTATGTCTGGCATAGGATTCAATGTCTCGATGTATAGATTCAACTGGTAGGGATGACAACCCAGTTTCTCCATTTTACCAGAATGCTGGAAAAGCATTCATTAATTTCAACTGGTCCATCATCAAATTCACAGTATGGAAATTTGGGTATGGCAGTACTTTTGCCACCCTACTAAAATGCTTGTAAAATAGGGTGAAGGCATTAATCTCATCAGATGGTGTGATTTTGGGGAGATGTGACTTAGCAAGGACCACAAGGCACATGTTACTTTTGGATCGTGCATCGGAAACCCTTGCAGCAATTATCAAGCAATATAACATCATGGTGGGGCTTGCATCTAAGGATACATAAATGAAGTCTCTGATGTATGCTGTCCACACAGTCTTCCTGTTGTCTAATCACATGCAAAGTTGTAATTCACTAAATTATAGGTTTTCAGAATTTGGGAAGCTAGCAGGTCATAAAATAAAACTGGCTAAATTGGTTATCCTTCGTTTATATGGTAACTATTGTGGGGATGATTTCACTTTGTGGGATACTTATTAAGTGGTCAGATAAAGCAGTGAATTACCCTGGGTGTGGTACTAAATAGATACCTAAAATAAATTCCTATTTTCAAATTTGAAAGAAGTATTGGCAAAAGTGGAAAGATCTCTCTGAGGGACAAGTTTAATAAGAAATTATGGAGCAAAGTGAACCCATAGACCTGGGTCCTTTAAGGCGAGGTAGCAATACTTTGAGATGAATGGGAATGCAGAACTTACTCATACATCAATAATCAAACTGACTCAGGAAGTTGGCAAAACTTAGTACTGTTTTATTTGCAATTATCTAAAACAGGGATTTACAACAGACACCAACGGAGGTCGCAAAACACAATCTCAGTGAATTTCATAAAAAACACAACCTTTATAGTCAAAACCCGTCAGCAGTGATGTCACACTATGTGGAAAACTACAAAAACCTACTTAGGGATGTGATAGGATTACAGAGAACATATAAGTTCCATACTGACAGGGTTGTGATTGCGTCTCTAACATCAGGTGGACAACTAAGCCCTCCCCTAGTGCAAGTCATCTTCATCATCACAAAATTCACAATGATCCATTGGTTACACAAACTATAGGGTTCTCTGTTAATTGGCCCTCTATAATTGGTTGGCACACTTGTACCCTTCTGGAATATTCCACACACAGGATGGTACCCCAGGTGCCTATGGGCTTGTCTTGACCATAGCTTCCCACCTAATTAGCCTGACATCTATCATCAACCTTGGTCTGCCATTCAATTAAGGCTTTGAACTTGGCCTTGCAGAAGCTCTCTGTGCTGGAGAAAAAAGGGAGTGTGGCAACAATTTATCTTCTGGTTTTGGTGTAGCTCGACCCAATTTCATCAGACCAAATGACTGGAGACCACGTTTGAGCTTTTGCTGCATATAATACTAGTAAATGAGGAACTCTTGACGCCTTCAGTGTTTTTTCATGCCACCTGAAACAGAAGTTTGTTTCTTTCTCACATTCATGTAACTACTTGACAGACAACCAGGCTCACAGTGGCCTCGACTCATGATGCTGGGCCAGGTAGCCTTTCTTGGATTCTCCTTTGCCATCAGCTACTTTCCAACTGTGCCACACTGAAACCCTTTCCATTCACAGGGTTCAAGCTTTGCTAAAGTGCATCGTGGAACATCCAGGTTCTATACATTCCCTTGTGTATACATTGGTGCATCACCTCAATCTATTCACTACGTAGCCAGCCTCAAGATTACTTAGTCTACTTGAGTTACTGCATCTGTACAATTGTAAAATGACTTTGCATTTTCTTCAGCGTTTCTTTGCATGAGCATCTTCATTTCGAGCCCGAAATGCTGCTCATCCTTGACACCTACTCTTTAGATCTTATAAAAAGTCTATGTTCTTTTTGTCGTTTGTGTTTTCTGGGTTAGCGAGTCAGTGCTGCTTTTCTTGTTCATCCATTTTCCCACTTCTTCTGGGACTCTGTCCAGAAGACCATCATATCTTTGTGAATGCATATAGGGTTTTCTCAGGGGACACCTTGTTTCCAGAATCCTCTGCGGTACATGCATCCTCACTGGCACTGCACGTGTTGCAATTTCCGGTTCCCAAAATATAGCTAACATGGTGGCAGAGCTTTTGGTAGGTGCTTTTGACTCTTCCTTTACAAAAGTTAATGTAATCAAAATTACACCTTTGCCGAAAGTGTTCGATCTTCTTTAGTCCCTCTGTTTTCCATGCAGTAAAAAAATAAGGCCCTCAAATAAGTCCTATGTGAGGGTATACATTGCCATCAAAGTACCAATGGAGGTGCTTTCGTGGGATTTCTAGAAAGGTGGTTTGGCATCCCGGTTACAGAAAGATATCACAGGGGTTTTGTACGGAATGTATATCACTGGTTCCAACTTGACCAGCACAACAGACCTACCTGGGTAAATAGGGAAACCAAATAGGTACACCAATTCAATCTGAAAACAATATATACCATGGACAAATTACCCTAGACCAAAAGCCGACTACCAAGAGTAGCCCCCCTAAATGGACTCAGACTGGATGGATGTTGCTAATAATCAATCACTTTGGCTTCATAAGAAGCCCCCCATTTGGAGTGATCCCACTTTGCAGTCAAATAATACATCTTTCTACTGGAAAAGCTATATTATTGCAGATGTAATGATATTGGTGGATTTATTATCGGATTTACCGCCCTGGAGCTCGAGACATTACAAACGTTCCTCAAACTGTGTAAATGTGAGCTCTTTTCTCTTTGTGCACTAGTTAGGGATGATGTCACTCGAGTGTAAAGAAGAACCCAAGCTCCTGTAGAGAAGTCTCCACTGAATTAAGATGCTAACTTGAGGATACAACATGTGGGCTGCAGTCTGCACACAGCAGTTTGAAAAAAAAATCCATGCAAACAAAAAGTGTCATTTTCAGAAATGAGGCCTCAGGATGAGGAAACCTACAGATGAAAGGAATATGGACTGTTCAAAGGAGTCTGACACGACAATGCAATATGAACTGTGGCGTTTTATTAAACTAGGCACATCAAAACGCTGCCATTTTGAGTAAAACCAACTTTAAATGGAGCCAGCACTGAATTCCAACATATGGTGTTGGGGGGTACGGGGGAGGGTGACTCCCAGGTATGACAGAGTATGGCTGGGGGTTCGCCTGACTTCGAGGACCCAACACCCTCCCCAGAATAATGGAGGACTTTGCCAACGGCAAGTAATACTGCAGTTTACTGCAAATGAAACCAACAGGGATCAATACAAGAAATATGTGAATTCTCTAGTACATATCAGCTCTCCATGGCGTGCAGCATAGTATTGTACGAGTAGGTCATCACCTGGGCCCTTCCCCGAAAAAACCTATCACCACAAGGGATTGTGTATCGAGAGTACTACTACCTATAGAGAACCCTATAGAGGTGTAGAGGGAAACATTGGTGAAGAGAAGGTAGTAGACCCAAAGATAAAAAGTAATCTAGCTAATGGAGGAAAATATTTTGCAGGAGTGAAACTTGAGGCAAAAATCTAACCTGACAGCTTTTATTTTAATTCAGACACCATTTGTTTATTTTGGCCAACCCAGTAGACAAGTATTAATAAAACCCTGGCCTTGCCTGTTGTCAATCAAGATCTAATGTGTAACATATCTCAGCACCCAAAGAGGAATGGTGGAATCCTGACAGCCAATCAGGAAACTGGCCTTCCAGCTAATCACTGGTATCAGCTCCGATGGCTCTCAGGATTCAACTCGCCAGCTTGTTTGCTTTATGCTCTGCCCACACCCTCCTTTTTCTCCCCACTTAGCCGTTGACTCATTTCTTTGGCCCCAGCCTTCTTCCTCACCTCCAACGCCCTCTGTATTTGCAAGCCTGCCACAGTGCCCCCAGCACTCGCATAGAAATGTAATGTGGGCACAACGCTGCCAAGTGTCTGTTGCTTGGCAGCTATCTTTCAGTTGCCTTTTCAAACTTAGACCCTCATTACTACCAAAATCAGGGCCAAAGCATTACATATGGCTGTTGAGTGCTTATAACTCTGTTGCTGCAGGCAATAAATGACCTTTAGCTTTGGCCTTTATGTGAGGCTTCTGGACATATACCTGCTTTTATTGCCTCTAACTGCAAGGCTTAAATAATGTTGAATTGGAGGTAATGTACACTCTATAGACTACTGTGGGTGGCAGAATTCGATGAAAATGGCCTGAATTAAAAAAGATGGACTAGTGACACTTGGCATCATGTTGACAAGCATCTTCTCGGTCTATGCTACATGTTCACCAATGGACCAAAACTTGTTTGCATTTACTCTAGACCTTTTACAGATAATACCCTCTTTGCCCATGCGTAAAGTTACGCCATGTTATTGAGTCAAGTTATTTGTAAAGGAGCTTATTAGACTGGAAATATACAATGACTGAGATCTCTCCATGCTCTTTTAAATGTTTGTAGTTCCCTTAAAAGTACATTTCGCAGAGATTAGGAATCCTTTCAGGAAACGCACAAGATAAATTACATAATTTAATCAAACGTTAAAAAACAGCCCACACGTTTCTCAGTAGAGATTCAGCCATACACCGATAACTTGTTTCTGACAAGAACTGAGAGTCACCATTCATTAAGCTTCATATTTATCTTTGCAAATAATTATTTCAAATATATTACCGATTTGTGAGGAGGAAAGGGCAAGTGTTCCACATTACCTTTATTTGGAGTCACCTTTTTTTTTTACAGCACACATATGAGTAATTGCAAATTTATGACTAGGATCGGTTGGCCTTAAACTCAAATCTTCCAGATTGTATTCGAAATACTGATTACGTGCACTCATAGCTTCGGGAACACCACAATGCAGTACAGAGAGGATGGGAGAGTCACAAAAAAAGCCTGCAAGTACCATCTGGAAACAGGTCACTGAGTTACAATGGCATGGGGATGGAGGGTGAGGCGTCTGGCAGATGTTTTTCAGAGGCAGTACAGAGATTGTCGATCAGTTTGTTATTTGCTATTGTCAAGGGGGAAAAAGGATTGCAAGGGGGATTTTTAATCCTCTCGCTGAACTGGAGGAGAGTGAAGGCAATTTGGATTAATACACGGTTAATATTCCAGACCCTGGGGGCATGGGTTGGGAAGGTTTCTTGGCAAGCATTCTCTTTCTTACAGTATTGTTGAGTACTCAAGAAGGTTCAGGCAGCCTGCTGCTGCCACAAAACAGCCAGGACCTCGGCTGAGGCCGACAAATGTACTGCCTTATGGCCTCCACACCTGTGCCAAGGCGTGTGTCAGGCTTTCTGTACAGACATCCACGCGATCAATGCAGCTCTTTAAGACAACAGGTTTTAGAACCTGTTTCTAGAATTAGTCACAAAAAGGTGCCTCTGTTTAGCAACCTTAGGCGATACATGACTAATATACATGCAAGCATCAAAACAACGTGCTCACTCAGTTCTATTTTGTAAGGGATTACGTACGTTAAATGTCTGACTAACAAACAGGTATCACAATACTCTGTACTGCCGAAAAAGGCAACAAAACCACAAACAAAATAAGCTCTGTTCAAGTGAATTGATGAGGTCTGAGAGGAACACCGACAATTTTTGATTCCAGTTTCATCTGGTGGTATTCTAAGCAGTCAATGAGTCCATGTATTCCCTCCCATCATTGTACATGTATGGCTCCCCACTACGCGGACTTACATAGTATCGGAAGTCTCCCCCCCCCCGCCCCCCACACACCCTCCCCCTTTCCTGCTCGGAATTTAGCCACAGACAGCTACTCGCCCAGCCTGAAGGGAAGCTTAACATTTGCAACCATTCCTCTTCCATATATGTGCTTTTAGTGTCATTACCCGGGCTTAATCACTGCCTTTACGCCCTCCACTCCCTGTTCTTGCTTGTCATTACAGTGGCACGAATCACAGTACTTGGACCTTCTACCTGGTCTTTTCATCAGTCTGGCTTCTCCTTGCGTTCCCAGCAAAGCCTCAGTCTTTCTCGGTCCATTGTTTCTGCTATCCTTCAGAAACGAAAGGCCAGCCCGTGGCATTTTTAGCCATCTAAGAGCTGTCCCATCCACAGCAGGGCGGATGTACCACAGAAATGGGGAGGGATCCTTTCAGTCTTTGTTCATTTGTGATGTGTGCGAGGAGTTATATTTGGGCATACATGTTATGTGCATGTCAGGTCATACTTTCCTACTTTGGGAAGGGAATTTTAAATCAAGTACTTGTTGGGGTAAGGGATTGGTGGGAGCTGCACCGAGACAAATTTACACAGTGAATTAATTACCAGGGATTCTGTCGCCCCCACAGACCGCTTAAACACAGGTCATATCCATTTAAAATGTCCTCCCTTCACCCCCAGCACCTTTATCACTGTACGGGGTGTGCTCAGGCAACCCCTCATCCTTTACCTGACACCACTAAGTACAAGACATTGTGCATATCTCGGGAGGATAGCTCAGTGGCAACGTGCTTGCCTTGGAAGCAAGACGACACGGAGCAACACAGGTTCGAACCCTGGGTCCATGCTTAGAAACCTCTGGGTATTGGGGGGGGGCGCTGTTGAGCAGCCCGAAAATGGCTGCCTAGCCTCGGAGCTGTGTGTGGGACTGACACGTATCCGGTTACATCGGCGGTCTGCCTGGTTGGCGTCACCCGATATTGCCTCTGTGTGCATCCAACACCTTGAGGGACGATTGCCCCAAACTCCCGAGTAAAATCGGATCTTGGATGACACCAGCTATGCCTGTCTGCCGATTGGCCGCATTTGAGGCCCGCTGTCTGCCTGCCCCATCTGACCTGCGTGGGATTCCTCCTCCGTCACTGCAGTGAGCTGCGCCTTCCGCTGGCGGCGCCACGGGGCCCTACCTGTCTTGACCCTGTATCATATCCTGGGTGCCGCCGTGACCATCGCTGCGGCCTTCGGGGAGTGACTCGCCCTGCCTGCAATGCGGCCTGGAGGGTGCTGCTGCGCCGGGAGCCGAAACCGGCCGTCTTCCTCTCGGTGCCTGGCCTGGGGCTGCGGACCGGACCCTGTTGCGCCTGTGGCTTGGGAGGCGCTCCGGACCTGGTTCGGGACGGGAGCCTGGGCGGAGGACTGCCCTCACTGGCTGCTCGCTCCGGGTCCCCATCGGACCACCACTGAGCACCCTTCCCCTCTGGAAGAAATCGTGCCCCTTGCTACGGGCGCCCACGGAGCCGCAAGGACGTTACCCTGCGGACAGGAACTACTTGGTCGCAGAGCAGGTGAGGAGCTGGGGGGATGTCCGCTCTTGCGTGCCTCTGGCGCCTGTGTTGCAGGCCCTATACTAGATCTCTGCTTCCTATGGCACTCTCCCTGCCCTGGTTCCGACGCCTCACCTCTCTGTGCTCCTGATCTGTGTGCAGGATATCTGGATACCTCGCCTGCTTCTCCTGCAATACCTGAACCCACTGATCTGGGCCACGAGTGGAGTCCCCTCTGGCCTGGGCCCTCTGTGCCCCCTTATACAGTGATACTTGGATGCTTTTGCTCAACCCTGGTGCTCCCTTTCCTACTGTGCACCCCTGCCTGAGAGCCTCCCAACCTTGCTCTCCAATGGTTAAGTGCCACATGATGTGTACATATTCCACCTTTGCCATTGCTGCCTGTCTTTGCTTTTTTGTAGCTGTGGCCTGCCACATCTCTGCCACTATACACTCAATGTTGGACGGTTGAGACAGCCGCCTGCTGCATTGCAACTCCTATCCACACATTGAATCCTGATCCCATTGCTGTCACCTTCCGGTGCCTCCATTCTGTGCCCTCACCATACCTCATTACACTCATTGGGTGTCGCTACGCTGACCACCCACCTGGGCACGACTGCACCTCTAACTGCATTGGAAATGTCTAACCGATCCCAGGGGGCCAATAAGGTGGGGGCTATGGATAGGTTTATGAAAGCAGTACCTAGGCCCGAGCCGGGAAATGCATCAACCATCTAGGAGGAGTCAGAATCGGAATCACACCAGAGTACACCGGCCCATGATCTTACCACAATGATAGAATCCATGGCCAAGAACTTTGCCTCCTTCCACGAAAAGTTGGACGATATTAACGCTAATGTCGCTTCACTTAAGTCCCGGGTTGATCAAGCTGGAACCAGGATCACTGAGGCAGAAAACAGGAATGGCGCGAACGAAAATGGGCTGCACGCCTTTCAGGACACAGTTGCCTCCCTGACCCGAGACATGAAAATCGTGAAGGCGAAGTGTGATGATTTGGAGTCCCGATCGCGCAGGAATAACTTGCGCATTATCGGGGTCCCGGAGAATGCCCTTAAGGAGGGCATGGAAGTGGCAGTCGAAAACCTACTTAAAGAGCTGCTGGGCAATCCCGCCCTTTCCCCATTTTTCACGGTTGAGCGAGCCCACCGGGCCATATCCCCGCGCCCTAAACCCAGAGACTTTCCCAGGCCTATCTTCGCTAGGATCCTCAATTATAGGGACAGGGACCTTATCCTTCGCCTGTCATGTGAAAAGGCGGACCTACTCTTCCGACATTTAGCACATGGCGTTTCAAGTCTGCTGCCCTCAGGGACATTGTGTTCAAGGCTGACAAATTGGCGGATATTGAGTCCTTTTTGAGCATAACACCCCTCAGGCCACTGCTGTTGGTGTCCGTTGGGATGCCTTCAAATCCTACATCAAAAGGATGTCCATATCCAAGGAGGCGGGAGTGCTGAAAACAAAAGGGCAGACCTCAGTCGCTCGGAGTCCAGATTGCAGGAGTTGGAAAAGGATTGCTCGACAGTGGCCGACCCTGCCTCACTCGCTCTAATTAGTGAGGAACTCCTGACGCTTAACACACACGCCACTAGAGAAGTCCAATACTTTAGCAGCCCACAGGCTGCACTAAATATGGGGAGGACGACAGACCCGGTAAAACATTAGCAATTCTAACGAGGGAGGAGTGGGGCCAGGCCCAGACTTCTTCCGTCAAGGACGGACAAGGCATCACACGATGGTCGGACCAGCAGATATTGGACATCTTCACCGACTTTTACACAAACCTACATTCCCTGCCCCCGATCACAGTAAACAGCATATGAGGGATCTCCTTGATCAGATACCCACAACATGCATCTCCTCCTCGACCAGGGACCAGCTGGATTCTCCGATCCTACTGGACGAGATAGTCAGGGCCATCTCAGATCTCCCTAAATGTAAAGCTCCAGGTCCCGACGGGCTCACAGACGAATTCTATCAGGAACACGTGGCTATATTAGCCCCCAAACTACTGGAGGTCTGGGATGAGTCGCTCTGTGTTTCTGTCCCCCCCCCCTCCTTGCATGAAGCCGCTATAATGCTTTACTTAAACCCGGCAAACTAGCGATTAACGTGGTTCATAGAGGCCCCTTTCTCTTATGAACCAAGACACCAAGGGCCTCATTATGACTTGTGCGAAATGGGTTTAAAGGCGCCGTAATGGTGCCGGCGCCATTAAACCCATTCCGCACAAATCCGAGGTGCCCTCGCGGGACCCGCTCTGGACTTCTGGTTTTTCCAGACGTCCATAGCGGGTCCTGTGAGGGGGACCAGGGAGCTAAAAACAGGTCAGTTCGTAATGGGCCCGTTTTTAGCTCTCTCCCCATTCCCATTGATCCCTATGAGGGCTCGAATGGGAATGGGGAAGGACCGGGCCCGGGTTCCATGAAGGAGGAAATACCGGGCCCTCCATACTCAGAATGACCCGGTATTTCCCCATTCAGGGAACCCAGACACGATTTTGGAGGCAGCCATACCCTTATTTAGGGCATGGCTGCCTCCAAAGTCGTAATGAAGCCCCAAAATCTTTCCTAAAGTGATAGCAAACCGTTTCCTCCCGATTATGGCACATGGTCCATGAAGATCAAGCAGGCTTTGTACCAGGGAGATCCACTTCCCACAACATCAGGCAGCGGTTTAATGGTATGGCGCAAATCGATCAGGGCTCAAATGATGTTGCGGTCACACTCAACACTCAAAAAGGGTTCGATATGGTATAATGGAAGTATAGGTGGTTGGTGCTGGAGACAATGGGCTTCGGCGCCAATATGATTAGATACATTAAACTATTATACACCTCTCCAGTAGCCAGGGTCCGGGTCAATTCCCCGACGTCCACTCTGTTCCCGCTCTTCAGAAGCACCCGACAGGGTTGCCCATTCTGCCTGATCCTCTTCGCACTGGCAACAGAGCCAATGGCGGACCACATCAGAGCGCGTCATTCCCGTAGTGGTATACGATTGAAAGACACCCCCGAGATGATATCCCTCTATGCATATGATGTGTTATTATACATCAGGGATCCCGCCACTCATCTTGATCCAATATTACGAGACATCACACGCATAGGTACCCTCAAGGGATTCACAAGCAATGACTCCAAATCCGAGGTCTTTCCGCTTACTAACACTACCCAACAACCAGCCATTGAATACCCACTCCGCTGGTCCCCCAGCGGGATCAAGTACCTGGGAGTCCAGGTGTCCCTAACCAAGAGCACCCTGTTCGCGGACAAATACCAGGCCGCAGCACATCTAGCCAAGTCCAAAATGGCACGGTGGCGCTCTCTCCCATTGTCATTCGCCGGGAAGCTTTCCCTCATCAAGATGGTACTGCTTCCCAAGTTACTATACACATTTAGTAACATACCCGTCTGGCCAGGGGAGGAATAGTTCACGAGATTACACAAATTATGCGTGCAGTTCCTATGGCACTCCGGTGCGGTGCACAAGAAATGGGCAGATATGACGCTCCCATATGAAAGAGGAGGATTTACTGCCCCTGACCTAACACTATACTGGGTGGCGGCACAGGCCCAATACGCCACTCACTGGTATCCTGGCTCCCCATTTCTCCCACATGTCAAGCTGGAAATCCTGGCGGCATCCAGAGTTAATATAATGACCCTCATATTACATCAGCAGTATGAACCCGACTCGCCCATTGACCCAGTCAGAACTACCTTGCGTGCCTGGGATCGACTGTTGAGTGCAACAGCAGAACATCACCCCTATTACAAATGGCTTCCTGTGTGGGAGTTCCCGGGCAGGAGCCTACACACGACACTGCCCTGGCTCGGCATTGGGGTACTCTGGGCTACCAGGCACTAACAGACTTCTATCTCGATGGGCGGTTTATAAAACCACAGACATAGAAACCGAGCCACTCTGGGTCGGCGCTGGAGATCCTACAATATTATAGGCTCCGTGCCACCTTCCGCACCGCATGGCCCGCTTTCCCCAACAAGCCCTCTGACGCTCCAGGGATTGCATACATTGCTAATTCGGGTGGCGCCCATGGCGTTGTCACCTCGCTATATAAAATGGTATTGGCGGGCGCCCCAGCCCAGCCTTCCAGGGCACGCAGTGAATGGGCAGAGGAATTGAGCCTCGAGTTCTCTGACCAGTTATGGGAAAATATGTGCTCACACACCAACAAAGTCTCCCTCAATTTCCTCCATCGCGCCGTGCAGTATATATTACGTAACATGATCTCTAAATTCGCCAAAACCACCACACTTTCCTGCCCCCGCTGCAAGGCGGAGAATGCGGGCCATCTGCATATGTTCTGGACATGCCACAAACTGGGGGAATTCTGGGAGAGAATCCTAGGGACACTTGCTGAGATCATTGACACTAATCGACCCTGACCCACCTGGTGTCTTGTTTGGGGTGTGGAAAACCGATGACATTAAGCGCATGGCTAGATTTCTAACTATAAGCTGCATAGTGGCTAAGAAATGTATACTTCAAAGCTGGAAGAGTGCCTCTCCCCCGACATTTCAGAAGTGGCTACACGTGCTTGCCTAGTCCCGAAATTGCGAAGAAGAGTACCTTACTATGCTCCCTACTCGCTCTCGCCCCAAGAACATGTGGTCTGCATTCAACAGCTACCTTAACAGCCAAGAGGAGAGCACATCTGAGAGTGGCTCACCTCTGGTCCCACAGTGAAGTACTTAAATGTTGTGGTGCATCATGATTTATTGCTCCCCCACTTGCTATTATGTTGCTCTCGCAGTTACTGTATTACTTTCCATGTGTATATTGAATGTATCATTTGCTCTGATGTATGCATTTGTTGTATGCCTCAGCCTACAAAAATAAAAAATGTTTTAAAAAAAAAGAAACCTCTTGGTATTAAGCGCGTTATAAATAACCTATCATATCATAGGCAAATTAGAAATGAATAAGAATAAATAAATGTATCGTTTTCGGCGGTGGGGAGAAGTGAAAGAGGGCAGGAATGAGAGACAGACACAAAAAACAGAAGTAAAGGAAATGAGCGTGTGTGACTAGGTGGCAGAGTGAATATGGAAGCCATTTGCAGAGGCCAATGAGAGGACTGTGGGGAGGTGGTGTGAGGGGATATTGGGCAAGAGGCAGTATTAGGGGAAGGAATGGGGTGTAGTGAAAGAGCCCTAAAACAACAGGTCTTTGGACTTCTGGGATTTGCAAAGACCCAGGAAGCCCCATTGGGTACAACATCTCCCTGCTGTCCCTTGCACACAAACAAAAGAAAACCAGAGCCTGCGGTTTTCATATCCACGAGAGCCTTCTCTCTCGACGTAAAGTTCCATCCCTAACAGATTCACTATTAAGGCACGGGGGTAAAGGAGAGCAATTCAAACACCCACCCTCCCTTTCCCCTGCCAGTCTTTCATGTTGACTGCTCAATGTTTTCAAGGTAGCAGAGGGGGAGAGAGAGAGAGAATGAGAACACAGGCACCTGCACTGTCACAAAACTTTGCTTTGCTATGGAGTATCATTGTGTTGTGTCATGCAATGTTTGCAATATAATGCAATGTGTGCAACATTTTAAAATGCTAGCACCAACCTAGGTCTACATTGTTGTGAGGTATAGGACTACTTTGTGGCCGGACTACAGGGACTGGAGTGAGAAGTTTGTCTCTGTTTTTTGTATTTGTGGCATAAAAATACAACTGGAGATCTATGCTACTGCTGTTGTGACAAACTAATGGCGGGACTGGGGGTGGGTTTAGGCACCCTCTAAATAATCCGAACAAACTTTCACACATAACATGTAAAGGTGTTCGTCAACTGCTTCCTTTTTGTCATCTATTATTTGACTCTCCAACCAAACTGTGCACCATGGGTGGTTACTGCTCCTAGGTGCCGGTGATGTGCCGCATATATAGGGCGAGGGGACAAATAGACTGACCCTCTTTCTAAACTACAATGAGACACATGAGGGTGCACATATCATCAACGTGGGGTATCCCATAATTATTGGAATATCCCATGATGGTGTTAGTCAACCGGTTTCAATGGCTAATGTCAGTAAGGTCACTTCCTTCAGGACCTTAGATGCTCCTTTCATATTCGCATCTGTAGCGAGCTGAGCTACCACCCACATGTCAGTTTACGGTAGATCGAAATTGGTTGCCATAGGAACGGGCACCCGGCGCTCCTGAGTATACAATACACTTTGGCCAGCACTCAGCGAGGTGCCAGAGGCATATTAGTGGGACAACAAGTCAGTTCCCTAAGAATACCGATGATACATTTGAAATACATTTTTTAAGAAAACATTGTCTTTTGGGGCACGATATGTCCCCATAATTCTGAGAAACCGCGTATAAAATTATTGAAGTAGGGTACAACATGAGCTATCTGTATGCCGCACGAAGCTCTACATACAAACAGCACATGGGAAGACCACACTCCAATGTGGCCTCCCATGGTGGAAACCGAGCATACTGGCATTATCAGGAATGTGTGCAACATGGAGCCAGGGATGCCAGCTCACGTAGAGAGGTTGGGAGTGCTGCACGCACTGACTAGCAGCCGTGCGGAAAAAACAGCCAACTACAGGATTTAGAATCCTGAATTGAAAGAAGGTAAGAGATTAGCTGGTGTTGACTCATGGTGGGCAGGTGGTAACACTGCTCACCAGTGTGACCATGCTTTGTGGACTGAATGCGAACATGCGGTAGAGACCGCTATTGAAATAAATCAGCTATATGTGACCCCCTAGTATATAACCTGACACTCTGATGATTATGTCCAGGGCTTAAAAGGACCTTGAACACAGAGGCCACCCCGGTCCTGGATAACATATGGAGCCTGCACAGTGAGTAAGCACGGCTGTTCTGCAACCATATTACCATTCATATACAGAAGGAGAGGGAAGCTATTAGTAACTATATACATTTTGTCATCCCCCATCCTTACTGCCTCCTTAAGGTTCGCCGGAATACTAAGGGAAGTTCCTATGTAAATGAATTCATAATACATAGGACACAGAATCCTGGAACAGATGAATAAAGGATCTATATGAAAAGGAGCATCCAAAATCCTGAACAAAGTGACATTACTAACATTAGCCATGGAAACCGGTCGGCCAACATCATCAAGGGATGTCCCAATAATTATGGGATCCCCCACGTCGATAATATGTGCACCCTCATGGTCCACATTTTAATTAATCATTTTAAAGGTTCCGTTCAACTGAGCAAGAAAATTAAAGGAATTGCGGTTCCTGCTTGAACTTAGCACATGAACACATCATTATGCGTCTTGTTTTTATTGTAGTTGAGAAATAGGGTCAGTCTCACTCTGTACCCTCACCCTAGATATGCGGCACATCACTGGCACCTAAGGGCAGTAACCAACAAGAGGGCCCAGTTAGTTTGATTGGAGGGTCAAACAGAGTCAAATAATAGATGACGAAAAGGAAGAAATTGACCAAAACCTGTACATGTTATGTGTGAAACTACTGCTCTTGTGCCCTGTCCTAATCTAGGGGATATCTTCTTGTGCTGTGAGGCCTGTTTGATGTGACAATTCCAGCTCATTTTAAGTTGTTTTGAATTGTATTTGTTTTTTGGAGCATGCAACAGGCCGCACTTTTGGAGATAGACTTTTTCTATGTGGACAACTTTCAAGAAGAAACAATACTTCAAAACAAGGAATCTATCAAGAACTAAGAACAAAGATTAGATAACAATGCATTTAAGGTATAACAGAAACAGTTATCCCGTCATCTGTCTGCAGTAATAGGCAAAACTAGCCTTCTTCCTCCTGATAAACCAAAAGAAACGGTGAAATGCATTGTAACGCTATGAGAGGGCATAGATGTTATAAATATGGATACACTAATGAAACATATAAATAACCTTGATGTACTTTAGCCACTGTATCTTCTTGATTTAATAAGGATGCATTAATCAAAGAGGATCAAGAGAATACAGTGAAGTGAAATATAAACATGACAAAACACTAATTATTATCCACCAGTAAAATATACAGAAGTATATATCAAGGAAAGAAATGTTAAAAACGATATACCAACAAACAAGTGACGATATATATTTTTTAATCCTATGAATAACAGACAAAAAGAAAGGTAAAGCAAGGGGGAAAGAATTTAAAAAAATCATTTTCAAGAAAATGTCTTTAGAAAATCATGTACTTTTTTTTCTTACTTGTACTAATTGAAAGCTTTTCAGAAAAACATGATTTTCTGTATTGAAACCTCAATACATGATTTGGGACCATGCAGATGTGGTCTTAATACATGCAGCTATAGATCACTCTATACTTCAGAGTGAAAGCGCATCTGGCCATCTGCCATGTTCTAAAATTGTCGCTGTTGAGGTCTGTATCCATGTGATAGGGGCCTATTCTGAAATGCGATGGTTGATTCCCTTTCCTGTGCCGGGGGTGGAACTAAACCAGTACCACACCAGCTCACCCTGAAATCTTGTATAGTCCCAATTCCTCTTTCTTATCTTTGTAAGAGTCTTCTGACTTCAGCGTTAAGTCCGCCTAGCCAGCCGTCTCAGGCTGCTAGCTACCATTTAAGCATAACAGCTGAGCACTGATTTGTTTTTGTACTTAACCCACCAACAGACTAAGTGCTTATTTGATGGCTAGATGTTTTCTCCTGATTATACCCTACTTAGCTTGTATCCCCTCTCTCTAGGACCCTCCAAGTGTGCCCTTAGTAGTCCCAAAGAGACCTTACCAAAGAGACAATATATAACCGTGTACTGGAGTGCCATGGACCATCACACACCCAATTCCTGGGGGATCACAACTGTACTAGTGCAGTACACGCCCACAACCAAACCACTCCCTCAGATCGGCTCCTCTTCCTTCTTTTGGCAAATACCACTCACACTGGCCAGCAAAGCACACTCTGCAACAACCCGTCGAATGTCACTTAACAGCCCTCCCATCACTGAACCAACCAGGAAACAACAGATATACACCAGCATGCTACACTAAGTTCTACTCCACAACACCCCCCCTTTCCCTCTGCCCATCTATGGTTGACGTTTTTATCTCATTAGCAAGCAACTGAGCAGGGTAACAGCTGGGGTTCCCCATGGGTAACGTAGACCATATGTGCCCAATTCCAACTCCATGGGAAACTTAATAGCACTCAGAAAGCGGGTCCTTGTGATCTGCACTCATCAACACGACAGGTTTTGCATTGTACCTCTCCTTCCTAAATCAAAAGCTACTCTCCCTCTTGTGGGATGTTTTGACCCACTTTTGCTCTGCCATGCAGCATCACTGTGTTCTGATGGTGCCAAAAATAGTAAAATGGCTGCAAAAAACCCTTATGCACGCCAAAACCTCTGAAAATCACGCTTTGCAAAGCACAAAAAGAAGGCTGCGCAATCTGCCACGCACGTTGTCAGTGGTGGAACAGAGATCTCCCTCCTGAAACATGTCACTGGGCTCCACAGCATGTGAAAATGGAGCACAGAAGGAAAAAGCAGTGCTTTGCTAAAGGAAACCCCAAAATCTTGCTTTAAATCCTTTTTCTTTGTTGCTGGAACTACAGAATGCCGGTACAAAACACCCTCAAACATCCAAAATTCTTGCTGGGTGCTACAATTCACTTAATGTAAGAAATCATTGTGAACTTACAAAGTCCTGAAAAGCTGAAAGCACCAAGGGATTTCCACAGCAAAAGTGGCCTGCCTGCCTGTGGATCTGTCAAAATTTGGGTGCAATACCTTGGGCCGCCTGGATGACAGCTGTCAGTAGCCTGCCTGATTAAACTTTAATGTATAAACTGAAATCAAATGTTTGCAATCTAAGAGGACTGTTGTTGAGAATAACCCATCGTGTAATTGTTTTGATTCCATGGTTTAAAATTTTGAATAAGTATTTAGCTGTGATTTGATCCCACAGCTTTGTTTTATGCTATGGGAAAATTCAACAGAAGTAACAAATAAAGTTAGCTGGCTAAAGCTACCAAACTGGAATAACAGCTTTCCTCACAGAGGCAAGGCCTCTCCTACCACCAAGAAATCACACCAAAGCGATAATTATAGGGTTTGGGAAGAACCTGGTCTGCAGTGGGGAAGGAAACAATGTCAAACTGCAAAGCAGGAAATGCTAAGTGTGAGGACAGTCATAAAATTGGCTTCTGCCAAGAGGACAGGGAGGCGACTGCTTCTTAAACTCAAGGGAGACAAAAAGAGGCGGACCCGAACAGCCATCTGTTGCTAAACATTCACAAGGAACATTTTGTTTAAAGACTTCTAACTTACCACTTAAAATTGTCAAAAATACAAAAGTAACAGAATTGCAAATCTAAATTTTGGTTGCACATTTCAAGAGGTGGAAAGCTTGTGTGACATGTTCTGGAAAGAAACGGCAGAAAATGTGATTTTACACCAAATGTATTTCTGCTAGAAGTATGAAACTTTATACACTTATGCCCATGTTATATGCGCGCACTTCTAGAAATAGGCTGATAAATTGGACATTGTGTTCCTGATCAAAAGGGTGACATTCGGTGAAAAGCAGACACAAGATCCTGCAGCAACAGGGTTTTGAGGAGTAGCTGCTACACAAAATATGTAATCTGTATATGTGATTGTTATAGAGGTTGCTCATGTGTAAATATGTATTGTGTCAAACGTAGATTGTGTTAAAGAGGCTAGAATGGACTCTAAGCTTCATAAACCCACACCATAAAGGTGACACAATGTTTATCTCCTCCTATAAAGGCAGAGAGGAGACCCTGACCAATCACCTGTAATAGGGGCGAGCTTAGGCTAAACCAGCACACACACACCCTTTATCATAGCATAAATAGAGATAGCAGAGGGTAGATAGGGAGAGACAGATTCACTCACTATCCCGATGCTGGTGGAGCACCCTGCAGTTGAACTTTCCATCTTCCTTGCTCCAGACTCCAAAAACTTGGCAAAGCAGAAAGGCCCATTGCATAGCTGAACCATTTTCAGCTAGGCCTCAAACTCCAGAACCAAAATCCCACAATTCTAAGGGGAACCAAAAGGCACCCGGGCTGTGCTGTACTGCTTAACTGCTGAAAATAAATGTCATCCTAACCAAGAAGGGCAGATCCAATCCAGTGCCATGACCAGAGTGCCTTGCAGATCCAATCCAGTCCGGTGCCGTGCAGTGACCAGAGCGCCTTGATGCTGCCCAATTCCATGTGCCCAGCAGTCTGTCCTAGAACTAGATCCAGTTCCCTGACCAGAATCTTGACGGACCAGAAGCCTGACAGTTCCATTTAAAAACATATCTAGTGAGTATCTATAGAAAGAACTGTGTCACTAGCATATGTACTGTCCATAGTCAATCCCTATCTTAAACCCCTCCTATCTGGTATTCAGAACCTGTGTTGTTAGAAATTTTGTTGATTTGTCTGAACTCTCTATCCAAACCATCCCATCTTCCTCCTGTACTAGTACTGTTAAAACTGTATTTGCGCTGATAATTTTTCATCTGAAGAAGGTGAGCTCCTCTGCAGGCAGTCACCCTGATCAAGTGGCTGTGTTCCTGTGTGATATTCGTTTATTCATAGTCATCCTCTAGTGTAAGAAATCCCATTTGTCACTTTAAAAGTGCATTCCTGTTTTTCATTCTTGCGCCTATCTCGAAAAAAACGATCTCCACTAAAACATCCATAGCTCCTTCAGTTTTTGTGCTAGAAACAAAATTTCTACTCCACAACACCCCCCCTCTTTCCCAACTTCTGCTTGTAGCCAACATCACAGCTTTAAATCGCATCTAAAACCGCATCCCAAATCCACACGGTTCTCCCGTTATCGCGCAGTGAAGTGTTTGCTGTGAATTTCTGTTTAGGGAAATTCTGACACGTGTAAAACAGCTTTTGAGTGCTTCCAACTTCAATTTTGAGATTTCAAATTGTTTCTTGATATTAAATCATTGCTAGTGTTTGTGTGCAACTATACAAAGCGGCTCCCATAAGAATTATAACAATTTCAGCAATTTAGACCATATTTAGTGTTTTTGCCCAATCCATTCTAAGATACCTTTAAAACCATTCTGACAGTTTGCCAGTCAATTCCGTTTCTGTCTTGTGTTTGCTGGGGGAAAGTGGGTGTTAAGTCAGGGGCCAGACACACATTTGGTTGTGGATTTATTTTCAGTAAAGCAGATCGTAACACACAGCAGGCGCCCTCCTCAAGAGGCCGGCTCCAACTGCCTTTTCATACAAAAGAAAACCTACACAAACATTCCGATTAGAATAAACACATCAATACATTCCGGTTAGAATCTGGTTACATCATAATGTTATTGAATTGCACTGTGTTAACTTAAAATAAGTATGACACTTTTCTAAAGTTATAAGAAACTAAATCTCAACACATCTCCTTCCTTTAAATCAGAAGCCTTTAACCCAAGTAATAATCATCAAACTTAGTTGGTCTGTTCCTGACTCTGCTTGCTTTCAAACCACTATCAGTGTTAATATTGCGGTCACACTCAAAATTCACTACTCTATCCGCATTAGGTCCAGGCACTAGAGCTTCTTCCTCATAAGACCAATTCTGGTCCCGCTCCTCACTTTCTTCACTAACAACCTTATTGCTTTTGGCAAGTCTAGACATTGCCCAACATTCACCACCCTCCATTATAACAACATTCCCCCTTATGGCTGCAATTCTCTTGGGACCAATAAATTTACTAGTAATGCATTTAGGAGAGACTCTAGGATTTTTGATGTAAGCCCAGTCCCCAACAGACCAAATCATTCCTCCAACAGACTTTTTTGCATCAAAACGAACTTTGTACTCATTCTGAGTCTCCCTAACTAGATCCATGACTTTTTCTCTGTCAATATGTACACTCTTCGCTAGGTTCAGCCAACCCGGACACAGCCTTGTCCCAGGGTGTCTACCCTTGAGAGATGAGAAAGGTGAAATACCAGTAACCGAGTGTGGGGTTACACAGTAGCTCCAGACCATCTCCCTAAGGGCCGTCTGCCACTTCAATCCCGATGCCATGGCCAACTGTAATCCACCCTTAAGAAACCTATTCATTCTTTCAACTAAGCCATTCGCTCTAGGTTGGTACAATGCTGTCCTGTAATGTTTGATACCATATCTATTGAAAAATTCCACCATTCTGTCCGAACAAAATTGGACCCCATTGTCTGAGATGAGCTCCGAGGGAAACCCCTCCCTGTAAAACACTTCCTCAAAGAAAGTGATCATTTGTGAAGTAGTTGCCTCCCTTATAGGTTTCCACTCGACCCATTTTGAGTGATAATCTACCAGGACAATGAGGTATTTGAAATCTTCACCTAATTCCTGAATGGGTCCCATCAAATCCACTGCTAACTTCCTCCAAGGCTCTGCTGGGACACTAACCGGCCTTAACGGGGTATCTCTGACAATTTTACTTTTATCACTCTTTTCACATTCCTTGCAATTCCTGACACGTCTCTCCACTTCACTATCTATCCCTGGCCACCAAAATGATTGCCTTATGTGTCTTTTGGTGCCCCCCATCCCAAGATGGCCCTGGTGAGCTATGTCCACTAGCTTGGATCTAATTTCATAGGGAGGTATAATCCTCATCCCCTTTCTGAGTTGAGACCCGTCCTCCGACAAATTCAATTCCTCCTTGACATTTTGAAACGCATCAAACTTCCTCTCCACCAGATCCTTTCTGGGCCAACCTGCTTTGACCCAGACTTTGACTTGGCCCAATACTTCATCCAGATTGTCAGCAGACACCCATTCCTCTTTACTTATTGCATTGTGCACCATTTCACAAATACTGACCGTAGACTCCACATTCACATTCTTGAAATCTCTGGCCTGAATAGGTAGTCTGGAAAGACAATCAGCAATGACATTTTCACCACCAGGAACATACACCATCCTGAAATCGTATGCCAACAAATCAATCATCCACCGGGATATCCTGGGCGAACCTTTAGTCCAGTCGGCACTGCCCAACAACTGAACCAAAGGTTTGTGATCAGTTTTTACAGTGAACGATTGGCCCCATAGGAAAAATTTGAAATGGCCTACTGCCCACGACACAGCTAAAGCTTCTCTCTCCACCACAGAGTAGTTGTTCTCCGCCCCCCTCAGTGGCCGGGAGGCAAAAGCTATGACATGTTCAATGCTCCCTTCATACTGAAAAAGGGCGGCCGGCCCCAAGCCCTAACATGCTCGCATCCACAGCAAGCACAGTTTTCCTTCCAGATACAAACCCACCCAAAGAAGGTGCTTCGACTATGCCCTCTTTAATTTTATCAAAGGCTTTCTGGCATTCATCCGACCACACATATCTGGAACCTTTCTTCAATAAATCTCTCAAAGGAGACGAAATATTTGAGAACCCATCAACAAATTTGTGATAATATTCGCCAACCCCATGAAAGATCGCAATTGTTCCTTATCAAGGGGTTGGGGAGCACTCACAATGCTATCCACCAAGGACTTTGTAGGAGAAATGCCATTGCAAGAAATCTTGTGCCCCAAATAATCTACTTCTGTCATGGCAATTCTGCATTTTTCTCTTTGTACAGTTAAACCAGCATCCTTAAGTCTAATCAAAACAGATCTTAAAGCATTGTCATGTTCAACACCGTTCTTGGCAAAAATAAGAATGTCATCCTGAAATACAGTTACGTTGCTAAGGCCTTTAAGTACTGTTTCCATCACTCTTTGAAAGACAGATGCCGCTGAGGCCAAGCCAAAGGGCATACGTTTATACATAAAAACACCTTCCGGAGTAATAAATGCAGTTAACTGTTGACACTCCTCAGACAACGGGACCTGATGGTATGCAGAAGAAAGATCAATAATGGAAAACAGTTTAGGCTCTCCCAGTGTGGACAGAATTTCCAAAAAATTCGGCAAGGGATGTCTTTCAACTACAATGTTCCTATTAAGACTGCGTAAGTCGACACACAACCTCATTTTGCCATTGGCTTTAGTAACAAGAACGATGGGGGATAGCCATTCTGTAGCTACTACCGGTTCAATAACCCCTTTGACCATCAGACTGTCAAGTTCTTGTTTAAGTTGCGCCTTCATCTTCAATGGCACTTGGCGAACCTTATGCACAACAGGTTGAGCATTATTTTTCAGTCTAATGTGATGCTCAAAGTCTTTGAGTTTGCCAAGTCCCTCAGAAAACACTTCAGGAAATTCCTTCGTCCAGAAATCCCCCACTTCGGCAATTGAAACTGGAACAGATGCACTAGCTTGTACTATTATACCCAATTTCTTCTGTTCCTCCCAACCCAGTAAAGAAGCTCCCTTTTCTGCCACAAGGAATGTGGCTTGACAGTTTCTACCCTTGTAGCACACTCCTGCAGAGAATTGGCCGACGATATCTATATCAGAATTTGCATATCCACATACTCTAATACTGGTGGGAAGAATAACGGCATCATCCTGTTTTAGGACATTTCTCAATGTGTCCCTGGATATGATAGACCATGGTGAACAAGAGTCCACCTTCATTGAGAGTTCAACACCATCAATCCAGAACGAGTCCACAGGGCCTTTAGTATTAGTGGACAATTCCGAAATCTGAAACACCTGTTTAGGGGTCATCTCTTGTATGGCAGAAGTTTGATGAACATGGTATCCTGCCTTGATGTCAACCTCCTCATGATTCGACATTTTGGGTTCCACACAGTTGATAGATTTATTTTTGCAAACATTTGCAAAATGACCCTTGCTTTTACATCTGAAACAGTCTGCATATTTGGCAGGGCATGAGGGAAAATTCATTCCATGTCTGGAGCTGCCACAACGAGAACACATGCCTTTTACATTCCAAACTCCTCTCTTTATCGTAGAGGAATTACCCCTCCTCTTTTGATCCACCACACACACCGAGACCTGATCAGAATTTGATTTGTCAATCTTGAGTTCCTTGACGTACTCAGAGGTTTGTTCAATGCTTCTCGCCATTTCAACTGCCTCTTGAAGGACCATATCTTTTGCAAGTAGCTTCTCCTGAATTCTTGGATTATTTGTGCATCTGACCAGTTGGTCCCTGATGAGAGAATCTGCTAATTGCTCAAACTCACACGTATAACTTAATGATCTGAGACAAGCAACATATGATTCCACAGATTCTGATTTCTCTTGAACTCTCTGAAAGAACTTATGCCGCTCGAAACTGACATTCTTCTTTGGCTCAAAGTGGTCCTGAAGTTGTTTAAGGGCAAATGAGTATTCATCCATATCACCAGCTCCAAGGTCTCGATTTCTAGGAAGTCCATCATAAATTCTGCGCCCTTCAGTGCCGAGATTATGAAGAAGGAGAGCTTTCTTCCGTGCAGCGGGAAATCTGTCCCCACCCATGGCCACCAAATAGTTCTCAAATACATCTTTCCACCGATCCCATGGGATGACAGGACGGCCCGGTTCGCTGACAAAAGGAAGAGGAGGTGGAATAGAGGTCATGTTTTGTCCTGGAGACAGAAACACTCTACGCACAAAATAGAATCCGGCGGCTGGGATGTGTGTGGTTGGCTGTGGAGCCGCAAACAATTGAAGTCAAGAAAAGTGAAATGACCAGTGCGAACAACGAACAGTACTTTTTCCACTTTCACTTTTACAAATCCCTTTGAACTGCTTTCAAAACTGCTTGTATTCCCTTTGTTTTAGCAGTGACATGCAGAATTGGGGATCATCAGTATTATGCAGGTGCTTAAAAAAAAAAAACTTGGTTAAGGGTGTTCCCTTTTAAATAAGAATTGAGTTCTTCCGTGGATGACAATGGGCTTTGGCGAAATTCCACACGCATACAGAGAGTCACAAGGGAGATCCGGAGTAGACAATGCGCCTAGTCCCAGCCAATGGCAGCACTCTGTTGGGCGTGACGCAACAATGAGGGCTGGCGAGTTGACACGCCGTGAGGTGGGCGTGTTGAAAAGTAAGCGCACGTAGCGAACTCTCTTTGTGGCTCACGCCGAGGTGCGCGCCGCACCAGCGCGAGCCTCCGTGAGCGAGAAGGCCTCGAGCCAGGCCGCGGTGGGCTGTTGCAGTGACCCTCCAAATACCACCCAAATGCAGCAAACAGGACCCGCGGGCACAGTACTCACACGGACACTCCGCCGGATCAGCCGCTCCCTCCGCCTGCCTCTCGCCTGCTGTGTCGGAGGAGGGAGGCGTCGGAACACTTGGATCAGCAATGCGGGAACAAACGAGGGCGAACCAAACACGCGCGGGTCCTCAGGGTGCCCTAGTCTCGTCGCCAATGTTAAGTCAGGGGCCAGACACACATTTGGTTGTGGATTTATTTTCAGTAAAGCAGATCGTAACACACAGCAGGCGCCCTCCTCAAGAGGCCGGCTCCAACTGCCTTTTCATACAAAAGAAAACCTACACAAACATTCCGATTAGAATAAACACATCAATACATTCCGGTAAGAATCTGGTTACATCATAATGTTATTGAATTGCACTGTGTTAACTTAAAATAAGTATGACACTTTTCTAAAGTTATAAGAAATTAAATCTCAACAGTGGGAATGATATTCTGTTTGAATTCTGCCATTCCTGAATACCTGCTCTCTCCTCCTATCTCTTTGCATTGTCTATTGGGGGTTGATGGGTGTGCAGGGGGAACTAGTAACCACAGTGCTATCTGACCTAAACACACACACAAAAGTATTATTTCTGTGCTGAATTGTTTTTATCACTATTACTCTCGTGGATTAAAGAGATTATGCAGCGTTACATCACCCCATTGGTGATCATTGTGTACCCATTAAAACATAGTGTGATTGAATTGTAAATACATAAATAAATATTTTAACTTTGCAAACCAGCCCGATTCCTGGTTCAGTGTGACCGGAGGGGGAGTGGCAGGGGTTTCCAGGAGAGGGGCGCGGTATGAGTGGTACATCATTCAGAATAAAGAACGTTTAGACAAAAATAAATAAGGATTTCAGTTGTGCATTACACGCTAGGCGTTGACTTGGGTGTGTGCCGGATTGAAATCACTTACACTCTTGCAGGACCAAGCTTGAGAGACTTGCTAATGGCAGAGGTCATACAAAACGAGGTTCTAACACTTACATTTACAAAGTCAGGAAAACATCCATGAGGTGCTTTTGTTACTTGGTCTCAATTTTTTGTACAATAAATTCTTTTCAAATTCCATATGATTTCAAAAGTACAGCGTCTGGCAACCTGTACAACTTATTGGTGAATGTAGCGTTTGCCAGATTGAACATTATTCCACCACAGGGGAAAAAATCAGTGTCATGGGAAAGTAACAACATTTGCCCTCTGGGGAAAGGCAGATAGATCCCTGTTGTGATTATGCTCGATTTATGTAGGGTAGAGTGCGGGATGTGTCATTAAACAAAAGATTCTCTTTGCCAAGCATTTAATTACGCTGACATGCTTCCCCGCCAAAGCACGGCTCTCTCGGACAGGGCAACAGGTAAAGCTGAGCTCACCTTCAATTAATACCAGCTACAAAACACCAAAAGACAATTCAGTTTGTGTTGTGTGCTACATAAATGTGTGATATGCAAACAGACAGAATAACGTGGCAGGCGCGCCTGTACAGTCAGAGGCCTGAATATGAAGTATTTCATAATAGCCGCTCCCTGAATAATTGAAAGCATGGAGAGCCTTTTTAGAAGAAGGCCATATCAACCTAGAAGCATCAAACAAGTATCCTGACCTTAGAATACGAACAATATAGGGCAGCCATCTAACAGGAGGACTGATAGTTTTCCTCAATCTCTTCAGTGCTATCATTTTTGGGAGGATGCCATCATTTATTATTTCAAGGTGGGCGCTATAGAGACCAGACATAGGACTGCTTTCGTAGTTGGCTTCAAGAAGGGCAGTGGCCCTACGATAACTACACAAAAACATAGGGTACATTACACTCACGTGATTCATGCACCACACAGGAGCGGATGTATGAATATGGACCAATAAAGTTGCCGAGTTCTCCGGGCACATTTCAGCAGGCCACACCATTGTTGCAATGCATCATAGGGCTGCTGAAAGGCGCTATCAAAACGTACCTTGATAATAAGTGTCTTGTCAGCTCAATAGTTTTCTTCAGGTGACTCGGACAAAAGAGCCTACCTACAGTGCTGTCCTGAAGCGTTTAATGTATGGACATTTCCTGAGATCGCAAAAGGATAAACTAACTCCCCGTAGGTACATACTTGTGGATGTCACATTGATCACATATTCACTATCTCCAAGGTTACACATTTCAAGTTGCAAGCTACTAGCTAGTGATAAAAAGTTACTTGTTCTCTCATTTCTCTAAATACACATTGAACACCATTTCTCACGCACCACAAGTCATTTAACACTAGACAACGGCCAGTGTCAAGTGCTCATTTTGAGGCTTGCAAACTCCATAGCGCACACACCACAAAATTAACTGCGAAGCAGAAAAAATGTAGATTATTAATAACCAAATGAAAACTACTTTAATGTAATGAGTCTATTTCTGGTTTTTGTAAGTTTGCTAGCACTGCCACCAAAATATGGCCAAACCCATTGGCACGAAGAAGAGAGGAGCCATGGGGCCTTGAGAAGCAGAATATTTTGTTATGATAATTGGCAATGCTGTGGCACTAATTTGCGGAACCACTAAATATTATTTCTTGTAACATTACAATATGAGGACTAATATAACTATTTCTCCCAATCAGGAGCTCTGAGGAATAAAGCTGCTTGCCTGAGCTTCGTGTGTGGGGACCAACCACAGATATCTTACTTTGCCCGTGTAGAGACAGATCTAGCCGCAGACTCATTATATGCAGGGTCTGTTCCATGGTTTCCCTGTCACTGCTCCTTCACCACAAGCAGCATCACTGTGGTACAGTGCCTACCAGCAACCCCAATAGACATGTGCTGCTCTGTTCTTTTCTCGTCTTATGCTGCATCCCCACACAACCCCAAACCCCTACTGTGCTCCACCACCCATCCCCCATCTGCCCTGCTGCAGCCATTGACCATGCTAAAGAGGCACATAGCTGGCTTTTTTGTAGGTTATCTTCTAGTCAGCAAACCCGTTCCAGAGCGTCCTTCGAACCCTACCCACACCTATACACCTCCACCCCACTCTACCCACTCCAACTCTGCTCCAACCCAATGTATCCCTACCTCCATCCAACACAACCCCACCTCACTAACCCATCTATGCCACCTCACCACTCTAACCCTGCCTACCCTCTCTAATGTTGCAACTCAACACTCTGTACCACATCGTCCCACTCAATCCACACCCCAGATAATTATGTTTATGAAAGGGAGGTCTGCTTATCAGACTCCCCCCCCCAAATCCCCTTAGAACATGCTCCATGCCAAAATTATAGTGCACATAGGTGCCTTGCTGTAAATGGTCTACTGAAGTGACAGTGCTGCTGTTGTAGCACAGAGCAAGTTCAAAGGTTGCTGGTGCACCGCTAACAGCTGTTGGTGATAAAGTTACTGCAGGCCGTTGAACAAGTTACTTCCTGGTAATATTCTTTCGATTGGATGTTCATCCCATCTTTTGATAATTATCTCTCCAGCTTCAGCTGCTTTGGAATTATTTTTCAACAGTGGGCATTGTGTGCCGTCTCGTCGAATCGATGTCCCTCGAGGGCCTCAGTTTGAACGTCAACATCATTATTAGAATAGGTAGCGCACGCAGCGCCCAATGGCTTCGGTTCTTTTTTCCCCCCACCTGCTGAAGAGGAATTACCAGGAATACCCTAGACAGCAGACTCACAGAAAGCATAAAGTGTAAGAACACGTAAATTGTACGGCAGGGTAGGGTGGGAGGGGCGATGAGGTATACATGGGAGGAACATCCAATTGAAAGAACGTTACTAGGGGTAAGTAACTTGTTCTTCAAATGGATTGTGTGGTGGGAGGACTAATTTAAGTTTTGTTGTAATCATGGACCGAATGAAGGACTGCTTTTGCAAATTGTCCCCCTTGACTGTAAAATGAGTCCAGACAGTAATGTCTCACAAAAGTATGAATAGACGACCAAGTGGCCGCTGAACAAATGTCTTTGATTGGGACACCTCTTTGAAGAGCCGCAGAGGTTGGCATGTCCCTTGTGGAATGTGCTTTTAAGCCTTGCGGTGGGTGCTTGCACACTAATCTTTAACATCCACCAAAAGCCAAGATAATCCATCTGGATGGATTGTTTAGTAACAGCTAGACCCAATTTGGGGCCAGTATAGCCAATTAATAATTGCTCATTATGGCAATATATATGCATTCTGGATATGTTAAAACAGAGCCCTTTTTGGGACCAGTCTATGTAATCTTTCCTTCTTCTTCGGATGGGGAGGTGGATAGAAAGTTGGTAAAGTAATTTTTTGTGACAAGTGGAAGTCCGATACTACCTTCGGTAAGAAAGGTTTCACCATGAGAATAACTTACAGGACAGAGCTTGCAACTCGCTTACCCTGCGGGCTGACGTTATTGCATTAAGCAAAACAGTTTTTAATGTCAAAAGTCTTAATGGGCACGAGTGTAGAGGCTCAATAGAAATGCATGTTAAAAATCTTAACACAGGATTGAGATCCCATACAGGTACATTAAATGGAACATTTAATTAGTAAGGCCTTTTAGGAATTGAACAATCAGAGGGATCTTAAAATATGAATCCTCCTCAGAAGAGCGCTTGAAAATAGAGAGCACCGCTAGGTAACCTTTAATTGTTCCAATCTGGAGCCCAAGATTTACCAAATGTAACAAAAGGGAAAGCACCATAGGTGTGTCACATAGAAAGGGATACACATTCTTATCCCTGCACCAGCTGCTGAACTTGTTCCAACGGCACGGTACAAAGATTTTGTTGCTGGCCTTCTTGCTGAAAGCAAAATCTGCATTAAGTCATCCCAATCCTTATCAGCCTATATCCTAAATCCTAAATATCAGCCTTTCAGAAACCATGCGTGAAGGCTGAGTGTCTTGACCTATCGATGTAGAGTTGACTGTTCTCTTGCGAGAGAAGATCCTCTCTTTGAGGAAGATGCATTGGAGGGCAGATGGACATGACCAGAAGATCTGGATACCAAACCCTCCTGGCCCAATCCAGAACAATTAGGGTCATGAATTTCCCAAAATTTCTCAACCTCCTGATCACGCGAGGAATGACAGGGATTGGAGGAAACACGTACAGGAGTGGAAACGCCTAGTCCACCACAAACGCATCCCCTAGAGCTTCTCTTGGAGGAAATTCCCTGGAGAAAAATAGTTCGCACTTCCGGTTGACACTGGTCACGACCAGATCCACTTCAGAGGTTCCCCAAAGGGTGAAGATCTCTTGAAGGACTTCCTGAGCTAGTTCCCACTCGTGGGAGACTGCTCTGCCTGCTCAGAGCATCCTCTGCCGTGTTTCCCGCTCCTGCTAGGTGAACTGCCGACACGGAGATTCCTTCTTGAATTGCCCAGAACCAGAACTGCATTGCCTCTCTACACAGTGGTAGTGAATCTACACCTACTGTCTTGTTGAGGTAGTACATGGCCACTGTGTTCATCATTATCAGGACATTCTTTGCCCATACAGAGGACAGAAAGGCCTTCAGTACTAGTCTGATTGCCCTCAGCTCCAAAAGGTAGATATGTCGTTTGGACTCCGATGGAGACCAACAACCGCCGATTGTCAGATAGTTGGCGTGGGCTCCCCACCCCATGAGCGAGGCGTCCGTCACTACCATTACCTCTGGCTATGGCTGCCAAAAATGTTTTCTCTTGATAATGTTGTCCTTGCAAACCCACCACAGAAGGTCCTGAGAGACCCTGCTCAGAACTTTCAGTTGGTCTTACATTCTGCCTGAAAACTGGGACCATTGAGTCCTGAGAGCCCATTGGCGGAATCTCATTCTCAGGCGAGCCTCTGGCACCAGGAAAATGCAGGATGCCATGAGACCGAGGAACCTCAAAAAAATCGAAGGCTGGAAAATACTGGGCACTCTGGAATTTGGTAACCATCGGCAGAATGTGCTGAGCTCTCACCTCGGGTGGCGAGGCTTTTCCAGAGGAAGCATCCAGGACTGCTCCAATTAATTGTGAGTCTTTGAGATGGTATCATGTGGGACTTCTTGTAAATGGGGGAGAAGCCCAGTCTGTGGAGCGAGTGGCAGGTTAAGCCGAGATGTTCCTGGGCTTGGTCGGGTGAGCGAGCCCTGATCAGCCAATCGGCCAGGTAGGGGTAGACGTGAATCCCCCCCACTACTCAGACTCGCTGCCACCACCGCCACCAACTTGGTGAAACCCCTGGGGCGGAGGTCAGCCTGAATGGCAGAACTCTAAACTGATACTGAGAACAGCCAACCGGGAACCTCAGGTACTTTCTGTGCTTGAGATGGATAGGCACATGAAAGTAAGCATCCTGAAGGTCCAACACCACCATCCAGTCTCGGAGTTGGAGAGCCTGATGGATTTGGGAAAGGGTAACCATCTTAAACTTGTCCTTCCTGAGGAACGTGTTCAATTTTCTTATGTCCAAGATGGGTCTCAATCCTCCGTCATTTTTGGGAATCAGAAAGTATGGGGAATACCAACCCTTGTTCCTTTCCGCCAATGGTACATGTTCTATTGAACCTTTCTCTAGCAGGGTCAAAATGTCCTGTACAAGGAGCGGATCCGGAATTTTGCAAGAGTTGTTGCCCGCTGGATGATCATGAGGCCTTCTTTGGAAAGGAAGGCAGTAACCTTGTGCTACTGTTTCCATTGCCCAAGCATCTGAACTAATGCATCACCATTCGTTCAGATGGTGAGTAAGTCTGCCTCTCACCGGGGTCTTGTGAGTCAAGGACTCAGAGTGGTTTTGAGGTGGTTGATGGTAAAGCTGCTGCTGCTGCTTGCTTTGGCTTGGCACCTCTCCCTCGCCCACCACAGGGGAATCTTCTCTGACCTCTTCGGCCGACTTGTCCTCTTTCTCTTCCATTTGAGGAATATAATCAAAAGAACTTACCCCTCCAGGAAGAAGAGCCAGAGTAGGGGTATTGAGGCTCTCTAATGGCAGCACTAAGGGATTGCAGCTTTTCCAAACTCTCATCCGCCTTGCTACCAAACAGCCTCTAGCCATCAAAGGGCAGGCTGAGGAGCCCATCTTGCACATCTGGTGCAAACCCGGACTTCCTCAACCACGCAAATCTGCCTTACACTGTGCTCGCTGCCATGGATCTGCTGATGCGGTCTGCAGTATCCAGACCTGACTGTAGACATTCACCCATTGCCTTCTTACCATCCTTGATTGCTAGAAAGCAGTCCATTTCCACCCCTTCTGGGATGTAGTCTGCCGACAGATACGCAGTCCCACAGGATAAACATAAACCTTGACAAAGTAGAAGTCATATTTGTTGATTTTAATGCCATACTGCCAGCCGCAAAAAACATTTTCGCCCCGGCATCCACTCTCTTATCATCCTTATCAGGAGGGATGGATGAGTCTGCTGCCTGCTTGGTAGATGTAGCAGCCTGAACCACCAACTTTCTGGTTTTGGGTGTTTATTTAGATACTCTGGGTCGCTGCTGGATGGGCTATATTTTTTGGCAAAATGTTTATTTACTGCAACCGCATTTTTTGGTTTCTCCCAATTTGCAGAGACACTTTTCTTTAATGCAGTGTGGAATGGTAAAATTGGATCTTTCTGGGGACCCTGGTCCAAGATGTCTGTCAATCTTGTTCAAAAGAAGGAGTAGTCCTGCTCCAGCCTAGAAACTCTATAACCTTACTCATTAGTTTTCTATATGAGAAGTCAACATGTTCAGTTGGATCTGGTTTGCCGAACTCTAACTCGGGAGAGGTATCTAACCTACTAGCTGACTGAAGGTTGTCAGATAAATCCCTTAATCTGGACTCATCAGAGATGAGCTCTTCTGGCACATTGGGGTGCCGAATTCTAGCCCAAAAGGTGGTGTGTTATCATGAGAAGGATGATCATCCTCGTAGATGGCTGATAAAGACTTTAAAAAGTCTTTTTTAGGTAAAGGTTGGAAAATCTTTTCCTGTTTCACCACTGGCTTTGACAATTTTGAAGCATCGTCAACAATGACCTCGAAGTCGGGATCGTCTTCGTCAGCATCGACTTCGATACTGGTGTCAACGGCTCCAATTGAGTCAGCGAAGGCATCGACTTAGTTGACTTCTTGTGCTTCTTCTACGGAACCCTTGATGGGCTAGGTTCCTGACTCGTCAAAGCCCTCGACGATTTCTCGTCGGATCAAGATCTTTCTTGATGCAACACCAGCTTAAGGCTCTGTTTTGAAGATTTTGTCTTCGACTATCCTTTGTCGTCTTTTTGCAGATCAACAGGGGCATGGGCTTTCTGCTTGTCCTTCGAGGGGTTCGAGGCTGAATTCTCCAAGATCTTAAGCATCTCAGTACGAAACTAATCCAATTTAGCAGGGGAGTCCGAATTTGTTGGACACCTGATTATCTCAGCCGAGAAATCACTGGAGGTCGAAGGCGACCTATGACGCCATTTCTTGGCCTTCTTCGAAGAAGAAGAAGAAGATTAGGGTGATCGACTTCTCCATCGAGAAGGCTCCCAGAGAGCATTTTCGGTCATCGCCCGACAGGAGCCGCAGTCGGAGGTAAGATGCCCGGAACCAAGGCTCCACAGACATAAGCGATGGGGGTCAGTGATCGACATCTTCAATCCACAGTCTTGAGACTTTTTAAAGCCCGACTTAGCTGTCGGTGGTGCCAACGAATAAGATATTTTTGAAACGTAAATAACTAGATTTCAAAGAACCACCAAAGCATGCTGTAATTCTCTCGGAGCGTTAGCCTGGAAAAATAGAACTAAAGCCAATGGGCGCTGCATGCGCTACTTATACTGATGATGACGTCGACAGTCGAACGGAGAGCCTCGAGGGACATTGACTAGACGAGATGGCACGCAGTGGCCCCTGTTGAAAAGAATTTCCAATGCAGCTGAAGCTGGAGAGATAATTATCACAAGATGAGGAATACGTAGGAGGACACAATCCATTCGAAACAGCAATTTATCTTCTGCACCTTTGATCTAAATTAAATCAAGTGTCTGCCTTGATGAGTCTGGTGACAGGTTAATCTTTAAATATAAGCCATACCTGGTTGTAGCACAGTCACTGACAAAGGCTCACAATTATAAAGCCAAAGCAATCCGATTTCATGCCAGTGCAAACTCTGAACAGAGGTGAAGTGCATTGGTCTACGTCTAGTATCTCCAAAGCTGCCTTTTGGACCCATAGCCAGGATGCCGCATCCTTTGATTCTTCATTAGGTAGGCACACATCTTCCCTGCGGGCATAAAAACGTCCCCCAGGAGGTCTCCTCAGATCAGTGCTTCAGAGGGAGCACTCATATACTAAAGCCACACTCGCGCCAGGTTGCTGATCACTGGAATTCCTTTGAAGCCAGCAAGCATGGGAAGGGGTGAGGTTAGAATAGCTAGAGAGGGAAGACAGGTGTGGAGAAAAGTCCCACCATCTTACTTTCTGTTGGGTTTCTATTCCATTTTGTGCCCCCTCCATTTAAGCAAGGCACTCGGGTGCGATTTCAAAAGGCAAAGGGCACTTACTATAAAATCAGGGATTGGGCATTTTGCAAAATGTGGAGCAATCGCATGTGGTATTTTGCCTTTAAAAGTAGAGGGGTACCCCCCCTTAGATTCACTCCAGGACTCATTGAAGAACAAAAATAATGCACATTTGTACTTCTGTTGGAAGTGCAGTCAATTCCACAGCCATCAGCCACAAATGCGAGCTCTGTCCCCCAACGATCCTGTGGAAACTGTGGGGGAGACTGCTGTTGGAACAAGGTCTCATTGTGGCTGCACTGGAACCAGGACTGTAACTAGCGGCCAAAGAATCCCTGCAAGTGCCTGCTAAGTGGGAATGCTGAAGGACTAAGCTTTTCCTAGAGCCCTTGGATTAGGACCAACAGCCACTGCAGGGTTAAAGTAGTGACTCCTGGCTCTCCCTGCATCTCCGAAACACCTTTGCACCAGTTTGGGGCATCTTCAATACCATCCAAGCTGCTGCACGGGAACCACCGTAGTACTAACTCACCTAGAGGTCCAACCATCTCTGCACCCCAGAGTTCTCTCCACGCGGATGCCGTCCCTTCACCACATCTGAGACCCATTGAGTCTTCTAGCATCCCCAACTCGACACCGCTGCCTGGTCTCCAGCTTCTTTGTGCTCCAAGACCACTCTGCTGCAGTACCCTGCTGCCATTTTGGGCCAGCCGAGCTCACGTGCTGCCGGAGACCAATCTCGGCTTCTTTGCACCAGAGGCCGCTGAGTCTTCAAGCCGCATTGACACACTGCTTGCTGTCCCCAGTGCCTTCCACCCGCAAGCCGTTGCACCATTGAACAGCACTGCATTATTGGACCCAACACCACCATGCCTCGACAATGGCCTGACACTGAAAGCATCCAAACTCTTGGTTCGACCATGAAAAACCTGCCTCGCAACTGTTGAGACCCAAAGACAGGAATAATGTAATGTGTAAAGTGGCCCCACCACTTCCTTGTCCACATTTGGGACCATAGTGACTTTTAAGCCCCCCTCCCCGCATCTGTGCCTTTTTCTTACGAGCCACATTCTTGCACATTGTGCCGATTGAGTGCCTGAACAACCCTGCTCATTCAACCAGAGCGCTACACTACAGCAGCTTGCTTTTTCTGCGCTTTTTTACACAGCTGTGTTTTTGCTTGTGTTTTTAGTTATTTGCATTTGTGTTATTCATTTAAAAGTCTATATTTTTATTCAACCTTTATTGAACTGTGTAAGTGGGAAGCAGGCCAAAATGGGGGAGTCCACGTGGGAGACTCCAGTCAGAACCACAGATTTGGACTAGGGAGTCAACAGACCCGGAGGGGGTGTGCTTTGTACGTAGACAGACTGGGTTCCCCCCTCTGGCAATAACAGGCAGGCTTCGCCGAAATGTGGGCACACAATGAAGGCACCAGAGTCTTTGTAGAAACCATGAACAAATGTATTACAGGAAGAGGAGTACAATCATTGCCAGCAGGATAAATTATACCCAATGTACTAGCTAGGCACACCCACTGACATGGTATCAGGGGCATTGGGAGTACCATTGGATGCGGGGGGGGGGGCACCACGGGAAGAAAGAAAAGGGTTGTAGAGGGGGCTGGTAGAGATGGTGAGGTGGAAAGAGAGGCAGTGAGAGAGAGAGGCAGGGAGAGAGCGAGGCAGGGAGAGAGAGAGAGGGGGGGCAGAGAGGCAGGGAGAGGGGGGCAGAGAGGCAGGTAGAGAGAGGGAGAGAGACAGGGAGAGAGGCAGGGAGAGAGAGGGAGAAAGGCAGGGAGAGAGAGAGAGGCAGGGAGAGAGAGAGAGAGAGGCAGAGAGAGAGCGAGCAAGAGGGGCAGAGAGAGGCAGGGAGAGGCAGGGAGAGAGAGCGAGAGGCAGGGAGACAGCGGCAGGAAGAGAGCGAGAGAGAGAGAGGGGGGCAGGGAGAGAGAGGGAGAGAGACAGGGAGAGAGGCAGGGAGAGAGAGAGCGAGGGGCAGAGAGAGGCAGGGAGAGAGAGAGGGAGAGAGGCAGAGAGACGGACACAGAGAGAGAGAGGCAGAGAGCGAGAGGCAGAGAGCGAGAGGCAGAGAGCGAGAGAGAGGCAGAGAGCGAGAGAGAGGCAGAGAGGCAGAGAGGCAGAGAGGCAGAGAACGAGAGAACGAGAGAACGAGAGAACGAGAGAACGAGAGAACGAGAGAACGAGAGAACGAGAGAACGAGAGAACGAGAGAAAGAAAGAGAGAGAAGACAGGCTAGGAGCAGACTAGAGGAAATATAGAGAAGGTTGAGGAGGAAAACAGGGGAAGGATGTAGAGGGACGACAAGGGTACCTTTGGAAGGAGCCTCCTGAGCTCTGCTGTCCCCCCCCGGTCAGCACACCACCGCCGGCAACCAAGTAAGAGAGCCCCCAGTCCTTTATCCACAGGTTTATAAAAGGCTGTGGTTCCCACCCAGTCCAGGGCCAGCCTCTCACCCAAGCAAGTGTGTGTTTGGTTGTCGCCAGGACACATTTTGTTTGGTTTTTAGCGGAGATGGCATGCTGGGCTGGACACATATTTTCAGGTATTCTATGTGATTCCAGGTCAGGGGAGTTGACAATAATTATAGAGTGCAGGGCAGTTGGAGCCCAAAGGGAGATTAACTGTAGGGTCAGGGGAGATGAAGGGGGTCCCAGAAAAGGTGCAAAGGGTCAGGAACTCCCTTGGTGACTTGCATAGTGCTGGATAATTAGTGGGTGTGGGGGAATCGGCAGTCCAAAGCCCTCCACTCATGATGGACACAAGTGGAACTCATTTTGCAGGGTTTAGAGAGGATTCATGCCAAGACAAAGGGGAGATCGAAATTATGGGGTGGGGGCGAGTGGGAGGAAGAGCTGAAAAGGGTTCCAGGCTGCAGCTGGGCAAAAGGTAGAAATGGGTCTTCGGGGGATCATGGCTTGGATCCACAACCCCCCTCCCCCTCCTCCTCCTCCTCCTCCACCTCCACACAGTGCAGGGGACACAGAGGAAAATACATTTGGGAAAAATAAAAGTCACCCAATACTTTGGAAAATGAAGCTATGCAATACGTTGAATACAGTGGGGAAATTAAAAGTCAAGTACTACATTGCAAATGAAAAGTGACAAGGAAACTGCCATTTTCCCAGAACAGACTTCTATTCTGGAGTCTTTGTACTATTGCTATTTGGCCTGCCACTGTTATCAGCTCACAACCTTCCAGGCGATCTAGTCTGCTCTTTGCCAGGCGAATGAGGTATATCTTTTGGGCTATGACGGTTTCACCTTTATGATTGGCATCACTGCTGACATAGTAATAGTGTGGGGCTGAGTAGGCAGTTTAGCCACTACTCGTCCCTGCACTCCTGCAGAGCAGTAGTCAATTCACCTCATCCGCCATTTCCCTTCTCTACCTCACCCCACGTGTTCTACTCCACTCCATTTCCCACCCCACTACTCTTCCAGACTCATACCCCCACCATACCACCCACTACTTTCCACCAACACAAGTTTACTCCAACACAGTGCACCATACTGATGCTACCCCACCTGCTCTACTACCACAAGCCACTATATCCCCACTCTTCCCTAGCCCACAATGACACGAAACCACTATCTCATCAACTGTACGCCTCTTGACAACTCTAAATCCACTCAAACTACCCCAGCCCTCCCCATCATTCTACACCCATCCATACAATCCCTACCGCCTGGAACACTACATCAACCAATCACACAACACTACTACTTAAACACTGTACACCAGTCAACCAAACGCTATCCTACCCCCACTCACCAAACTGTACCCCCACCCCAATACCTTATCCACCCAGTATTCTATTGCACTTCTCTTCCCACCCCACTATTCTTTGTCACTACACTACCCCACCTCCTGCGCACAACCGTCAGCACACCGCGCCAGCTCACAAGTGTGCCCCCCACAGCGCAGCAAATGGGGGTGCTTGCCTCCAACTCAGTGTCATGTAAACAGCCCCTATCAAAGAATCCTGGTGTGATTCTTTAATAGGCGCTATTTACCTGACGCTGAGCTGGAAGCAAAGCACCCTTAAACACACTTTACAAGAACAGCGGGGGGGGGTCCATTCTGTTCAGCTGATACGAAACAGAACAGAGCCCCTTGCTTTTCTGAATTTGTCGTAGGCGGGTGCACAAATCTTGCACAGGGTGCTGGCAGACCTGGGGCCGGCACACCACCTTCGGCACCTCTGTCCACTCTAACCTCACCCACCCACTCACTCACTCACTCACTCCCCACTTCCCCCACCCTACCACTAGACCCACCTACTTGCCTACTCTACCCTACCCTACCACACTAGTCACCACCACTTTACCATTCTTACCCCTACCCCACTCTACAATTACCTACTTTATTCCTACCACCACCCCACTCTCCCCTTGCCCCACCTTTCCTACCACTCTACAACCACTCAAGCTGCTCTACCACTAACACCTCTATTCAACTCTACCGGTTCAGTCTACACCCACTAATCCCATCCTAGACCACCCACTTTACCTCATATCAGTTGTATATTATGCCCCTGTGTCTCTACCCGACCCACTACTCTTCAGAAAAGCTCCACCCATCCAACTACTCAACCCCACCCTACGACTGTAACCCATACCTCCACCCTTGCACACTATTACTCTACCCTTTGTCCCATCTACCCAAATCCACATCCTCACACTACACTTCTATACACCCACCCTAACCCACTCGGCCCAATTGTACCCCCACACACGCTACATCGCCCCACTCTAACCTTTGACAATCCCTCCTTCACCCAGTTATCACCACCCACCCTACTCTAACCACATCAACTCCACTGTACCCCACCACATCCCATTCTATCCTACCCCACCCACTGTACCCAATCTCAAATGACTAACCCAACCTCACTTCTCTACACTCCTAAACCACAACTCTCTAATTCACCCACAATACCCCCATAATACTTTGGCATCCTAATTCGGCACCGCACCACACTACCCTACCCTACCCCAGGCCAATATCCCATCCTACTACTCCATCCAAAGCCCACCATTCTACCTACACCACTACTCTATCCCACCACTCCACCCCACCAACTACTTCATTGCACTAACTCACTACCTCACACCTTATTCTACCTTACCACCCAATTTCACTTTTATCTACCTGCACCCGCCCCACTTTAACACCCCCAGTATCTACCCTCATTCCAATAACCCACCTCTTCTAGACCCACCCATAAATCCCCACCACGCTTCCCCTCCCACCATACCTCACTCCTCTCTAACCCACCACCCTTTCTACCTCATCCTGCTCTACCCACCCACACACCTCTATACCTTACCCCTCTACTTCCACCAACCCCACTCTAACGTCACCCAAAAACCCACTCTGGCCACACCCCCTCTTAACACCACCCCATCTTCCCTCAATCCTGTTCACCCATCCTACATACCCATTTTTCACTGAGCCTTGAGATATGAGGGGGGGCATCCCCATTCGCGTATTTGTGAATGATAGACCTGGTTTTTAATTTTATTCTCTGGGCAACAGGCAGCAAATGCAGGCTTTTCAATACAGGAATGATATGAGATCTTCTGGGAATCTCAGCCACAATCCGAGCGGCTACATTCTATATCACTTGAAGCTTTGCAACCTCGTATGATGGTGCTCCGGCAAGCAGTTTGTTTCCATAGTCAAGTTTACTCCCAATAATAGCCCTAGCTATGAGGGTGACATTTGGGTCTCAAATGAATAGTCTAATCTGCCAGAGCAAGCTGAGATAGTAGTGACAGGAGCCGACAGTGGCTGAAACCTGGGCATCCATATTCATTCCAGTGTTAGGACAGATGCCTAGAGATTTGGCTTTCCTCAGTATGGGGATGGTATGGGAATTTATTGTCAAAGTCCTAGGAATTTACAAAATTCTTGATGGTGTTGGGTGCCGCAAGCAGAAGTAATTCTGTCTTTTGATCATTCAGTCATAACCATTTATCTGTCATCCAAGAGCTGATGAAATTGAAGATGTCGTTCATGTGATTGGTGTCTTTGGTGATCTCCCCAGATTAACAGCTGTGCATCAACAGCGTGGTTTTGGAACTGAACCTTGATGTCGTGCAAAAGATCATGAAGAGGTTTTATATATAGGTTGAGAAGGACGGGAGACATAAATGCTCCCGGGGGAACACCCTGCGTAATCAGTTGGGAATGGTATGAGTATTGACCCAGCACCACTGAGACGGACCGACCGGCCACGCAGAAAAGAATCAATCTTGCTTTTAGTTCAGCTATGATGCCATTTTATGTTACAGGGATTTACAAATTCTGTACTGCCATTTGCACTCTCTCCGGATGCTCTGGTAGATGTTAAGGAGAGGGGAGTGGGAAACTTGAGGAGGGAGGGGAAAATGAAAGATGCTTTGATGATGCGTTAGTGCATGCAGGATGGAAGTTCCTTGAGCTCAGAGGATGGGTCTGTTTATAAGCAATTGTGTACAGAACATTTTATTAAAAGGGTATTTGTTGAACGCGGACCTAGATTCAGGAAGAAACAGGGTGTTTTACAATCATAGGGAGAAGATCACAATAATGGAAGCAGAGAAAAAAAGGAGTGGGCAGCTAACGGGAGAAAGTGGGCAGTTGGCAGCAAGGAATCTACAAGCAACCAGGGGAGGAGACAGTGGAGAGCAGGTCACGAATCTCGGGTGGGGTGGGGAGTGCAGGGTGTGTGGAGCTAGATGTTGGGGAGGATACATTCCTTGAAAAGGAGGGTCTTGAGCACTTTCCTTAACTTTACAAGGAATGGGGCAAGTCTGATGTTGATTGGGAGGAGGCATCATAGTATTGGCGTGCAGACAAAGAAGGCCGGTCTTCTGGTTATTTTCTTCCCGCACCATTGGACTTCAAGTCTGCACATTTCCACACTTCTGGTGGATCGCAGGCCTCCTGAAATGCTGACTTTCTCAGTGAGGTATCTCAGGGACTTCATGGTGACAGCCTTGTTGATGATGCAATAGGATTCAAAGAGAATATGGGCATTTGTGTCCAGAGAGAACCTCTTCATTCTAGGATGCATTGGCCATTGTTGGTTGTGGGGGCATACAATTTTACTGTTTGATTTCTTTCAGGAGGATTAATTAATTGCTCTGAACGGCTTAGCTGGTCGGCATATGGAGCAGTGAATGTAGAATTTGAGAATGTTAGTAAAGGGATGTTAGTGGTGCACATTTTAAGGCCTCCATCCTATGTGCCAGTGGCCATATATTGGTGAGGGTGTGCCTTTGGGTAATGTCTCTAAAGTGTTTCCCTTCAGGCAAAGTACTTCTAAGGGTATGTTCAGGGCATCTGGTTTGGGCTGGTATCTCTGTCAGTGGAAAGTGTTCAGTGCCCTGTCACTGTCCTGTCCTGGATGACAGTGAAGGAACACAGGGGTGAGCATGAGAAACATAGATCATCAAGCAGTAGGTGCCAAGTAGCCGGTGGGTGAAAATAATTCCTGAACAGTTTAGAGTAAGGATTTCAGAGAGGGCAGAGTCTTGATGGGATCCCAACGAACCACTGTATTCTAAGTGGTTATGTCTGATAAATAAGTATATAAGTACCAGCCATGCAAATTATATTGTTCATTAGAAACAAATCACAGTAGGGCAACAACTGCTTTGGAAACCAGTACCTTGGTACCTGTGTCAGTAGCTGTGGTGGATCGTGCCCGGTAGGGCCCCCGGGCCCCTCGGCTTGGGAGCCGGTAGCATTAGATGTCTTGGGCCTGCCATGACCTGAATCCATGGAACCCCTCTCCGGTGGAACACCGGAGAAGGAGTTGCTGCGCTGTGGAGCAGTGCTGAACAGAGGGCCTACCTTGTCTTGACGAGAGGTCCTGGAGACAAGTCCTTAAGGTGCGGCAGAGGAGAAGAGTGGGATATCTCCCTCCACCGCGACAACCGATTCTTCAATGCCATGTGACAGAGCGCTACAAGCCGAACATGCATCCCAGCAGTGTTCACGCCCCAAACACTCAAGACAGAACGCATGGGGGTCAGAGGCCGGGAATGAGCAGTCGCATGAGGCACATCTTGTGAATCCTCCTGCAGCCGACATGTGCCGGGGGAGGTGAGGCATCGAAGGGAAGTTAAATAAGAATGAAAAATTAAAAAAAGGGAGCAAGTGGAAAGCTAAAAAAAGTCTGCGCTGGCTGCCAGGTCCGACACCGTCTGTGTGGAAAAAGGGAGTGAGGCGAGGCACTGGAGGGTGGGGCCTCGGCAGGGCATTCCCCACTGATGTTGGTGGGGTGACGATAGAACACCTACTATATGCAGACGATTTGGTCTTAATAGACAAAATCTATATTGGCCTACAAAGGAAACTACAAGTTTTGTAAAAAAGCACATGCTTGAGAATGCTCCGAAAGTCACGGTGAAGAAGTCGAAGATCGTAACCTTGGGTCATTGCAGGGGAGGAATCCAAGAGAGAAAACATGGATCCTGGAAAATGAAAAACTATCAGATGTATCCTCAATGGTATACCTGAGGGAAAACTATAAACACAGCTTTAAGACTACCCACAAGAATGCATGCTGAAGAAAAAAATGAAAGCATTAACCTTCCAAGGAAGACTGATCCAAAGGAAATACAGAACATTTTCCATAATTCCAGCAGTAGCATTCTATGAGACAAAGTGGTGCCCATAGTAAAATATGGAGCGGAAACTTTCCTGGCCTTACCGTCAAGACTTTAGGAACTACCCTGGAATGCATGTACTGGAAAACCTTGCTGAACCTACCAAAGTGTATCCCAAAAGCGATAGTGAGACCAGAGCTGGGCCTAATCTCGCTCAAACGCATATCACTTGGAAAAACCTTGCACTCTTTCGGAAAGTCGTAGCAACGGATCATATAAGAGGCTTTGGGACACTATAGAATGCTATAAAGGAAGGAAGAGACGGGTTGCAGGATTGGATGAGAACTTGCAGCGCCGCATTGGACCTAGTAGCAGCAATTGATGACTAAACCCAATTTAGTGAAAATCAGGATTTGGTGCCAGGATTGGATCCGGACGTATGATAAAGCGAGTAAAGCTAAACTGTTTCCAGGAGGGTATACCAAGGGGCTCCTAGAACGTGTTGCCTAAATATTTGTCAAGATGCCAAAGCTACGCAAGAAGAATTACATTCATGAGATTTTGTTTTAATTTGTATCCCACCCAGGAGGTCTTGTCATCAAGAGACAAAAAGGGCCAAAAGACACACCAGTTGCAGATTTTGTAAACTGAAGGACGAGAAAAACTTTAAAGAACTTGGTCCTATTTTGCAAAGCCCTCAGGTCGTCAAGAACGCGAGTACGTGAGTTTTTTTGGAAAACTGAAGACGTACTTTGCAGAGGATTGGTGGTCTTTACTTCTCTCGGGAAAAAAAAAAGACTTCCTTAATAATAGCTTCACCGAACTTTAGACAAGCTTTTTAAAGAAATTGACAATGTGTAAACAATGGTGCATGGAAGGAAGTGAGGTTAGGATCAACGGGACCTGTTGACCTGTGAATGCGGCTATCTTTGAAAAAATTTAGAATTACCTACCTATCCAATGTTGAGTTGAATTTATTCATTTACTTTCTGTCTGTTCTTTTGTAGAAACAGTGTTTGAAATTGTGTATACGGAAGCCATAAAACCTTTCTTAATTGAGAGTTAATTGTGCCGTTTAAATAAAATAAGATTTCCTGGCCTGCAATATTAGTAGCAGGATTGCATCAGGTCCGTTTCACTCTTCTCTTCACCATTGCCTGCCCGACAGTGAAAAAAAGTGTCAAATGCAAAAAGTGACCTCGACCCTCTCTGGCAAAGTACCCATGAAAAGTCCATGATCCTCTGAGAAAACCTCAACTCGGCATGACTAACTAACTAAGAGGTTTCTTATATAGCGCAATCACTCACCCAAAGGTCTCAGGGCGCTTACATGAACGAGTACAAACACATAACACCAAAATGCCAGAAAGGAGAGAAGAAAGTAGCCGCCATGGGTCATGGCGACTAGCAGGTCCTGAGGGGTAGCCATTGAACTTACGGCAACAGGTGGAGATTTAAGTATTAAAAAGAAAGGTCTTAAGACATTTTCTAAATTGTTGGTGTCGTGGACTGTTTAAGATGAAGAGGGATTGTGTTCCAGTTCTTAGGGCCCCAGGCCACAAAACTTGCTTCACCCAATTTCTTCAAGAGGGTACGTGGTTGTGCTAATAGCAGAAGACTGTTTGAGCGTAGCATACGCTTAGGAGGCGCTATCTGGAGCCTAGTTTTCAGATATTCCGGGGCTTTGCCTGAGAGGCATTTAAAGACTATTAATAATCCTTTGAATTTGAGCCGCTGCTCAATAGAGAGCCAGTGTAACTTTTTACGGTGCTCTGTAATGTGAGTTTGACGACTTAGGCCACATACAGCTCGAACAGCTCCATTCTGTATAGTTTGGAGACTCTTAATATTTCTTTTTGAAGTGCCTATCAAGAGGCTATTGCAGTAGTCTAACTTGGTATTGACTATGGCTGCTGCAATAGATGCTCTGTTGGCTTCAGACAAATATGGTCTTATTTGCCATAGGAGATGTGTGAAGAAGCTGCATGATGACTTGAGGTAAGATACATGCTTCTGAAAGGTCATAAGTATCAAAGTAGACTCCCAGTGTATTTACGGAGTCTGATACGTGAATGTTGTTTCCGCCAATTACAAAAGCAGTGTAATCTGGGTCCATATTTTTACGCCTAAACGATGTACTAATAACCAGCAACTCTGTTTTTTTGTCATTTAGGGCAAGAGAGTTAAGAGCCATCCATTTTTTAATGGTATCATAGATTTCCTGTACAGTAGCTAGGTCGTCCTTGTAGACACCAGATAGTTTAATCACTATCTGTGTGTCGTCCTCGTAATTAGCAAATTGTATGCCCATTGATTTTAGCAGATCACATAGGCATCCAATGTAAAAATTAAAAAGTAGTGGGGATAAGCAGGATCTCTGAGGGACACCACATGTCACAGGGATTTTTAAAGATTTAAAAGATCCCTTCACGACACACGCATTCCGACACGCATGACGTTTACAACTTGGTTGCCCAAAGGAAGCCCTGCATCCTACGTTTAAGGCAGTGCTGAAAATCGACAAAGTTTACTGGGGGAACTCCCTCCCCCCCATCCACTTCATGGGGGAAGGCGGTGTGGATTGTTAGTGGGGTGGGCGGAACTGGGGCAGTATTGTCAGTGGTGTGGATGGGACTGGGGGCAGAGTTCAGGGTCGAACGATGTGCATGCCCTGAAAATAGAATGCTGGCTGCTTTGCATAAAAACAAAGTGCATGATGGGAACATAATGGCCATCAAACCGAGCACAGTTCCGTCTTGTTCTGACTCAATTATCGATTTTTGTAGCAGACTCCCCATTTTATAGCCCAATATGTTGATATGTTTGTTTTATTTTTTAAAACCTCCTACTGAAAGTTGACTTTTCTCCAACACAGGTCAATGAAGCTCCCACTTTACAATGCAAATCTTCCTTTTAATTTATCAAATGTTGGGCGGTATGCCTAGAACATTTCATTCCGCTCAACCCAGACACCTCGAGGTTTAAAAGAGCTGCTGGCAGTGGAATCACTTTACAAAATGCACTGATTAACACATTATGAACACACGTGCTCACATCGTTGCAGCCAGTGACCAGCGCCAAAGTCGTTTTGTACGCTGGGCGGGGTATGTAGTGACAGCCTTGGTGAATGGTAATAAACATGCTGCTCTCTGCAGACAGGGTAGAGCTGATTCGTTTCCGCACGTGTGCAGCAGTCACTGCGTTGCCTGCATTGGATGCTATTGTGCCCAGGGAACAAACCACCCATTGCAATCTATATAGTCTGCTAATGAATTATGTATGACTGGTGTACTTTCCGAAAGCGTTTCACTGTTGGGGTACCAAACCTTAACAATACAATATTCCCGGAAACCAACACTGAAAGCCACAACACATATATGACCGTGGGTTTACAAGTGGTGTCAGGAATGCACTGCTCATGTTAATGTTGATGTGCAGCGCGGCTAGGATTACCAGGGCTCTGCCATTAAGAGTTTTCCTGTATGCTGCAGGTCAGTGAAAGCCTATCCAGGAAAACAGCGCAGCAACCTTACATGACTTATTGGCAAGGGACCATGCAGAGAACGGGAAATCGCAAACCTGCTACACTACTGCCATCTAGCGGCGCGGAGGCGGCGCCCATCCCCCACACGCTGCGCCGCCTCCTAGACAGCGATGTTACGCGGAGGAATACTCCAGGAAAATGAGCCGCACTCGGCCCTCTGTGACCAGCAGACCCACATGCCCTTCGTTTGGATAACAGTCGAGTCACTAACGTTCCGCCGTGAAGTATGTACGAGCTGCAATGACACTTTAGCAATGCATCGAGTCTACTACGGTTTTATCAACTACAGCGTACAGGAGCATGGCGAGTAAGCGCGCAGTCCCATTTTAAGTCTCCCTTTGTGCTTTGTGTACGGAAAACCGATTGTTTCGTTTTCTGTAAAGCACATTTTTAAATTTTATAAGAAACCGTTTCTTATCTGCCTCCTCCCAATTTGGCTTTACCCTCTGAATCTGTTCTGTAAACCATGCAATCCCTCATCCTCTTCCCCCAGACGCTCATTCCTCAGTACCCTGGCTGGGTTTCGGACAAGGCTAGGCGCCATAAAAACACTAGGGTGGATGTGGGCGAAGTATCAATACTGATATGGGGTGCAACAAAGCATACATTTCAGGGGCGGTGGTGGACTGTTGATGGGAGGGGCCACTTCATAAAGTGGGCGGGGCAAACGTGCAGGCTCTACCCACCTCTGCTCTATCCCAAGGGTTGTCTGGCATGGGGCTCAAGTATTAAATGCTAGCGGCCCAGTGCTAAGCCTAAGCGCATACACACACACAATTACACAACCACCCACACATTTGAATATCCCATTCACCAAACACTCGCTCATTTACATGCGCACTCAGCCCCATAACATCATATACTCATTCACACATAAATTGCATACATACATAATGATCTAACTTACAAAATTAACACTGCCAGTTTCAGGAAAGGTGTCTCTTCTCTCTGACTGACAAAAGGCCATGCACGGAAGCCCCGCCCCTCGGGTCACATTTCAGTGGGGCGGGGGACAGTGGGGACCGAAGCCCGTTCAGCCTAATGGCTTTGGGCGCCTGATACTGATTAACATAACCTATGCCCCAACACAGACAGCCACCTGGCTACTGTGTGGTGCGAGCCTGAGGCCAGCTACTCAAAAGTGCAGCCATTCCAGTGCCATCTCAGGGCAGGGGGGTTAACAATTGGGGTATACAACTAGTGTGCAGTAACAAAATATGACCACTCACCAATTGTGTGCCTTTAGCTTCAGATCAGTCTTAATCACCTGTTATTTATTATTTATCAAGGCGTTGCAGTCTTGACTTAAAAAAAAGTCTTGAAACAAATTTCGGTTTACACAGCACTATCCCCTTCCTCTCTAATCCTTTTTTTGCACCCTCCCACCCCCCAAGCTTCTTATGCATGAACATATATTTAGGTCTATGAAGTCCTTGGCAGCCTACTTCTTTAGACCTTTTGAGATGCACTGTCTAGCCAATAAATGACCCTGGTCAAACAAGCCTTTCACTATAAATGCAGAAAAGTCTGGTCACTTCTCAAGCCACTCATGCATCCAGACTATCTAAAATTCATGATTTCAATATTTCCAATCATGCTTTCCACATCTCGCGCTCTCTTCGATCTTCCCATTTCTCTTCCTAGCCTTTCTATCCCAATATTTTAATTTTCCTGCACAAGACCAAGTGCTTGTGACCCTGGTGTGGGGACACAATACGACCCAAAAATCGTCCAAGACTTGGTGCTTTGAGACCACTTTGCTGGAGTTTCAGCACAGTATAAAGATCAATAATTAATTAAAAGTTAATTGGGAGGGAGGAGAGATTCAAAAAACTAGTGACATCACCTCATTTGATGTCATTGAAGACGGTGTGTGTGTATGCAAATGTCTTTCGTCACACCCACTATCCTTAAGACATTGTCAAATGGGACCACCAGTCCCAGTTCTTTGACCCCGCTACCTGGTGTGTTACATCATACAACTTCAGTAACGAGAGAACCGCAAAAATGGCAAAGCCAACCTCTCTTCATTCACATATATATGGAATATAATGCAAGGCTGGCACCATGCATAGTGCCAACATCTGCGGCCGCACTGTACCTTGCACTCATGGGAGCCTCCGCCCCTTGCTTGACCCAGAGCTGAGCTGGAACACGCCTGTGAATCAGTTACCACTGTACGCTACACTCCAGCAAATTCATCAAGGCATCTCACGAGGTATCGCAAGTACTTTTAAGCATGCTTTATCGTAAGTAGCGCATGTGGGGTGTAATCAAAAGCCCCAAAGTGAAGGTCTATGTGAAAAAGGCCTATCTGTCATTACCCAAGGAAAAGCAGCATTTTAATCCACAAAAGGAAGAAGAAATTCAATGGTCCCTTTCACGTGAAAAACAGGATTTTTAAACACGGACACAAACTGGCTTTGCATGTGTTTTGGCAAGTTAAAGCAATTTAAATGTGAAAAAGGTACCACTGCCAACATAAACATGTAAGGGAAAACACATGGTGTGTGTTGACAAAAAGAAAGGTATGTTTTGCATGCAAAATACCAGCAAACATTTGAAAAGAAAAGCCCACTTTGTTTCCATGTAAAAGTTTCTGTAGGCCTGAGGCAAAGCCTTTGCTTGCTGTGGGACAAATGTCACAATGGACTCCCCCCACCCCCAGAGAAAGCCTGGTTTACATTCCTCAAGCTATTTTACAACTGCAATAAAATGTGGCCTGCCTGACAGGTGTTGTCCTTGAAGGATGGGCTGTCTATGCAGGAGAATTTCCTTTGGCTGATGCATGACCAAAATGTAAGCAGGTGATGTGAAAACTGGGGCTAAAATTAAGGGAGGCTGAACCTCCACTTTAAAGAGAAAACTCCAAACACAAAGAGACTAATAACTCTAGTTACAGTCTAGTCCAGAATGGCAAATGTTGTGGATGTGAAGGGAAGCTTACAAATGCACATATGAAGATTCCCTTTGTTTAAAAGGACTTATCATGGAGGCATTTTTCTCAGCAACCATAATTCGGATTTCATTATTTGTGTGTCATGTTTGAGGTAATTTCCAGGCAATTTTGGTAATGTAAAATCACCAAAATCAGGCTGATACAAAATTGCCAGGCACGCTCCACTAACTACTAAATTGTAACATTTGGGGCAAATTTGTAAAAAGGTTTAAAAGTTATCAAGTGTGCAGAAAAAAAGCTTTTTTTTTTTTTTGCACAGAGTCCATTCATTTTCCTGTAGGTGAAAAGGTGCATCCTTTGAACAGGTGCACAGCACAAACTACTGCATGGATATGCACCAAATAAGAAACAAGTTGGTTACAAAGCTGTGCACATGTTCCTTTTTGTGATTCAGTGAAAATTGTGCAGTAGCTTTATTACAATTTCAAGAATAACGGGCTGCACCCCATCCAAAAAATATATGTATATACCCCATGGTGCATTGCAGCACAGACTTCAGAAATAAAAAGCTGGCATTTTATTTTTGATTGAGGAGTTATTCCCAAAGAATTCCTGAGGGAACGGAAAAAAGAAAAGCATGCAAATTGATATCGGATTAGGAAAAGGGAAGGGTTCACATCAGGGTGGGTTGTGGGGATAGCGAAAGAGGAACAATTGCTGAGATTTACACTTTGTGGAGGGTTGTGAGGCCTTTTTCAGTTTGATCATATTCATCTTTCTGCTGGAATCTTGCAGGTTTACAGCAGGTAAATCACAGGATTGAAGTGTGAAATTAATTGCATCATGAGAAAAAACTAGTGAAAAGTGATATTAGCGCAGGCCTTGAAAGTACTTTGAGTGCAAAGGGGCTAGGGGGCGGCGGTGGTGCACATATATTGGAGGGGCCTGTGAAAGACTTATTTTATGAGATTTTTCCTCTTTCTGTTATAATCAAAAGACGATGCATTTACTCAGGAATGAGTCTGTAAAATGGTTTGAGATTATAGTTCCATGGAAAATTCTCAGGGGAAAATCTAGCGGGAAAGAAAGGAAACAAGAAAAGGGAGAGGGAGCACACTAGCATGCGGGCCACAGTGTTTTCTCACATATTTGGGCAAATCGGCTGGGGGCACCACCTTCTAAAGGCCATAAAGGCCAGAGTTGAGGGTCGCGGCTAGTGGATCACGGTCTATCACTCTAATTGATACGAAGGGTCAGGGGGCGATGGCAGAAGGGACATAGTAAATTATTGTAAGGAGATGGGGGCCACAGCCATTGACCAGTGGGCTTCCTATTTTGCCATAATTGGTGGAAATTGGTCAGTGGCCGAAGGTCATGTTTTCACGCCTAGAAACACTTGTACAGGCATGTTATGAATGCCACATCATATATCATTGCTTGTGGATCATAGACTTTCACCCTAATTGGTCCAAAGTGGCAGGTGCCATGGTTTTTTACTACTAAAGGGGACCTGGGCCTTGACCGTAGGCAATGACCAGCGTGCCATGGTCTTTTATCGACAACCTTAACTCTGCATTTTCCCATTGCTCAGTCCTTAAGAACACAGATGATATCGCAGACATCACAGATGACATCAGAAATTACAGTGGATGACCTCAACGGGGGATGACCCAAACGCCTGCCAAATTTTATGGGTTTTGTTGTGATACATTGTTTCACCATAACCACCTCTTAACTAAAGTTTTTCGCTGAATATATAATGTATAAAACCAAGCGGCATATCTTTGTCAAACAAATAAAAGTCAATGACCCTACACAGTTTTTTGTTGTGCATCCTTCAGGCCTGTTGCACAATTGCAAAACACACCTGTTATTTTTCTGGTTCTTTTTCAGGTACTTGCGATATTCCATTCAAATTGGGGAAAATAAATCTATAATTATACTCTTTTTGATCAACCACCCAAATGCTAAGGGCGAGTATATTTGTCATGAATTCCATAAAGAATCCCTGCCGCTGTTTCTAAAAATATATATTGTCACTGGTTAATTTATATTATAAGATTTTTATGTTTTTCTAGACATCTCTATTAAACTGACAAACATTTCTTCTGGGCTAAGTAGATACATGGTCAAGTGCCCAAATTCCAGGTTCACAGTAGTGTGAGAGACTAGGTAAATCAATTTATCGCATTGGGCCATATCTGGTAAAATTGGAAGCCCCTAAAAGTGTTTTAGTTCACAGGATACACTATTACAAAAAGACCCACACATTTTAATTATACTATTGCGTTGCTGCAAATACTTAAAAAAAAATATCAGCGACCATTTGTATATTGCACCTGACAAAAGGATTGGTTTGCCTTATTCGTGGCAACGTCTTGTAAAGTATTGTTGTAACTTCCCATGATGGATGGCCTCACATATCAACCACTGATGCCACTATGTGATGTCAATATATTTGAAAATGAGGGAGCCATGCGTGCGGCTTGCCACATAGCACCTCCAAAAATCGAGAAAAGGCAATGGAAATATAAACTGTACCCATACTGTATTCCAGGTGTTGCATCACAGAATTCCGAAATGAAAAATTGCAGCACACATGGTTAAAAACAACAGTTAATATGGAAACAATTAGGAAATGGCTCATTTTAAATTAAAACAAGCAGGGATCATTGAGCCTTCAAAGCGCAATCGACAAATAAAGCTGCACTATGGGGTAAGTATGCACCCTGCAGTTTACATACAACAGTATGCTTTAAAATACGTGTCCCTCTAAGACTAAATGAACCTGTCTGATATAGCCAAAAATGCAAAGTGCAAAGTTTGCATATAACTCATTCATCGACTTAAGTCTCAGCTTGGAGGGGTTGGTTGGTTCCCTAAAGCCCATCTCGACTGACTCCTCGCTCAGCCACCTTGCACGAGACATCTGCCTACTAGAGACTTGGCAGCGCGCCCTGACCTTTCAACTTGCACCAATCAAATCTAAACCCCAACAGAGGGCTCATTCAAAAACTGCTCAAAATTCCTGCTCTGTACGGCCAGGCTCCAAGGAGACATCACGTTCAGAACGAAGTCTGCTTTTCCAAAGCAGGCCTCGCTCTAATGAACAGAAAAAGACTTCACATTTAATTTAATATCATGCACATTTTCTTCGTTTTGCCTGTACAACAGATTAATAGAATTTCACGATGAAGATGGGTGGCGAGGATTCGAGGTCTCACTGCAGCTGTACCGCCGTCTGTATACCTTTACAAGAGCTGCACTGAAGGCCTGCCTACTTTTAGGGCATTTTCCACCAAAGAGATGCACAAATAGACATGGAGTGTTACTTCCATAAGAAAAGGCCAACATCAACTGCAATCTGGGCCAAGCGTGTAAAGGCTAGCTGTCGTGCTCAAGGGTTCCGAGTGAGTCTACCCCCCGCCCCCTTGGAGGAGTGAGTGGAAAATTGGCCCACTATCCACAGCCCTTGTGGTCTGCACCTTGTGGAGGCTACGTTCTGGACTATTCACCCCATCTGACAGAATTAAGGTCAGCTCCAATAAGGCAAAACCCGAAAAGAGAAATCAAGAAAAATATCACGCCCCGGATAGAGAAATAAAATTTACAAGGAAGAGGAATGGCAGCAAGGGGATGACAGGGAGAGCGATAGAGAACATCTTAAAGTGGGTGAAAAATAGTAATTCTCCTGCGAGTGGAGGGGCACACTATCAGAGTAGAGACTGGCAAAACCGGGGAAGATGAAGAGTCAAGGTACAGGAAATGGCAAATGAGGAACGGGGGGACTGCATACCTTTGGATGGAGGATGGACAGATAGAAGGCGAGGGTAGGAGATCCTCATAGATTACTGAGGATTCCCAGCCTGACAACAGGGACTATTCAAGAGCATGTGTATCCATGAACGATCCAATTCTGGACAAATGGAAGAAGAATTAAACAGCGGAGATAAAGAAAAGAGCCATGTCCTGACAGGGAAGAATGAACTAACAGGACAGTGGCCCAGCAGTTACCCAACCCCTTCATAAAGCAGCAGGTAATCTTGTCTGTCACCAGGCCTGCAAGTATGCTTCTCACTGTTACCAGAGCTCATAACAGACAGACAGACCGTCAGTCCCTCGCTCTTCTTCGCGGATCTCTCCATATTCCTGTAACTTCCGTGTGCCAGTAGATTATTATTTTACATCAAGAAGTTCTGACAGTAAGGGGTGGAAGGGAGATTTCAGAATGCGGATAATACCCTTCCTGAAACATTCTGGGTTTGACAACCACCCCTCCAAACCAAGCCTCATCAAACATATCCTAAAATTCCAATACAATCACGCAGAGCATTCAAAGGTATTGTGCCCAAGAACAGGCGCACACGTTTTCAAAGTTTTACACAGATATTAAACGGCTTAAGACCAGAGCCCAGAAAGATGCCAAGGGCATGGAGGTCAAAGGTTTTGTGGATCCATGCAGAAAAAGGGCATTTGGGGCAGATGAGAAAATAATTTAGTTTTCTTGAGAGGTATAAAGGCAACCACTATTTAATCCCGCACAATTTTGGGGTTAATCAGTAAATCTTAATCCCCCTCCACTTCCTTAGCATATAGAATGTCGAATAACTCCCGACAACCAATGCAAATACCTCACCTGTACTCTCCTCATTTTATTTAAGCATCTTATTTTAACAAGCATGGTAGCCAGGATTTAGTCATGGGACAGTAGCCAATCACAGAAGAAAGTGGAAGTGTGGGAGAGCAGAATGGTGACCAAATACTTTGGATAGCGGACAGTATCACTGCTTCACTAAACACTTTGGCTCTGATCACCCTCAAATTTCCCTCCCTGCCGTCACAGAAACCTGGATAACTGTCCATGACTCTGCTACACTATCGGCTCTTCACACAAATTCTGCTACCCTTTGCCTCTACCACAGACCTGTTGGGAAGGACAGTGGAATGGGGTTCCTCATCAATAAAGCCCTCACCACTCCTTGTCCGCCGCTCTGACATCACATGCACGTCTTTTTGATATACCAATATTCAGCTCATCCCGCCTACTCTCACTGTTCTAGCTTTACATCAACGCTCTGGTCCTCTCAACTCCTCCTTCCCTGACCTGAAAGTGCTCCTTGAATCACTTCACAGCAACATTATTCTCATAGTGGGGGACTTTAAACTTAGCAAGCCCTCTGCAGCCACCCGCCTTGTATGAAACTCCCTCCTACCTGACCCCTCCTGCTAGTCCCTCCACGACCAGCCTATACCTACATTGGGGGTGAACTCTTCACATTGGCCCTCATTACAAGGTTGCCGGTCCAGTAACAACGGTACCGGTAAGCTTGCCGGTACAGTTGTTACAGGACCGGCAAACTAAAAGGTCTGCGAGTGGGTGCCTTTCAGCCCAGCAGGTCTGACCTGCTGGACGGAACATCACCCGCTCGCAGACCATGTTGGATGCACCAGCACCATTCACGGCTTCCCCATTCCCATTGAGTTCAACGGGACTCAAATGGGAATGGGGACTAATATTTACTGGAGCCCCGGAATCGGCTATTACCAGGTCCGCCGGGGCTGAAATGCCCCTGTAATTGCCCATTCCCAGGCGCCAGTGATTCATGACATAATTACTGGCATGGCTACTGCCGAAGTCGTAATGAGGCCCATTGTCTTTTTCTCTGCTTCACTGTCCTCCTCTGGCCTCTCCACTGACCCTTTCCCTCTGATCACTCCATTGTTTAGTGGCTCTGCCCCTCTACTTCTTCTCCCATCTTCAATGAGGAAGAAGAAATTCAAACAGGACCCCCTTACCTTCAGGATGTGGACATCATTCCCATCTCTCTCCTCAATTCATGCCTCTTATTTTCACAATGCTTTTTCAGACTTCCTCTGTGCACTTATGACTCACTTTGACCAGCAGTATCCTGCATGCACATTCTCAGTTTCCAGGCCTCCCTCCACCCTGAATCAATTCTGGGATCCAGACCCTAAAAACAAACACATATGATGCTTGCACAAATACCAGATGCTATCCCTACTCGTAATCTACATTAACGTCCTTGTTGCCCTCTCCTCTGCACTTGACTGTCGAATCCACCTACTTCACAAGCCTCATCTCCTCCTTATGCAATTAGCTTGTAAGCTTTCATCTACCACCATTAATTTCTCACACCTCTCAAGCTGATATATATCGCCTGGTCACTCTAATGGCTTTGCACACAATTTCCCAGACATCCTTTCGCGCCCTCCTCTCCACCCTTTTTCTCTCACAACTAATTCTCCCCTATCTGGCCTACTGAATTAGCACCCCTCTTTCACAGCGCCAACTGAACTTGTGCTCCTATTGACCCAATTTCTCCTCAAACTAATGATCAAAGACTTAGCCCCAATTACTTGCCCTCTTCTCTCTGAGCTCTTTAATCTATCTACCCCCACTGGGCCCTTAGTGGACACCAAGTCTAAGTGCCCTGCCTCTTTTGAAGAAACTCTCTCCTGACGTAAGCGCACCGGCCAACTATCTCCTAATTTCCCTCCTACCTCATTATTAAAAGGTCCTTGAGTAGGTCAGCCTTCAACGAGATTACTAAGTACCTTGAGGATAATGGTGCAGGAGATCCAGTTCAATCTGGCTACCGCAATAAACTCACCATTGAAACTGCACTTATGCACGTCTCAAACCTTTTCTGATGCTCACTACTCCAAACTCTCTTCTACACTCATCCTTTCATGAGTCTGTGCTGCCTTTGGCACAGTCAACATTTTCTCCTCATTCTCCAAGACCTTGCGTTTTATAAATCTGCTCTAGCCTTCAAGTCCTCTATGATACCAACCTCCAACTGAAACAGTTTATCACAACCACCGCCTTCTTAACATTTTGTAAATGTGTCAATTTCTTACTAATCACTCTACAAAACGTGAATCTCCAACCTCCTGCTCAGCAAACTATGCTACTGATTGTGCCTACTCCTTGGTCTTCCCCTCTACTGCTTTCTCTAGACAAAGTCCTCAACCTTGCTACCCACACTCTCGACAAACTACCCAGATCTTCTCTCACTTTTACCTACCGGCACTATGCTAGATGGCTCGCCATGCAAAACTGCTACAATTTCAAGTTCCTTCTCCTAGTCTACAAAGCGATCAATGGTCTTGCACATCAGTATCTGGCAGACTGTATCTCTGTCTAATCGCCATCTGATCCACTCCACTTCGCCTTTCTGCCCCATGTTCCTTTGTGTCTTCGCTCATTTCTGTTCTTTATCGCTTATTGCCCCACAGGGATCCACTGCCCTTCATAAGAAAAAAACAGCCAACTGTGGATATCTTCAAAGCTCAGCTAAAACTTCACTTACTTGCTAAAAAGGAAGCTCCCCCATCACTCCCTACCCAACTCCACCACTTCGTCCAGTATCATTTAATAATGTATTTTCTTTCTTATTTGTACAGTACCCCTCTTTAGTTTGAAGCACCCCCCTAAGGGGTCACCTTTTGAAGTCAATGGTTGCTCATCTTTTTTGTTTTGTTCTATGGTCCACTTTCTTCACACACACAAACTAGCTCCCCGCCTTTTCTCATCTTTGTGCTATTGTACATGCACCCTCCCTTCTGAGGAATGCCTCTTCCATCTGTCAATGTGTTATTGGGAGTCGCCTCTGATCAAAATTGGTATCTAACTGTTAGGGGTGAATAGGAATAGGGTGAAAGTAAAAACGTCTGCTTTATCCATCTCAACCCCGGTCCTACCCTTCACGCTGTCTGAAATTCTTGGTCCACTAAGGTTATAAAATGAAAAATACTGGCAAACAGTTCTTTAAGATGAGATGCTGCAAATAAAATTAAAACTGCTAAAAGGTGTCCCTTTGGAACTCCTTCACTCCCCGTACGCCACAACCTCCCCAATGGGAAGACCACACTACTGTCCTGAAGAATACACCTCGATATTCCAGCCAACCTTTTTAAATCTTGACCACGTTGCAGCCCAATGCTTTCTATGGAAATTATGGGTTGATTACCACCTGAAACCATGAGTAGGCACAATAGAAATATAGCTTTGGTCCAGTGTGAGGGAGACAGGGTGTGAGTGGGTGTGCATGGCCAAGTGATTCTGCAATTTGGAAAAGGTGACTTTTGAAATACATGGGTCACAGAGAAAACCATACTTTCTGTATATGTACACAACAAACTGCTAGAAGATGGTTTGTGACAGTACAGTATATGCTGTGATGAATCCAAATAATTATCTCATTCTCCTCAAGAGGGAGCCACGGCTTTGGAACTAGGGAGTTGAGCCCGCTACACAACACCCTCCCTAAGGGACAGGGCAGGTGGCATCCTGCTACAAGGTGACATCCCCCTCCCCTTCTCTGGACAAAGTCTGCCCAAAGAAGGCTAACACCCCACCTTCCCTTTCCATTTATTGGTTACATGGGAAATGAACTGGGCATTTATAGTAGGGCCCCTTTAATGTGGAAGGCTCAGTTTTTGACCTCTATTTGTAGTGACCTTCTTGTTGAAGCCAGAACAACACGTTTCTTCTTCCGTTCCAGAGAGTAACTTAAAGACTGACGAACATATGATGGTAGGGAGAGCATCTTTGTAGGACGAGGAATACTGGTTCACAGAGTCACACATAGTAGGAGCAGAGTATGAAGCAGACACTGTGGCAGTGGAACCCGGAGACAGCACGAGAACACTGAAGCTTCAACAAAGTCAGAACCTTGAGCCAAAGAAGGCCTCTGAGGCAGAAAGCACCACCACCGCGGTCGAAAGGTACCAACGTCCTGGAGCAGGGATGCCAATGCTGTCTGCAGGACAAGGGGCCAGAGAAGCCCATAACCCATGAGGCGCCAGCCGAGAGCATATCCCAGGACGGGGTTAACAAAAGCAAACAAGCAAAGCGGCTAGAGAAGCATGTAGCTGCGAGGGGCCAGCCACAGGTATACCCCAGGACGGGGTGACTGAAACCTAACCACTGACCGGGCCAGAGCCTACCCAGGGCTAAGAAAAGGACCAAACCACTGAAAGGTAAAGAAACAAAGCACTGGACCGAGGAAGCCCAGCATCTATTCGAGGTTGTAAGAAGTGAGAGCCCAGGAATGAACATTTCTGGACTTGGGAGTACCAAGACTACCAGTGCAATTCTGCACATCCCTGTAGAAGGGATACAATCCTACATTTGGATGAGTACATGGTTTTAAACACTACAGGAATGTTGAGGGACAATTTTCTTTGAAAACATTCTTTAGTTTTGAGACTCAAGAGTCTCTACTAACTCTGGGGTGAAGATCAGAAACCAGTCACCGCTACTTTCAAGTGTGAAGTAACCCTTAACTAAACTGTAGCTTAGGCTGCTTCTATCCTTTTTTTTCCCCCCGCAGAGTAGTGTTAGGTTAGCTCAGATTTGAGATGGACGACTGACTTTAGTTTATGAGAAATCCTGATGGGCACCGTTTTTGTTATTTTACAGCATAGGGAAAACATCTAGAAGTAGGGACTAGATCATGTTTTTCTTCATTTTACCTAAAAAAGCAATGTTGAACTCTGCCTTTGTGTCCGCCTCCACTGCCTGATCTGCCAAAATGCCTTTGTAGTCGCCTCTTGGTAGTCCATGATCAAACCCTGGTTCTTTCCTTAGTTGTGGCGGAAAGTGACTATGCAGCTCGTGTGCAGGGTTAGAACACAGCACTAGTTCCATAGCAAACCTACACTTTGTGCTGTATGTAAAGAACAAGCTATTGGAAGCTGTTTCCTTCCCCAGCATTCTAATTTTACTTTCGAGCCAAAAGAAGTTGTGCCAGAAACCGAAAAATGTCTAACAGCTCACTCAAATAAGCAAAGCACACCTACCGCCCTCCGGAAAAGAGGCCTTTTGCTGGAACAAGACCAAAATCACCCTACTTATCACCCTACCACCCATTCGTACAACCAACCAACCAACCATAAGAACCATAGACATGTAAGGAGAATTGCTGGAAACACAGACAGACGTGAAATCCACAGAAACACAACTGAGACAACTTCAACCAGTGCTCCAGATAAGATTTCGAGGTGAGAGTATTTTATCTTCGATTTCAAACGAGTAAAAATGAGTGTCATCCACAAAAGAGTAAAAAGTATGAAAATCCAGCTGATGCGTCAAAGTTTAAACTGTTTGGAAATCATTATGCAGCAGCGGGCCACATCATGACGACAAAGCAGGTTTTTCTTAAATTAACAGATACATCCCAATGTGCACACATGGGGCAGAAGAGCACCAACACTGAGCTTCCCCTGCATTCAAACAATAGGTACAACAGCAGTAACTTGTGACTTTGCTCACACAGAACAAGTCCTCTTGAGTAGGAGTCGATCAGGCTTCCCTCACACAAACAGAAAAGGCGAATCAGGGCAAAAGCAATGCAAGCTGCCAAAATATAGAACAGGTGGATTGGATATGTGCACGTTAAGCAAGCATAGTGCACACTTCCAATACAATGCCATGGACCTTTGTATATCATTCTTGCCTCGCATGTAAAAGGAACATCATGGGTCTGAACGGTACAAGATTACCACAGAGAAGTTGGTTGCATATAGAAGAAACTGCATCATTTGGAGCAGTGCAAGCACCCCAACACTGAACAGGTAACTGAAGAGCATCAGAAATGCAAGCAGCACTTGCACAGAATGGGAACAACATAGACCTTAGCAGTCCAAATTCGCATCAAAGAACTTGCCCAGCAGGGGGGAAAGTGATCCAAACCCTCCTCACATTGAATAGGAATAGCACACCAGCAGTGGGAGTACCATCCAAATAGGAAAAAGACCAACTGCATATGCGGTGCAAACTCCTCACGGATAGAACTAATATAGGATTAATAGTGACTAGTTACAAGGTGAACGCAAAATATTCTTCCAGAATCAGAAATAATCCACATAGTAAGAATTTAGTCAACTGTAATTAGAAGGAAGTCAAACTTCGAACAAATGAGTTGTGCACCATTTACCAGCCATTCTATAGTTGGTCCACTTCCTAAACCATGTTGCAGAAAATGATAATAATCCAGAAGCATACATCACTCAATATGCCCTTCATTTTTCCTTCACAAAGGTCTGCACATTTGATCTCTTCTACATTGATTTAAATTTTTAAGACACAAAGAAGCCTACCCACGTACGGAGTAAAGCAAACATGACTTGTATTATGCGTTTTGAGGTTGGATAGCAGAATTGTCTGTTGATTAATGAAAACACTCATTTACTGGAACTAGTACTGCTTAATGGTGTGCCAGTGATTTGATATGATGGCACAGAGAAGTAAGTGCAGAGTGCTTAAATCTACATTTTGTCTCATGGTCAAATGTTGGCTGGCGCTAGTTAGCCTTACACCTTCAGAAGTCAGTTAACTATTGACTGAGCTAATAATAATCACAGTGCTTAGAAGTTGAACGAGTCCTGCATGAAGTGCTACATAAACATGTACATACCGATCTTGATTACAGGAACAGATTTTGCTATGGTCATATTGAAATGCAACTATTTCATTGGTGTCTTATAATATTGCTTGGACTGGAGAGTCAGGTTTTGAATGTTTAAAGTGTAGTCCTGAAGATTTGAAAGAGGCTGTGACCCCTGTTAGTGGTGTAATGGCAATCACTCACCCTTGAGAAATTATAAGTTACTCACCATAGTAACTAAGGTACTCCTAGTCCATAGCCCCCCCCCCCCCTTTCCTCCATATTGCATGGGCGTCCCTCACTAGGGATAGGAAACAACCATTTTCACCAGAAAAATGATCATACCCCTTTAAATTTATTCGCGCAGGGGCGTGGTCCTGGGACTACGTGCTCCCTTGACTCCGCCCACCGATGCCACACCTCAGTCCCCTTTGGCGTGTCAACCGGCTTAACCTGCTAATCTACGTATCTTATGAATGGGGGAAGGATGGAGGGAAGTATGGAGGAAAGGGGACTATGGACTAGGAGTAGTTTAGTCACTACAGTGAGTAACTTATAATTACTTCTAGGTCCCGTCCCTTTTCCTCCATAATGGATGGGCGATTACCACTGAACGATACCCAAGGTTCCTCAGGACTGCTTGCCCGATTGCTGCGTCAGATCTTGCGCTGCTATTCAGGCAGTAATGCTTACAGAAGGCCGATGGAGTGGGCCAAATAGCTGCGCTGCTAATGGTTTGCCATGGCACACACCTCTGGACGGCGACCGCCATCGCTTTGGCATTAACTGCATGAGCATGCATGTTTTGTGGAATTTCCTTCTGCTGAGATTTATAGGTCTCCTGAATGGCCGCGACCATCCACCTGGCTATGGAGGCCTTAGAGGCTTGGTCCCCTGGAATAAAGCCGCGGAAGGTGACAAAGCCTCTGTCTTGCGAAACCCTTTGGTCCTGTCTTGAAAGAATTTCAGGGTCTTCTAACGCCCAGACAGTGCAACACTCTCTGCTTTGTCCTTTGGGTTAGGAAAAAGGTTGGCAACTGAAGAGGAAAAATGGGACGGTCCCTTCCCCCAACCCACGTACAAACTGTGTAAGATGACGTCACGACCAAAGAACGTCCCATCACACAAGTTCACACCTTTGCCCACTGCCCTGGATGCCAATGTACACCATGACCAAGCTCCACCTTTGAGACCAGGCCGCATCCTGCCTAAGGCACGCGGTGGGAACCGAGACAGAGCTGGTATCGACAGCCTGGACCAGCCCGACTAACTGCTTCGCAATCCACGCTGCCATCATTAGAGGGGACACACGACCTAGCCATGACAGACAAACACATGTGCTGCCGCGCACCTGGATCATTTACACACCAATCCACATGAAGAACACGCGCAGTGCTATGACATATCGGACCGCGTACTTTCTCAGACATGCATCGTTATTTTTCATATAGGCCAGCAACCGCATCGCAGAAAGGCAAGACGCTCGAAGAGCTCATGTATATGCTTTCGGAGGATTCATGCTACTAACCCTGGAGACATGACCCTATAGATAGACTGACGCACAAGGAACCACACTGCTCCCCACACCCCCTTGCCATATGGATCTTATGTCACAATATACAACCAAGCTGAAGTAGGCCTCAGACCAGAGCCGATTGGCCCGGAAACGCACAGACAGGGCAACAAGGTGCTGAGCATGCAGAACAGCCCCTGGCTAGAGCCACCTCAACCAAGATCGCGATGTTGCAATCCACATTCTGCGCTCTCCAAGCCAAGGTGACACCTGCACTGCTGCGACTATCCGAAACAAAATACAAATCAAATTCCCATAATTCTGCCTCAGCCAACAGTCTCTCAACAAGTGACCAGGCCGACCTGATACGATGCCAATTCCTGAAGACTGATGAAGCATTGGTGTCCCACGTCTGAGGACCAACTTTGCAACAAAGTTGTAACAACTCAGACACAGGTGGCGATGGGAAAGGAGCGCTCGAATGGCGGTAGCAGGACCTGTCCGTTGTCGTTCATTGACACAGTCTTACATTGTTGCCAGAACAGGTATATCTCGGGCTGGGAACGCCATTTACCGAGGTTTGGGGGCTCGCTGGTGAACCAATCAGGATACGGGAGGCAAACCACTGACGACAATACCTCGCACCCAACCACCACCTCTCTCCATGAACACTTCAAAACTAAAAATTCTTAGGGACGAACCAAGCGTGCCACCTGACCACCACTCCACCCATAACCCCTTTCACTATATGGTCCTATACTGAACCTACCACTCGGGGAGCCAACCCGGTGGCAATAGGTTGGGGGACAAGCTTTCACAAGTAACGCAAATTGTTACATCACTTAGGTACAAAATGGGCCTGCGAGCCCGATTACGATGAGAAGTTGCCTGGAACCTACGCTCCTCGTATTTGTCCCTGCCTGTTTTCTTGTAATAAACAGCAGTAACTAAATGCTCTTGTGTGGCCCCCTCTACTTCTTTGGGACGTGGAAGGAGTTAGGGACTTCTGAGAGCTGGAGGTCCGCGGACCTCAGGTACGGCTCTGGTGACCACCAGAAATTCGCCTAACACAACACGACTTCGTTCAAGTGGAAAGAGGAGCTACCTTCTGAAGAAATGCCGGATGGGTGCAAGGCACCACCTTGTCTCGATGGAACATTGTACACGGTTCTCTGGCCACCGGGACCTACATTTCACTCTCTCGTAGCTGAGGTAAGACCCGCTAGCAGGGCTGTTTTGATCGTGACCAGTTTTATGTCTACCAATCTCATGGGTTCAAAAGGCCTATGCGCCAGCACGGGTAGCACCACATTGAGGTCCCACACCGTATGCAGTCTTTTGGTAGGAGGAAATAGCCTCGTCAACCTCGTCAGATGTCTTGACTACTGGGTTGGAGGAAGAGAAGGACTCGTGGGCAGAAGTTCTGCAAGTGCTTATGTCGACCTGGTAGGTCCAGCATGTCTCCACCTGTACCCTTGAACGCGCCAAGTACATTGAGAAAGCTAGCACCTGATCTAGCGTGCATGGCAGAGGTTCTATCCCTTTGTCCTTTGCCCAGTGGAAAAATCTGGTCCATTTGCTTTTGTATTGCCTTCTGTTGAACTTGCTTCTAGCTTTCTGAATTATTTCCAGGTTGTTTTGTGAAAGATGTTGCATTGTTACTTGCCCAGGAACCAAGTCACTAGGGCTAGCTTCTCGGGAGCAGGGTGAATTACCACCACCCCCCTGCTGTGAGAGGAGCCTTCGACCGTGAATCGGTAGGTTCACTGGACCCTACACCGTCAGCTGTAGGAGGTCTGGGCACCAGGGCCGCGCCCACCACCTTGGGGCGATTAGGATCATGCTCATGCAGGTGAACTCTCTGACCTTGCTGAGAACTTTGTGATTGAATGGCGTTGGGGGAAAGGCGTATGCCCTCATCCTGCTCCCAAAGAAGGTGTAGGGTGTCCCAGAGGGAGCCTTGCCCCTGACCCTACCAGGACGAGGACTGCAGACATCTCCGGTTCTGCTCCATGGCAAACAGGCCTATGTGGGAGAGGTCCCACCTCCTGAAGATGTCCGCTACGACTTGTTCCTCTAAGCTTCCACTAATAGTTGTCCACCCCTGAGTCTGCTGAGCCTGTCCGCCTCCAGGTTGGACTCCCCTGGCAGATGAATCGCTGACAGCCATATGTGATGTGCCATTGCCCACTCCCATATCTCTATGGTGAGCCTGCACAGGGGGAGGGGGATCTGGTTTCCCCCGCTTGTTGATGTAGAACATGCACGTGGAGCAGTCGGTTTGTAGGCAGACCGCTTATTACAGGCAGGAAAGCCCGCAGGGCCAGCTGGATGGCCTTCAATTCAAGGAAATGTTTGTGATTTTTTTGTTCCTCCCACGTCCACGTGCGATGCACACTGTGCGCGTGTAGGGTGGCTCCCCATCCCTCCATAGAGGAACCCGTAGTGATCAGACTCCGAAGGTGGTTGCCTGAACGGTCTGCCCCCATGGAGGTTGGTATCCTGTCTCCACCAGAACAGGCCTGGTACAAGGTCTGCCGGGATGGACACTGCTGCGTCCGGGGAGCCCGTCAGTTTGTTCCATGAGGTGCAGCTCTGCCCGCCTCATCTTGAGCCTGGTGTATGGAATTGCCAGGATACATGATTCCAAAACTGCCAGCAAGAGTTGGTACCACCAGGCTAACGTATTTGGTCTGCTCAGGAATGGCCCCTATAGCCGCTTTGATGGCCGTCACCTTCCAGTCTGTGGGAAAATCCTCAGTTTTTTGGTATCCCACATCAACCTGAGAAAAACCAAGGTTTGTGTGGGCTGAAGTTGGGATTTATTGTGATTGATGGAAAACCCCAGATTGTGTAGGGTGTCCATAAGCCTGGAGGCTGTTTGCAGAACCCATCGGACGATTCTGCCCTGACCAACAAGTCATCGAGTTATGGATGTAGATGGTGGGCTTCTGATCTGAGTAGGGCTGCTACCGCATTTATCAACTTTGCGAGCACCCGTGGGGCTGAGTTGAGCCCGAACGGCAGTACCTTGTAGTCCCATCACTCTGAACCTCAGGAACGATTGGTTGGGCTGCCAGATAGGGACGTGTAAGTATGCATCCTTCAGTTCTAGGGAGCACACCCAGTCTCCACCACACACAGACTCCGCTATCAGCACTGCCGTAATCATCAATACATTTTTGGAGGGGGAGAGATAGGTTCAGAAAGGACAGATTCATAACCACTTGCAGGCCATCCTGGTTCTTATTCTGTATCGCGAAAACCCGCGAGTAGAACCCCGAGCCCCGTTGAGAGGGTGGAACTTCCTATACTGCTGCACTTTGTATCAGTGAACGGTCAGCACTCAGCGAAGAGTGTTGGCATCCCGATTTGGGGGCCAGGTGGACGAATGAGGTTCCTTAGAGACCAGGAGATGAAACCACAGAAAGGATCCAGGGATCCGAAGTCCACCAGGACTGAGTGTGGAGAGCAAGCCTGCCCCCAACTGGAGAACAGTGCACATTTATGGGGCCATCATTGATTCTTTGGGTCTGAGGTTGGTGCTTGGAGGGGGGGGGGGGCTGAAAGACGCCCTTGTGTGTAGTGCACTAGTGTTTGCACTTTTGATTGCTGGGTGACCGGTCTGGTTGCCTTGCCTTCTGATCCTGGAAGCCATTGAACCCGCCAAAGGTCCTTCCTCTGACCAGCTTGGTTTTGCTCTGTCCGAAATGACCTGGGTGCCAGAATGGCCAGTGATTTCGCTGTTTGGAAACTATTTTTTTTTGGTCTAGTTCCTCGTCTTTGGATGAGTGGAAGAGATCTCCCCCCTCAAACGGCAGGTCCAGGATTCGGTCTTGTACATCCGTGTTGAACTTTGTAGCTCCAAGTCACGCCGTTTTTCGCATATCTGTAGCTATGCAGATTGCTCTGCCAGCCATATCGATATGCGGTATAGTAGATTCCAGAATATCTTGCGCCACTATTTTGGCCTCTGTCAGCCGAGCCTTAAATGAGGCCCGTTTCATGCGAGGGCCAGTAGAATAACCTCTGTGTGTGCCGTCTGGAGGCACTGCCACCCCAGCTAACAATTCATGTATACTCTTAGGTTTTTGGAGAAGAGTCCGATATTGTGATGCAGTAAAGGAACAAAAGTGTCTGACACGGGCTCAGGAGCTGTGATTCTGGGAAATTCTAATATGTCCTGTATGATCCCCGTCTGTTATGGAATATAAAAGACAGTTCTAACTTGCCCCTGGCTGACTCCTCCGTCTGTGTGCCGGGGGAGGGTTCATTGGGCCCTGGGTGCCTTGAACGGTGAGCATGTAGTGTGAACTCCTGTCCTCTCTGGCATACCTATACCACAGATGTCTGATAGGAAGTCCGAGATCTCCCTCTAAAGCCTTTGGTTTGATGTGGCTAACATGGCGTCTGCATTTGCTTGTAACAGGTGGAGAGCAGCATTTGAAAAAATAATTTTCCCGTATGCTTCTAGCACCTTTTCCTCCTTGCCAAACAAGGCCGAGGTCGATGCGGGGTACTGGGGCTTTGCATACATGGACGCCCTGCTATTACTGATGAATGTGGCTGTGGGTGGACTGACAAGAGCAGGAAATCCCCCTCAGCCTGCCTATACTTTGCCTCCAGTCTCCTGCTGGTCGGTTGTGTTGAGTGAGGCTTTGTCCAACCCTTTTTTGCTAGGGCTACAACATCCTACTGAAATGGAGGCCGATTTTACTGTCAGTGCCTCTGCTAACACCCCACTCCCAGGCTGTTCCTTTTGGGGATGTGGAATGCCTAGATACTCTGCCAGTCCTGCCAGCCTGTCATGGAAGACCCTGGCCGTTAATTAGGGGTCAGGGTGCTCCTCCTCTTCAGTGTCTGTCTGGTCCCGAGCACCCAGGTCAGTCGGATCCACAGGCGGTGTAGTCAGAGGTTTTGGATTATGGAGGGGCCGGCGCAACTATGTTAGACTGTGCAGGTACCTGTAGAGGTGCAGAAAGACTCCACTGCACCCGTAGGGGTGGCTTGCTGCCACAGTACTGGTGGCACTGGAGCCGGTGGAAGCATGTCCTTTATGATACCCCTGAGAATGGTGCCCATCTGCTGGGATCTCCTAAGCCCGAGGAATTTGTCAAAGAACCGGTCCTCACAGACTGGGGATGTGCGCTCCTGTGCTGTGGGTATGGTCGGCGTGGATGGATGTGCCCTTACCGCGCCCTGTCCACTCTGCACATAGTAGGGCTCTGTGTAGCGTCCCCACCCCGCAAGCTGCTATGTTGTGCACCAGGAGACCTGAGGGATGACCATGTCAGGCTATTGCCTCCTAGAGGTCAGCTCTGTGCCTTGCCGCCCTTCCAACTGGCACGCAGGTTCATGTGCCACCATTTATTCTTGCTGTGCCGCCATTTTGTCCTGCCCAGACACGACTGGTGTCATACTAGAACTAGCCTTCCCAGCGTACTGCTATGGGCAGGCTTGTGCTTTTTACGCACCTCAGACTCCTGCCTGTTAGGCTGTGTGCCCTCAGCCCGAGGACCGGTAGTGCGGACACATACAGGGCCTGGTACTAGGGCAGAGCACCTCGGGAGATTTCCCAGTGACAGAGCCAACAGGCCCCTCAGAAATGGAACCGGTAGGGTCAGAGGACCCCTTGGCCATGAGGTCGGTAGCTCGATCAGCCTTGGTACTGGAGCTGGTGACAGGGCCTTCCTGGCCCCTGCCGCACGGCTGTTTCCTGGGAAAGGAATCACCCTCGCAGGGTGCTTTGTTAAAGAGAACACTCACCATTGCTTTTGTCTTCCTACGGATGTACTCCTTTATATGCTCGGGGGGGAGGGGGTGTGGGGGGGGAGACATGGAGAACAGCTCCCTCCACCTTGTTCTTAAGGGGCCGAAGAGTGAGGACGTTGCACGCTGAGCAGCTGTGGTCTTCGAGGCAGCAGAGGCAGAGCGCATGAGGGTCCTGAGGGTCCGATGTGGGAAAAGGTCCCTCGCAGGAAGGGCACGATAAAGCCTGCCTGAGCTGACGGCCCGCGGGGAGGGGCAAGGCGCCAGAGGCCATGAGGCTGCTATAAAAAAAAAGTGTTATTTGCAATTTGGGACAAAGGTCCCAGGGGTAACTGGAAAAAAACAACTGCAATTATGAAGAAAAAGGGCCTCAACCACAGCTCTAGTGAAGTAGCTCCACTCCAGTCGAATTAGAAAAGAGGACTGTGGTGTGGTGCCGAAGGGCGGAGTCAAGGGAGCGTGGCTCCCAAGGCCATGCCCCTGCGCACATACTTTTAAAGGGGTATAGAAATGTTTCTGGTGAAAATGGTTCTGTTTCCTGTCCCTAGTGAGGGACGCCCGTGCACTGTGGAGGAAAGGGGACCGGACGTAGGAGTAAGGGCCATGCTGCTGAACATTTATAGTAGCATTTACCACACTGATACCAGGTTAGGGTTTAATTGATGTTTAAACTAGACATTGAATAATAATGTGTGCCCCAGTTAAGGTTTTAATGTGGGGAGTAGGGTACACATAATTTGCCTCAGCAAGTGTTAATAGCATGCAACAAGCAAATAGAAAATTAATTAACTTAAAAATAAATAGAACAAATAACAAAAAAAGTGTAGTAAATAGGTCTTGCTTCAAACAAATGATTTCATTAGTAATGTGGAACCATTTCTCCACATTAATGTGCTGAAAGCACCACATAGATGCACCTTTATGATAAATACACACAAAACACTTGTGCAATGCAAGCACATGCATTCACTGAAAAAGCATAATTTGTTAAAAGAATACTTACCAATTGTAACTAAGTTTTCCATCCTATTACTGCAATGATCTTAAAACTGTAGGAAAATAAAAATGCATGCAAAATGCTTCTATCCAAACAAAACACAGCAGCAGTTGAACAGAAAGTAACCATTTCTCATTTCACTGTGTGCTCTTGCAGGCACATAGGAAAATGTCTGACCCACTCCTTCATGGTCTGCAGTTTCATCCATACAGATACGAATCGTTACTGTCAATTCACCTTCCCTTTGCATTGACCTCTGCTCTCATCTGGTGCGTAAATGGTACACACAGAAAGATAAAAGGTGTCGTATTTGAAAGATTCTAATGCTTAAAGCGGCCTGGGACAACAATTACCTAGAGGCCTGACCTCAACACACTGTACATCACAAAAAAGTGGCCTGACACAACGAATCATCAATGTGAGCAGAGAGACAAACTGGAAGATCATCCCAAAACGCAACCTTTAAGACATACTCAACAAAGAAAGACAAACAAAACCAAAGGCACAACACCTGATGGAAAAACCAATCAATATCAACTCAAATTACCAACGCCACTGCCAAAGGACAAACACATCCCAGAAAACAAAAAGCTACATTGGAAACAATCAACGCCAGACCAATGTCAAAACACACATCAGAAATATCCGAATTGCACCAAATCCTGGCCAACTCAAAACTTTGAGCTAATAGCACACAATTCCCTACCCAACAATTTCTAAATGAAACAATTCAACCGAGAAGGAAAAAGAGAAGTTCTCTCTATTATATTGCATACAATGACCAGCTAAAGAGGACAACAGCACCACCACTAAACATCCCAAACTGCAAATCATTCCTCTTGCACTGTGCCTCATGCACAGATCACCAAACCAACCTATCATTCCTACTTATCTACAATACACAGACATACAAACCTACTTTCAGTCACACACTTGTGGATGTCATCACCAACATCGCCATTAAACAACTAACACTAATTTCAGCAGAATAATTCAACAGCTTAGTGAGCAAAAGCAACAGTCGGCTCTCCAGCAGACCCCTGCCCGCCAGACATATACAAGACTATCCTCAACCAGAAAACACTGGCAGAATAATTCTTCAACCACTCACTAGCAACAGGAACTGTGCCACAAGCCTTTGAATTGGCATACATCAAGCCCCACCCAAAATACCCATTGGGAAACACTGAAGGCCTAACCAACTACTGACCGATCTCAAGCATCCCATACCCAGTGAATCTCCTAGAAAGCTACATATATGAACAAGTCCTGGAACAAATAGAAAACAATCGGATGCTAGACCAGGCACAAGTCGGCTTCAGACCCAAGAGAGGAACAGAAACAGCATTACTATCGAAATGGGATGATCGAAAAACCAACGCAGACTCCAACGTCAAATAGGGACTAATACTACTAAATCTATCAGCAGCCTTCAACACAGTCCACCACAAAACACTCATCAAAAGAATCAAAGATCTATGAATCGGCAAAACAGCAATACTTTGACTAAAATCCTTCATGACAGAAAGAACAGAAACAATTTAGCTAACCCCCTTCAACTCAACCCCCGCACAATAACTTGTGGAGTCCCACAGGGCTCATACCTCTACTATTCAACATACACATGACCCCTTTCATCAACCTCAAATGACACAGCCTCAACTAATTGAATTACGCCGACACACAAAATCATCTACAAAATCAACGCTAGCAAAGAACAAAACCCAACACCTGTGTACAGCGGTGTTATAAATGCCATATCATATAACCCTTACCAACTGCTTCACAGAAATAAAACATTGGACGTGTATCAACAGCCTTAAACTCAACACACAAAAATGAAATGATCGTGCCCAGTGACCCGCCGAACCATCGCCACATTCCAAGGCCTACTGAATTGGTAAGCCAACAAGAACCATCCAAAGTGATTAAAAGTCTTTGGGCCTCATTACGACCCAGGCGGTAAGTTACCGCTTGGGCCGTGACTTTACCACCATGGCGTAAACTACGTTTACGCAATGGTGGTTGGCGGACTTACCGCCCCATTCCGACCTTGGCGGGGCGGTAAGTCCCCAATCCCCATTTACCCTTCCCCATTCCCATTTTTGCCCCATAGGGCATAATGGGAGTGGGGAAGGCGTTAATTACGCCACCGTAAATTACGGTGGCGTAATTAACTCCATGGTCCCTTAGCGCCATGGATTTTAACACCTGCTAAAAGCAGGTGTTAAATCCGCCATGGCGCTAAGGGACCTCGTACTCAGGCGGTAAGGGTCGGCGCTGTTTACGGCGCCGTAAACCCCTTATCGCCTGAGTTGTAATGAGGGCCTTTGAATATTAATGGACGACTTAACACTCGAACCGCAAATCAACGCAGTAGTACAGAAATGCTTCTTCCACCTACACACAATCAAACGGACACTTCCTTTTTTCACCTTCCCACATAGCACACTCGCTGTCAATTCTCTTGCCATTTCACGAATAGACTATGCCAACAGCAACTATATCAGAATGCCAGACTACCTTATAAAAAAAGTAGAACAAATACAGAACGCAAAAGCAAGACTACTCCTCAGAACAACTAAGAGCGAACACATCACACTAGCACGGAGAACCCTACATTGGCTAACTGTCTGTCTTCAAAACGCTCTGCATAACACACAAAGCAATTCATGTCCAAGGAGCACAATTCATACAGGGAAAAATGTCCATCTACAAACCAAGCCGAACACCAAGATCCAGCAACAACATTCTCCTCGAACCTAAACAATACTTAAGGCAGACATTTTGGGGAAAAGCCTTCTCCAGAATAGTGGTGCGACTTTGGAACTTGCTCCCATAGGAAAAACGAACAGAAGCTCACCTAAAGTTCAGAACATTGTTAAAAACTTGCCTCTTTAACTCACCAAGCTACATATGAAACATTGAAAGTTAACTGTTAGCACATCACAATAGAAACCTGATGAACCGAAACAGGGCCATCCAAAGAAATAAAGCATTCTACTGCAAATCACCATAAATTAATATTAACTGGACGGAACATAAGCTTGCTCAAAAGGACTCTAACAACTCTCCACTAACCCTACTAAAAACACTAATAATCTGCATACTCATCCTCAAACACTGAACAAATTACACTCATACCTCCGCTTAAGGGACAAAAAAACTAAAACCACTACAAACTCCACAACACGAAACTAAACCAATCACACACAAATCACCCCATACACACTCATGTACCAAACACTGCATAACGTCTACCAAATAAAAAAAAAACTGCACACAGTGACTGGTTTTCCCAAACTGAAGCAACCCAACATCACATCAACACTCTTTTGTGCATTCCCCTCTCAATCCCACTAAGCCCTCCCAACCCTCCTTCCTTTTCAGAGCCACTAGAGCACCTAGAGGTTTCCATGTCATTTCATTGCAGGATGTTTTTTCACGGGGGTTTTTAACCGCATATTTTTTAACAAAAAGACTCATCGAATTGATTTTGGGAGGGTTACCCCCCAAAACCACCTTTAATTTGTTTTAATATTCACGAATACCCACAACCCATATATATATTTGTCTAAGCCCCCCCCAAAAAATTAGATGAGTTTTTTCGTAAAAAAAAAATAAATCACAGTAAAAACCACTGTGAAAAAACATCCCGCGATGAAAGGACATCATACTCACCTAGAGACCATGAAAACGCCAGCAGTGCTCAGTATAAATCGCAATAGCATAACATTGTGTAAGCTATTTACACATGTAGCGATGGGAGTCAAAAAATCTATGGTCAAATTTTTTTTCACACCTTCCATTAGACATATACCTATGATTCATGTGCCCCGTTTCTCTACTCACAAGCTGAGCTTTCCAGGAAACTACAGTAATGTAGCAAAAGCAAACCAGGCTAATCTGGTTGCTTGGGAGAACTGAACTAGTAGACCTAGGCAGGACTAGATATCCCTGAGTCATCCCCTCCTTGCTATCTGACCACCAAGCCTTGGGCTCCTCCCGCTTTCAGTCGATGTCCACATAACATGGACTCTCCTGTCCCCATAATAGGCAAGCACCTCCTGTACTAAAGCTAAAGGAATTAGTTGCGCTCCAAGACAATTAGATCGGTCTTATTCACTCTTGTCTGTCAATTGTTACTTTTGCTACATGTAGAACAAAACCCTGTGGCTCACTTGTCAGGAGAACAGTACTATCTGGCATATATGATGTGAAGGACCCTGCAATACAGACAAATAAGAGATGATGCGCTCCCCTTTGTGGAACATAGGAATGAATTGATTTGCTCAGACAGCCACCATATTTCATCTGGGGCAGAGTATAAGCTCTGGCTGCCCAACCTAGATGCTACTTTGAAAGACAGAGCCTGGCCAGTATATTATCCTGTCTTACTAGGGCATAGGTAACCCTTTAGAACAGTACTCTGAGGACTGGCTTAAGGCACAGCTGCAGAGGACACACATGAAGACAGCAACAAAAGCTCAAAGAAAGTACATAACCTGTTTCTCATCTGTAAGAAATTCGACCATCTGCACCGTGGGTGTGCACTTGCCTGGGCTTTTGGGGAATTTTAAATGAAATTGAATGATCAACCTGCGAAAAATGTGCGAGGCTAAACCGCACACATTCGCCTATGCACACCGCACAACATATGCATAGACCTGTGTGCTCTGGGTGGACATGACCCTCAGGCGCAGTACCCCGTCATATTTAGTTGGGATATGACAGCCAGTAGTACACCAGGTCATCTCAGAAGGGGGAGGGCCAAACCTTTCTCCTGCTATGGTGAGCCTAATTAACTAACAAAGGATCCATGGATATGCCCTGTTCTTTGTTGAGCATGGTAGCTGGTGGCAGCATTTGCATACTAAACAGAGTTTAATCCAAACAGGCCCGCATGGGGCCTGGCTGCAGAGGTTAACAAAGGGGACAAGAAACCCCAACACCCTTTCGTATGCACTGTGTGAATCTGATGCCAGCTCCTACCCTCAGTATCGATGGACAATGAAATGTCATGTCTGAGACTGCATGTTTACAACCGCAGGGACACCCCATTCAGAAGGTATGATTATGTGGATTGACGGAGCCAGAAAGTCTCGTATTGCCGCAACTTCAAGGGAGACCTGCCGCTTTAATCAGGAACCATAGAGAGCTTCATTAATCAGGAGGGACCCTTTCATCCACAACAGACTGGAAGATGGGTGGGACTTAGTATTACATGTTTTCACCCCATTACCTTTTCTGTTGCAAAGCCCTCTGGTTATGACCTCACGCATACAGGAGATTGTTGGTGTAGACCCAGGATTGCTTCATGAAGGTAGGCCTAGCCTACACCAATCCCTGTGGTCAATTTGTCTTTAAAAGAGATCCAAGCCCTCATCTGAAGGCTTCACCAGAAGCAGAAGGAAGAACTCATCATTGGACCCAGGCTGAAGGTATAGTTTGCCTTACATCTTCCACCAGTGAAGGAAGGCCAGGGAAGCAAGATCCTGCCCCTAAACATCTCCCAGGGAACAGAGGGAGCAAGCGAATCCAGAGGACCCTCCAGCAGCTCCAGAACCGGTACCCAATCAGCACACAGCAAGCCCTGCTAGGCTCAGTAGCATGCTTCCTAGGTGGGAAGTGCCAGAGAGTCTCTGAACCAAACCAAGGACAAGGCAGCTTCCTGCAACAATCTCCTCAGCTTTGGGGTGTCTGTCTTAACGGACGACAAGCCCAGTGAAGAAGCTAGGAATGCACCGACAAGCATCTACCGACATCCGTCATAGAGGACATTTTCAAGCCCCTCGAGCTGCAACCGACTGCACTGCTGACTGTTACGTCGCAGTCCTTAAACTGTCCGTGATGCCTCGACCAGTGCTTCAGAACCCCCAGCCAGCACAGAGACGATTCCTGACCCCAAGCCACCATGCAGACCAGCCTGCAGCTGTCCACCGAGCCTCACTCGCCGAAATGCCTCTCGCCTGACACACGCAGCTGTCTCCCATCTTGAACTCTGTTGCAGAAGCTGCAAAGCACCCTGAAACCGACTCGACCCGTTTGGGTACCAAGAAGTGCTACAGGAAAAAATACATTGTGGTTCTGTCCCCCTGGTCCGTTTCCAAAGCACTCTAGTGACTTATGTTATGACCCATTGCTCCCTTTGTGTTGAAACCAAATATCCTTGGACTATTGCGATTAATTACTATACAGACTACCCTCCTGTCAGTACAGAGTGCATCTCCGTTCCTTCTTTGAAACTGGCGGTCGTCTGCATTCTTTTATAGGGTGGGTTGTATTTTTTAGCATGCTAGAACTGTCTGCTGTGATAATAAAGTAGATATTTTTATACAACCTTGACCCAACAGTGCCTTTCATCATTGGGTAATAATTGCATTTTCGCTGTGTTGCAACTAACTAACGATTCATGACCTTTCGGAGATCAGCGTGCCGTTCCGCCCACGTTACCAAAATCGGACAGAAAGGTTTATAATTTGCTTGGGTTTCCAATCCGTTCTGATCCCTTCTGGTGTACTAGAGGTGTGGAGGCTGGTTGATGGTTTAGAAACTGATATTCATCCCTGGACCACTGGTGCCCTGGAAGTTGATTCGCCACACCACCTGTGCTGCTTGTGCAGCGTTTCTGCATGCCCTTCATTCACAATTAGGTATCTGGGGTCAGTGTTCTCTGGCCCCCTTCCCCACAGAGCACCTTATAAATGGCAAAGAGTGTAAAGCCAGTTACATATTCTACAAAGTAAAAAAACAGGGTGGGGGGAGAAGTGCTATCTGGAAGAAAGAACAGACAGCACACTGCACCTAAAGGATACGTTTTTACAGTCACTGTCTTTCCTTTGTCCTTACACCTTCCATCATCCTCCCTTAAACACCTGCCACAATAGATGTGGGGGGTTTAATTGGCACCCAACGACACATCTGCACTGAAATCTAGTTGTGAAGAACTTATCTAAGGGTGTGCTTACTACTTCTCCCGTTTATACCACCCATATATTTATTACTTTGGTATGTTATGGGGAACTAAATCCTTGTCCTAGGGCAGCCACAAGAAGATTCAAAATACTGCTTTGCCATCAACAGCACTGGCCACTTGCCGATAACAGCCTGCCAGCGATATAGTCCATAATAAATATTGTTGCCTCAATCATCGAGTCTGAGGCAGCTGCTATTTTCCTTATTTCAACTGGATGACTGGCCTCCTCCACCAAGGAGGAATGGATACACAAGATCCAGTGCAACCCACTGTATTAATGGTCCAGGCATGAGACGCTAAATGGCATGGGAGCACAGTGACAAACTGTCTGAAAGTCCAGTTTGTAGTTGCTCCTTCAGGTTGCCTAGCAGATTCTGCAGCATAACAAATTAGGAGTGTGCTAGTTCTCCCCAATTTCGCTGTTGCATTGCTGGAGATGTATTCCCTTGGACCCAGAACTAAGTGCTAGGCGAGTCAGCTGCTAGGTGACTGAGCTCTGCTCGCTGGTCTCAGCAGCTGTGACCAGTTATGTTGGGCGAAGTCAACCAGGCACATGGACTCGTCTAAAGATGATGGGCCATGCCAACACAGTGCATCATCTGATCTCCCTTACAAGAGCATTAAGGTGTGAGAAAGCAAAGCAGGCCCTGCGTCTTTCTGCCCACAATGCCCCATGGCCTGCGCATGTGCCAAGGCTGCAGATTTTCTTGCTACTTTGGGATGTTAAAGTGGCCACGTACAGCAGCTGAAAAGGCAACAATCACTTAAGAGAAGAAAGCCAATGACCCCGCAACAGAGAGCTTGCGCACCCAAAGCAGTCAGCAAGCAGGGGACCCGTGTATTATGGCCAGTGCGGATTCTTGCGGTCGATGGACAGTTATTTAGCTCGTGCACAAAGGTGATGGCTCTTCAAAGATCTGTACAACAGGATGTTGGTTACGCCATAAAACATGCAGTTTCAGAGAGAAGGAAATCTGCACCTCAAGTGTGCTCCCCACACAGCGCCAGTCATCTGAGGCGAGCAGCTTCAGACACAGCCAGACACTGGAAATGATATTCACCGCCACGTGCGGAAATCTCAGGCAAAGCCACTTTTCATGTCTGCACATAGGCACTGGCGTTATTTCAGATACGTTTTAACTCTTTAACAAGAATGAAGTAAATGGCATATTTACGGCTATTCGAGTTCAACATTATTTCTTGAAGATTACGCAGCCATTATGTTGCGGACATCGGACTGCTATTGAAGCTTTTAATACTCAGTTACTCTAGGACTATAGTTCCACTTAATTGAAAGGAGCAAAAAAATTAACTATTCGACTTTCTAAATCTGTGTCTATGCTCCGAGCCAGGCCCGATAAAAGGAATAGGAGCTACATCAAGCTGATGACCCCTTCCTACAGGTGTTCCAAAAAAACCCATCGCAAATTAAGTATACTCAATGGCTTAATCGCAGACTGAGCAAAAACAAAGAGGTGATGGCTGGAAGGTTTAGAATGAATCTTAACCACTGGCAATGCTCTGGGCAACCCTCCAGACCACCGTTCTTCGCCTGCCAAGCCATTACAGAAGGGGAAAGACCATATGCAAATCAGGCTTGGCCCCACCCCAAAAGGGGCCATCCAGCCCAAACTGCTAGGCCACATCCCTTCTGCACGAGACCACAAGCATCCCCAAACATGTTTCGCCCTTGTTGGGGCACATCAGTGAGGAGTAGCTTGGGTCTCTAGGCCCAGCAGGCACGAAACCCACGTCTGGGCATACCCGTCCCACTCGGGGTGACAAAGCAAAAACAAAGAGGTGATGGCTGGAAGGTTTAGAATGAATCTTAACCACTGGCAATGCTCTGGGCAACCCTCCAGACCACCGTTCTTCGCCTGCCAAGCCATTACAGAAGGGGAAAGACCATATGCAAATCAGGCTTGGCCCCACCCCAAAAGGGGCCATCCAGCCCAAACTGCTAGGCCACATCCCTTCTGCACGAGACCACAAGCATCCCCAAACATGTTTCGCCCTTGTTGGGGCACATCAGTGAGTAGCAGCTTGGGTCTCTAGGCCCAGCAGGCACGGGACCCACGTCTGGGCATACCCGTCCCACTCGGGGTGACAAAGCAAAAACAAAGAGGGTGAAACATGTTTGGGGATGCTTGTGGTCTCGTGCAGAAGGGATGTGACCTAGCAGTTCGGGCTGGACTTCCCCTTTTGGGGTGGGGCCAAGCCTGATTTGCATATGGTTTTTCCCCTTCTGTAATGGCTTGGCAGGCGAAGAACGATGGTCTGGAGGGTTGCCCCGAGCAATGCCAGTGGTTAAGATTCAGTCTAAACCTTCCAGCCATCACCTCTTTGTTTTTGCTTTGTCACCCCGAGTGGGACGGGTATGCCCAGACGTGGGTCCCGTGCCTGCTGGGCCTAGAGACCCAAGCTACTCCTCACTGATGAGCCCCAACAAGGGTGAAACATGTTTGGGGATGCTTGTGGTCTCGTGCAGAAGGGATGTGACCTAGCAGTTCGGGCTGGACTTCCCCTTTTGGGGTGGGGCCAAGCCTGATTTGCATATGGTTTTTCCCCTTCTGTAATGGCTTGGCAGGCGAAGAACGATGGTCTGGAGGGTTGCCCCGAGCAATGCCAGTGGTTAAGATTCAGTCTAAACCTTCCAGCCATCACCCACCCCGAGTGGGACGGGTATGCCCAGACGTGGGTCCCGTGCCTGCTGGGCCTAGAGACCCAAGCTACTCCTCACTGATGAGCCCCAACAAGGGTGAAACATGTTTGGGGATGCTTGTGGTCTCGTGCAGAAGGGATGTGACCTAGCAGTTCGGGCTGGACTTCCCCTTTTGGGGTGGGGCCAAGCCTGATTTGCATATGGTTTTTCCCCTTCTGTAATGGCTTGGCAGGCGAAGAACGATGGTCTGGAGGGTTGCCCCGAGCAATGCCAGTGGTTAAGATTCAGTCTAAACCTTCCAGCCATCACCTCTTTGTTTTTGCTTTGTCACCCCGAGTGGGACGGGTATGCCCAGACGTGGGTCCCGTGCCTGCTGGGCCTAGAGACCCAAGCTACTCCTCACTGATGAGCCCCAACAAGGGTGAAACATGTTTGGGGATGCTTGTGGTCTCGTGCAGAAGGGATGTGACCTAGCAGTTCGGGCTGGACTTCCCCTTTTGGGGTGGGGCCAAGCCTGATTTGCATATGGTTTTTCCCCTTCTGTAATGGCTTGGCAGGCGAAGAACGATGGTCTGGAGGGTTGCCCCGAGCAATGCCAGTGGTTAAGATTCAGTCTAAACCTTCCAGCCATCACCTCTTTGTTTTTGCTTTGTCACCCCGAGTGGGACGGGTATGCCCAGACGTGGGTCCCGTGTCTGCTTGGCCTAAAGACCCAAGCTACTCCTCACTGATGAGCCCCAACAAGGGTGAAACATGTTTGGGGATGCTTGTGGTCTCGTGCAGAAGGGATGTGACCTAGCAGTTCGGGCTGGACTTCCCCTTTTGGGGTGGGGCCAAGCCTGATTTGCATATGGTTTTTCCCCTTCTGTAATGGCTTGGCAGGCGAAGAACGATGGTCTGGAGGGTTGCCCCGAGCAATGCCAGTGGTTAAGATTCAGTCTAAACCTTCCAGCCATCACCTCTTTGTTTTTGCTTTGTCACCCCGAGTGGGACGGGTATGCCCAGACGTGGGTCCCGTGCCTGCTGGGCCTAGAGACCCAAGCTACTCCTCACTGATGAGCCCCAACAAGGGTGAAACATGTTTGGGGATGCTTGTGGTCTCGTGCAGAAGGGATGTGACCTAGCAGTTCGGGCTGGACTTCCCCTTTTGGGGTGGGGCCAAGCCTGATTTGCATATGGTTTTTCCCCTTCTGTAATGGCTTGGCAGGCGAAGAACGATGGTCTGGAGGGTTGCCCCGAGCAATGCCAGTGGTTAAGATTCAGTCTAAACCTTCCAGCCATCACCTCTTTGTTTTTGCTTTGTCACCCCGAGTGGGACGGGTATGCCCAGACGTGGGTCCCGTGCCTGCTGGGCCTAGAGACCCAAGCTACTCCTCACTGATGAGCCCCAACAAGGGTGAAACATGTTTGGGGATGCTTGTGGTCTCGTGCAGAAGGGATGTGACCTAGCAGTTCGGGCTGGACTTCCCCTTTTGGGGTGGGGCCAAGCCTGATTTGCATATGGTTTTTCCCCTTCTGTAATGGCTTGGCAGGCGAAGAACGATGGTCTGGAGGGTTGCCCCGAGCAATGCCAGTGGTTAAGATTCAGTCTAAACCTTCCAGCCATCACCTCTTTGTTTTTGCTTAATCGCAGACTGGCAATAGACAAATGCACAGTTGTAGACTGAAATGCTAATTCAAGAGCAGAACAGAGGTGTGCTTGGTTATGCAAGTGACAATCACATCTCTAATGAAAAAACACAGAAGAAGATGGAACAAATGTTATGTGTTTAAGAGGATCTTTGAAACTAGGTCACACAGTAGGTGACTGGAAAGAAGTGCCTCCATCTTCCCCTCGTTAACTCGTGCTTTTGCTCTTCCAGGACCAATTTTCTTACTTTGATGTACATATGAGTGCTTTGGGCCTGCTACCTTGCTTCATATGGTCACTGGTTCTGTAAAGGCAGAGCTTCAGGTATCTGCAGTGGACTTTGATATTGAATTGCTAGTCTGTACCCAGCCATTCCCAGGCTTGCAGACCAACGGCGAGTACGAAGGGAGGATTTGTTTACTGTTACTAATAACATAATGTTTAGGATTCGTTGTACTCGGACCATCTCGGCTGCTTGGCTCGCCTATTTAATGTAGAGGGCATGTATCAAGTAGTGAAAATGCATTCCCCTGTACCAGTTCAGACACACTGAGAAGAAGGTAGGTTGATTCAAGCTTTCTTTACAGTAGCATGTGGACAAAGGAGAAGTACTTAAATTGTACACAGCTAAGTCAAGACGTTTATTATCCCCATCTGGAAAATGCCGTTGGGAAGTCTACCCACAGCCAATAAAGTAGCCACATAGTATTTTGGTGGCTAAAATCCAACACGTCTCAAGTTAGCAAAAGGGATCCCTACTAGGCCAACACATACGCAATACCGGCTAGTTGGGGAGGCTAGAAAGAGGACAAAGCTCTATTGCAGCATAAGCAGCATCTATGTCACTGTCAACTTGCTACCATCTTTGAAGAGTCTTTGCTAAGCTTGAACAGCAAGCATCTGTCCCGCTGGACTAAACAGTGTACAGGAACTATACAAGACGGTCCCCTGCCACACTTTCAGGAAAGGTGAAGTGCTCTACCATCTTTTGCACATTTCACACTGCCCAGCTGCACCGAGTAAAGTGTCAGAAAGACCATACCCTGATCTTTTAGTGTGAACCCCAGCTCTCAGCCTGCAAGTAGAGGCAGAGTTTTCTGGAGAACTGGCGTGATCTCACTGAGGAAAAATCGGCAGGAATGGACTCAGCTGTGGGGAGCTGGCAGTGTGCTTGTTCGTACAAGAGTATCTATATCTCAGTCTTGCTGAAAAAGCCATCACTGTTGCACTGAGCTCTTTGAAGAGCTTAAAATGAATTCGCTCTAGATTCAGAGTAGCAGAGAATGTGCAACCATTCCTCCAATTTCAGGATTGGGTAAAAGCGTGCTAATTTTACAAACCCTTGCACCAAAAATGTATGGGGAGCCAAGAAGAAGTAATCAGAGTCCCAACTTTGGTTAAATGTTTGGCTGCAAACACCCTATAGAGAAAGACATTGTGTTTCTGAACATCCAAACCAGAGACCTTGGCCCATAGTGCGTTCTGCAGACATCTGCCAGCTTATGAACATGGTTATTATACCCACCAGTGGCTGTGGAGGGTCTTCCAGCCTTTCTTTTTACCATAGTGATGCAATACGTTGTGGCCAGACCCCAAGACTCACGCAAATCCAAGTTTAGGGTTGTTTGACTTGCCTGGACCACCTCACAGTGCCTCAAACCCTGGCCCTGGGTGTGTTTACGTGTACATGCACAGTTAGAACTTGCTCCGACGACTCATGTACCCAGTTACTAGCAGTTCCTCTGGGAGAGACATTCATTCAAAGAGATCAACCCTCTGTGTATTTTCTCAGATGCAGAAAGCACTGAATAGATTCTCGTCGAGACATTTCTATCCTGTTCACTTTTTATTATGATGTGCAGTGGTTTCTCTTATACAGTCTGAACATGGGTTATAAATACTCCTGCCTGGACCATGATTCTTTTTGATATTTTCTTTGTCTGCATAGCAAATTCTATGTTAAGGCAGGAGGCAAGCATTATGCTTCCCATTTCTTTATTTTCTGTTGAAACAGCAGCAAAGTTCCATAATTATAATGCAGTTAAATGTCCCATAGCAACCAACCAATCATAAGCAGAATCAGAGGCATTGCTAGGAGGGGGTAGGGGGGGCTTAGGGTGTTATAGCACCAGGTATTTTGGTTGTAGCCCCGGATACAAGCTCAGGGGCTACAACCAAAAGGCTAGCTAGCCCAGAGTCCCAACAGTCCCGACATTAGCACAGTCCCAGATCTTTTCCACATCTAGTAACACCCCAGAGCAGAATAACCAAAAGGAGATCCTCTGCATCTATAACACTGGGCTCTGACAACGCCTCTTCCTCACTGCTCAAGCAGAGGATAAGTATGTTTCCTGTTATCTGTTACTTGTGTATGTAAATGCACTCATTGAAGGAACAAGTTACTTACCTGTAACTGTTGTTCTCCAGCATGGGTCTGGCATGGATTCACATGCTCATGAATATTCCCCGTCGTCAGGCTGGGAATCCTCGGTAAAGAAAAAACCAGTATCAGTTTCGTTTCTGATCTGTCTTTCGTAGTAATAACCAATCACTGGTCTCTGCGTCATACTGACCACAGCCAATGACTGCCCTCTACCTAAGCACCGCCTCTGGCAGCCATCTTCAGATTTGGAAGCACGTAAAGTGGCAGTATGACCAAGTGAAGAGCCGCAGAGGGGTAGGCGGGAGGGTTCGCATGTGAATCCATGCCAGACCCATGCTGGAGAACAACAGTTACAGGTAAGTAACTTGTTCCTTCTCCAGCATGGGGTCTGGCATGGATTCACATGCTCATGAATAAAGAATACATAGCAGTACACACATGCACAACCACGGGAGGTGGCAAAGGCTCAACATTAAGCATTACATCAAACTCAACATTAAGCATCTTACCTCCTCACCAGGCTCACCTCAGGCGAACAGGTTGCGCAGCACTGCTTGGCCGACCCTGGACTCCTCCCTGGAATCCCGGTCGACGCAGTAGAATTTCGTGAAGGTGTGCGTCGACCTCCACGTAGCAGCCCTGCATATGTCCAGCAGGGGCACACCAGAAAGGAACGCCGTGGTAGCTGCGATCGCTCTGGTGGAATGGGCTCTCGGACGGCCAGGCAGCGGTCGGTTTGCCAACCGATGACAGTACATGATACAGCCGGAGAGCCATCTGGAAATGGAAGCCTTCGAGAGAGCCTTCCCCTGATTGACAGGTCCAAAGTTCACAAAGAGTTGTGACGTCTTCCGAAAACACTTCGTGCGGTCCACGTAGAACTTCAGCGCTCTAGCCACATCCAGCGAGTGCAAAGTCCTCTCAGCCGGCGACGAAGGCGACGGGAAGAACACAGGCAACACCAAGGGTTCGTTGAGATGGAAGTCCGACGGTACCTAGGGCATGAAGGAGGGATGCGTCCTGAGCACTACCCTCGTGTCGTGGAAAGTCAAGTACGGGGCCTTGCAGGAAAGGGCCTGGATCTCTCCCACTCGTCGTGCGGAGGTGATGGCCACAAGAAAAGCTGTTTTCCACGATAGAAACTTCAACGGGGCCGAGTGCAGAGGCTCGAACGGAGGTCCCATGAGCTTGGTCAGCACCACGTTGAGCTCCCACGCCGGGGCCGGAGCCTTCACCGGCGGGAACGATCTGAACAGTCCCTTCATGAACTCTTTCACCAGACGATGAGACCACAAGGACGTCCGCCCCGTGGTTCTGGTGTATCGGGAGATCGCAACAAGATGAATCTTGATGGACGCGTGTGCCAGACCAGCTTTGGCCAGCGTCAGCAGGTACGGCAGTACTTGGGGAGCCGTAATCCGTAGAGGGTTAATCTTCTGTGCGTGGCACCAGACAGAGAACCTCTTCCATTTGTGTCCGTAGCATTTAAGAGTCGAGGACGCCCTGGCCTTTGCAAGAACCTCTCTGCAATCGGCCGGTATGTCGTATCCTCCAAACTCTAGCGCTGCAGGAGCCAGGCCTGCAAGTTCAGCGACTTCGGGTCGTGGTGGAGGATGGCGCCTCCTTCCCTGGAGAGTAGATCCGCGTCCGCCGGCAGCTTGATCGGCGGGGACGCTGACAAGTCCAGCAAGTCCGGGAACCATATCTGCCTCGGCCACGCAGGTGCGACGAGGATCATCCTGCACCGTGACCTCTTGAGCTGGTTGACGAGCCGGATTAGCAGAGGCAAGGGAGGGAACGCGTAGATGAACAGGCCCTCCCAGGGGAACGAGAAAGCACCGCCCATGCTCCTCGTCTGGGGAAACCTGCTGGCGAACCTCCGGCACTTGGTGTTCGTCGCCGTCGCAAACAGGTCGATCTGGGGTGTGCCCCACCGTCCGAAGAGGCGATCCACCAGATCCTGCCGTAGTTCCCACTCGTGGCACGAGCGCAGCTCCCTGCTGAGTGAGTCGGCGATGGTGTTTTTTATCCCTGCCAGATGAAACGGCACCAGAAAAATCCCTTGGGCGACGGCCCAATGCCACAGGTCCTGCGCCTCCTTGGACAGCGCTGGGGACCTGGTTCCGCCCTGTTTCCTGATGTAAAACATGGTGGTGGTGTTGTCGGTGAAGATCCTCACCACCTTGCCCTTGAGGGACGGAAGGAAGGACCTGAGGGCCCAAAACACTGCACGGAGCTCCAGGACGTTGATATGCAGGGACTTCTCCGTCGGGAGCCAGAGTCCCCTTGCGTGCAGATTTTCAGTGTGCGCTCCCCACCCTTCCAGGGAGGCATCCGTGGTCACAGTCTCCTGGTGGGCTGGGGTCTGGAAGTCCATGCCCGCCGTCAGATGCGCGCGGGTGCCCCACCACCGTATCGCTCGTCGGAAACTCTCGTCGAGCTTGATCCTTTCCTCGAAGCTGCCCGTCGTCTGGATCCAGCGCGCATCCAGGAATTCTTGCAACGGGCGCATCCGGAGCCTGCACATGGGAATGAGGTAGATGCAGGAAGACATCATCCCGAGGAGGGACTTGATGGACCTCACTTTGGCCGCGTCGGCCACCAACATCCGTTGCACCTTGCCCAAGATGGTCCTGGTCCTCTCCTCCGACGGGGAGGCCAGAAGGGACACTGTGTCGAGCCTCGCTCCCAGAAACAGTGCGACTTGCGCGGGCACCAGGTGGGATTTGGCGTAGTTCACGGAGAATCCCAGGTCCGTGAGGAGTTGGACGGTCCTTGCCGTGTGGACCACGGCGAGCTCCCTCGTCTTGGCGCGGATGAGCCAGTCGTCCAGGTAGGGGTAGACGTGAATCCCCTCGCGGCGCAGCTGCGCCGCCACCGGTGCGAGGCACTTGGTGAATACCCTGGGTGCCGACCGTAGTCCGAAGGGAAGGGCTTTGAACTGGTAATGACGCCCCTGGACCACGAACCTGAGGAATTTTCGGTGCCCCTTTAGGATGGGAATGTGGAAGTAGGCATCCTCCAAATCCAACGACGATAGGAAGTCTCCTTCCTCCAGCTGACCCAGGACGTGCTGGAGGGTGACCATCCGGAACTTCTGCGCCTTGATGAACTTGTTCAGACGTCGCAGGTCTAGGATGGGGCGCCATCCTCCCGTCTTCTTCTTCACGAGGAAGTATCTCGAGTAGACTCCGGAGCCCCGAAGCCTCTTTGGGACGAGTTCGATGGCGCCCTTTCTGAGCATCGCCTTTACCTCCAGGAGAAGTTGAGGGACGTGAAGTTCTTTCCTGGCCACGGGGGGGACGCGCGGGCACCTTCTTTGAAACTCGAGCGCGTGGCCCCGGGCCAGGGCGTCCAGCACCCAACGGTCGGTGGAGATGGACTCCCACACGCTGACGAAGCCCGCCAGCCGGCCTCCCACCGGGGTGCTTCGGTGGGGGCCCGACCCCACGGCCGGTTCAATCCTGCTTGGACGCGGCCTTGCCGCCTTGACCTCCTTGGCGACGACGGCGGGGTCCGCTAGACTTGCCTCGTCCTCTGTAGGCCTCTTGCGACGACGAGCGGGCCGCTTGACGGTAGGAAGCGAAACCGCCGCCGGAACCTTTGGAGGCGCCCTTGCCTCCGCCGCTCCGAAAGGGCGTCCGTCGTTGCTGCAGAACTCCAAGGGCCCGGGCCGTCTCAGTATCCGCCTTGATGGCCTGAAGGGAATCGTCCACTGTCTTCCCAAACAGGTTGTTCCCGTCGAAGGGCATGTCCAGGACTCTGGTCTGGACGTCCTGCCGGAAGTCCGTAGCTTTGAGCCATCCACGACGTCGAAGGCAAACGCCGCTGCCCAGCTGGCGGAACCCAGTGTCGGCGATGTCCGTCGCCACGGTGATGGCGTGGTCCGAGGCCACCTCACCTTCCTGCAGGATCTCCAGGGCCTCCGCCCTCTTGTCGTCCGGCAGAAAATCCAGCAGGGGAGCTATCTTGTACCACAGCTCCCTGTCGTAGCGAGCCACGATAGCCAAGGCGTTGGCCGCTTTAATCGTCGTCGCTGCCGACGAGATGACTCTACGTCCCATAGCATCCAATTTCTTTCCCTCGCCGTCCGGCGGGGAAGTCGATGTGGAGGCCGCACCCCCCCCCCCGCTTTCTTCCTGGCTGCCGCGGAGACGACGGAATCCGGGGTAGGCTGCGCCCGGAGGCATAGGGGGGCCGTGTCCGGGACCCGGTACTTTTTCTCGTACCGGTCTCTTCTAGCTGGCGTCGTGGAAGGGTTCTTGAGGAGGGAAAGGCCCTCATCCCAAATGTCGTCCAACAGAGGCACTGCGAGGACCGTCTTCCTCTTGGCCTTGCGCCGCTGATAAAGGAAGCCTTCCTTTTTCTTCTCCTCAGGGCAGAGTTGGAAAAGCTCGGAAGCCCTGGAGATCATGGAGTGGAAAGATCCGATCTCGTCGGGCGGAGAAGCCCTGGTGGGAGGCGACGACGGAATATCCTCGTCGTATGCCTCGTCGTCCGTACCCGTCGCTGCCGTGTCAGTCCCCGTATCATCCCCTCGGGTGGACGGGGAGGAGGGCTGGACGGGGCGCGACGGTTGAAAAGGAGGTGGTGGATGGATCCTTCTTTTCTTGGTAGGGGGAACACCAGGAGGTCCCGGTTCTGGATCCCCCGACGGGAGAGGTTCCTCCGTCGGTAACGGTAGCCTCGTCCTTATCTCGGAGCATAAGGACTGTATGGCCAACAAAATGGCCGCCGAGTTGTCTTGCGGCGCTGGCAGAGGGGAATCCGACGGGCGAGCAGGGGCCCCGTCGGTATCCTCGACGATGTCGTCGTCGTCACCTGCGTCGGGGTCCATTCCGACGGGCTGGCCTTCTTCCACGCCTAGGCCGTGGCTTAAGACCTCGATCAGCTCCTCTTCTGAGGTTGAGGCCGAATCTACGACGACGCCCTGCCCCCCCTTCTTCTTCCCCACGGAGGGTTTCACGGGGGTCCTATCGATGGGCACAAAAGAAGACTCCCTCCGAGGAGGCAGGGAGATTCTGGGCCCTGAGGTCGCCACCACTGGTGCAGCCTCCACAGGCTGAGCCAGGGCCACCGCGACCGTTTCGATAGAGGGCTTGGTCGGATGGATCAAGGCCTTCACCACCTTAGGTGCGCTCACCGCCTTATCCTTGAGGGAGGGGGCACTGCCACGCTCCTCCTCTGCCTTAGAGCTCGACCGGGGCCTCTCCAGGAGCTTCGCCGGGTGCTCGGCCTTCCTCTTACCCGACCCAGAGCGTTGGCTCGTGGTTGATGGTGCCGGGGAGGGTGCGCCCTGCCTGGCGCCCGTAGAGCCCGACCGTTCGGCGCTCCCGGTGCCAGCGGACTCGCGGTGCTTGGCCTTATGTTGGGCCCCCGTCGCCGGGGCGCCCTCAAAGGTCTTAGAAGACCGCTCGGATTTCTTCTTCTTCTCGCCAGACGGGCTCTTACCCTCCAGCCAGTTGGCGAGACGTTGATGGCGGTCCTTCATGGTCCGTTCCGACATGTTGCCGCAAAACGCACAGTCCTTCTCCACGTGCGTCTTGTCCTCATGAAGGCAGTAAAGGCAGAAAGAGTGTTCGTCCTCCTTAAAGACGTTCTGCAGCTGGCATCCAGGGCAGACCCTGAACAGCTTTCCGGGCGTCGAGCTTCCCTTCTCCTGGGCCATTTCCGAGACCGGGCCTGAGAAGCTTCTGGAGTCCTCCGAAGTATAGCTCGACGAAATCTTCACCCTTGAGGGGCGCAGACGAATCCGACACGGGTCCCCGTTGATCGGATGTAGGATCGGTGGAGCTTGAGGCTCTTTTGACCGAAAGAATCGAAGTTTTTGTGAAAAAAGCGCGAAAAATAGCACTAACGCTCGAGAGCAATAGCACGAGGATCCCAACACATGAACGTGCGGTAAAAATCTGAAGATGGCTGCCAGAGGCGGTGCTTAGGTAGAGGGCAGTCATTGGCTGTGGTCAGTATGACGCAGAGACCAGTGATTGGTTATTACTACGAAAGACAGATCAGAAACGAAACTGATACTGGTTTTTTCTTTACCGAGGATTCCCAGCCTGACGACGGGGAATATTCATGAGCATGTGAATCCATGCCAGACCCCATGCTGGAGAAATAGTGACACGGGCGAGGCGTGCCAGTACAAGCATTGAAGGGTAGCGCAGACAGCAGCGCAAAGTCAATGCAGCATTCATTAGAGAGGAACACAGGATTTTGTTTAACGGCCTGCCCTACACTGAGATCCCACGTGGTGTGCACAGCTCAAGGTGGCAGTTGTGGTGCCAGTAAGGCTTAGGTTGTCCAGTGTGCAGGAGGACCACCATTTGAGGAGCAGTCCTTTCAGACACAAGGGAGCAACCAGGCAGAGCTTCAACTCCGGAGCTTCAATTGCCCTGTAGCGCTACAACTATGGGGCCCCCGTAATCGAGGTGCCCCGAAAGCGTTTTACATTCCACATCCGGTCCAGCAGCACAGCTCTTGCTAATTGCAGCAGAACATGTCGCTCAGTCTGGGAACAGCCGTTTTATTTATTATTTTTAAAAATTTTTTGGGAAATGCCCACATACAGTATCACATGTCAAAAAGTAACTCTAAAACAAGTTTCAGACATTCATTAACGGGGGGGGGGAAGAAAACAGAAGGGAAGAAATAGGCATCGAAGAGCAGGGATACATTTCATCCACATGCCATAGATCTCAAACTAACAAGGGTTTCATTAAGAGAGTGTATATGATATGATATACAATATGATAGGTTATTTCTAACGCGCCTAATACCCAGAGGTCTCCAAGCGCGGACCTGGGGATTGAACCTGTGTTGCTCTGTGTCATCTTGCTTCCAAGGCTGGATCACACGCTGGACATGAAAGCCTTAAATGTCGTCGCTCTGGTCATTCAGGCCTGGATGGCTCAACACAAGCTCTGCTTTAACAACGATAAAACAGAGCTCCTGATCTTGGGTTCCCACCACCGACTTAGTAGACTAGATCCCATATTCAAATCCTTCATCATTGATGGCAACACCATCAAAGTATCTAACGATACTAAAACCCTAGGCATCTATCTCGATTCTACCCGATCACTTTCCAGGCAAACTAATGCTGTAATATCAGCATCCACCTACACATGCAAACTCATCACAGCCTCCCGTCCCTATCTCACTACATCCAACTGCATCACCCTCGCTAGAACCCTTATTATGTCAAAACTCGACTACTGTAATGCACTCTACTTAAGGACTAGCCAACTAAATCTCAGCAAGCTTCAGGTCACTCAAAAGAAGGTTATCAGGGCAGCACTGAATATTCCTAGGAATCGGCACATATCAGACACCAGGCGCAGTCTAGACTGGCTCTCAGTAGCCCAAGGTCTCCCTCAAATCACTTGCTCTTACACACAAATATCTTGCCAACCAGGCTCCCAACTAGCTGGTGCACCGGTTCACACCCCACACCTCTTGCCACCCTCAGAGAGCAGCCCAAGCTAATTGCCTATCCCTACCCAGCTTTAAGCTTCAGAAAGCTGGTGTGACCAGCTTCCCGGCCCTTGCCTCCAAATTATGGCACTCGCTGCCCAACCCTCTTAGATCTGAACCTTCCTTCCACTCCTTCAAAAGCAAAGCTAAACTGTGGCTTATTGAACAAGACACGCAAACCACCAATCTCATCAGCCATAATCCCACCACATAATGACCTTCAAAGTCACCTACTAGCATTCTCTATGTAAATACTAATGTAAATTCACTGCAATTATCCTGTAAGTATTTTGTATGTAACTAGCTGTAAGTATTATGCATGCTTATTCTGTGTTAATGCTCGACTATTTTTTGTGTATACTATGTCACTGTAACATTATGTAACCTAAGATATGCGCCCAGGTGCCTTTGGGCCAGGCACGCGATACAAATAAACTAAATACAAATACGTTGCCACGGAGCTATCCTCTCGAGACATAATGGGTGTATAGTGCATGGGTCTGGTCTATATGCAGATCAACCATATAGATCCATGAAAGGACCCCAGATCTTTTGGAACTTCTCAAACTCATCTCTTTTCTTTTCTTTTAAATGTCCCTCTTGAAGGTTGAAAGGGTGAACAAATCCCTGATCCAATCATTTATGCGCAAGGAATTTGGTGATTTCCATGCACGTCGGATCATTTTCTTTGCAAGCATGCATCCACGGGACAGCCAAGATTTGTTACCATTATTCAAGTCCTGCATTGGTTTGTCATCACCTAGAACAAATAGGGAAGCATTTGCTTCCAAAACAAAATTCAGTCTCTCCGAAACCCCTTTACAGAACTCGTCCAATAACAAAACTAGATCATGTGACTCAGTCTCTATAACTTTATGTTTCAAACATGTGTCATTCTGCTGAGGTGTCTTTGATGCATCCTTTCTGATGTACAGTATGTCCTATACAACAGCTTAATCTGAGAGCTTCCCAGGTCCCAATCCATAGATGAGTTATATATTGCTGCAGCACCTCCTCCAACATCCATATGTCTGTTTTCTTCCCAGTTTTCTAGCCCATATCGGTAGAGGTTCGGTATCTTCCTTAAAAGTCGCTGTACAACGAGGCAGCTGGATGGTCAGTGGTCGCATTTGTGACCAAGCTTCATTACGGTAAATAGGGTGTCTGTTTTAGTGATTTGTCTGATCAATAAGTTTGCTTATTTAAATCTACCAGATTCTGAGAGCAATTTCTGCTAAGTGATCATGCAGCCTCCTCATTTCAAATTCAATCGAGCTTCAGCTCTCCAAGCATCATCCCCTTTAAAGCTTCAAAATATGGACTGGAGATACTTAAGCAATGCTTTAAGTGGGATTAGAGGGTTCATTAGGGGGTGTGGTCAAAGTACGGTGTACTTAGGTCATGCCCCCTATTGAGAGTCCCCCCTCTCAAGGGCTGCTAAAAAGGTAGAGCTGGGGTGTACTGGCATTATTACCTTTGATGCGCCCAGCCCCTCCTTTTAAATAAAAAGGAGGGGCTGGGTGCACCAAAGGTGTGACACCAGTGTGCACCAGCTCAAACGCAGCAGGCAGCTCTTTCATTCAAGGAGCCGCGTGGTGCAACGCTTTAACCACAGGCTCCTTGAATGAAAGGGCTGCCTGCTGCTGAGGTCTCTGTACTCAAACAGGAGGAGAGCTGGTCTGCCCAGCTCTCCTTCTGTTTGAGTAAATAGGGGCTTCATGCTGGGTGATGACTATTTACTCGGGGGGGTAGGGGTGAAGAGCTGGGCAGTCGGGCCTTCCTCCTGTTTTGGAGTAGATACACATCAGGCAGCCTGCACTGCACGGTTACACCGGTTGCTTGCAGGTGTCAGTACTTTGGTTTAGTCTAATCCTGAGTGTGGACACCTGGAGGCAGCTTGTGTAACCGTGCAACCACTACACGGGTGGATTCAGGCGTCGGCCCCGGCTCAGGAGCCCTTTCTGGAGACTGCTGTGGCTCGGCACCAGCTAGCCCCAGCTCACTTAAAGCACTGTTCTTAAGCCTGAATGTGTCAGGTCAAGCTCAAGAATGTGAAGAGGCAGCTCAGTATGAGCAGGGCACAAGGCTGCCTGCCAGTTGTGAAAGAATGCTAGGTACCTCTGTTGATCTGACTATCTGAAAAGCATTATCGGCACCCTTAAAAATCAGACTAAACAAAGAAGAAGCTTTGCCAAGTGAAAAAAGGCAGTAGACGACCACTCATCCTGCACCAGATTATTCAGGGGAAGTAACACAGCCCACAAAAGAGAAAACCTCAAGGAGCTCCCCCCAACCCTACTACCCTGACCCCGAGCAGTTTACAATTGAATGGATGCCACAGAGTGCCGAGGTAAAGGACTATTTTGATATGTTGAAGGAGACACTTCTGCAAGAATGGTGAAAGTCGTCGATCCCTAAACCCACCAGCCCAGTGGATATGGGCCTAAATGACAAAAGATGGTGTTCCACGAGTGAGGACCGATCGTGAAACAGGAGTCCTCAAGAGCCAAGCAAAGGAAGAAGATGCAGACAAAGAGGCAATGTTTGACCCAGACCAACCTGTTCACCACAGGTTGGCAGACTGGACGCCTTCATCTAGAGAGACTATTTATACGTTTGCACTGGACAGAAAAAGTGGTGAGAGCCAAGCAGAATGCCCACCTGGACATCACAGGTGAAGTTACTACAGACATTCATACAAAGATGCTCACCTTCTTGTGGAAGGCAGGCAAGGACCCCATGAGGGGCACTGGCATACCTGGGAAAACCAACAAGGACTATCGCTAGATATTACGGGGTCTCTCACAAAGATAATGAATCTAACAGAAAGAGCCCTTGACATTTTGGTAGACCCATAGCCATTGACAGGCTGAACACAAAGGGTAGTTTGCCTTCTTGGTAATACAAATTAGGTCTCATTCTCATAAGAGGAAGAAAGAGGTAATTATGCATATCGATTCAAGAATCAGACTTCGAACAAGTCAGAAGCCGGTACAGCTGCCTAAGGTTTTCTCTGTGTGAACAGTTTTGCAAAATAATTAGTAAATTTGAGGACACATACAGAGCCTTGGATAAGGTGCAAATCCCCATTAATAAGATTTTATTCTCCAAAGGTTTTCGATATTGCCAACAAATGTAGAGGCTGCTCTGGGGCCACTACAGCCTGGATAGACTGTCTCACGTCATCAAAGAAGCCTTCAATAGCTGTCAGGAAAGCAGGAAAGACTCATTCTTCCCAATCTGGTGAAATATTAGCCGAAGTTGGAGGCTTGCACTGGACAGCATACTCAAAAAGGTGTGCATCGTAAGTACTGCATCACCAGATTTTATTTTTTTGGGGGGTGGGGGAGGAAAGGGGTTATGACAGCTTTGTTTACGCAAAATTGAGACAAACTTTCAGTGGCTGCTTGGGTGCATCAAACAGTGAGGGGTTTGCCACTAGAGTTGTTTGCCATCCCCAAGTACATCAGCGAACCATCTGTCATGTGTTTCTCTTAGCCCGATCATGAACTGTTAACAGTGAAGTTACAGGCCTTAGCGCAGATAGGAGCCATGGTCTTCATAGTTAGTCATTTCAGAGGTTTTGTGAGAAACCTGTTCTTAGTTTGCAGGAAGCAGAAACTCAGGACATGATAAATCTGAGAATCAAGCATTGGGTGATGTTTCACTACTACCAAGATGAAAGGCATACGCATGCTCAGAGACGTACTGCTTCCTGGGGACTGGTTAGCCCAATTAAATCTACAGTGTAGTGGTGGTGTCAAACCCCCTATATCCCCAATAAACCATCAAGATGACAGACACTCCCTGAAGCAGCCTTACAGACTATAACACAATGACACCACCAAAGTAACCATGAAGGGGTGACATTGCTGAACACATACACACACGTTGATGCGTTAGACATGAAGCACACCCATTCATGCACCAAGGTATGCAGACATTTAAGCCGCATTCTCTTAGACTCGAAGAACATGCTTATGACTCACTTAGCTAGAGGACACCCCTTTGCTGTGCAGTGACAAGTTGCACAAGAATACACATCAACTGCTTACTGATTCTTAAATGCAACTAACATGAACGGCCATATAACGATAGAAGCCCCAGCCGCATTGAAATGACTGGAAGGCAACAAAGAGGCTCATGAACACAGGGAGAAGCCTCACACACTGATTTCACTGAGAAGCGCAGACCAGGCTGTCAGTGCAGCTATTGTGCAGAGCCTAGCCAAGGATACCAATAGAGAAAGTTTCAAGTCAACAGAAGAGATAGGACACCTGCAAGGGTAAAAGCTGAAAATCCTCATAAATGCAAGCAGAAAAACTCAAGTCTGTGGTTCCTACACACGTGATCTGAACCTCTGAGACAAAGCCCACTCATTCAACCCAGGCAGATACCATTGTTCCCACCAAAAAAAAGACAGAGGATACAAACGTGATCTAGCATGAAGTTACAGGCTAGGATGTCCATCCTTGCGGCCCGGGGATTGGGAGGGTGGTAACCTCATTGGAACAGGCAGCACCCTTGTACTCATGTGTTGGTCATTTTCCCAGGTTGAGAAAGCTCACGCTGGCCAATCTTTGCCCCCCCCCTCTAACGCTGCTCACACTTTGTTGCAGCAGCCACTCAACACACTAGCAAGACAAGATTTCACTTGAAACTGTAAGGAAGAAATGGTATCAAGATAAAACAGACACAAATGATCACAGTTCAAAGGTGTTTATTAAACTCTAAAAATGGGTGTGATAAACGCCTAATCTATACCTTACTCTAATATGGGAGCAAGCTACGACCTTCAAATAAAAACAATACAGTCCTTGTTAAGTCTAATGAAATAAAAAAGGGCCTATACTAACAAAACACATTGCCAATCCTTACCGCTATGCTACAAAACAGTGTGGGATAATGTTCACAAGAAAAAGAAACAGGATTCACAAAATTATAAGTCAGTATGTTATGGCCAGGGTCTCCCTTGCCCAGGTTTTAAGCACAGGACAAGGCAGGACTCCTGAGCACAGCACACTCCTGAGCTTTTCCAGCACATGGCTACAGTTCCTTTTCTCTATATCAGGACGTATCAAGTCTCTTTCATGCAAAGTCCCTTGCTTTAGAGGGCCTGATGTGCCATAAACAACATAACAAAAGTTCCTACTGTTAATCTTCACGTTGGGCGATTTCCCTTCACCCTTGGATCCCCCTCATCTGGGCTCCGATCCTTCTTACACCGTTGGCCTCCCTCAGTTGGGTTCATTACAGCCGTTCATTCAAAATATCAGCAACTTGTAACATTCAAGAATCACAATCTCTTTTTAAACAACCATTCACTGTGGACATCCCTCAGCCGGGATCACACTTGTTGTCCCAATGTTCAGGGGTGTGTAACTGTTCACCCTGATTAGCAGGCATCCCTCAGCCGGGTTGACGTTAGCCCCAGTAACATTTCACATGAGCATAATCTCATCAGAAAG